>NC_090652.1:28176030-28776030 GCF_040937935.1 Hyperolius riggenbachi
CCTATACTGAAGGGACATATACCTAGCTAACCTATACTGAGGCACATATACCTAGCTAACCTATACTGAGGCACATATACCTAGCTAACCTATACTGAAGGGGCATATACCCAGCTAACCTATACTGAAGGCACATATACCCAGCTAACCTATACTGAAGGCACATATACCCAGCTAACCTATACTGAAGGCACATATACCTAGCTAACCTATACTGAGGCACATATACCTAGCTAACCTATACTAAAGGCACATATACCAAGCTAACCTATACTGAAGGTACATATACCCAGCTAACCTATACTGAAGGGACAGATACCCAGCTAACCTATACTGAAGGGACATATATACCTTGCTACCCTATACTGAAGGCACACATACCCAGCTAACCTATACTGAGGCACATATACCCAGCTAACCTATACTGAGGCACATATACCCAGCTAACCTATACTGAAGTGACATATACCCAGCTAACCTATACTGAAGGCACATATACCCAGCTAACCTTTACTGAAGGGACATATACCCAGCTAACCTATACTGAAGGCACATATACCCAGCTACCTATACTAATAAAGGCACATACACCCAGCTAACCTATACTGAAGGCACATATACCCAGCTAACCTATACTGAAGGCACATACACCCAGCTATCCTATACTGAAGGCACATATACCCAGCTAACCTATACTGAAGACACATATGAGATTCTATGCACTTTATGCGATCTTCTGGATAATCTTGGGACAGCTTTGTGTTCTATGGGCCTGAAGACTAAAAGTATGCATACGTTCTGTGGATAACGGTGCACTCCGATTAGGACGTTTTTACTTGAGATACCAGCTGGTTCCCTTAGTGTTTTTATGAGAGGGTATGTGTTATGTCTGCAACTGTCTGTCTAATTGCTCATTATTATGGTTGAAGTGGCCACATTAAAATTGATATTTTAAATATTTAAAGTGAACTGAGCAGCATTTTTAGCCCCCAGGGTATCTCAATAGCACATAAAAAATGCTTGCTAACAAAGTGGCTCATTACTAAAAAAAATCCATTCTTTCTCTTCTATTTACATTTAACTGTTTGTTAGAGGATTTTTTTTTCTACTTCCGTGGCCTGCCATCTGCAGAAAGAGCAGGCAAATGTGGACTGCTGTAATTAGCAGTAGCAATTAGCAAACAAAAGATTTCATCAGCAGGGTTGGTGGGTAGAAAGTACACCGTGCTTAAAACAGTTTAGAGAAGTCACACTTGATTACATTCACACTTTCCCCTGGATAAATAAGGGCAGAAGGAATGGGAGGGGGTAAATAGCAGCTCCTACAGCTATTAGAAACCAGGACAGACTGCAGAAAAAAAGCTGCTTGGATCCCTTTAAGATGGACCTTATTTAAAAGACAGAGCAATGGAGTCTGCTGCAGCCCTGCTCACTATCTTGACTGCTGTTCAGTTTTTTCATCTTGTACCGACGGATTTCACGGACCAGTGTGTAAAACGCATCTTCGACCCCCTGCCCTGTTTTAGCAGATGTCTCAATGTAAGGTATTCCATAACTCCTGGCCAGGTCCTGAGCTTGTCTGGTCTCCACACCCCTTGCTGGCAGATCACACTTGTTGCCGATAAGCACCATCGGAACGTCATCAGCCTCTTTCATCTCTTTTATCTGTTCCCTGTAGAAATGGATGTCGGCAAAAGACTTCATGTCGTTGATAGCAAATACACAAAGAAAGCCTTGGCCGGCCCTCAGTAGAAGGTCACTCATGCCTCTGTACTCTCGGTCTTTAGCTTCAGTGATGTGCAGCAAGTATGTCTTTTCATCGATCACCACAGACTTCGTCTCGGGTTCCTCAATTCTTCGATAAAAGGCATCATCATCCAGAAAATAGTTCTGGATGAACTTCATTCTTAAAGCTCTTTTCCCGACGCCTGAGTTCCCCACAATTATCAGTCTGTAGGCGGTCATTTCTGTAGACTGACTTGTCTCTTTGCATCGTAGACAATCCATGCTACACTCGCCTCAGCTAACCCAGCTCTGACTTCTCTGCTGTCTCTGCTGTCTGGGCACACCCTGTTTGCTGGCCTCCTACCAGGGTGAATGCTGGATCCCAATAGGCCGATAGACCTTTTGTGACATCACACAGTCCTGAGATCATTTAGGAAAAAAAGGACGAGGATGTGAGTTACTCTTCTTTGCCAAGATATTTTATATTCCCTTCTGTGCTCGAGCTGCAGCTGCTGCCCCACTCAGACAGGCCCATATATACTGCACAAAACAGTCCAGCATCCTCAACCTCACCAATCAGGGGGCATTACACCCAGAAATGGAATAAGATGGAATGGTGCTCTGGGCAAGATAGCAGATTTTGCCCACCGCTGATGGTCACCAGGCCTTTTTAGTAAAGTTTGGTGAGGGCTAGCATCCACCAGGCCCCTAGATCCTCTCCAGGCCCCAGGCAACTGCCTAGGTTTGCCTTGTGGCTGATTTGACTCTGATCACTCCCCAAGCCACGGCCCTGTTACACAGTGTAACGATCGGTGTCAGCACACAAAGAGAATCTGATTATTGATGATCTGCAGAATCATCAACAATGCAGATGTATACCTGATTATGGATGATCTGCAGAATCACCAATAATACAAGTATGACTAACCTCTGGACACCTAATAAAGTGTAAGTGTTTGGTGTAACTGTAGGCTATCTCCCATGAGGCGGGAGATACAGGCAGCTCAGCCAAGAACCACCTGAGGGGCAGGTGGCCCTGGGAAGTGCAGGGACTATCTCCTTGAGAGAGGGAATAGTGAGAACCTGTCAACCAGGGATATCTGGAGATCAGATAATAGACTGTACTGCAGCCAGGGGACTCCAAGGGAAGAGGCCACTGGCCACTAGCTGCTAACAGGCCGGACTCTCTGAGGAGCAGGAGTCCTAGTTGCAACTGACACTTAGTGGAATTGTGTCACTGCTAGTACAGATAGACTGAGCACTCAAGGGGTGAGTGACAGCCTGGAAGGTCGGGCAGGCCAGGTCGGCAACACACGAGCAGATAAGGTACAGAGACAGAAGGCTGATTCGGTAACCGGGTACAGGCAGGGTCTGGATACAGGTAGGCAGATATGCAGAGGTACCGAATCAGAAAGCAATAGAGAGGTCGACAGAGCAAATAGTCATAACAGAAATAGAGCAGAGTCCTAGTCTGGGGTGTGAGGTCCGTGGTCTCGACACCCAAGAACTAGTCTAAAGTATAACACAGCAATTACACAGTAATCCTAAGCTTGGGTGTGAGGTCCTTGGTCTCAACACCCCGGAACTGGTCTAAAGTATAACACAGCAATGACACAGTAATCCTAAGCTTGGGTGTGAGGTCCTTGGTCTCAACACCCCGGAACTGGTCTAAAGTATAACACAGCAATGACACAGTAATCCTAAGCTTGGGTGTGAGGTCCTTGGTCTCAACACCCCGGAACTGGTCTAAAGTATAACACAGCAATGACACAGTAATCCTAAGCTTGGGTGTGAGGTCCTTGCTCTCAACACCCCGGAACTGGTCTACAGGATAACACCGTAATGACACAGTAGTCCTAAGCTTGGGTGTGTGTAATAGAACTAGGAAAAGCCGCCGCGTGTACTGACAGCAAGGCGGCTGATTCCGCGTCCAGCGTGGCGGTTTGCATGCAGCAGCGTGCGTCTGGTCTGGCTGGGTCTGTTAGTTCACACAGATTGAGGAATACACGCGCGCGCGCGGAGAGACAGAACCTTTATGACAGTCAAGGAGGAATCAGCTGACCAGGTTGGTCAGCTGACCTCAGAACAAGTGACTATTGGTTGATCACTGATGGGTGGCGCCGGAGAGCGCCGCTCTATATATAGTTGCTGCTGGTCAGTCTCAGGTTGTCTGTCGTTGCGAACACTTATGTGGAAGCACTCAGACCTTAGTCAGATCCTACAGTGTGTTAGAACCAGGAGGACCTGGGAATTCACACTGAGCCAGATTACTTCTGTTTATCATTGTGTTATACTTAAGACTAGTTCCAGGGTGTCGAGACCACGGACCTCACACCCAAGATTAGGGACTTTGTGTTATCATTGTGTTATACTTCAGACTAGTTCCAGGGTGTCGAGACCACGGACCTCACACCCAAGATTAGGGACTTTGTGTTATCATTGTGTTATACTTCAGACTAGTTTCAGGGTGTCGAGACCACGGACCTCACACCCAAGATTAGGGACTCCGTGTTATCATTCTATTATACTTCAGACTAGTTCCAGGGTGTCGAGACCACGGACCTCACACCCGAGATTAGGGACTTTGTGTTATCATTCTGTTATACTTCAGACTAGTTCCAGGGTGTCGAGACCATGGACCTCACACCCAAGACTAGGGATACTGTGTACCATCATATTATACTCCAGACTAGTTCCAGGGTGTAGAGACCACGGACCTCACACCCAAGACTAGGCATTGTTTGATATCTGTTATGACCTACTGCTTTTCTGACTATCCCTCTGCTTTCTGATTCGGTACCTATGCATATCTGATTATCTGTTGCCAACCCTGCCTGCCTTTGGATACCAAATCAGCCTTCTGTCTCTGTACGTTGTCTGTCCGTGTGTTGCCGACCTGGCTTGTCCGACCTTGAGAGCTATCTCTCTCCTTAAGAGATAGTCTCCAGACCTGCTAGGGACATCCACCTTCAGGTGTCACTCATTCACAGGTCCTTCCTACCTTCAGCCTGGGACTCCACCCCTTTGGAGGTCTCAGGCTGCTGGAAGGTTTTTGCACTTCTCAGAAGGCAGTATCGCCCTTACTGCCAAAGACCACCTGCTCCTCGGGTGGTCTTACTCAAAGTCATTACTGTTGCACCAAACACTCAGACTATATAGGTGTTAAGAGGTTAGTTATACTTGGATTATCGGTGATTCTGCAGATCACCAATAATCAGGTATATATCTGTATTCTTGGTGATACTGCAGATCAGATGTCCAGATCATCATAAATTATGGCCATGGCCTTAAAAAATTCCTCAACTGACGTCAAAGCCTCATGCCCTACCTGAAGGCTATATGCCCATGTTTGAGAATCCCCTGACAAAAGGGTCTTAATAAATGTAATTCTCTGTGCCTCAGTTCCTGATAAATTGGGTCTTAACTCAAAATACGACATTACTCAATTTTTAAAATTCTGAAAGTCAGATCTATGACCAGAAATCCTTTCGGGTACAGACATACGCAAGTCTTTAATAGAGTTGGGCCGAACCTCTGATTTTAGGTTCGCGAACCGGGTTCGCCAACTTCCACGGAAGGTTCGGTTCGCGTTAAAGTTCGCGAACCGCAATAGACTTCAATGGGGATGCGAACTTTGAAAAAAAAAAAAATTATGCTGGCCACAAAAGTGATGGAAAAGATGTTTCAAGGGGTCTAACACCTGGACCCCCAGGTGGAGGAGTGGAATACATGCCAAAAGTCCCCGGGAAAAATCTGGATTTGACGCAAAGCAGCGTTTTAAGGGCAGAAATCACATTGAATGCTAAATGACAGGCCAAATGACAGAACAGGTATACAGTGGCAGGTTCACTGAACAGAACAGGTATACAGTGGCGGGTTCACTGAACAGAACAGGTATGCAGTGGCGGGTTCACTGAACAGAACAGGTATACAGTGGCGGGTTCACTGAACAGAACAGGTATGCAGTGGCGGGTTCACTGAACAGAACAGGTATGCAGTGGCGGGTTCACTGAACAGGTATACAGTGGCAGGTTCACTGAACAGAACAGGTATACAGTGGCGGGTTCACTGAACACAACAGGTATGCAGTGGCGGGTTCACTGAACAGGTATACAGTGGCAGGTTCACTGAACAGAACAGGTATACAGTGGCGGGTTCACTGAACACAACAGGTATGCAGTGGTGGGTTCACAGAACAGGTATGCAGTGGCAGGTTCACTGAACAGGTATACAGTGGCGGGTTCACTGAACAGAACAGGTATACAGTGGCGGGTTCACTGAACAGAACAGGTATACAGTGGCGGGTTCACAGAACAGATATGCAGTGGCAGGTTCACTGAACAGGAATACAGTGGCGGGTTTACTGAACAGAACAGGTATGCAGTGGCGGGTTCACAGAACAGTACAGGTATGCAGTGGCAGGTTCACTGAACAGGTATACAGTGGCAGGTTCACTGAACACAACAGGTATGCAGTGGCGGGTTCACTGAACAGGTATACAGTGGCAGGTTCACTGAACAGAACAGGTATACAGTGGCGGGTTCACTGAACAGAACAGGTATACAGTGGCAGGTTCACTGAACAGAACAGGTATACAGTGGCGGGTTCACTGAACACAACAGGTATGCAGTGGCGGGTTAACTGAACAGGTATACAGTGGCAGGTTCACTGAACAGAACAGGTATACAGTGGCGGGTTCACTGAACACAACAGGTATGCAGTGGTGGGTTCACAGAACAGATATGCAGTGGCAGGTTCACTAAACAGGTATACAGTGGCGGGTTCACTGAACAGAACAGGTATACAGTGGCGGGTTCACAGAACAGGTATGCAGTGGCAGGTTCACTGAACAGGAATACAGTGGCGGGTTCACTGAACAGAACAGGTATGCAGTGGCGGGTTCACAGAACAGTACAAGTATGCAGTGGCAGGTTCACTGAACAGGTATGCAGTGGTGGGTTCACTGAACAGGTATGCAGTGGTGGGTTCACTGAACAGGTATGCAGTGGTGGGTTCACTGAACAGGTATGCAGTGGTGGGTTCACAGAAGAGGTATGCAGTGGCAGGTTCACTGAACAGGTATGCAGTGGTGGGTTCACTGAACAGGTATGCAGTGGTGGGTTCACAGAACAGGTATGCAGTGGCAGGTTCACTGAACAGGTATGCAGTGGGCTCACTGAACAGAACAGGTATGGTGGGCTCACTGAACAGAACAGGTATGCAGTCAGGAAGGAACAAGCTAAGCCTAACTAATCTTTCCCTATGAGAGAAAGTCTGCAGCAGCTCGCCCTACTCTCACTAATGCAGACACACGAGTGAGCGTAATGGCCGCCGCTGCCTGCCTTTTATTGGGGGGGGAGTGGCTCCAGGGGCTAGTGTAGCCTAATTGGCTACACTGGGCCTGCTGACTGTGATGTAGAGGGTCAAAGTTGACCCTCATGATGCATTATGGGGTGAACCGAACTTCCGCAAAACTTCGCCTGCGGGACGCGAACGCGAACCACTGAAGTTCGCATGGAACCGTTCGCAGGCGAACCGTTCGGCCCAACTCTAGTCTGTAACTGGAGGAGATCGCACTGCATTCACAGCCGTCTGAAGGACCTGTATGGACCCAGACAAAGCAGTGATCTGGGTCTGATGACCGTCCAGCACCCTGATGAACTTCTCCACCGAGGTGGTGTTGAGTGCGTCCATTTTGTTTTTCAGGTCTGCCGTTCTGTAACAATCGGTGTCAGCACACAGAGAGAATCTGATTTTTGATGATCTGCAGAATCATCAAAAATGCAGATGTATACCTGATTATGGATGATCTGCAGAATCACCAATAATACAAGTATGACTAACCTCTGGACACCTAATAAAGTGTAAGTGTTTGGTGTAACTGTAGGCTATCTCCCGATAGGCGGGAGATACAGGCAGCTCGGCCAAGAACCACCTGAGGGGCAGGTGGCCCTGGGAAGTGCAGGGACTATATCCTTGAGAGAGGGAATAGTGAGAACCTGTCAACCAGGAATATCTGGAGATCAGATAATAGACTGTACTGCAGCCAGGGGACTCCAGGGGAAGAGGCCACTGGCTGCTAACAGGCCGGACTCTCTGAGGAGCAGGAGTCCTAGTTGCAACTGACACTTGGTGGAATTGTGTCACTGCTAGTACAGATAGACTGAGCACTCAAGGGGTGAGTGACAGCCTGGAAGGTCGGGCAGGCCAGGTCGGCAACACACGAGCAGATAAGGTACAGAGACAGAAGGCTGATTCGGTAACCGGGTACAGGCAGGATCTGGCAACAGGTAGGCAGATATGCAGAGGTACCGAATCAGAAAGCAATAGAGAGGTCGACAGAGCAAATAGTCATAACAGAAATGGAGCAGAGTCCTAGTCTGGAGTGTGAGGTCCGTGGTCTCGACACCCAGGAACTAGTCTAAAGTATAACACAGCAATGACACAGTAATCCTAAGCTTGGGTCTGAGGTCCTTGGTCTCAACACCCCGGAACTGGTCTAAAGTATAACACAGCAATGACACAGTAATTCTAAGCTTGGGTGTGAGGTCCTTGGTCTCAACACCCCGTCTGGTCTAAAGTATAACACAGCAATGACACAGTAATCCTAAGCTTGGGTGTGAGGTCCTTGGTCTCAACACCCCAGAACTGGTCTACAGGATAACACAGTAATGACACAGTAGTCCTAAGCTTGGGTGTGAAGTCCTTGGTCTCAACACCCCGGAACTGGTCTAAAGTATAACACAAGCGTAATCTGGCTAAGTGTGAATTCCCAGGTCCACCTGGTTCTAACACACTGTGGGATCTGACTGAGGTCTGAGTGCTCACACGTAAGTATTCGCAACGGCAGACAACCTGAGACTGACCAGCGAGATCTATATATAGTGCAGCGCTCCTCAGCGCCGCCCAGCGCAACTCAGCCAATCAATAACTGCGCTGGGATCAGCTGATCGACCTGATCAGCTGATCCCTCTCCTTCTGGCATAAAGGTCCTGCCTCCCAGCGCGCACGCGCGTAGCTCTCCATCTGTGTGCACTAGAAGGCTCAGACAAACCAGATGCATGCTGCTGTGCGGAAACCGCCGGTCTGAACGCGGAGACAGCCGCCCCGCTGCCAGACCGAGCGGCGGCATCTTCGCAATCCATTACACACAGCTTCTAATCTGATTGCAAGCATCCAAATGTTCTGCTGCATTAAAATAACTATTATCCTGGCCCCCCTGCCAGTCCAGTCCACAGCCTCTCATCCGTGTCTCTGCCAGTCCAGTCCACAGCCTCTAATCCTTTTCTCTGCCAGTCCAGTCTGCTGCCTGTCATCCTTGTCCCTGCCAGTCCAGTCTGCAGCCTGTCATCCTGATCCCTCCCAGTCCAGTTTGCAGCCTGTCATCCTGATCCCTCCCAGTCCAATCTGCAGCCTGTCATCCTTGTCCCTGCCAGTCCAGTCTGCAGCTTGTAATCCTGATCCCTCCCAGTCCAGTCTGCAGCCTGTCATCCTTGTCTCTGCCAGTCCAGTCTGCAGCTTGTCATCCTGATCCCTCCCAGTCCAGTCTGCAGCCTGTCATCCTTGTCCCTGCCAGTCCAGTCTGCAGCTTGTTATCCTGATCCCTCCCAGTCCAGTCTGCAGCCTGTCATCCTTGTCTCTGCCAGTCCAGTCTGCAGCTTGTCATCCTGATCCCTCCCAGTCCAGTCTGCAGCCTGTCATCCTTGTCTCTGCCAGTCCAGTCTGCAGCTTGTCATCTTGATCCCTCCCAGTCCAGTCTGCAGCCTGTCATCCTTGTCTCTGCCAGTCCAGTCTGCAGCTTGTCATCCTGATCCCTCCCAGTCCAGTCTGCAGCCTGTCATCCTTGTCTCTGCTAGTCCAGTCTGCAGCTTGTCATCTTGATCCCTCCCAGTCCAGTCTGCAGCCTGTCAACCTTGTCTCTGCCACTCCAGTCTGCAGCTTGTCATCCTGATCCCTCTCAGTCCAATCTGCAGCCTGTCATCCTTGTCTCTGCTAGTCCAGTCTGCAGCCTGTCATCCTGATCCCTCCCAGTCCAGTCTGCAGCCTGTCTTCCTGATCCCTCCCAGTCCAGTCTGCAGCCTGTCATCCTGATCCCTCCCAGTCCAGTCTGCAGCCTGTCATCCTTGTCTCTGCTAGTCCAGTCTGCAGCTTGTCATCCTGATCCCTCCCAGTCCAGTCTGCAGCCTGTCATCCTTGTCTCTGCCAGTCCAGTCTGCAGCTTGTCATCCTGGTCCCTCCCAGTCCAGTCTGCAGCTTGTCATCCTTGTCTCTGCCAGTCCAGTCTGCAGCTTGTCATCCTGATCCCTCCCAGTCCAGTCTGCAGCCTGTCATCCTTGTCTGCTAGTCCAGTCTGCAGCTTGTCATCCTGATCCCTCCCAGTCCAGTCTGCAGCCTGTCATCCTTGTCTCTGCCAGTCCAGTCTGCAGCTTGTCATCCTGATCCCTCCCAGTCCAGTCTGCAGCCTGTCATCCTTGTCTCTGCCAGTCCAGTCTGCAGCTTGTCATCCTGGTCCCTCCCAGTCCAGTCTGCAGCTTGTCATCATTGTCTTTGCCAGTCAAGTCCGCAGCCTGTCATCCTGCTCCCTTCCCGTCTAGTCTGCAGCCTGTCATCCTTGTCTCTGCCAGTCCAGTCTGCTTCCTGTCATCCTGATCCCTCCCAGTCCAGTCTGCAGCCTGTCATCCTGCTCCCTGCCAGTCCAGTCTGCAGCCTGTCATCCTTGTCTCTGCCAGTCCAGTCTGCTTCCTGTCATCCTGGTCCCCAACAGTCCAGTCTGCTTCCTGTCATCCTGTTTCCTGCCAGTCCAGTCTGCAGCCTGTCATCCTGCTCCCTGCCAGTCCAGTCTGCAGCCTGTCATCCTGCTCCCTGCCAGTCCAGTCTGCAGCCTGTCATCCTTGTCTCTGCCAGTCCAGTCTGCTTCCTGTCATCCTGGTCCCCAACAGTCCAGTCTGCTTCCTGTCATCCTGTTTCCTGCCAGTCCAGTCTGCAGCCTGTCATCCTGCTCCCTGCCAGTCCAGTCCACAGCCTGTCATCCTTGTCTCTGCCAGTCCAGTCTGCAGCCTGTCATCATTGTCTTTGCCAGTCAAGTCCGCAGCCTTTCATCGTCACTGGCAGTCCAGTCTGCAGCCTGTCATCCTGCTCCCTTCCAGTCTAGTCTGCAGCCCGTCATCCTTGTCTCTGCCAGACCATTCTGCAGCCCGTCATCCTTGTTCCTGCCAGTCCAGTCCAAAGCCTGTCATCCTAGTCCCTCGAGTAACAGCAGCCAAAGGTACCACCAGTATAAGGTGGCCCCCAATAAAGGTAGACAGAGCCCCCCCCCCCCCTCAGTATAGGTAGCGAGACGTATCCCCCCCCACACACACACACACACCCTCCCCAATATAGGTAGCCTCCCCAGTATTGGTAGCCAGATTTGAGCTCCAGGCATGGATCTGGCGGGAGGGGGGGGGGGGGGGGTTAGGTGGTGCAAGCGGGTTTCTTTCCCCAGGCGCAGTTTGTTAATTTCTTATAAAGGCGGTAAATGAATGGCAGTTTAGGCGCCAAAACCTGCGACAAAACCTGACCTTGCCCCAGGCTCAACTTGGTCTAGATCAGGTGAGCTCTCCCATAGAGAGTAGCCGGAGCGGTGCATAACAGAAGTGACTCCCCTTTTCAGACTCCACCAATGATCTACATTCTCCACGCATCCCCATTATTATGATAAAAGCACCCTCTCGTCACATCACATGATGATTTTGATGACAGAGGGTGCTCTATGGAGCCTGTAGATCGCTGTTGGAGGCTGGATAGGTGAGTGACTTGTCTTATGCTCCGTGGAATAGCACCTCGAGGAGGCCTGCTGGGGCTCTCCACAAGGACAGCTGTTATCCCTGGTATTGCCACTAGCCACGCACACCAGACTCCCCATGACCATGGGCCCCATAGTAACTGCTATGGCTGCTGTGGTGATACCTATGCTTCTGGGTTACATTGATATTTGAAAAGAGTTTTAAAGCTGTGTTAGACATAAAAATGGACCATTTTCCAAAACAAAGACAAGTGAAGTGTTCTCCCCAGGCTCTTTTAGCCAGGTGCTCCACCCGGATAGTTTTGGTGAGCACCCGGCTGTTCTCAGCTCACCTCCTCCTATGCTGTAAGCAGAGTTGCTCACAGAAGCACTGGCCCTGCATTCTCTCATCTTTCCCCACCGGCTAATTTTTCATGCCACCCGGCTGGAAACAAATTCTGGGAAGAACACTGAAGTGGATAAACTATCTGAACGCTATCTATAAGATACGTTCAGATGTGGCAGGTGCTCATGCACCTGCCACACGTACCCCTCGGGACTTGGAGATCCGCAATTGGTGAAAGGGAACATCTGTTCCCCTGAGTCAATCAAAGTGTCTGTAAGGAAAGATCATGGCTTCAATGAGAATCCAATGATCTTTCCTGTAACAACAATGTTCTGTGTGCTTTGAACAGGGTGTGCGGGGACATCTACAGGTAAAAAAAAAAATTATATAAAAATACACAATATACATTAGATTTTACACTTTATACATTAAATATAAATAAATTAATCCCTCCTTATTCCCCCCCCCTCCCCCTCCACTGCCCATAGTTACCAAAATGAAACACACACACAAAAAAAAGTTAACTGCATTAAAAAAAAACAAAAATATAATTATATTAGGGACTTTTTTTTAATTACTATGTATATCATGAGGGTATATTACTGTTATTTTTGCAAATAAAGCCTTGTAATTATTGATTGAGTAAAAGAAAATCAAAACAGAAAAAATATACACCTTTTTTAAAAAAAAAAATATATTGTCACCATACATTGTAATAGTGACATAATTTAAACATTGTAATAAAAGGGACAAATAAAATGTGTGGGTTTTATTTACAGTAGCATTGTTTATTTTAAAACTATAACAGATGTAAATGTAGAAGTTTTTTACTGAAGTTTTGTTACTGAAAACAAATATCGCCCCAAAAAAGGCTAATTAGAGGAGAAAAAGACAAGGTATAGATAATTTTGGTGTGATAAGTAGTGATAACGTTATTGGCAAAGGAAGAGGAGGATCGCTAACAGGTGAAAACTGCTCTGGTCTGTTAGGGTAAAAACCCTGTGGTGAAACGCACCCATTGTCTCCATTTCTGTAGCAAAATGCAAAGCCCCTTTTGGTATGACTTCTCCGGACACCGCCTACCCTACATCTGTTGTACTAATTCCAGGCGACATTGAATAATATTCCCCCTCTGAGTCATAGCAACTCAGAGGGAGAAGTAATTTGGGGTCCGGCGATCACCGGTACCCGAATTACACTGCTGCGTGGCCATAGACATAACATTGTGTTTATGGCGGTGCCGAGGTCAGGCACAGCGAGGGGAAGAGCATAGGCCAAAATGACCTGCTTTGAATATTAAGTGCAGGACATAGAATTCGAACCCCCTACAGGGAGGATACTATGAGGTAGAAAGCAACATGTGAGGCGCCCAAAAAGTCTAAAATATTTAAAAATTGATTTTAAGGAGTAAAGGTGGCCATACACTTATAGATTTGCATCAGATATATTTCTGTCAGATGCCTGTCAAGTTGAATCTGACAGGAATCTATCTAATGTGTGTCACACACTAGGAACAGATTTACAATAGATTTCAGTGTGAAATCTATTGGAAATCGATCTAAATGCATTATTGGACCATTAGATCCAATGCAACTCTATGGACCATCTGCCAGCAGCAGATCGACCTAGATTTTCCATCCTGTCAGAGAGAGCAAATCGATCAAAAACGATCGAAATCGGCCGCAAATCAATCTGGGAATTCAAAAGAATCGATTTCTGATCGATCAATTCTATAGAATCGATCGATCAATCGATATCTGAGATTAACCAGTGTATAGGCCCCTTAAGTGTGGTCTGAACGAAAGATTCAGACTTTTATTCAAGCTCTTGGGCAGATACTCAGAGCTCTACACTACTACGGATTTAGCACTTTTTGTACTGATCCGAGGAAGCGGCTATAGGCCGTGAAACGCGTTGTCATTTACTGTGCAGCATGTGAATAAAAGTCTGAATCTTTCATCCAGGGGATTATTGAAGGTGAGTCCACACTTATCTTCTTTTAAATCTGTTTTTAATTATATTATACTTTTTGAGTGCCTCTTGTATTTCTACTTTACTGTAGTGTGGGACACTTCTGTGCACTGCTTGTGTCGCCCAAAGGATCATGCTCAATCCTGATGGGCGACACTGATTCAGTATGGGTCTCTAGCTTAAAGTGAAATGAGCAGCATTTTTAGCCCAAGGGCATCTCAATAGCACATTAAAAATGCATGCTAGCAAAGTGGCTCATTACTTAAAAAAATCCATTCTATCTCTTCTTTTTATATTTAAATGTTTGTTAGAGGCTTTTATTGCTCTACTTTCGAGGCCTGCCGTCCGCATAAAGAGCAGGCAGATAAGGACTGCTGTAATTAGCAGTAACAATGAGCAAACAAAAGATTTCATCAGTAGGGTGAGTGGGGAGAAAGCACACCATGTTTCAAACAGTTTAGAGAAGTCATACAGGGCAGAAGGAATGGGAGGGGGTAAATGGCAGCTTCTACAGCTATTAGAAACCAGGACAATGTGCAGAAAAAAAAGGCTGCTTGGATCCCCTTTAAGATGGGCCTTATTTACAAGAGAGAACAAGGCAGTCTATCTTGACCACTGTTCAGTTTTTTCATTTTATACCGACGGATTTCACGGACCAGTGTGTAAAACGCATCTTCGACCCCCTGCCCTGTTTTAGCAGATGTCTCAATGTAAGGTATTCCATAACTCCTGGCCAGGTCCTGAGCTTGTCTGGTCTCCACACCCCTTGCTGGCAGATCACACTTGTTGCCGATAAGCACCATCGGAACGTCATCAGCCTCTTTCCTCTTTTTTATCTGCTCCCGGTAGAAATGGATGTCGGCAAACGACTTCATGTCGTTGATAGCAAATACACAAAGAAAGCCGTGGCCCTTCCTCAGAAGAAGGTCACTCATGGCACTGAACTCCTCTTGGACTCTAGCTTCAGTGATGTCCAGGAAGCATTTCTTCTCATCGACCACCACCCACTTTCTCTCGGGCTCCTCAATTCTTGGATAATAGGCGTCATCATCCACAAAATAGTTCTGGATGAACTGAATTTTTAAAGTTCTTTTCCCGACGCCTGAGTTTCCCACAATTATCAGCCTGTAGGCGGTCATTTCTGTAGACTGACTCGTCTCTTTGCATCGTAGACAATCCATGCTACACTCGCCTCAGCTAACCCAGCTCTGACTTCTCTGCTGTCTGGGCTGCTGGGCACACCCTGTTTGCTGAACTCCTACCAGGGTGGATGCTGGATCCCAATAGGCTGTGGGACCTTTGTGACATCACACAGCCCTGAGATGACTCAGAAGAAGAAGGAAGAGGATGTGAGTAACTTTTCTTTGCCAAGATTCTTTACATCCTCTTCTGCGCTCAGCAGCGTCATTTTGTTGCAACACTTCCTCCTACCTTGGCACAACTTTCTTTCAGCCCCAATACATGTGAATTTGATTAACCCTTTCAGAGAGGGCCATATATTATTATTTAGTATTTATTTAGCACTGACATCTTCCGCAGCACTGTACAGAGTCAATATATTCTTGTCAGTGTCCCTCAGAGGAGCTCACAAGCTAAAGGTGGCCATACACTTATAGATGTGCAGCAGATTTGACCATAAGATGTATTTCTGTTAGATGCCTGTCAAGTCGAATCTGACAGGAATCTATCTGATGTATGCCACACACTAGGAACAGATTTCCAATAGATTTCAGAATGAAATGCCAGCAGCAGATCGACCTAGATTTTCCATCCTGTCAGATAGATCAAATCAGTCGAAATCGATAGATTTGATAGAATCGATTTCCGATCGATTGATTCTATAGAATCGATCGATGGCTGAAATCGACCAGTGTATGGGTCCCTTAATCCGTTCCATAGTTTTAGGTCTATGTATGTATCAGGGGCGTAACTAGAAATCACCGGACCCCCCTGCAAAAGTTTGGATGGGCGCCCACCTGGGCCCGCTCAGGGCTGTTTTGGGGGGCAGGAGGGGTCGCAGCATGAGGGAAGAGCATGGCCACATTTCGGCTGGGAAGGGGGCCATCTTGTGGCCAAAAAGTAAAACTACACCCAAAAATATTTTTCACATACAAATACATTAGTTTACAAAAATTAACTCATTAACTCCCACACTCCCCAATTGTTACCAATTTTTTTTTGTAATAAAAAAATAAATAAATAAAATTACAATTAAAAAAAACATAAATAGTTACCTTAGGGACTGAAAGCTTTAAATATTTAAATCAAGAGGGTATAACACTGTTACTTTATAAACTATGGGCTTGTAATTAGGGATAGACGCAAAACTGAAAAAAATGCACCTTTATTTGCAAATAAAATATTGGCGCCAAACATTGTGATAGGGACATAATTTAAACGGTGTAATAACCTGGACAAATGGGCAAATAAGTTACATGGATTTTAATTACAGTAGCACGCATTATTTAAAAACTATAATGGCCGAAAAATGAAAAATAATAATTTTTTCCTATTTTCCCATTAAAACACATTTAGAATAAAATAATACTTGCCATAATGTCCCACCTAAAGAAAGCCTAATTGGTGGCGAAAAAAACAAGATATAGTTCATTTCATTGCGATAAGTAATGATAAAGTTATAGGCGAATGAATATAAGGAGCGCAGAAAGGAGAAAATTGCTCGGATGCTAAAGGGGTAAAAACCCTCAGTTGTGAAGCGGTTAAATTTTAAGATTTTCGTGTCAGTTCCTCTTTAAGTCACACCCCTGCCACACCCCTAATCATGCCCCTGACATACCTAATCATGCATACCATAAAGATTTCATAAGAAAAATATGTTGTTTTATAATTCAAACCACTCTGGTCCTTTCTATCCTGGACTAGCCCAAAATCTGTCGGTAATGTCAGATTTCTACAACTTACTGTAAGTGACAGCAACACAGGAGAGAAGTAATTTATGGCTCATTTTACTCTGGGAGAAATGTACTTCTTATTTGTATGTGTTTTAAATTATAAGATTTTCGCAACAGTTTCTCTTTAAAGACTTTAGAATCTAGACTTTTCACACTGCGTGTGTGTCGCAGATAGATTGTGCAGCTCTGACTCTGTTGGTACTGCTCCTGTCCTGCACAACGTGACAACGTGCGTGGCTGCGTGCTACGTCATCCTCCACCGCAGCGCAGCAGCGTATAAATCTTACTGCTCCCACAGCAGCCCAGCGTGACTTCACTAACTCCACCCCTCGCCGCCGCCCCCCTGCTCCGCAATTTGCTCTCAGTCAGACTCAGTCTAATGATGGGAATTCCGGCTCTTTAGAAAGCATCGGCTTTTCTGGCTCGGCCACTCGGCTCCCTTTAAAGAGCCGGCTCGTTCGCGACCCACTACGCCGGACATTTCTAAAACCCGCCAGGACGCCCTGGACAGGACGTAAAAAGTGGACCTGTCCGGGCAAAAGAGGACGCTTGGTCACCCTAGCGGAATCTGATTAACCCTTTCAGTATTGTTTGCCTTACTTCAGTCAGCTGGCATCCTTCTGTATTGTTTGCATTCATTTGTGATTGAAAATTCAACAGTTTGTAGCTTTATCTAAAAAGTGTAACAGGTCTGCATAGTTTTAACATTACTGCGACTCCTGTCCACAATACACAGTATTACTATCGACCTTGAATCCAAACTTTGTATGTTCGGTGTTGTGGATGTAGTAGATGGTAGTGATGGGTCGTTCGCGAACGAGCCGGCTCTAAGAGCCGGCTCTTTGAAGTGAATCAGAGGAGCCGATGCTCACTCTGAGAAGAGCCGATGCCTCAGCCACCCCTTTTAGCTCTGCTTTGCTCAGTAATAAAGGGCGCTGAGGCATTCTGGGAAATGTAGTCCTCCTCTTGCAGCTTGTAGGAGTGTTTAGGGCGGAGCAGAGCAGTAGCAGGAGGGATTGCCTCAATCAGAGAAGTAGTCTGGAGTTGGCATGGAGACGGGGGGCGTGGCTTTTAATCCGATTCTGAGTGGTGTCTAGTGATATTCAATTAAGAGCTGATTCAGAGCCGTAAGAGCCGGCTCTTTAATGGGAGCCGATTCAGAAGAGCCGATTCTCTGAGAAGAGCCGGAATTCCCATCACTAGTAGATTGACAGCATTACTATAGATTTTTCCATAGAGGAATGTAGAGAGGACAGTGACACCTAGTGGCTGCAGGCGGAACGCCGGAGAGACCAAACCGGGGATATGTAAGCTCTGCCACACTCAAGGATGTTGCTAGCACCAAAGATCAGTGACACATGCCCCAGATCTATTCTGGGATGTCCCCCAGGCAGAGTCAGCTGTGTGGACTCAATGGAGGGCATGCTGGAAGCTGTGGTGCAGCAATTGGAGTTATGCTGGGTGCTATGATGCCTCTCTGTGGGCATGCAGGGAGCTGTGGTTCTTCTATGGGGGCATGCTGGGAGTTGTGGTGCCTCAATGGGAGCATGGGAGGGAGCCCACTAGAAGGTCTCCCTGACCTATAGGGGTCTCCCTATGCTATAGTGAACTACCAGATACCAGGCAGCAGGCCAGCCCATCCAGCAGAAAGCCAGTACTGCCAGCACAGAAGCCAGGTAACTGCCTAGTTATGTTTAAGTGATACTGCCTATTTATGTGATGTGCTGCATTTTTGTTTTTTTTATTAATTTTTATTAATGGAGAGGAGGCTTCATGCAACATTTTGCTGGGCAGGCGAGGCCTACTCAGACCACTGTTAAATTCAAGTACATTTGGCTCCACCCATGACCACACCCACATGCTGGTGCGTGGCCACACCCATTTTCTAGCTGGAGTGCCCAAAATTGCCCTGTATCTCTTTTGATCCTAGCAACACCCCTGGCCCCAGTGGGGGAAGGAAAAAGTCCAGGCCCCTCCTCCCCACTGGGCACAGGGGTAAGGGGGGGTGGTCTGATTGTAGGAAGTGGGCCCCATAGCAGTTTTACAGGGGGGCCTGTCAGGCGTAGTTACACCCCTGCAGGCACACATCCAGAACCGCTGGTGTACAGTATGCCTATATGGCCTATACATTTTGCAAAGCTATACTAAGCCGACACGTGTACAGTGCATGGCATCAATTGTCTTTCAAGAGACAGCAACACATTTGTGAGATAGGAAATAGGAGGGGTATGACCAGATTGAGCACAAATAACAGTAAATATAAGAAAATGCAAAACTTTATTAACCAGTTCAGCCTATTTGGACGACTATGCTCGTCCAGATAGGCACTGATGCTATTCCTGCGTGGTGCGCGCGATCGGGCTACATATACTGGGCACATATACCCCTGGCTACATATACTGGGCACATAACATATACCCCTGGCTACATATACTGGGCACATATACCCCTGGCTACATATACTGGGCACATAAACCCCTGGCTACATATACTGGGCACATAAACCCCTGGCTACATATACTGGGACATATACCCCTGGCTACATATACTGGGCACACATACCCCTGGCTACATATACTGGGGACATCTATATCATTACATGCATTTACTGGTGAAAGGCTGTCTGTCATTATGTGCATTAACTGGTGAAACACTGTCTCTCATTACATGCATTTTGTGGTGAAACGCTGTCTCTCATTACATGCATTTACTGGTGAAAGGCTGTCTCTTATGTGCATTTAGTGGTGAAAGGCTGTCTCTCATTACGTGCATTTACTGGTTGAGGGCTGTCTCTTATGTGCATTTAGTGGTGAAACGCTGTCTCTCATTACATGCATTTACTGGTGAAAGGCTGTCTCTCATTACATGTTTTTACTGGGGAAATGCTGTCTGTCATTATGTGCATTAACTGGTGAAACACTGTCTCTCATTACGTGCATTTACTGGTGAAAGGCTGTCTCATATGTGCATTTAGTGATGAAAGGCTGTCTCTCATTACATGCATTTACTGGTTAAAGGCTGTCTCTTATGTGCATTTAGTGGGGAAACGCTGTCTCTCATTACGTGCATTTACTGGTGAAAGGCTGTCTCTCATTACATGCATGTACTGGGAAAACACTGTCTGTCATTACGTGCATTTACTTCATATTTTTTTTTATGTAACTACACTACATGACCACGCCCACTCTTGTCGCCGCAGCGCAAGTTCCCCCCCCTTGAGCCCCACCAGCCAGCCATTGTGCCCCTTTTGAGCCCCACCCAAAATTCTGAAGCTGGAGCCGCCGCTGGTTTTAATTACAGTAGCGTATATTAATTTCAAGCTATAATGGCCAAAAACTGAGAAAAAATGAATTTTTTTAATTTCTTTCTTAACCTCCTTGCCGGTTATCCCGGTTAACCTGCGCAGGAGGATTTCTCAGGCCCCACTGGGCCGATATGCATAATTTTTTTTGTTACATGCAGCTAGCACTTTGCAAGCTGCTTGTAACATCCGATCGCCACCGCCGCCGATTCGCCGCTACCCGCCGCGCCGCCCCCCCCCTCCAGACCCCTTACGCAGCCTGGCCAATCAGTGCCAGGCAGCGCTGAGGGGTGGATCGGGATTCCCTCTGACGTCCCAACGTCCATGACGTCGGTGACATCATTCCGCCCGTCGCCATGGCGACCGGGGAAGCCCAGCAGGAAATCCCGTTCTGTACGGGATTTCCTGCTTACTCTGATCGCTGGAGGCGATCGGAGTGGCTGCGGAGATGCCGCTGCTCAGCGGCTATCATGTAGCGAGCCCTGGGTGATTTAAATGATTTAATGATTTAAATTTTTTTTTTTAAAGTACTCTGCTGCCCCCTTGCCGCGGTAATTAGACCGGCAAGGGGGTTAATCTTCCTGTTAAAATGGATTTAGAAAAAAATAATTCTTAGCAAAATGTACCACCCAAAGGAAGCCTAATTTGTGGCGGAAAAACGAGATATAGATCAATTCATTGTGATAAGTAGTGATAAAGTTATTGAATGGGAGCAAATGAATGGGAGGTGAACGTGGCTCGGATGCATGAGCTTTTCGACACTGTGGTGCTGAACCGGTTAATCAACTAGTGAGAAACACACTAAAAGTGTATAATAAAATCACATGTCAGCAATCTGCCCCATCAATCCCCTCCCCCCCTCGCTATCCCAGATATCCCTTCAAAAAATCCCTCAGAACCCACGGGTCTAATGCTGGGAATACACAGTTCATTTTTGAGCCAGATAGATGGCTCGATAGATAATTTCCGACATGTCCGATCTCCCGCTTGATCGTTTTACCGCTCGATTTGTGATAGAAGTGAATGGAAAAAGATAAGAAAAACGAGCGGAAGGTAACAGAATCGACTGCACAATCGAGCAGCAGAAATGAACCGTGAATGCCCACCATAAAGACTCATAGCGTCAGGTGTGCAAATAATTGAATCACAGATTAACATCAGTTTGTCCTACACAAATGGCTGCGCAGCCAATAATCTAAACAGGAAAGAAAAAACAGTCCAGCATGCTAATTAGGAGACAGGATATATAAAGCAGGAAGTAAACAGTCAGTTCCAGAAGGTGAGGTGCAGGAAGCAGGAAAAAAATGGGCAACCCTGAAGCTGGCTTCAGACTGTGGATTGGCGGCAGTGGCAACCGCCAAAAAACAGTCCTTTGAGGATTACCAAGTTAATACACGGTAATGCCTGTCTGGATTCCGGCCAAGCAGGAGGTGACGCTCACTTCCTGTTGGCAAATCGATGTGCACGGAAGCGTATTGCTAAAATACACGTATGCACATGCGGAACGCGAAAGCCTGCGCGGGTTTTTTAAATACAAGTGCGTTGCCATAGACTAACATGACTTCCAGTCTAACACAAGTCACCCTAGGAGCTGCGCGGTAACGTAGGTATGTCCGTGCGTTAGATAGGGCACTTCTGGTACAGGGTACTGCAACAAGAGTAGTATGAACTACCCAATAGACTAACATTAGGCTGCAGTGGGGTCCGGTAAATTAACCGCACTGCCCCAGTGTGAAGGTGCCCGAAGGGAACGAGCCACTTTGACAAAGGCTAAATTATCATGGCTAGACAACTGGGTCATAACATGTCCAGGACAGCAGATGTTGTGGAACGTTCCCAGTATGCAGTGTGGTTCATACCTACCAAAAGTTGGGCCAAAAGTAGGATAACTGGTGGACTGGACAGGGTCATGGATGCACAAGTTACATAGTTATTTTGCTTGAAAAAAAACATATGTCCATCAAGTTCAACCAGTACATACAAGGCTCATTGATGCACAATGTATGAAAAGGACTGGCCCATCTGATCCAATCTCACAGAAGACTATTGGATAAAATGCTGAAAATCGTAATGATGGCCATGGGGAAAGGCCAGTCTGCTCATGTTAAGCCCTGTCTATTTCTCAAAGTTCTTAAAATGGACATAGGAGTTTAAGAACTGGAGCAGAGATGGAATTGGCCTAGTCTGAAGAATCACGTGATCATGCACCAGTCCTGGTCCAACCCAACCCACCACAGTGACCTCAGTGCAAAGGCAGCATGGAAGTTCTTGACATCTGGACAGTCCTGGGTTGTTTCACAATGCTGATGTCATTTTGCATACAGTATACTGTACATGAGGGGAGGGGAAGTCTCTAATTGTAATGGTAAGTTTATTGTAGTATTTGATTCTCTATTGACCAGCAAGATTTCAGGCTCCCAGCTGTCTTCACTGTATGCCGATAACGAGTTGAGATTAGGAGTGTCCTCTGTAATGGTGTGTACACACCTTTGACGGATGTCGCCCATCGGGGATCAGTACCTGATTCTCTTGGGCAACATCGCTGGGCCGGGATGTATATATGAGTGTCAGCTGTCTAGCTGACGACGTGCTGTGTTGCTATACGGGGGGATGATGGAGGGACGATGATCGGCACATGCGTGACGTCACGCAACAGGCAGGGGAGCAACGCGAACAATGGAATCAGCGTCGCTGGGGGTGAGTAGAACTACCCAGCGGATCACTTGTGGGTTGGGTGTCGCCGGCTGTTGGTTATTATTAGCTGCCTTAAAGGCCCCAGAACTGAGAGGGGATTTGATCAATAAAGTATATGCTGTGTAAGTGGCGCTGCAGCATATGTCCAGCACCACTCTCTATGTTCTGTGCCCCCAGGAGTCCCCGTTCTAGTTAGCCGAAATCTTCAAGTAGACTAGAACGTTGAATATGAACGGGGAAGATATGGCATTTATCTTCCCTGATCTTGCTCCCTTGGGCCGTCATGCATTACAGACCTGTAAAAAAAAAAAAAGCACCACCGCACAACTCACCTATTCCTGGATTTGATCGCTGCCTTTTGCGCCTTGTCAGCTCTCCTGTTCTGCTGCCGTGTCCCCCGTAATGTATCAGCAGGGATCTTCACTGACGCTGACCTGGAAGCACTTTCAGGTTACCTTTGGGTCAGCGCGCTGAAGATGCCGGCAGATACGGGGGACACGTCGGCAGAACGGGAGAGCTGACAAGGCGCAAAAGGCAGCGGTCAAATCCAGAAGTAGGTGAGTTGTGTAGTGGTGCTTTTTTTTGTTTTTACAGGTCTAAAACATCAAGTACAGGAGTACTTTAAGTCAGGCGTGTGTACGAGGTGTACAAGGCTTAAGGGAGAGCTCCTAATCCCAGCTTGTTACAGGTCCTGCGCAAAAGACATCTGTCCAGACACAATCAACCAATCAGATTCCAAACCAGCCACAATAGCCAAGACAAGAGAGCTGTCCAAAGATGTCAGTAGACCTGCACAAGACTGGACTGGGCTACAAGTCTATTGCAAAGCAATACCCAACAGCTGAGGCGATGACTCGCAAATGGAAGAAACACCAAATACCTTTCAGTCTCCCTTGGTCTGGGGCTCCATGCCTTGTGGAGTTGCAATGATCATGAGCGCGGTGATGAAGCAGTGCAGAACAACGGGGAGGGGGGGGGGGGGGATTGGGACTTGTCAATGTTCTCAGGGCAGCTGAGACCATAGTCACCAAGAAAACAATTGGTAGCATACTACACCGTAAAGTACTCAAATCTTACAGAGCCCACAAGGTTCCCCTGCTGAAAACAGCACGTGTACAGGCCCCTCTGCAGTTTAGCAATGCACATATGAATGATCCAGAGGAGAAATACGTGAAAGTGATGTGATTAGATGAGACACAAATTGAACTCTTTGGCATCAACTCATCTCACCATGTTTAAAGAAGTAGTAAAATCCAAAAATCTTTTTTTCAAACAATTTTTTAGATAACATCAAGTGTAGCAAATATCTCAAAACCATAACAACACAGTCGTATAACATAAAAAAGTCAAACATTGTATAAAGATGCAAATCATCCGAGAAGCAACATATGTTCAGGTTAAGTTACTCAATCACAGCATAATTACAGCAGTAGCGGATTCCTACTATCGAAGGTCAAAGGGACAACAGAAAGAAGGGTGAAAAAAATAACTCACAGAGTGCAATCGTGATAGTAAAACTCTTGACATGCAAGAGCCAGAATTCTTGGCACTCAGAAATCCTTGTCTATACTTTGAGTTTCCCTGAATGCAGACCAGACACTCAATGAGGACATGACCACGCAACTTGACAGTTCTCAAACGTGCCAATAAATAAAATATCAAGTCGCAAGGGGTATACAAACCCTAATCATAGATTCACAGACAATGAACAGTTCCACCAAAAAATGTCACGAGTTATCAGCCGCCAAAGGAAGGGTCCATACCAAGAAGAGAGGGCCACAATCTAACAGAACCCAAAGGAGAAGTTAAAAATCGATAGCTGTCACTCTCCTTAAAGACATATCATTGCGACTACATTATAATAAATTTCTCCGTCAGGTCCTGTTTAGCAGAGATTAGGTCCTCCATTTGCGCTATTTGGTCTATCTTTTGAAACCATAAACTAATTGAAGGACGCTAACTGGATTTCCACATCAAGGGTTTTGCAGCATTTAGGAGATGCTTGACCAAGGACTTTTCGTGTGACCGAACACATTCCGCAGAAAGATGCAAGAGAAAAATCTCCAAGCTAAATTCTCACAAGCTATCTCCTTCCTCAGAGCATGTACTTGCATCCAAAATGGTTTCATCCTCGAGCAATTCCACCAAATGTGCATAAGATCACCAGATTCTGCCTCACATATCCAGCAGAGATCGGATACCGAAGGGAAAAATCTATGGAGCCTCGCAGGTGTTCTGTACCAATGAGAGAGAAATTTATAATTAATTTCCTGCTTTAGGACACGAAGAGAGGACCTGGATACATATTTTATCCCAATCATCCTCATCAATTGATATCTGCAAACGCTCCTCCCAGCCTGTGTCGCGATCACTCGAAAACGGCTTGACCAATTTGAACGAAACTTGGTATGCAGATCCCTTACTACCTGGGATGATAGGTTCTGGGGGTCTCGCGCCCCCCCCCTGCACACGTGGGCGGAGCTACAAACAGCAAATCAGATTTCACCCATTCAAATCAATGGAAAAAATGGAAAAGGCTGCCATTCTCACAGTAATCAAGCCAGAGTCCCCACACTCGGCACAGTTGGTCACTTGGTGACCGAGGTTACAAATCCAGGGAAAGTGGGCGGAGCATAAAACAGCCAATCAAATTTCAGCCATTCATTTTAAATGGGAAATGTAAACTGCAGCCATTCTTAGACTGTTAATGGCAGGGCTCTCAAACTTTGCACAGTTGGTCACTGGGTGAATTAAATTTGGATTCAAGAGAGTGGGTGGAGCCTACAACAGCCAATCAAAATCCACCTATTGATTTTCAAGGGGGATATTTAACCTATTTTGGTTCCTGGACGTAGTTTCTACGTCCAGGAACCTTGCGTGCTACCGCGTGCTCCCGCGGCCGATCGCACGCGTGCACGCGCACTCCCGGCCGCGGATTCGTTAGCCACGGAATCAATGTATCGGGCTATGGTGCCCGATCATTGATTCCTCTCCCCCGCTGAAAAAGCGACAGCTTCTCTCGGAAGCTGTGCTTTTTCTGGCTGTTCCCTCCCCGATGCATCACTCTAAGCGTGTGCTACGCTTAGAGTGACGTCATGTAAACAAACTCATGGCCGCCATCTTGTGGCCAAAAAGTAATACTACACCTGAAAGAAAAAACAAATTAAAATTAACACACATTTACATTATAAATCTATTGTTTACCTCCCACCCTCCCAAAACTACCCAAATAAAATGTTTACTATTAAAAAAAAAACCCATTACAATAAAAAAAAAAAACATGTAAATATTTACCTAAGGGTCTAAACTTTTTAAATATCAATGTAAAGATGAAATATTTCTATATTTTTTTTAATTTTAAACTTGTTAATAGTGATAGATGCAAAACGGAAAAAATGCTCCTTTATTTCCAAATAAAATATTGTCGCCATACATTGTGATAGGGTCATAATTTTAACGGTGTAATAACCGGGACATATGGGCAAATACAATACGTGAGTTTTAATTATGGAGGCATGTATTATTTTAAAACTATAATGGCTGAAAACTGAGAAATAATGAATTTTTCCATTTTTTTCTTATTCTTCCTGTTAAAATGCATTTACAGTAAAGTGGCTCTTAGCAAAATGTACCCCCCAAAGAAAGCCTAATTGGTGGCAGAAAAAACAAGATATAGATCAGTGCATTGTGATAAGTAGTGATAAAGTTATAGGCTAATGAATGGGAGGTGAACATTTCTCACGTGAAAACGACGGAACACGAATGGGTTAAACTGCTGCCATTCTTACATTGTTAATGGCAGAGGCTTCAAACTTGCTACAGTCGGTCATTGGGTGACTGGGGTTCAAATTCACTAAAGGGACGGGGCCACGAACAGCCAAACAGATTTCATTGGTGGATAAACTGCTTCCATTCACACATTTTTGATGCCAGGAACCTGAAATAAACAAACTTGGTCATTGAGTGACTGTGTGTGTCAAGGTTACAAAAAGTGGGTGGAGCCAAAAACAAATTTCACTGGTCAAATATAAAACTGCAGCCATTCTTACAACGTTAATGGTAGGGTTCTCAAACTTTGTACAGTTGGTCACTGGGTGAATGAGATTAAGATTTTGGAAGGTGGGTGGAGCCTACAACAGCCAATAAAAATTCACCTTTTGATTTTCAAAAGGAACATTTAAGCTGCTACCATTCTTATACTGTTAATAGCAGATGCCTCAAACCTGGTACAATTGGTCAATGGGTGACTGGGGTTCAAATTCAGAAAGGGAGCAGAGCCACAAATAACCAGATTTGTTTATTTTTCAATGGGAAAATACAAAGTATTGATACCAAGGACCCCAAAGCTGATAAACTTGATAATTGAGTGACTGTATGTCAAGGTTAGAAAAAGTGGGAGGTGCCAACAACTAAATTTTTAACATGGCAGGGTTCCCAAACTTTACACAATTGGCCACTGGGTGACTGGGATTAATCTTCAGAAATGTGGGTGGAGCCTACAACAGCTAATCAAAATTTACCTATTGATTTTCAAGAGGAATATTCACATTGCTACCATTCTTACACTGTTCAGATTTGTTTAATTTCAATGGTAAAATGCAACTTATTGATGCCAAGGTCTCCAAAGCTCGTAAAATTGGTCATTGAGTGACTATATCAAGATTACAAATAGTGGGCGGAGCCAAAAACAACTAACTTTTTTCATGGGAAAATGTAAACTGCAGCTATTCTTACACTGTTATTGGCAGGGTTCTGAAAACTTTGCACAGTTGGTAACTAGGATTAATATTCGGAAAAGTAGGTGGAGCCTGCAAGAGTCAATCAAAATTCACCTATTGATTTTCAAGGGGAATATTGAAACTGCAGTCATTCTTACACTGTTAATGGCAGAGGCCTCACACCTGCTACAGTCGGTCGTTAAGTGTCTGGGGTTCAAATTCAGTAAAGGGGTGGAGCCACAAAGAGCCAGATTTCTTTGCTGGATAAACTGCTTCCAGTCACACAATTTTGATGCCAGGAACCCAAAAGCTCACAAACTTGGTCATTGAGTGACTGTGTGTCAAGGTTACAAAAACTGGGTGGAGTCAAAAACAATGCAGCCTTTCTTCATTGTTAATGGAAGGGTTCTCAAACTTTGCACAGCTGGTTACTGGGTGACAGGGATTACTATTCAGAAAAGTGGGGGGAGCCTAAAAATGCCAATACAAAATTACATGTCGCTTTTCAAGGAGAATATTAGAATTGCTGCCATTCTTGCACTGTTAATGGCACAAGCCTCAAACCTGGTACAGTTGGTCATTGGGTCACTGGGGTTCAAATTCAGAAAAGGAGACAGCCACAAACAGTGAATCAGATTTGTTTCATTTCATGGGAAAATACAAATTATTGATGCCAAGGACCCGAAAGCTCACAAACTTGGTCATTGAATGACTGCGTGTCCAGGTTACAAACAGTGGGCGGAGCCAAAAACAAATTTCACTGGGAAAATGTAAACTGCAGCCATTCTTACACTGTTTATGGCTGTTTATTCCCAAACTTTGCCCAGATTAATATTCATGGAAGTTGGTGGAGCCTATAATAGCCAATCAAAATTCACCTGTTAATTTCAAGTGGAATATTTAACTTGCTGCCATTTTTACACTGTTAACAGCAGAGGCCTCAAACCTGCTACAGTTGGTCATTGGGCGACTGGGGTTCAAATGCTGGAGAGAGGGTGAAGCCACAAACAGCCAATCTAATTTGTTTAATTTCTAATGAAATATACAAATTATTGATGCCAAGGACCCCAAAGATCACAAACTTGGTCATTGAGTGTTTGTACGTTAGGGTTAGAAAGTGGGCGAAGCCAGCACCAGTGAAATAAATACCCGGGAACGCCGGGTCATCAGTGGGTGGAGACAAATACAAATTTCAAACTGCAGCCATTCTTACACTGTTAATGGCAGGGTTCTTAAACTTTGCACAGTTGGTCACTGGGTGACCGGGATTAATATTCAGAAAAGTGGGTGGAGCCTACAAAAGTGAATCAAGCTTCACCTATTGCTTTTCAAGGGGAATATTTAATTGCTGCCATTCTTGCTAGTGATGGGTCCTTTGCTGCGAACGACAAGAGCCGGTTCTCAGTTTTGAAAGAGCCGATGCCTCAGCTGCCCCACAGAGCTCTGGTTTGCTCTGTAATAAAGGGCGCTGAGGCATGCTGGAAGATGTAGTCCTCCTCTTGCAGCTTGTAGGAGTGTATGGGGCAAAGCAGAGCAGTAGCAGGAGGGATTGCCCCAGTCAGAGAAGCAGTCTGGAGTTGTCATGGGGATGGGGGTGGGGCTTTTACTCCGGTTCTGAGTGGTGTCTAGTGATATTTACAGAAGAGCCGATTCAGAGCCGTAAGAGCCGGCTCTTTAAAGGGAGCCAATTCAGAAGAGCCGATTCTCCGAGAAGAGCCGGAATTCCCATCACTAATTCTTGCACTGTTAATGGCACAGGCCTAAAACCTGGTACAGTTGGTTATTGGGTGACTGGGGTTCAATTTCGGAAAAGGGGGTGGAGCTACAAACAGCCAATCAGATTTTTTCATTACAATGCAAATTATTGATACCAAAGACCGCAAAGCTCACAAACTTGGTCATTGAGTAATTGTGTGTTAGGCCGGTTACACATTAAAAGCGTGCACGCGTTGCGGTGTGTCGCCAGGAATCTGCGGTGCGACGCTGAGTAGCGGCGGTAGTAGTAAATTACCCCGAAGGGGAAACGCCGATTCCCGACGATAAAATGCGCCCGGGTGCGTCGTACAGCAACGCATCGAAACGCAGCGTTGGGTGTGAAAGGTAAAATGAAAGTCTATGGACTTTCCTTTTACTTTGGTTAACGCAAAGTATAGACTTTGCGTTAAGACGCCGAAAAAGGGCTCTGGTGTGAAAGAGCCCTTAGGGTTAGAAAAAGTATGCGGAGCCAACACCAGCCAAATACATACCGGGGCAACGCCGGGCAATCAGCTAGTGAGGAAATAAGATGTCGTTGCGGTGAAGCTCTCAAGACCATAGTCTCGAAATCAGTAAGGCCCGGTTCACATTAGCGGTGGCCGTCCGGAATCGCCGTGCCGGAGCCGGACCGCTTGCAGAACGGACGGAACGGACGCACGGCAATAGCAATGAAAGCCTATGCGTCCGTTCACATGCGTCCGTTCTGCCGGACCGGAGCCGGACCGGATCCGGACCGGATCCGGACTCCGGCGTCCGTTCCAACATGCGCTATTTGGCCCCGTTCACACTTGCGGTTTTGTCAAAACCGCACCGGATGTCCGGACCGCACCGGAGCCGGACCGGACCTGATCCGTACGGTTCCTATCCGGATCCGGTCCGGATCCGGTCCGTTTGCATCCGGTTTCCGTGCGGTGTGAACACGGTTGCGGTCCGGATCCGGTTTCTTAAGGAGATACCATCCTGTAAATACCTGGGGTCTGGGAGGTCAGCAGAAGGGTCTGGGGTCATTGTTGGAGACAGGTGGACGTGTGGAGACCATCCGTGGATACAGAGACTGCAGTTGGGACCATGGATCCAGGCATTTTTTACTCGTAAACCTGGGAATTCTCTCCTTCCTGTTGTTCGCCTCCTCGTTATCAGACATCAGACATGTTGCTGCCAAAACGAGCTCCAGCATGAAATCGCTGCTGCCCCACTCTTCGCTGGGCCCATGTGGTCCCCATCCAAAATGCATAGGAAGTGGGGTAGAACGTCCGGTTTTTGTAGCCAGTGTGTTGTGCGCTCTCCGGCTCTCATTGCTTTGTATTGGCCGGATGGTGCAGTCCGGCTCCGCCCCGGATACGGCTGCCGGAGGAGCCGGACCAAAAAATAGCGCATGTTGGAACGGACGCCGGAGTCCGGATCCGGTCCGGATCCGGTCCGGCTCCGGTCCGGCAGAACGGACGCATGTGAACGGACGCATAGGCTTTCATTGCTATTGCCGTGCGTCCGTTCCGTCCGTTCTGCAAGCGGTCCGGCTCCGGCACGGCGATTCCGGACGGCCACCGCTAATGTGAACCGGGCCTTATTTGGTCCGGCTCCTCCGGCAGCCGTATCCGGGGCGGAGCCGGACTGCACCATCCGGCCAATGGAAACCAATGAGAACCGGAGAGCGCACAACACACTGGCTACAAAAACCGGACGTTCTACCCCACTTCCTATGCATTTTGGATGGGGACCACATGGGCCCAGCGTTCAGGTGGGGCAGCAGCGATTTCATGCTGGAGCTCTAGGCAGCAACATGTCTGATATAAGTCTGATAACGAGGAGGCGAACAACAGAGAATTCCCAGGTATACGAGTAAAAAATGCCTGGATCCATGGTCCCAACTGCAGTCTCTGTATCCACGGATGGTCTCCACACGTCCACCTGTCTCCAACAATGACCCCAGACCCTTCTGCTGACCTCCCAGACCCCAGGTAATAACAGGTTGTTATCTCCTTAAGAAACCGGATCCGGACCGCAACCGTGTTCACACCGCACGGAAACCGGATGCAAACGGACCGGATCCGGACCGGATCCGGATAGGAACCGTACGGATCAGGTCCGGTCCGGATACGGTGCGGTCCGGACATCCGGTGCGGTTTTGACAAAACCGCAAGTGTGAACCGGGCCTAAGACTTCTAGAAGCCTGTAAAGGTAGATCTAAGGAGGAAGCTTTTCATTTGCAGATATTGCCTGAAAGGAATTTTGGGAACGGTGTCCATTGTCAGCATTTCAAGGGATAAGACTCTGCCCATAAAAATCCATAAATCATTTATAAACAAGGGAGAAAGATCTGTAAGACCAGACAAAAAGTCACTAGAATGGTCAGGGGGAAAACTTTTACGATATCTCAACGACGATAGGGGACCGGGGATGGAAGAACATTTTGTTTCTGTACAACATCGTCGGCGTCCCAGAATTGTAGCCCAGATCAGTGGTTGAGCAGATATATCTTTCAGAGGTAGGGCTGAGCACTCTACCTCATTATTCCATGGGAGCCACTTAATATCCACCCCATAGAACTCTCTCCAGCATCACCCAATTCTTGTCCTGCTCATTACAATGCCAGTCTACCACTCTGCCAAATATCACAGCCTGATAATAGCACCACAAATCAGGAAACCCAGCTCCCCTTCTGTCCTTTGGAAACCTCAATTTCTCTTTTTCTAATTCTCTGGGATTTCTTCCCCCAGATAAACGTATTAATCAAGCCCTGGAGACCATGAAATCACGTCTTAGGAATGAATATTGGCAGCATGGCACAAAACACGAGGTAAAATGGTCATCTTAACACTGGCTATACATCCGAACCATGACAACGGTTTACCATCCCGCATTTCCAGCGTATGCTGGATGGTTTTCATCAGGACATCAAGATTCAAGGTGGGGGCTATCCATGTTGGTACATTTTAAATGAGGAATTCACACTCTTGGAAGCTAGGCTCTTGGAGAGGGTCTATCCATCCTTGTCTCTCAAACAGGCCAAGCACACAGTGATGTCTAGAGATAGGACAACTAATCTGAGGACTACTAGCAATATGAAGCAGGGCTGTGGAGTCGGTACAAAAATCCACCGACTCCGACTCCTCAGTTTAGGATTCCACCGACTCCGACTCCTCGATCCAACTCCTCTAATTTGCATATTACAATCTTGTTGATTGAAAGTATGTAACATGAAATTCGTCTCTTAACTGCCAACGCTTAGGAATTTTAAAAGACAACTGAAGTGAGAAGGATATGGAGACTGCCATATTTATTCCCTTTAGTCATAGACTAAAACTAGTCCTTGGTAAGAGTACTTGTAGAAGGTACAGATAGGAACAAAGAACATCTATCAGGCCCTAGGCAATGTAACTGTGGGTACATGTAAGAGTGATGTGCAGGTACTCTGCAGGGGAATAAGGAGATTCTTCCTCTATTACACATTCTTCATGCACAATCTGAACTAGGTTTATGGGTGATAGACAACACCTCTATGTTCAATGTGCACAACATTCTCAGTGGATTACCTGCAGCTCTGTGGGGAGTGCATATGTAGAGTATAGTACTACTGTGTAACAAAGTAAACCTGAGACAGATGAAATTAAAGTTTTATACTGTACATACCTGGGGCTTCCTCCAGCCCCCTTCAGGCTAATCAGTCCCTCGCTGTCCTCCTCCGCCACCTGGATCTTCTGCTGTGAGTCCAGGTACTTGAGCCAGTCTGGTGTAGTGCCCATGCACACACTCTGCCGCCGGGAGCATACTACACCTGCGCAACAGTGCAGAACGCTCCTGGCTGTGGAAGCGGCATGCAGCCGGACTGCGCTGACTGGCTGAATTTCCAGGACTCATAGCAGAAGATCCAGGTGGTGGAGGTGGACAGTGAGGGACTGATTAGCCTGAAGGGGACTGAAAGAAGCCCCAGGTATGTATAAAACGTTTCTTTTCATCCGTCTCAGGTACCATTTAATTCATATTCACCAAACCAAATTTTAACAACATATCAAATTATTTGATTTCATGAGCAAAGAGAGTTCGTACATTTGCATAATTCAGAATCAATGCAGAATTATTTCCATCTCATTGACCATCTCTATTAGTGACACGGCTACACATCAGGCTTTATACTTACAGCATAGATGTTATTTAGTATATATAAGAGATTCCTGTGTACACATTATATATACAGTCACAATCCGATGTGTATATCTGACTTTAAAAATACAGGGACTGCTTTATTGAAGCAGCACAAGTAACTAATTTTGATTGGTTTACTTAATTTTTGTGGACTAAGCACAGCTATTACTGTATATATAAATTATTTATGATGACTATTATCTGAGAAATAGAACATTTTATCATATTTTCTATTTTAATTACAGTTTAAATTCATTAGGAGTCGGTGCATTTTTTCCCGACTCCGACTCCAGGCACCCAAAATTACCCCGACTCCGACTCCACGACTCCGACTCCACAGCCCTGATATGAAGGATTCTAGACCTGTGCCGACTTTTGTCACACGGTACAGTATTAAATACACTAAAATAGTCGATATTATTAAAGGGACTCCGAGCAGTGCAGAAACTATGGAAAGATGCATATCATTTTAAAGCTCTCTTTCTCCTCTTTCCAATGATATATAAATTGCCGCCCTACGCCTTTTAGTTTTCGCTATTTTCGAACCAAGGAAAGGTGCCCGCCAAGAGGCAAATAGATACCCTTGTTCTAAGACCTGAAGTAGTTTGTCATTAGCGTACAGTACAGGTAAATTACGGTTAAAGGGACTCTGAGCAGTGCAAAAACTATGGAAAGATGCATATCATTTTAAAGCTCTCTTTCTCCTCTTTCCAATAATATATAAACCGTCACCCTACGCCTTTTAGTTTTCGCTATTTTTGCGATTGAAATTGCAGCTGCCACGATTTCGATCATGCAAATAGAGAAAACTAAAAGGCGTAGGGCGACGATTTAGGGGTCATCAGAAAGAGGAGAAAGAGAGCTTTAAAATGATATCCATCTTTCCATAGTTACATTGTATTACACGGGGCGACTTTTTCTGCTGAATAGAGCTGCTGACGTTGAGAAAAAGTCACCCTGTGTAATACAAAGGCGTAGGGTGGCGGTTTATATATCATTGGAAAGAGGAGAAAGAGAGCTTTAAAATGATATTCATCTTTCCATAGTTTTTGCACTGCTCGGAGTCCCTTTAACCGTAATTTACCTGTACTGTACGCTAATGACAAACTACTCCAGGTCTGAGAACAAGGGTATCTATTTGCCTCTTGGCGGGCACCTTTCCTTGGTTCTGTTCTTTCCCCTAGTTTATGTACATCTTTTGACTCTGCTCCATGGAATTGGCTTACTACCATAGGGTCCTTTCTATGCGGTTTCTCGACTTCTAGGTATTGCCGTGTACATGAGAAGGGCCGACAGGTTGTCTCTTTTTCGAATGGTGGTATTTTCCCCATTCACCAATACATAAATTGTAATAGTCGCTATTTGGTTTATGTGGGTGTAATGCGCATCGAGCGCAATATGTAAGTTGTACCACTAGGCCACTTTGACAACGCATTGCTGACCATTACTGTGGCCCATCTCGCATGACTAGCAGTATCTCACACATAGCAAAACATTTTGTACAGATACATGGAGCGGATATTTGTAAAAACAAAACAGAGGACACCAAGAGCCCAATAGTGCAATACTGTCTGGTAAGCTCAATATATAATGTAATGTCAAAGGTTCTTATACTCACAAAGGTGGGTTACCATCAGGTAACCACTTGACAGGCAGGTGGGGAGTATTAGTACCTGACCCCACTCAGGTATAAAAGTCGCTCTCTGTAGATAGGAAAATGGGGAAAGAACCCCTCCACCAGGGGTGGACTTAATCGTGCTGTAATATGTACAAACAGAGGCGCCAAGCAGAGTACAACAATGTTCTAAAAATGATAAAAAGAGAAGTCGAGGTGGACTTGCCTCCCTCTGGTAGTGGACATATACTCAAATGCAGAGTAAAAAATATACAATTTATTCACAGCTCCATAAAATCGCAACGCGTTTCGCAGTCAACAGTCCCGCTTCATTGGGCAGTACAGGAGCACATAAAACTGGTTCAGGTCCATAAAGCGGGTGAGCGCCTCTGTGATTCCTAAAAAACAGGGAGGCTTTGGGTTGCCATGTATGCAGATACTATACATAGCATGCAACTTGGAGATCTCTAAAGCTTGGTGGAAAGACCACAATAGACCCCTCTGGGCTTCCCTAGAAAGCGATTTAATAGGGTCCCAACTTAAAGACTTTTTATTGGCCTCTTGTATTTATAAAACCTTGTCTATACCCAATTACCCTACAATTAAAGCAACCATTAAAGCCTGGAAATTACTCATAGCGGGTCATTTAGAGCTCATACAACTACTCCCTCAATCCCATTCAGTTGTCTTAAAGAGACTCTGAAGCAAGAATAAATCTCGCTTCAGAGCTCATAGTTAGCAGGGGCATGTGTGCCCCTGCTAAACCGCCGCTATCCCGCGGCTAAACGAGGGTCCCTGACCCCCCAAATCCCCTCCGTGCAGCGGGGGATTACCGCCGCAGCCCTGCCCCACGCGCGTCTTCCTTCGCTGAGAGGGGCGGGGGAGAGGCGGCGATGCGCCGCTGATAGACGCGACTAGAGGCAGGGCTGCAGCCGTTAGCCCTGCCTCTAGGAGCAGCAAAATCTACGACCAATTTGGTCGTTGATTTTGCGGGGGGGGGGGGGTTGGGGGTGAAGGGACCCCCGTTTAGCCACGGGATAGCGTGTGCCCCTGCTAAATATGAGCTCTGAAGCGAGAATTATTCTCGCTTCAGTGTCTCTTTAATATCCTAATAGGTAATATCAATATTTCTGCTTGGACAAAAGCTGGAGTACTTGGGCCTGAATCACAAAGCGGTGCTAACAGTTAGCACGCTGGTGAAAAGCCCTTTATCACGCCTAAACTCAGTTTAGGCATGATAAGTTTAGGTGTGATAAGTTTAGGCATAATGGGCTCGATTCACAAAGCGGTGCTAACCCAGTTAGCACGCCTAAAATACTTTAGGCATGATAACCATTGCACCATGCTGGTGAAAAGCCAGTTTAGGCGTGATAAGTTTAGGCGTGATAAGTGTAGGTGTGATAAGTTTAGGCATGATAAGGTTAGATAAGTTTAGATCGCTTGCAAAGTCCCGCACGCAAAGCAGCGCCATTAAACTTTATACGAAGTGCACCAGTCTTTGCTAGCGTAAAACTTTTGATCAGCTGTGCACTGCGGTGCTAACGCAGTTGGCGCTTAAACTTATCACACCTAAACTTATCACACCTAAACTTATCATGCCTAAACTTATCACACCTAAACTTATCACACCTAAATTTATCATGCCTAAACTGAGTTTAGGCATGATAAAGGGCTTTTCACCAGCGTGCTAACTGTTAGCACCGCTTTGTGAATCAGGCCCAATAAGTTTAGGCGTGATAAGTTTAGGCATGATAAGTTTAGGTGTGATAAGTTTAGTTGTGATATGTTTAAAGGGACTCCGAGCAGTGCAGAAACTATGGAAAGATGCATATCATTTTAAAGCTCTCTTTCTCCTCTTTCCAATGATATATAAACCGCCGCCCTACGCCTTTTAGTTTTCGCTATTTTCGCGATTGAAATTGCCGCGGCAGCGTTTTCAATCGCGAAAATAGAGAAAACTAAAAGGCGTAGGGCGACGATTTAGGTGTCACCAGAAAGAGGAGAAAGAGAGCTTTAAAATGATATCCATCTTTCCATAGTTACTTGTATTACACAGGACGACACTTTCCCCAGTGTCAGCAGCTCCATTCAACAGAAAAAGTCGCCCTGTGTAATACAATGTAACTATGGAAAGTTGGATATCATTTTAAAGCTTTGTTTCTCCTCTTTCTGGCGACACCTAAATCGTCGCCCTACGCCTTTTAGTTTTCTCTATTTTCGCGATTGAAAATGCTGCCGCGGCAATTTCAATCGCGAAAATAGCGAAAACTAAAAGGCGTAGGGCATCGGTTTATATATCATTGGAAAGAGGAGAAAGAGAGCTTTAAAATGATATGCATCTTTCCATAGTTTCTGCACTGCTCAGAGTCCCTTTAAAGGGAAGGTTCAAGCAAAAAAAAAAAGTGAGTTTTACTTACCTGGGGCTTCTACCAGCCTCATGTAGCCATCCTGTGCCCTTGTAGTCACTCACTGCTGCTCCAGTCCCCCGCTGGCAGCTTTCTGACCTCGGAGGTCAGGGCCACATTGCATACATTTTTACGCATTCCAGCTAGTGCAGGAACAAAAATTTACGTGTTGCACCACTAACACGTAAAAATGTATGCGTTAATGTTCCTGCACTAGCGGGAATGTGTAAAAATGTACGCAATTCGGCCCTGACCTCCGAGGTCAGAAAGCTCCCAGCGGGGGACTGGAGCAGCAGTGAGTGACTACGAGGGCACAGGATGGCTGCATGGGGCTGGTAGAAGCCCCAGGTAAGTGAAACTCATTTTTTTTTTTTTGCTTGGACCTTCCCTTTAAGCGCCAACTGGGTTAGCACCGCAGTGCACAGCTGATCAAAAGTTTTGCGCTAGCAAAGTCTGGTGCACTTCGCATAGAGTTTAATGGCGCTGCTTTGCGTGCGGGACTTTGTGTGCGATCTAAACTTATCACACCTAAACTTATCACGCCTAAACTTATCACGCCTAAACTGGCTTTTCACCAGCGTGGTGCACTGGTTATCACGCCTAAAGTCTCTAACTGGGTTAGCACCGCTTTGTGAATCGAGCCCCTTATCATGCAGCATATAACCTCACCAATAGGAGTGAAATCATTTCTGAACATAAAAGAGCAATTTGGTCTGGCTAATAAAGAATTCCACACATATCTTCAGATCCGACATTTCATTCAATCAACACAGTTAAATTGTCCCCCCCCGGGCCGCTCCCGACCCCACAGCCCGAGTCGGGCTCTCCTGCCTCTAGCAAAATGGCTGCCTAAACTGGCCGCGAGATGAACTTTTAAGATGCTGTAACTTTTTAGGAAAAGCCTAATAAAGAACCGATTTTAGATTGTGCGAATTGTATGGAGTAAGGGCCCGTTCAGACTATGTGCGTTCCTAGCAGTTTTTACAGAACGCATACAGAGAAATTTTACGCATAAACGGCTACTAATGTTTTCTAATGGCCTCGTTCACATGTATGCGTATGAGACGCATACGTTTCTCATCCCCATTGCTGCACGCAGTTCTGTGCGTCACGCACAGAAACTGACGCAATGAAAGTCTATGGACGCGTATCAAAAACGCGTACTATTGCGTTTTTTGTGTACGATTCCCTTTGCGGTTCCTATAATTCTTTTCTGTTTCCCGGGTCACGTGTGTGTGCAAAAGGCAATGGAAAACGCATGCGTTTCTTTTAATTTATACGCGTTCTAGAAACGCTGACAGTCTGAACAGCGTTTATAGAACACTTACAAAACGCAGCCTATTTTTGCTGACGTTTTTCAAGAGTGATTTTTCTGCAATTTCACATTACAAACGCGGAAGGCCACGCGTGCGGAACATCCGCATTTGTATGCGTTGCGTGGCTGATCCCATCACTGAAAAGTGAATGGGACAGCCGTGCATTTTTGCAAAAACCGCTTGCAGCATGCGTTCCCGGACCGCACTGGTCAGGAACGCATGCAGTATGAACATCAGACAGTGCAGTATATGCATTTCCAAAATGCGTGCAGTGTGAACGAGCCCTGACAGTTCCTCTTTATTAGAAGAGAAATAACAGGTCCTCTTGAAGAGAGGGTTCATGATGACAGGCCTATAAGGAGAAATGATGACAGGTCCTCCTTCCCTCCTCCTGGTGACTGGCAGGATGTCCTCTGCATGATAAATGACGTATTTCAGACGGGTGTGCAGGAAAGGTCACGCCCATGTCCTCAATGAAATGCACAGGGCAGCGCTTTCCCGCCAACACCATGGCGGAGTTTCCATGGTGGCGACCGCAGTGGAATCGCACCGTTACCAGGCTCCGCCCCATGACGTGGCAGCCAGCTACCCCTACCCAGCTAAGCTCCCCCCTTCCTACGTCGGTCAAAGCCATTCTCCTCCCCCCTGTTTCCGGTCGGCTGTTTTTCCCGGCGACGTCACAGGGTGGAGTAACTCCGCCTCCCCAGCGACGTACCTTCCCCTTTTCTATTTCCCGCTGGAGCATGGGGAGTGGCCTCCGCGTGTCCCCGCCTACTCCCGGAATAGAGCGCTGTGCCGCGTCTTCTCATATGCAGCGTTGTGGGCGTGGCCTGAAGTCCAGGCAAGGCCTTGCCGCTGTGGGTGTGGCGTGCAGAGACCCCGCCTTACGTAGGCCTCTTCGCTTCCTCTCCCGGCCGGTGTGTTCAGTGTTCTCTCCGCTCTCTCGCTGCGCTGACGATGCACAAGGAGCCGGTGGCCCAAGACGAGAACAGTTATCCCCGAGAGGGGCCGGGGAACCGCAGGAAGGACAGGCTGACTCCCGGCGAGCACGAGATGAACCACATCAACCGCAGCGGCCGCCCCAAGACAGGTGCTCTTCATACGGCCCACCAGGCTATGGGTTACAGGCTGACGGAGTGCTGTGCTCAGCAGGGAGGGGGAGGGGGCTGATTCCAGGGCTGGCCCAGGAGTGGAGGTGCCAGGGCTGGCCCAGGAGTGGAGGTGCCAGGGCTGGCCCAGGAGTGGAGGTGCCAGGGCTGGCCCAGGAGTGGAGGTGCCAGGGCTGGCCCAGGAGTGGAGGTGCCAGGGCTGGCCCATGAGTGGAGGTGCCAGGGCTGGCCCAGGAGTGGAGGGTTCAGATCATGGCTGGCCAAGGAGTGGAGTGCTGGCGCCAGGTCGGGGTTGGCCAAGGACTGCTGGTTTCAGGGCTGGTCAAGGAGTGGAGTGCTGGTACTGGGGCAGGGAGTGGAGTGCTGGTACTGGGGCAGGGAGTGGAGTGCTGGTACTGGGGCAGGGAGTGGAGTGCTGGTTTCAGGTCAGGGCTGACCAAGGAGTTGAGAACACTGGTACAGGGGCAGGGAGTAAAGTGCTGGTTCCAGGTCAGGGCTGGATGAGGAATGGTGTGTTGGTTCTGGGCACGGTTGGTCAAAGAAGGGAGTGCTGGTCCTGGGGTGAGACAGGCCATGAAATGCAGTGCAGGTCCCTAGGCAAAGCTTGATAAAATGGAGTACTGGTCCCAGGGAAGTGATGGCAATGGAGTTGAGTGCTGGTCCCAGGCAGAGCTGGCCTGGGCAGTGCTGGGACAAGACTGGCCATGATGTACAGTTTTGGTCCCTGGCATGGCTGTCTGTGGAGTGGTGGACCTGGACAGATTTGGCCAAGGAGAGGAATGCTCGTCCTGGGACAGAGTTGTCCAAAAAGTGGAGTTCTGGGCAGTGCTGGCTAGGGAGTTATTAATGCTAGTGGAAGCAGGGACTAGACTTGTGGTCCTAGCCATGTCTGATCAGATGCTTCGCAAGCTAGTTTTTACTGGGTAGGCTTTCATTTATGGTGCAGTGAGACTAGTCAGGGTTTTGGTGGTGATCTGGAACACTAGTTTCGGAACTAGTACCCAACCATACAGCTGACAGCTTTGTCAGGACTGCCTAGACATTGGACTGCTAGTACCTGGACTCAATATTTTGCTGATTGTATCATGGCTGACGTGAATTTAGGCTGCTAGTAGCAAAACTAGCTAATGGTCATATTACTAAAATATCATCAATAAACAAATACTAGTATTATGCTTTACTAGAAACGAAGGAAACTACAGAGTGGTGTGCCAGGGATGGTGGGAGGCTAAAGTTCTGCTGGTGTGATTAGGTTAAACAAACTGAAAGTAATAAAATAGATGTTTATGTTGCCAGGGATTAGAACCGTTAAAATTCACAACAGAAGGGAATGGACTAGATATGTCCTTCATGCCTCGTTCACATCGTTAAGCGCAGGTGGCTGTGTGATCGCAATGCGTACGATCGTACGCCATCTGCGCTACTATGCACTGCAGATCCCATTCACGACAGTGAATGGGATCTGTGCTGCGATTCCCAAAAATGCGTGCATTAACGCATATGATTGGGAACAGTAGAAGGGCTGTCTATGCCCTTTTACCGTTCTTGCATGTCGCACACTATGCGTGCGGTAGCGCGTATAGTCTGAACGAGCCCTAAAAGTTAGTGTAACAATTACAACTTGCGAATCGGGTGATTCGCTAACTTACAGGCTAATTGACTGACCGGGCTTGGCTGGACTCCTTGAAGGCTGTGGGTGTTAAACTAGACTGGCACTTAGCATCTATGCGTGTAAGGACTGGTAACTACTAGCTAGTCTTGACCATTATGTTCTAACTGAACTATTAACCCGAGTACAGGATTTATCCAGTTAAAAGAACTAGAATCTCCCCTACAGATACTGGTGGTTGTTCAAATTACTTCTAGTGGCCTATGTACTATAGTTCTAGTATTGCTGCTGGTAACAGGAGCCTATACTGGAATCACCAGTAATAGTCTAGGGTGGAAAGACTACAATAAGTAACTAATTTTGGGAGCCTGCTAATGTTGCAGATGCTGGTCACATAACCATAACTAGTACCTGCTGAATCATAGCTGTTATATGGCTATTGGAAAATGTGACTCACCTCATTGTCTTACATTATACTATTGAATGTACTGGGGCTGTATAAGTATTAGGAATGGATGTTGCTAGGATAGTGTTTTAAAGGATTCCTGAAGTGAAAGTGATATGGAGGCTGCCATATTTATTTCCTTTTAAACAATACCAGTTGCCTGGCAGCCCTGCTGACCTTTCTGGTTATCTGTAGTGTCTGAATCACACGCCTGAAACAAGCATGTGTCTAGTCCAGTCACTCTTCTGTCAGAGCACCTGATCTGCATGCTTGTTCAGGGTCTATGGCTAAATGTATTAGAGGCAGAGGATCAGCAGGATAGCCAGGCAATGTATAAACTGAAATAAATGTCAGCCTCCTTATCCCCCTTACTACATCAGGTCCTCTCAAGTTTCACGATTGGTGGTTTCTTTTATTTGAGGCTTTTGTCTGGTTCTAAATAGTATAGCAATAAAGGGCTTTGAAATATTGATTGACACTGTCTGCATGGAGTTGGTACGCTTCCCTTTTTGTTTCTGTGTGTTTTTCTCTGGGCACTGTAGTTTCCTCCCCGTCCCAAAAAAGTAGGCATGCAAATCAGTCCTTGATTTTGTAATTATCTGATTGTTGCAGACATTAAATTGTTCCTGTTAGTTTTGTTATGGTATGATACTGTAATGGATTGTGCTGGGACTTGTAGTTCCTACAGATTGGTGAAGGATTGTGGTGAGAAAAAGCCTTGGACTCTTCTGGTCCTGAGAGGCACGCTTGGGCTGTTTTGCAGCCCAGGTTTTGGTGGGACCACTTGCAAAAGAACTTGAGAAAGAATTTGGCATTTATCACAGTTCGCAATGCCCTTTTCAATCCTTTCGCCACATACCATGTCATTTTTAACTTCAGATCCTACTTCCAGTCGAGGAAAAGATCTGATCGGGCAAAAAAAAAATATTTTCAGCCTGCTAATTGCCAGCGACCAATCTCAAAATTGATCTTTCTCAATCAGAAGCAGATTGTAAAATATCGATCAAAATACCGGCTATCGTTCCCTAGGTATTTCCTTTTTTGATTCATTTTGATTGATATCAGGTTGGAATTTGAAAACCACATATACGCTAGCTTCCTGCTAGCGTATTCCAATATAAATATCTGGCTGATCATTCGCTCGAGTAGGATCTGAAGTGAGGATTGCATGGTGTGTGTACCAGGACCTATAAATGGGATTTAAGCTGATTTAGACCTCTATTGCATCCATGTTACTGTTTGTATTGCAAATGGTGGGTGATGACTTGAATGATGTAATCCTGTGTCGCTGCACTTCGTTTTATTCCTTGCTACTTTATGATAAACGAGTGACTTAAGAGCTTAGAGGTTGTCCTGTGCTGGCCGGTAGTGTTGATGCCGTAGGATTGTCACCCTGGAAACCCCCCTTCCATTATAATGCTGAGTTCTGAGCTGTTTGTCTGTTTCTGTGTAGAGACACTAGCCTGCTCCCAAGTAACCCCCCTCTCTCTACCCTGTGGGGAGAGACATTGTTGTGCAACAGGCTCTTCCTCCCCCTCCCCAAATGCAGATTCCTCCCAGTTCCCATCCTGCAACTTGCTCGGGTTTTTGAATTTCAACAGCCATTTCCTTTTAGAGTCCTCCTGTGGCCATCTTGCCGGTGAAAGGGAGGGGGCCTTTTTTTTTTTTTTTTTTTCCTCGGGCAGCTTCCTCCTTCCTGTGTCAGGGTGGAGCTAACCAACATGGCTGTCTGCCACACAGCCAGCCGTTTGCATGCATAATACATCACGTGCTTGCATAACCAGGGCCCCGGCGTCTATTTTTATACCTCCTAGCTTTCATAGATGTGCATCGAGCGTTATAATTACATGGACACTTGGTGAGACGAGGGGGGAACTTGGTAGGCAGAGTTTCGTAACAAGCTGTGAAGAATTTGCACTAGCTGATGTTTTACCAGTGCAGACTATTCACTGTTACACAACAGTCCTTGCATGCTGGTGATTGTAGGGAATGTTCCTATTGATAAGTGTTCTTACATGTATTTATTACCTTGAAATATCACGGGATATGATGGAATATACTGAAACTTCTTTAAAGAGAACCTAAACTGAGAAGATCTGTGTTTTTTCCTTTTAAAATCCAGTTACCTGACCCTCCTGCTGATCTTGTGTCTCTAATACTTTGAGCTGCATGCTTTTTTTTCAGATGTGTGATTTAGTCACCACTGCAGCCAAAGAGATCAGCAGGACTGCCAGGCAACTGGTATTGTTTAAAAGGAAACATCCGTATCCATCTCAGTTTAGGTTCAATTTAAAGGAAACCCGAGGTGAGAGGGATATGGAGGCTGTGTAGTTTCCTTTTTTTAAACTATACCTGTTGCCTGGCAGACCTCTCGATTCTGTCTCTAATGCCTTTAGCCTTATGCTGGGCATACACTGTAGGATTATTCCTTATCAATCGAGCCGCTGATGGCTCGATTTGATGATTTCCGACAGGTCAGATGACCCGCCAGATCGATTCCCCACGGGCGGACAATAGCGGGGAATCGAGCGGAAGATGAGGAGCGCCCGCGGGGACCGATCCGAGCGGGTCGTGGTGGGAGTCGATCCGGCGGCTAATCGAGCCGCCGGGTTGACTCGTGTATGCCCAGCATTAAACCCTGAACAAGCATGCAACAGATCAGGTACTCTGACTCAGCTTTTCCTGGATTGGCTATATGCTTGTTCCAGGGGTTTGACTCACTGCTTTTGCCAGAAGATCAGCAGGACTACCAGGAATTGTTTTACAAGAAAATAAATATACCAGCCTCCATATCCCCCTCACCGCGGGTGCCCTTTAAAATACAAGGTCAACTGTCATGTCTTGCTTAGTTGTATAATACACCACTTTGTTATTAGGGACATGAGTACTTTTTGTATCTCTCCTTCCACTAAAGGTGGCCATACACTGGTCGATTTGCCATCAGATTCGACCAACAGATAGATCTCTCTCTGATCGAATCTGATCAGAGAGGGATCGTATGGCTGCCTTTACTGCAAACAGATTGTGAATCGATTTCAGCCTGAAGCCGATCACAATCTGCGGACCTGCTGCCCTTCCAACCCCCCCCCCCCTCATACATTACCTTTTCCGGCCGGCGCGAGACCCCACTGTCTTTTTCTCTGCTCAGTCTACTGAACTTCCTGTCTGGGGGGGGAAGTTTAAACAGAGGGCGCTCTACTGTTTAAACTTCCTGCCGAGACAGGAAGTTCTCTGTATCGGTCTGGAGCCCGAAGCGGAGAAGACCAGGGGACTCGCGCCGGCCTGACCAGGTAATGTATACCCGCTGTATTGCGTCGGGCATTCTAACGACGCACTCCCGACCCGCCGGCAACAGAAATCTTCCGCACGGATGGGTCGACGGGTATGATCGCTTTCGGACGGAAATCGATTGTTGTCAGCGGTGTGCGCGTCGATTTCACAGCCGTTTTGATCACTTATCGAAACGGCTGTATATCGGCGGGAAAATCGTTAGGTGTATGGGCCCCTTAAGGGAGTTTTGTGAGTAGTGTGGGCTACTGAGGGGGTGACAGGCATTACTTTCTGGGGGGCTGCTTCCTAGCCCCCGCCTGTATCTGCTCTTCCCCAAGCAGATCTGCAGCTACAGTACCTCAAGTGCCAGTGGTGCGCATTCCCGCTACGGCAGTGCATGCTGGGAGTTTTAGTCCTTCAATATTACCGGCCAGGTGATGTATTCACGGTGAAGGGCTAAATCTCCCAGCCTGCATTGCGGCAGGGAGAGCGCGTCACTGGCACTTTAAAGGGAACCAGAGGTGAGAGCGATGTGGAGGCTGACAAGTTGCATTTTAAATAATGCAGATTGCTTGGCTGTCCTGCTGATCCTCTGCCTCCAATACTTGAATTGTGATAAATTGATGGCCCACAGTCGTTGCACTGCTCAATGAAAAGTATGCTTTACTGTCACTGTTTTGTGGGAGTGCACTGCATGCAGTGTATTTGGATACTGCATACCATTTAACTGCACCATCTGAACTGTAAACATCGATATAGATGGTGCAGTGTCCTGCGTAACAATACGGTCGTTACATCACACCACAGTGCCCCTTTAGTGTCTGAGAAAGCTGCTTACTAAAGGTTCGTACGTCACACCTGTCAAACTCCAGCCTGCAGGCCAAATGTGGCCCTCGGAGCCATTCAATTTGGCCTTCAAGTGGTTTCCTCACTGTGCATTATGTTTGGCCCACTCTAGACCAGAGTTCCTCCAACCCTGTCCTCAAGGCCCACCAACAGTACATGTTTTGCAGGAAACAGACGTGCACAGGTGAGGTAATTAGTGTTGCAGCAGAGCTGATTAACTACCTCTGGCTTTCCACAAAACATGCACTGCTGGTGGGCCTTGAGGACAGGGTCGGGGAACACTGCTCTAGACCACCAGGGAAGCTATATTGGAGATGAAGATCTAGATCACCAGGGAAGCCATATGGGGGGGGGGGGGGGGTGAATGCTAGACACCAGGGAACTATAGGAGAGAGGCCACTAGACACCAGGGAACTCTGTAGGTGGGGCATTAAACACCAGCAACATTTATAAGGGAGAGGTGGCCACTAGACATGGAGTTTGGCCTGCAACTTGGTCCCAGTGTTCAAATTTGTCCCACTTTGTATTTGAGTTTGATACCCCTGCTCTAGATTAAACTTGCCTGAGGAGGCCACTAAAACCTGAAAATGAATACACATTTGAATGCTTATATAGATAATTCCCCTGAAAAGCTGGTATCTCGGAACCCTGTAAACGTCTATATTAAAGTATATGAGAGTTTCTGTTTTTAAAATGTTGTCTCCTCTCTCTTTTTCAGGTTCCTGGGACTCTAATGGGTTTGGCCCAGAAATCGAGACGCTGGCCGGACGCACGGAGGAGAGCGTGCCCCTTAGTCCCTCCAACTCGCTAAACCTTCGCCATCTACGGAACTGCGAGAAGGACCTATCTGGCCGGCAGCACCAACGCTCTCCTTCTAACAATTACCACCCCAACTACTACTCGCCCCACCACCACCGTACCTATTCTAGCCAGCGCAAGGGCTATTGGGACTACGAGAACCAGTACCGCGATGGCAAGCGTAGGGCTTGGATGCCCAGGCCTGGCGGGGGGCCTCACGTGCAGCGTCCGAAAAGCCGTGAGGCCTACAACGCGACACAGCCCCCGTGCGTGGACACCAGGCCCGAGCAGCCCACGGAAGAGAAAAGAAGCAGCCAAGGAGTCTCCCGCCAGCCCTCTCCCCCGACAGAGAAGGAGCAGACCACGAATAGCTGGTTGTTCTGTAAACCTCTGCCGGTATTTCCTGTCGACAACAGCAGTGCTAGAACAGTGCCCAAAATCAGCTACGCCAGTAAGGTGAAAGAGAACCTGGATGGCAAAGGACTGGTGCCCAGCTCTGCCGTTCGGACCTCCAATACCCCTCCCAGTTGCGTGCTTAATTCTACACAGACTGGATTTCATAGCGAAGGCTTCTTTCTGACCCCCACGCTGTCCACCGGTTCCCTCTCCTCGTCTTCTTGCTCTTCGCTCTCCTCCACGCCTCCTTCCCCCGTCAGTCAGGAGAACCTGGGGGCCATTTTCCAAAACGAGTGGGGGCTGTCCTTTATTAACGAGCCAGGGGCCGGGCAGCCCCCCGAGGAGCTGAAGCAGCCAATAGGAGAGACTGGCAGTTGCAATGGTGATGAGGGGGGCGGGGTAGACCAACCCCCAACATCCGCTTTGAATCGTCTCTCGACTGGATTCTTCACTGAGGGCGTGGAGCCGGAGGAGGCCCCAATGGAGAATCCCAGGGACTGGGAAACCATGGTGACCTACAGTGTGCATGGTAGGTATTTTTTTTTATTTTTTTTTATATACGATCCTTGCCATAGCTGTGAGCTTTAAAGGGAACTGTGTACCGAATTTGCAAAACCTCTCAAACTAACCTCCACATAGTAGTGGATTAAATGTGTTTGGTTTTGGGGGGTTGTTTCGTGCATTTAATTACCTGCTTAGTAACCCCCCCCCCCCCCCCCCCCCCAAAAAAAAAATTAAAAAAATGATGGCTGTCTCTGCCTTCTATGTCCTTGTGCTGTAGAACCACAATGAAGTCCTAAATTCCTGGCAGCTATGATGCATACAGTGTGTGTGTGTGTGTGTGTGTGTGTACTGTCAACAATCTGTAAAGGTGTCGTTGGAACCACTGTGGTTCAATATTATTATTTTTTTTTTTTTTTTCCTTAAAATGCTTTTCTTGTAAAGAGATATCTCATGGTCATTTGCAGCTTTAAAGTGCACCTGTAGGCTGTATATTTCCATGTAAACAATGCAAGTTGCCTGGCTGTCTTGCCTCTTAAGCCCCGTCTACATGGAGCAATGTGACTGCGATGTGACTTATCAATCGGGCCGCTGATGCAGCTCGATTGATAAGATCCGACAGGTCCGATCTCGCCGCCGCCGATTCCCTGCTCGTTCCCCACGAGGGGACAATGGCAGAGAATCGAGCGGGAGATAAGCGGGGACGAGGAGGGATCGAATCCGATGCATGAGCGGGGACACGGCGGGTACGCGCGGGGATGCGGCAGAGGCAATCCAGTGTCTAATCGAGCTGCCGGATTGCTACGTGTAGACCCAGCTTAATACATTTTGCCGCATACCCTGAGCAAGCAGATCTGGTGAGCCACATACTTGTTTGAGGTGTATGATTTAGACACTACTGCAGTCAGAGAGATTGACAGGACTGCCAGGCAATGTGCCTTGTTTAAAGGGAACCAGAGATGAACATTTCACACAAAATAAACATATCGATAGCTTGTAAAGAATAAATGCTCTACCTGATAATTTCGCCGCTCTGGTGTGCCTTTTTTTTTATTTATTTTTATCCATTATTGCTCCAGGAAAAATCAAATATGGCCGCCGGCTCATATCCCTTCTGCTTTCAGGTTATGAGTTGTTCTGGATGTGCTGTCAAGGCTATATGAGAAAGGCTGCTCCAGCCTTCTATCTGTGTGCTTTCATTTTGGTATGATGTGCAGCTGCCTGTAGGAAGTGTCTCTCATAGGAATGAAACTGCAGTCATCATCAGTATCTAGTGCACACAGAGCACACAGGGATCATATTGCAGCCACACTTGTCTGTTTCAGAGATTCTCTCTCAGCAGCCCCTCCCATGTCATCACAACTCAGTATGCAAAGCAGGAAATCTGAGCCAGGAGGTGGCAGGCTTGGGCTTGAAAAGACTCCACAGAAGAGTGACTCAGCTATAATGATTCCAGGTCAAACCTAGACTGAGCCAGTCAGGGATTCTTATCACAGCTGCTAATAGACTAATTAAGCAGATAAGAATGAAACTAAAAGCAGGGTAGGTGTTTACGGTCATGTTCCCACTGATAAATGTAATAAAATACATGAGGGTGCTTCGTCTCTGGTTCTCTTTAACAGGAAGTATGGCAGCCTTTATATATCTATATCTTTCACTTCAGGTGTCCTTTAATCTGAGTGTGGAGCTTCCTGAGTGACAGCTGAGTTTTGCTATGTTAATGATGTGTGTTGTCATAGGTTGTCCAACTTTTGTACATGTTCTGGAGCAGTTGCTGGATAGTGATGGTTTGCTGGTTAAAGTGGATCTGAACTCTTGCACAAGACAGAAAGAAAACAGAAATGCGCCCTGTATGTATTTCGAGAGTTTAGCCTGTGTAACTCCCCCCTCATTTGTGTCTAGTCACAAGTTGTAATCTGATCTCTCCCCTGTGTCATGACTGCCACGACAGAGATGGCAGATAAACCCATTTGAAAGCACTGGAAGTAATGTCTGCTTCCATGGAAGCAGGAAGTAGGAACAATGCAGGTTTATTGCAGGATTTGTATCAGCTGTAACAAAGATGTTTTTTGTTTAACCTTTTGCGGACCGACGCAAGTAAATCCTACGTCGCACTTGTGGCTGCTCTAGGCTGATGCGGTGTAGGATTTACGTCACCCGCCGTTTCAGTTCCCGGCGTGATCGTGCGAAGCTGACATGACAGCTGACCTCTCCCCACAGTGATCAGGAGCCATCACGTATGGCTCCTGGTCACGTGATCACTGAGCACCGGGTGATCGTAGTCTCCCTCGAAGCTGCCATGATGATGACCCTCCCTACTCCAAAGAAAAATGCCACGAGGTTTACTCCAGTAAACATCTTGGCGTTTTGGGCAGGCAGAGCCACGCACTGGAAGTCGGGTGATGCGGTGTCGAGGGAGACGGCAGCGCTGGTAACTATAGCTTCTTTTACAAGAAGGCTGCTGCATTTTAATGTTAGGCTGGAGGTCCACTTTAACCAAGATGAGGTTGGTGTTCAGAGGCAGTTTTGGGGAAAATGTGGGGGCTATGCCATGCCCCCTTATCAGTCAGAGCCCCCGTTAAATTGACCACAACCTTCCTCCCCTACATGGGCAGAGCACCACTGGTTGCACAAGCCATTTCATCTGGGAGTAGCAGGACATGGGTACTGCAACTTGGCTTTGTAGTAGCTGAATGCAAATGTCTAATGTCCTGTAGCCCATAAATGCTGCTCTGCTATTCAGCAGAGTCTACCCCTACATTAAAGAGACTCTGAAGCGAGTCTAAATTTACTTTTTTTAACTTTGGTAATCACAATAAGCCCTGCTAAACTGCTGCATCCCTGCGGCAAAACAAGGGGTTTATACCCCCCCCCCCCCCCCCCTCCAAACCCGTTCTGCAAAATCCAGGACTTTCTTGGTCGAGGATTTTGCTGCTCATGGAGGCAGAGCTTTGAACTGCAGCTCTGCCTCCAATCGCGTCAATCTGCCTGCGTATCTCAGCCTCTCCCCGCCCGTCTCAGTGTGAAGGAAGATTGAGGGGTGGGGAGAGGCAGCGATTGACGCGCTAAGAGGCAGAGCTACAGCCATAAGCTCTGCCTCAAGCAGGAAGCGCTCCCCGGACTGAGCAGAGGGGATTTGGGGGTGTATAAACCCCTTGTTTTGCCGCAGGGATGCGGCGGTTTAGCAGTGCTTTACATAAATACAAGTTAAAGTGAATTTAGACTCGCTTGAGGGTCTCTTTAAAGGGAACTAGATATGTACGACGTTTATAATTTTTTTTTTTTATTTTTTTTTTACATACATGGGGTTTCTCCAGCCCCATAAGTTTGGATCGCTCCCGTGCCGCCGTCCTCGGCTGCCTCTATCGCTGGTACTGGGTCCCGTCACTTCCGCCGAACTCGGCCAGTCTTCCGCATGCACAGGGGCTCCCTCCGGCTCTTTACGCCTGCGCAGTACGGAGGGAGCGCACTGCGCTTGCGCCGACTGGCCGAAATGGCGGGACCCGGTACCGGCAGACAGAGGCAGCGCAGAAAGGCAGCGTGGGAGCGATCCAGGCTGATGGAGCTAGAGGAAGCCCCAGGTGTGTATAAATGTTGTTATATCGTCTCTGTTCTCTTTAAAGGACACACGTGCGCACACATTGTGTTCCACACACCTGACCCACCCCATTTGGGTGAAATCTTTCCATCCGGAGCAATAAATAATTTAATAAACTGATTAAAATTGCAATCAGGCAGCTATGTCGGGAAAAACTGATAAGTGTGTGAGCACCCCCTGAACCCCAAGTTAAACAGACTATTTGGAGGCATTGGTGTCAGTAAGGATATGTTTATGTACTGTGCTGCCTCCTTGTGTCAAACAGACCTGCTGGTCAGTGGTGACCAGAAGAAAGAGGAGAGCGGTGACCACAGAACTTGCTTCAAATGTAGGAAGTGACATCACTGTCCAACTCTAAGTACCTCTTCTCTTGGAGGGATAACTGTCATGATGATAGCAATGCCCACCACACTTCAGATAGCCTCTGGCGTCCTTCTGAGCTTTACTGATGTATTTCCCTTTTTTTTCTCTTTCAGAATGGAACAAAATATGGAACCTTCACAAGAGAGGTAAGCTGAAGCGTTATAGCTTTGTGTCTGTATCTGTCTGTGTCCTGTGTGTCCATATCTGTGTCCACTTGTGCTGAAGAATAAATCTGACACTCAAGATGGTCAGTGACTAATAATTCTGGTCTAATGCTGGGCATACACTGCTCGTTTTTGAGCCATTTAGATGGCTCGATTGATTTCCAATATGTCCGATCTCCCGCCCGATTGTTTCGCTGCTCGATTCATGATTGCAGTGAATGGAAAAAGATAAGAAAAACGAGCGGAAGATAAGAGACTTGACTGCAGAATCGAGTGGTGAAATGATCAAACGGGAGAATAGAGCTGCAAAAACGAGCTGTGTATGCCCAGCATTACACGCAGATTGTTACTGGCTTGACCCTGGGCCAATTGTACGCATTTCCTTTTTTGTTTTTCGATTGGCCCAGAGCTGCGTATACTTTGCATGATAGTCAGCATGCTTGGCTATTGGCTGAGCCAGATTAGAAAAATCAGTTTATATATAGGGATGGCCCTGCTTAGAACTCATGGAGAAGCATGTGATCAGTTTGATAAGCTGATAGATTTTCTAAGGTCCTGATTTGCTGTGATGACTTCCTGGTTTAACACATGATCAGCAAATCAGCTTGCAAATCTATCAGCTGATCAGACTGATCACATGCTTCTCCATGAGTTCTCCTAAGCAGGGCCATCCCTATTTAGATACTGAAATTTGGTTTAGTTCCATAATCCCCCCACCCCAGGCCCATTCACACTAGAGCGTTTTGCCAGAGATTTCGGCAAAACTCGCTAGCGCTTTTTAAAGTGCAATAATTCCCTATGGACCCGTTCTCACTATGCGATTTGCGTTAAAGTAGATCCGAGGTGAACTTTTATTCATTGCATAATTGTGTTCCTTTCCTATTGTTTATAGAGCATTCCTCAAGCCAAATACTTTTTTTTTTTTTTTTTTTTTTTTTTTTTTTTGTTTTAATACTCTAATTCCCTATAAACTAAACAAACCTTGCCCACAGCTTTTCAGAGAGCCTTGGCAGTAGTCTGGGCAGGAGGAGAGGGAGGTGTTACTAGCCAGGGATTTCAGAGGCAGAGGGGGGGGGGGGATTAGGTTTTTTTTCACAGGCTGAGTGCTCAAGATGCAGATAGGCTTGCCTCTGTGTAATGTTTACAAACATGGCTGCTGTCATTGTATCACAGGAAGAAATAATCATATTCTATTAAAGCTGTTTGCAGCTAGATTTGCTGTGTAAACTATTTAAACTTTAGATAAGATATATAGACAAGTTACTTGTAGTAATCCGCTTTAATCACCGGCGATTAATGCCAAACGCAAACATGCAGCCTGTACCATTTTCAAGCGATTTTGTTTTGTTTTTTTCCCCACGTAAATCGCCTGAGCAAAACTCTAGCGTTATGCAAGTGTGAATGGGACCAATGCAAAGTCTATGACCAGTTCACACCTCATCAGATGTGATTGTGATGCAGCTGATCCCATCATTACAATGCAGAACGCACAGTGCTAGAATCTCATACGTTGGTGCCCACATCCAATTCTGATTGGCCAACATTACCACTTCCATGTAGTATGAGAGCATATCGACACTATCTGTTTGCCATTATACTACATGGATTTGGTAAATTTGGCAAAATTGGATGTGTATCCAATACATCCAATCTTGTTTAGTCAATTGACATTTTACCCTCTCCATGTAGTTTGAGGGGCAACAGACCTCTATGAACAGATTGTGTAGGTACGCTCACATACTACAATAAGCTGTAAAATTGGCTAATCATTTACTAATCAAAATTGGATGAGCTTGGTACACACATTCAATTTTGGTCAGTTTTACCACTTCCATGTCGTATGAGGACCAGTAGATTTCTATGGTCAGTGTGTAGGCAAGCTGTCATACTATACATGATACTGGTAATGTTTGCCAATCATTGGCGAATGCTAATTGGATGCACTAAGCCTGGTACACTTTGAATTATGATTGGACAATCGCTGACCAATTTTTACCACCTCTGTAGTATGAGGGGCAACAGATCCTGAATACTATGAGCTTTGGAGGTGGTAAAACTGGTCAGCTATTGGCCAGTCATAATTGAGTGTCCAAGGCTTAAAGGGCACCTAAACTGAGTATATGGATTTTTCCTTTTTTTAAATACCAGTTGCCTAACTTTCCTGCTGATCCTGTGTCTCTAATACTTTCCACTTGTGCGGTGCGAATCGCCGCGGATGCGAATTTCGCATGCGGTTGTATGCGAATTTTTGTGTGAATTTGCATGAAAATTCGCATGGATGACGCTGTATGCGAATTTAACCATGGCAGTGCTGGTATACTTTTCCATTGATTTCCATGCCGCATGAAAATTCGCATTCCAAAGCCGCAGGCGATTTTCCCTATTAAATACATTAGCGGCGATTCGCATGCATTCCACACGCAGGCGAATTCTGAGGGCTCTGCAGTGCAGAAAAATCCTGCACAGAAAAACTCTCAGGAAAACTGACAAGTGGAAACAGGCCCATCCACTTGTATTGGCTGTGCGAATCTGCATGCAGGAAACGCATGCAGGTTCGCGATAGTGGAAACGAGCCCTTAGCCACAACCCCTGCAACAAGCATGCAGCTAATAGTCTGACTTCAGTCAAAGCACCTGATCTGCATGCTTGTTCAGGGGCTGTGGCTTAAAGTATTAGACATAGGATCAGCAGGAGAATCAGGCAACTGGTAGTATTTAAAAAAAAAAAAAAAAAATCCATATCCTTCTCAGTTTAGGTTCCATTTTTAAAGGGGCACTATGGCGAAAAATTTAAAATTTGCACAAACATACAAATAAGTGCTTACAGCAAGTAGTATAAATCTGACAGAAGCAACAGGTTTTGGACTAGGCCATCTCTTCATAGGGAATTCTCAGGGATTTACTTATTTTCAAAAGCACTTAGGGCCCTTTTACACTTAATCAGTTGCTCTCAGTTAACGCAAAGAAAACGGATTTTCAAAGTAATGCCCATGTTTTCCTATGGCACCTTTCACACTTAACGCGTTTTTAACTGAAATCTTTGTCACAATGCACGGCTGTGGAAAAAACGCGTACTAAACACACCAACTGATTTATTTAAGGACCGCAGTGATTGAGATCTATGCCCTGTATTGGTGGGCTCCTGGCTGGCGGGGCGTAGATCTCAATCACTGTCCGCAGCGCGCATCCGCCGTTTCCGCTGCTCCCTGCCGATCGTGCCGCTCAAACCCGACGATTCTCGCCGCATCTCACAGGCTCTGCCTGTCTCTCTGACGGCAGAGTCATGTGAGCGGGTCAGGAGCAGATTTCATTAGCTCCTGGCCCTGTCTTTCAATGTAAGCCGTTCCCATTGGCTTACATTGAAAGACAGTGTCAGGGGCCAATGAAAGCGGCTCCTGACTGGCTCACATGACTCTGCCGTCATAGAGACGGCAGAGTCTATGTCCTGGGGGTTTCGGCGAACGGCGATGACAGCGGGTATGTGCGGCGATTCGTCGGGATTGGACGAGCGGTCTCTGGTCTTTAAGTGCCCAGAGACTGCTGGTCCTTAAATGGTTAAGTGTAAACGGGGCCTTAGTGAATGGCAGTTGCTCTGTCAAACTGCCAAAAAACTGTAGCGAGCAGGGAATCTGTCCAGCATCGTTTAAATCCTTTTTAGGGAATATCTTTATAAAGAATAAAGGCCTTGCTGAGAATCTTCCCCCTCCCCCCATGAAGAGATGGACTAGTCCAAAACCTGTCACTTCTGTCAGATTTTTACTATCTACTGTAAGTGACAGCAACATAGGAGAAAAGTAATTTATGGCACATTTTACTCTGGCAAAAAATTGTAAAATGTAAAATGTGTGAAAGTACAAATACGTACTTTTTTTTTTTTTTTTTTTCTTTTTTTTTCCCCCTTCTATAGTGCCCCTTTAAAGAGAATCTGTATTGTTAAAATCACACAAAAGTAAACATACCAGTGCGTTAGGGGACATCTCCTATTACCCTCTGTCACAATTTCGCAGCTCCTCGCCATATTAACCACTTCTGTACGGGGGGGGGGGGGGGTTGCCTGATCGGTGCTGTGTGGGCTCTCCAGCCCGCAGCACCGATCAGCTAGCAGCCAGGGCGATCAGACTACCCCCCTTTTTCCCCACTAGGGGGATGTCCTGCTGGGGGGTCTGATCGCCGCCGGCTGTTTGCGCTTGCGGGGGGGCTCTTCAAAGCCCCCCTCCGCAGCGCTTCCTGGCCTCCTTCCCCTTCCCTCCCTCTCCCTCCCCCTGTGAGCCGTCCTGCGCCAGATAGGACAGGCTTCAGCCTATCAGGTGCCGGCGATCCCCGGCCAATCAGAGGCCGGGGATCGCCGATCTCCGCTACGGCGCTGCTGCGCAGCAGTGCCGTATACATGTAAACAGCGGGGAAGATCTTCCCCGTGTGTTTACATTTACCCTGCGAGCCACGATCGGCGGCTCGCAGGGTGTTCACGGAGACACCCTCCGTGAACTGACATGGAACGGCCGCTCAAAACAAGCGACCGTTTCCATGGAATCCACTTCAGGATTCAGGGGCGTAGTTAAGTTTACGCCGAATCCTGAAGTGGTTAAAAACAGTTTTAAAAAGTTTGTTTATAAACAAACAAAGTGGCCACCAAAACAGGAAGTAGGTTGATGTACTGTATGTCCACACATAGAAAATACATCCATACACAAGCAGGCTGTATACAGCCTTCCTTTTGAATCTCAAGAGATCATTTATGTTTCTTTCCCCCTTCTGCTCTCATGCACTGAAGTTTCAGGCTGCTTGTTTCTTCCTGCAAACAGCTTTGCCCTTGTCTGTAATTCTTCAGTATGTGAAAGCCCAGCCAGCTCAGAGGACGATTTATCCAGCTTGTAAAAGAAGCTGCTCTAATCCTAAATAACACACAGGCAGTGCGCAGAGAGGGGCCTGGAAGGGAGAGTTCATAGCAGAACCACAACACTGAAGAACTTGGCAGCCTTCCAGACACAGGCCGACAAGTCTGACAGGGGAAAGCTACATTGATTTATTACAGAGACAGTGATGGTATAAAGTGCTGCAGTAAGCCAGAACACATTAGAATAGCTTTTTGAACTTGTAGGATGATAAACAGGATGCAATTTTTGTTATGGAGTCTTTTTTAAAGCGGATCTGAGATGAAAAACTAACTATAACAAGTAACTTGTCTATATATCTTATCTAATGTTTAGATAGTTTGCACAGCAATCTAGCTGCAAACCGCTTCAATAGAATGATTTTCTTCCTGTGATACGACAGCAGCCATGTTTGTAAACATTACACACAGCACTCAGCCTCTGAAAAAACCCTAACCCCACCCCCCCTCTCTGCCTCTGAAATCTCTGGCTAGTAATACTTCCCCCTTCTCCTGTCCAGACTGAGCTCCCATGAGCCCTTGCTACGGTCTGAAAATGCCTTGGCACTCTGAAAGGCTGTGGGCGAGGCTTGTTTGTTTTTGTTTTAATACTCTAATTCCCTATAAACTAAAGTATTTGGCTTGAGGAATGCCCTATAAACCATAGGAAAGGAACAATTATGCAATAAGTAAAAGTTCATCTTGGATCCACTTTAAGTGTGGAAGGGAAATAGTGTTACTACTTGCTTTGTGCAGGTTTAGCAAGACTAATCAAAATTCTGATTTGCTTACCAGAACGCATTACAGATTTTTGTACTGAGGTGGGTTAACCCTTGAAATGACTTTGCTTTTTCTCGTCTTGCAGACCCGTCCCGTGTGGTTGTGTATTCAGAGACCATGGATGGAAAGGGTTAACCGAGAAGAGGGGGCAGCGGAAGGGCAACTCCTGCAAGGCCCGGCCCCTCCCAACACATACATCCCCCTCCCCTTCCTATATACCCCACAGAATACAGACCGCAGCGCGGGATCCTGAATACGTCACAAATTGTGCCCCACGAGAGACTGCTTTTCACCCTTCTTATGTGCCCTCCAGTCAAGGGTTAAAGCAGCATTTCCTGGAGAATTACTAGTTCTGAATTTTTCTTTTGTGTGTAAATTTTTTTTTTTTTTTCTCTTCACGTGAGTTTTTTTTTTTTGTTTTTTGTTTTTCTTCTGGCCATGCCTCTGACGTGAGGAAGGGCCACGTCACTCCCTGGTGGCTATTTGGGTGGGGAGAGTCCCACGTGTTCTGGCAGCCGAGGTTGGGTCCCGCCTCTTGCCGTTATGGGGAACGCCCTTAGTTTTGAAGTGTAATGGCGGGACTCAGTTATGGACTTCTCTCAGAGTTGGGCTATTGCTTCTCTCCCCTCGCTGCAGAACATGTCAGCCACAGCTCCGCCCCATCCTGTTTTAACTCCCCTTTCTCCTCTTCTTGGTCCTTGGAGGACAGTACCTCTAGAGGGCGCTGTAGTGCAGAAGGGTGCAGACTGTGTCAGCATCTTCTGTTTGCCGTAAGCTGCACCCTTGCACAATGCTGCTTCACCCTCTGTCCAGGGAAAGGATCCTTCTGGGAGCCTTTCACCTTTTTAGACATTGCTAAGCACTTTCTTCTTCCTTTTTTCTTTTTCTTTTCTTTCCTTTTCTGTTCTTTCCTTTCCTTTTTTTTTGTTTGTGTTTTTCTTTTCTCTCTGCACTTTTAACCCTCTTCACAATAGATTGTGGCTGGGGTGCCAACTTGGCAATTGGTTAAATGCCAGCCTGGGATTTATATTGTGATTAAAATCTTGTTTTATTACCAGATGGTGTTGGGTGTTTGTTTTTGTTTAGGAACGGTGTGAACTTTCTGCGTTTTTGGAGGGGTGGGCGTCTGCGGAAGTATCTGAACTGCTGTGCGTGACTGAGAAAATGAGAGCTTGACCACGTTGATGGTGGTTGAAGGTCAATGAAAGGTTAAAGTGACCCCAAGCCAAAGCTCGGGTACAAAATTAGATACTTGCGGGATTCACCATAAAAATCTAATTTCAACAGCAACTGGTCTGAGAGTATTAAGTTATAAGGATGCTAATCCTGCATTCAAAATTTTTCTGCTGTTATGATTTGGAGTTATCCCATGCTATACTGTGGCGACATCGCTAGCCGGCTGTTAACATTGACCCTGTCACTCTAGCCGCTCCCCCGCCTCCTCTGCCGCTGCTCCCCGCCTGCATCCCTTCCCTCCCTGCTGATTGGAGGGAATGGACGCAGACGGGGAGCAGAGAAATGGAGGAGTTGGGGGAGCGGCGAGAGTGACAGTAGATGAAAACAGCCAGCTATCGACACGCTGCGTGTCGCTAGCACAGCTGTGTGATTTATGGGGGGGGGGGGGGGGGGGGAGCTGGGGAGAGACAGTATAGCAACAGAGGCTGGGCATTTCTATGCAGACCCAGCCTCTGTGTGCTAATAGGATTCTTAGAATCCACCTCGGGTTCTCTTTAAGAGAGGGAAGCCTCAGGATCCTATTAAGGCTTCCCTTGCCACTCCATTGCTGAGCGCGGCCCCCTCCACATCCCTCCTGAAGTGTGGCTGCGGAAGCCTGCTTACACAGTGCGGAGCCCACAGCTCAGGCTTACTGCACATGGGCGGGCTCATGCGGCCACACTGCAAGAAGAGGAGCTGCGCTGCCCTGATGTGATTAGTGACCATGCCTTGTGGCTAATCTCGGGGCTGCACTCAGCGATGGGGGACATCAGAGCAGGGAGGCCTCAATAGGAATCTGAGGCTTACCTCTTAAGGTAAGTATCTAATTTTGTACCTGATCTTTGGCTAGGGTACGCTTTACGGGGCCACGATCATTAAATACGTGTACACCTACTTATTAAAAGTAGATTTAAAATGCACAATAGCTTTTCTGCTGAGTTGCTGTCACTTACCGTATTTTCTGCCGTATAAGACGCTCGAATATGACGCACCCAAGTTTGGAGGGCAAAAACCAGGGGGAAAAAAAATACTAAACCTGGTACGTCCATATTCCAGGAGCGTCTTGTACATGTCCTTCTGTGTGTCCTCCTGTGATCCCCATGTGTCCTTCTGTGCCCCGATGTGTCATGTGCCCCCCGTGTGCGCTCCTGTGCCCCCCCAGTGTCCTTCTGGGTGTCCTCATTTGCCCCCCTGCCTTCCCCGTGCCTGCTTTCCTCCATCCTGCCTGCTTGAGTCTCCGGACCCCCCCGGGTGGAGTGTCAATAGCGGCCGGCAACTTACCTTTGGCAGGCTCCCGCGCTGATCCTAGATCATTGCGCTGGCCCCCGCTAGCCGCCTCCTGCCTCCCCCTTGCGTATCTGGCCCCCCCCCGGGTGTTGGAGTAGGTAGCGGTAGCTTACCTCCGCAATGAGCCCGCGATGACTGCAGACATCCGTCTCCTCTGCACTCCTCGCTCTAGTGACCTGCTTGAACTGATGACACGCAGTTCAAGCCGGTCACTAGAGCGAGAAGTGCCGGGAAGACAGATGTCTGCAGTCATCGCGGGCACATTGCGGAGGTAAGCTACCGCTACTTACTCCAACACCCGGGGGGGGGGGAGGCAGATACACAAGGAGGAGGCTAGCGGGAGGCAGCGCAATGATCTAGGATCAGCGCGGGAGCCTGCCAAAGGTAAGTTGCCGGCCGCTATTGACACTCCACCCGGGGGGGGCCAGGAGTCTCAGGCAGGCACAGAAAGGCAGGGAATCCCCGACGGCGGTTCTGTATCGGCGGGCGTTCTTAAGTCAGGGATTCCCTGCCTTTGCCGTATAAGACACGGACCTTTTCTCCTTATTTTTTGGAGAAAAATACGGTATGGTAAATCTGACAGGTTTTAGGGTACATTTCCATTGGTACGGTGCGATTCCAGTGCGGAAAACGCTTGTGTGATTTCGCGTGGTGATGCGTTTTTCTATGTGATTTCGCATGCGTTTTGTGGCCAAGCATTCTAACCATGTCAATGCTGGTGTGCTTTTTACGTTTTACACAAAACTCATGCGTTTAACGCATGGCAAAAACGCATGCGTTTTCGCTATTTATTACATTGTATGCGATTTGCACACTGGTTTGCGGTGTGTGAATTCTGATGTCTCTGCCGTGCAGATTATTTTCTGCACAGAAACGCTAAAAAAATCCTGTGGACACAGTCCCATCCACTTGTATTGGTTATGCAAATCTGCATGCAGAAAACGCATGCAGATTCGCTCTAGTGGAAACGGGCCCTTAGAGTAGTCCATCTTCTCATGGGGATTCTTTATATTTACTTTGTTAAAACTTTCCCTGGAAAAGATTCATACGAAGATGCCAGCCCTGCTACTCATTTGCACACTGAACTGCCGTTTTCAGCAAGTGCTTTTCAAAATGGGAAAAGCTCTGAGTCCTTCACCCAGCCCCCAACAGTTTCCTGTCTGTGAACCTTGTTGCATTGTGGGAAATGGCTGTTTACAGCTGTTTCCAACTGCCAAAAAAAAACAAGCAGCATCACCTTCCACTGACATCACCTGCCAGCAGTAAAAATGTCACCATGTGATAAATGTCAATGTAAATCAGGGAGAGGAAAGCTTTTACAATGGGCAAACAATGACTAAATCATTTACACATAATTATTGTAAAAAATGAAGCTTTTTTTTTTTCACTGGAGTTCCTCTTTAAAGATAACCCAAGGTGGGGTTCTCACAACGGAATCCCAATACAGATGCTGGGTCTGCCTATAGAGCCCAGCCTCTGTTGCTATTCAGATCCCCCCTGTGCTCAGCGAGACCCCATAAATCACAGCCGGGCTGTGTTTACCTTTGTAACGTCAGTCTCCGCTCTCCCCGCCTCCTGCATCGCTCCGGTCCCCGCCAACATCCCTTCCCTCCAATCAGCAGAAAGGGACGCGGGCGGGGACCAGAGCGATGCAGGAAGCTGGGGAGAGCGAAGACTGACGTTACAAAGGTATACACAGCCCGCTCTGACAAGCTGCGTGTCAGCAGCGCGGCTGTGTTTTATGGGGGATGGGGGGGTGGAGACTTAGGGGTGATCTGGATAGCAACAGAGGCTGGGCTCTATAGAAAGACCCAGCCTCTGTATGGGGATTTTATTCTCAGAACCCCGCCTCCGGTTCCCTTTAGGCTGATTTCACAGTGGGACCTTAAAGTCTCACGTTACAGCAGCCTGTAACGCAGCCCAACTCGCAGCAATGAAAAATCATTGAGCTGTTCAGTGCCCACGTTGCGTTCGAGTATAACGTTGCATGTTAAATGAAAGTGCAGCATGCTGTGCGTTATACCCCTATGTGGCTGCGTTAGACTGTTTGCATATGCCCAGTAATGTCTATTTTGTTTTTTTTGCCTCATGGCTAATTAATAATCACTGCACTGTGGTGTTTACTTCCTGGAGCAGCCGCTTTGTGCTACGATTGGCTGGCGGGACCACATGATGCTGAGTGTTCCGATCACGTGGGCTCCACAGTCTTTTGACGCATGCACTGGTTTCGTTCTATCAGTATAGAACGAAAACTGCGCACCAAGAGCCGCATAACGTGGTTCAATCTGACGTCTCACTTCAACACCACCATGTGTTGCGTTATGGGCACGTTATGCGACTTTAACGTCCCCTAAAACGCAACGTCTTGGTGTGAAAGAGCCCTCAGTGCGGGGTGCGCAGCAGCGGTTTATCTGCAGGGTGTGAATTTCAGGTCCTGGAATGCACGGTGAGGCCAATTAGGTTGTGAAATTCACATGCTGAAATCTTAAATGGTTAACTACCTAAAGACCGCGTCACACCGATGGGCATGAACGTGGCGGCAGCCCTAGGATCGTCTAACGCCAATTGGCATAAAGTCCTGGGGCAGGGTTTTGCAGGAGAACGTGCGTGCCGATTTGCATTAAGATCTCTGGTGTTTAAAAAGCTCGTGTAGTATGAATCGGCCCTAACAGACAATGCTCATGCTGTTTTGCTGTAAGTGTACTTAATGGACTGTCCGCTTTACAGTTTGTGTTGTACCATGCACAGCACACACAGTGCATCTTTCCTATACCACTGCAATCCTGCTTTTCATGATGCCCAATCTGGTGTGAAAGTTGCCTAAGCCAGTTTTCACCAGCAGTCTATTGTTGTTGAGGGTGACACTAGTAGCTTTGATCTGTCAGTTAAAAGTACACTTGGGTAGAGGGACATAGTGGCTGCCATATTTATTTCCTTTTAAACCATACCAGTTGCCTGGCTCTCCTGCTGATCTTTTTGGCTGCAGTAGTGTCTGAATTGCACCCCCTGAAACAAGCATGCAGCTAATCCAGTCAGACTTCAGTCAAAAACAGCTGATCTGCTGCATGCCTGTTCAGGATCTATGGCAGGCATGGGCAAACCTGGCCCTCCAACTGTTGAGGAACTACAAGTCCCACAATGCATTGCAGGAGTCTGATGGCCCATACTCACGAGGGACTTTTGTCGCCTCAACACGCGGCGCGCGCGTGTTGCGGCGACAGGTCGGCCGTGAGTATGGGCCGTTGCACGCGCGTGCACCCCGAACTGTCGCCCGTCGCTCATGTCGCCATGCGATTGAAAGTTTCAATCGCATGGCGACAGTCGCCGCCGCACCTCCGCCGCAACTGTCGCTAGTCTGCGTGAGTACGTGGACTAGCGACAGCAACCTCCATTAAAGTATATGGAGCCTCCGGCGGAGGGAGGAGGAACGTCGGCGACAGCTTCCGCCTCGCCGCTGGTCCCTCTTCCGCGTGAGTACGCGGAGGGATCTGGCGAGGAGCTGTCGCCCACACGCTCACGTGTGCTGGCGACAGGCAACATTTGCAGCCCGTGAGTACGGGCCATGACAGCCAGTCATGACTCAAAGGCAAATGCATTGTGGGATTTGTAGTTAACAGCTGGAGGGCCAAGTTTGCCCATGCCTGATCTATAGCTAGGGATGTTAGAGACAGAGACTCAGCAAGGCAGCCAGGAAATGTGCATTGTTTTAAATGAAATCGCTGTCTGCCACAATATAACTTCCAAATCAGGTGTCCTCTAAGGTGTCTGACATTTTTAGTTCACAGATATTGGTCACAATCCTGATTTAAGCAAGAAGTTTTAAATCAGGATGATACCATTTATTGGCTAACTAAAAAATGAATAAAAATAAGCAAGCTTTTGGCCTTGCAGCCTTCGTCTGGCTTATATCCTGTTAGTTTGCAAACTGGTGGTACAGACAGCTTATATACATGCAACATCAAAAGGGAAAACAGATATTTTTTCAAGCATAAATGCATGCCATTAAGATGCCTTAATTCACACAGACCATCGACCTGGGGTTAGAGGTTGTAAGCCAAGATAACTTGTTTACTCCCTGCTCACATACCTGGGATTAGGATTGACCCAGAGGTATCGTAAATTCTTAGTTAACAAGTTCAGCTATAATGGCTGAGAAAAGTTCACATATCATCTATCTCATACCAATATAGAAAGTTATTGTCCTTATTCTGCACAGCTTTGAACCAATTTATAAATTTTGTTTCTGCTATTAATCGATCATTTGACGTTTTGAAGCCACCCTTTAGGGCAGTGACATGAAGATCAAGGTTTAAAACTTCTTGCTTTTACTGATGGCTAACACGGTACAATACCCTACTGCAATCCTGATTTAAAGGCAAGGAGGACAGATCAATACCGGTTCAAAAGTGTTCAGAGCCCTTGATCTGAGCCTGTGTTCTAAGAGTGAACGATTTTTCCACCTGCTCCTGTTTCTCTGCTGAATGATTGCAGGTGTCTGCAAGCCTCTAGAATAGGTAGGAGAGAGCCTGTCCCATGATTTATACATGACATATGAATGGGCGGCAGCCACCTGCAAGAAAGGATAAGTAAGTAGTTATGAGAGACACAACTGTACCCTCTCTTCTGAAAGGGGAGCTGCTTCAGTAAGTGCCCAGTCACACAAAGTGCTTTTCTGAGCGCTTTTTAACCACTTAAGGACCAGGGGTGATTTTGCTGATCTGTGCAGCGTGGGCTCTACAGCCCACAGCACAGATCAGCAAGGAGGCTGGGCGATCAGACTTACCCCCTTTTTTCCCCATTAGGGGGATGTCCTGGGGGGGGGGGGTCTGATCGCCGCCGGCTCTGTTCGTTCGGGCGCGGGGGGGGGCTCCTCAAAGCCCCCCTCCGCAGCAAATTTCCTCCTCCGTCCCCTTCCGTCCCTCCCCTTCCTCCTATGGGCAGCGCAGGACGGAGATCCGTCCTGCGCCGCCTAGAGTCAATGCCGGCGAATCAGAATGCGGCGATCCCCGGCCAATCAGAGGCCGGGGATCGCCGATCTACGTCACGGCGCTGCTGCACAGCAGCGCCGTGTGATGTAAACAGCGGGGAATTCTTCCCCGCATGTTTACATTATGCGTGCGAGCCGCGATCGGCGGCTCGCACACTGTTCATGGAGGTAGTCTCCGTGAACTAGCATGGAAAGGCCGCTCGATAGAGCGGCCGTTTCCATGCTATACCACTAACGACCTGCCGACGCCTATCGGCGTTGGGCGGTTGTTAAGTGGTTAAAAATCGCTCCCATTCACTTTCATTAAAATCGTAGTAAAAATCGCCATCTATGCGATCAGTGATTTTTAATGAGTGAATGGGAGTGAGTTTTAAAAAAGCGCTTCCTAACAGTTTACCTACCTGGATGTTTGGCTCTAGCTGCAGCACTCCACGGTGCTCCATCTTTTCGATACTTCCTGTTTCACAGCAGAAGTTTGGCTGTGAAACAGGAAGTATCAGGGGGGTGGAGTGCTGCAGCAAGAGCGTAACATCTGGGTAAATAAAATATCACTGACGTGACCCCCTCTGCAAACAAGTGGGTGCAGTTTTGTCTCACAAAATCATGCTGGCTCACCTTTAGACCTGACATGCAGCATTTTGTATCGAGCATTAATAACTCTACCTCTGTGTGGTGACAAACTCTCCCCTGTGCCTGCGTTACAGAGCACTCGCTACTGTCCTGTCCTTATGGTGGCTGAGCTGTGATAAATGTGCAGTTTTTGCCATTCTGCTGGCTACTTGGTCTAATTCAATGGAACAAATATGGTGGCTACACTTTATTCTATATTTATGGATAGCCTTTATCTGCTTGTGGTGCAGATCTGTTGGCTGACCATACACCGATTCCCAAATCGATTTCAGCTTGAAACGTCCCTGCGTCTCCTCCAGATGTTTTGTGTGTGATGACACACAGACATGTGCTATATGGTGATGGTCACATGGGACCCAAATGCAGAAATACAGCATGAGCACTCGGGTTATAGGATTCCAGGTAAAGTATAAATGTATGGAGCCCGGGGAGCATAAGAAACATTTGTGGGGAGCAGCCTGTGATTTAGTTTGCGTTGGTCCTAGATTATCATGCTGTTAGTGCCATGTACCTACTCAACTGTGTTGGCCTGAGATTTCCCAGCATGCCAGTTGAATCGTTGATTGGGCATGCTTGTGGCTGGCCTGATATTCATCCGATTCTGTAATTTTTGAATCAGATGGAACATCGGCTGCCAAGTCGATAGATGTATTAGCGACTACTTTAAGTCTGTGCATAATTTAGGAGGGATGTCTATCAAGTTTATAAAACACATTATCGATAAACTCTAATCATATTTGCATTGTTGCACTAGATTAGAGGGATATAAATAGTTAAAGGACAACTGAAGTAAGAAGTATATGGAGGCTACTATATTTATTTTCTTTTAAAGGGGAACTGCAGTAAGAAGTATACAGAGGCTGACATTTATTTCCTTTTAATCCATACCAGTTGCCTGGCAGCCCTGCTGGTCTATTTCTCTACAGTAGTATCTGAATAACGCCAGAAACAAGTATGCAGCTTGTCTTGTCAGATCTGACTTTAAAGTCTGAAACATCTGATCTGCTGCATGCTTGTTCAGGGTCTGTGGCTAATAGTATTAGAGGCAGAGGATCAGCAGTGCTGCCAGGCAACTAGTATTGCTTGAAAGGAAATAAACATGGCAGCCTCCATATACCTCTATCTTCAGTTGTCCTTTAGGGCCCATTTCCACTATCGCGAATTCGCATGCGTTTTCACATGCAAATTCGCATAGCAATACAAGTGAATGGGACTGTTTCCACTTGTCAGGATTCCTTTGCGTTTTTCTGTGCAGAAAAAATTCGGATGGCAAAGCCATCAGAATTCGCATACCGCTATGCGAATTGCATACAATGTATTTAATAGGAAATTTGCATGCGGTTTGGGTATGCGAATTTTCATGCGAATTCGCATAGAAACAATGGAAAAATCACACCAGCACTGCCATGGTTAAATTCGCATACATCGTCATCCATGCGAATTCGCATGCGACTTCGTATGAAAATTCGCATGCACCCGCATGCGAAATTCGCATGCGAATTTTTACTGCGGCGATTCGCACAGCACAAGTGGAAATGCAGCCTTAAGCAACACCAGTTGCCTGGCATCCTGATGAACCTCTAATACCTTTAGCCATGGCCCCTGAACAAGCATGCAGCAGATCAGGTGTTTCTGACATTGTCAGTAGAGTTGGGCGAACAGTTCGGCTGTGTTAGCCGAACTGCAGCCGAACTGTTCGGCTGCCCAAGCTGTCATTTATCTGTGGCTCTTACTACTTCCGGGTCGCAATGACCCGGAGTAGTACGTCTGCGCTGGCCCGGCGGAGCGCGTCCTAGATCGCGCTCCCGTTGCCGGGCACTCTCTGCGCATGTGTGTGACGCCCAACTCTAATTGTCAGACCTAACATGATGATCTGCATGCTTGTTTCTGGTGTCATTCAGACACTACTGCAGCCAAATAGATCAACAGGGCTGCCAGGCAATCTGCATGGCTTAAAAGGAAATAAATATGGCAGCCTCCATATCCCTCTCACTTCAGTTGACCTTTTAGGCTGGTTTCACAGTGGGACGTGGCGTTTTAGGGGACATTATGGTCGCATAACGTGCCCCTAACGCAACGGCTGGTGGTGTTGGAGCAGGGCGCTACTAAGAGCCGCGTTACAAGTAGCTCTTGGTGCGTCTGCTCTGTCGGAGGCACTGCAGAGACCACGTGAGCGGAGCTCTCCGCATCACGTGGTCCCGCCAGCCAATCAGCAGCCGCTTCAAGAAGAAAACACTGCAAGTGCAGTGAATATTAAGTAGCCATGTGCCTGGCTACGTAGCGGCCTCTCCCCGCCTCCTCTCCGCCCCCAAAATAAAAAGCCCACCCGTACTGAGCATGTGCAAACAGTCTAATGCGGCTTAGCCACGTGTAAAGTACTGCATGCAGTATGTTATCTGGACGTGCTGCGTTACAATGTAACGCAACGTGGGCACTGTGAACAGCCCATTGATTTTTCATTGCTGTGCGTTGGGGTGCGTTGGGGTGCGTTACAGGCTGCTCTAATGTGCGCCTGTAACGTCCCACTGTGAAACCAGCCTAAATCCGTAACATCACATCTAAACTGCTTCACAATATATTCTCATACAGCATACATAATCACACTGGTAGAAAATGCGTGTGGTGTAGTGAATGTCCCTCTTTCCTTCCTGAGCTAGGTCTGTGGTTCTGATCTGGAAGTCTGCATGTTCTTCCCAGGTTTATGGGTTTCCTATGGGCACACAAGTTTACTCCCATAGTAAAAAAAAGGTAGATGTTGGATTGTAAATCCCTCCTAAAAATACTTTTTTTTTTTAATTATATAATATAGAGATTTCCTATGTGTCTAGTAAATCAAGCAGATAACCTCCACTATAGCAGGCAACCATCTTCACCTGTGGTCTGTTTGCTTGTAATAAGTGGGTGTGTATTAAAGGTTACAGAGTTGCTGGACTCCTGACAGACCCTTCCATCCAGGCCTCATATGGTAGGACATTAGAATATGACCATGGTATGATAAGCTTGTGAGCTCTTCTGAGGACAGTCAGTGACCTGACTATGTACTCTGTAATGTGCTGCAGAAGATGTCAGTGCTATATAAATACATCATAATAATATGTTAGGACATTAGACTATGACTATGGTAGGAATTAGATTATGAGCTCCTCTGAGGACAGTCAGTCTTTGTTCACATCTAAAATCGCAATTGCTGAGGCCAACGGTATTTCAATTTTGTGAGTGATTTCCAACACCCCCCCCCCCCCCCCCCCGCACTTATCCTTCATGCTATGATATTTTTTGTAAAGTTCTTTTCAAAGTGCTTTTGCAGAGCGGTTCCTTTATTCGGTTCTTTTCTGTTAGCCGGGCGCATCCACTAGGTGGTGATAAAACTCCACCAGAGTTACATCTTTCCCTACTATCCATAGCGGCCTGGAGGGGGAATAGTAATTAGCGCCACCTGACGGATGCGCCCAGCTAACGGAAAAGTACCGTCTTTTTCACTTCCTGAACGTTTTGACCCAGAAAATAAATACAATGTATTTATACTGAAAAGTGTGAATCATCGCATAAAGCGATTTGGTGAGCGTTTTGCGCTTTTCCTAAACCTTCCATTGTAGCAAAATCGCCCTATAAATGGTACATGCAGCGTTTTAGTGAGCGGAAAGCCAATTAAATGCTCAGATATGAACTATCCCGTAAGGATTCATTGCACTAGCGGTTTTAGGGCGTTTTCTAAAATTGCTGTCGCTCAAAAAAAATAAATAAAAATATGCCCTAGGTGTAAACAATCCCTTAGGGCTGGTGCACACCAGAGCGGTTCTGGAGAGTTTTTTTAAAAACTCTAGCAGTTTGAAAAGTAATGTATTTGAACGGGATGGTGCACACCAGAGTGTTTTGTTTTTCCACAAATGCAAACCGAGACTGCAGCATTTTTTAGATTTCTGAGGCGTTTCTGCCTCAATGTTAAAGTATAGGAAAGTGGAAAACCGCTCTGAAAAATGCCAGATCAGAGCGGTTTTCGAAGCGTTTTTGTTACAGAAGCTGTTCAGTAACAGCTTTACTGTAACAATATTTGCAATCTGCTCCAAAAAATGCTAGGCTCATTCACACTTGCAAAATGCTAGCGCTTTTGCTCTAGCGATTTTTGTCGATTAACGTGAAAAAAAAAATCACCATTCACACTTGGCATTTTTTTTTTGCGATTAGCGCTTTTATAGCACTAAACGAAATTGCTGGGAAATCGCCTGAAAATGGTGCAGGATAAAAATTTGCGTTTGGCGATTTGCGTTAATCGCCGGTGATTAACGCGAATCGCCCAAGTGAGAATGGGCCCATAGGGTATTATGGTACTAGCGCTTTAAAAAGCGCTAGCGCTTGAGCGTTTTGCCGAAATCGTCGGCAAAACACTCAGATGTGAATGGGGCCTAAACATGCCTAGAATCGCTCTGAAAATCTGCTTCAAAAATCTCTAGCGTTTTGTGGATCTGCTAGAGGTGTTTGGTGTGCACTGGGCCTCAGTGATTACATGTCACTGACATCTTCTGCAGCACTTTACATAGTACATAGTCCTATCAATAGCTGGCAGCTGAACTGAACCTTTCCCGAGTCCATGGCGGCCTGGAAGGGAAGTGGTAAGTAATGCTGCTGGGAAATTTGCAATAGCGGGGTGAGCCGGTTTTTGGCTTCTCCCTGCATAGTTTTTGGATGTTATCCCCTTAGAGGAGCTCACAGACTAATCCTGTCATAGGCTAATGTCTATAGCACTGTAAGCTGTATACAGCACTGACATCTTCTGCAGCACTTTGCAGAGTACATAGTCATGTCACTGACTGTCCTCAGAAGAGCTCACAATCTAATCCTACCATAGTCATAGTCTAATGTCCTACCATATTATTGTGTATTTATATAGCACTGACCTCTTCGGCAGCACTTTACAGAGTACATAGTCATGTCACTGCCTGTCACCTGTCAGGTGATCCCTGCAGAATGTTCATTTAGGCTTTGTTCACATCTAAAATGGCAATAGCTGAGGCCAGCATTTTTGCAAGTGTTCCCCCCCCCCCCCCCCCCCCCCCCCCCCCCTTCCCTCCAGGCGCTTACCTGCGCGCTTCGACTTTATACTAAGCGATTTTGCAGAGCGGTTGTTTTTTTCACTTCAAAAGTGATCTTTGACCCAGAAAAGAATAAATACAATGTACTGTATGTATTAAAAGCGTTTGGGAAATCGCTGTACAAAGCACTTTTTCAAGCGTTTTGCGATTTCCCTATACCTTCCATTGAGGCAAATTGCCCCAAAAATAAGACAGGCAGCACTTTGGTGATCGGATCGAACCACTCAGATGTGAACACTCTCATAGGGAATCATTGCACAAGCGCTTTTAGGGCGAATTTAAAAATCGCCGGTGCTTAAAAAAAGTGTGAACAAGCCCTTACTGGGAGTTCTAAAGCCAGTACCAAATATACCAGGGTCTGCCAGAATGCTTTGGGAGAATTCTGCATGGCTAAGGGTGCAAACACACATCAGACTATAGTCTTTGGAAAATGAAAGATCACAGACCAATCTTACCACCCTTCATGTAGTATGAGAGCCATACTCTACACAGTCTATTCTATGGAGCTGAACTCCCCATCAGACAGAAATCTTTGCAAGATGCTGCACACACAGATGCTGTACAGACACAAAAGATCAGTATCTGCAAAAGATCTGTTCCTGCAAAAGATCCATTCCTGCAAATTGCAATGAAAGTCTATGAGATCTGCAGATCATCATACACACATGATTTAACTGACATTCATCTGCAGATCAAGCAATCATCCGCAGATCTGAAAATCCATCCTGGTGGATCTGATCTGCAGATGAATGTCAGTTAAATCATGTGTGTATGATGATCTGCAGATCTCATAGATTATCATTGCAATTTGCAGGAATGGATTTTTGGCAGGAACAGATCTTTTGCAGATAATGATCTTTTGAGTGTGTACAGCATGTTTGTGTGCAGCATCTTGCAAAGATTTCTGTCTGATGGGGAGTTCAGCTCCATAGAAAAGACTGTGTAGAGTATGTCTCTCATACTACATGAAGGGGGGTAAGATTGGTCTGTGATCTTTCATTTTCCAAAGACTATAGTCTGATGTGTGTATGAGCCTTTAGACAGTCTGACTAAACATCACTGGGAGAGCAGGTTTACATACCAATACACAGCAATATATAGACCTAGGAAGTGAAGATCAATCAATTCACCCAGCTTAGAAAAGGATTAATCGTATGTGGCAATGGCTTCCTTTGGTCCATTTCCAAGCTATAAACATTTGCTTCAACTTGGAATTAGAAACTCAATGGCCATCAGTATTCTTCAGTAGATGCAGTATCCCTTTAGGCCTGGAACCCACTGAAAACCGCAAACGCAAAACGCAACCGCTAGCGGTTTGCAAGCGGATTCATGAGCGTTTTGGGTTGTGTTTTGCAACATTGTATTTTTTTCCCCAGCGGGTGCCTAGCGTTTTGCGTTTTGCGTTTTTATCCTGATTGGTCCTGTGAATTATTTTTAATTTTGTTACAGTGTGCTGAACCGCAAAACGCTAGCAAAACCGCTCAGTTTAGGTTTTGCTGAGCGTTTCCGCTAGCGTTTCAATACTTTACATTGAAGCGCTAACGCTCCCAAAATGCTGCAGGTCCTGCGTTTGCGTTTCTGGGAAACGCAAACGCTCCTGTGGAAGTTGCCCCATCCATTAACATTAGCCCAGCGTTTTGGCAAACTGCTAGCATATCGCAGTGCTGCCAAAACGCTGCCAAAAGCGCTCCTGTGGGTTCCAGCCCTTAAAGAGAGTCTGAAGCGAGAATAAATCTCGCTTCAGAGCTCATATATAGCAGAGGCATGTGTGCCCCTGCTAAACCGCCGCTATCCTGCGGCTAAACGGGGGTCCCTTCACCCCCAAATCCCCTCCGTTCTTTGCGGGGATCTCTTCCGCATTGAGGCAGGGCTAATGGCCGCAGCCCTGCCTCACGCATGTCTATCAGATGTGTATCTCCGCCTCTCCCCGCCCCTCTGTCTTCCTTCACTGAGAGGGGCGGGGGAGAGGCGGCGATGCGCCGCTGATAGACGTGACTGGAGGCGGGGCTGCAGCCGTTAGCTCTGCCTCCAGGAGGAGCAAAATCCATGACCAAGTTGGTCGTGGATTTTTCAAGGGGGGATTTGGGGGTGAAGGGACCCCCGTTTAGCCGCGGGATAGCGGCGGTTTAGCAGGGGCACACATGCCTCTGCTATATATGAGCTCTGAAGCAAGATTTATTCTCGCTTCAGAGTCTCTTTAAAGGACAACTGAAGCGAGAGGTATATGGAGGCTGACAGATATATTTCCTTTTTAACAATACCAGTTGCCTGGCTATCCTGCTGATCCTCTGCCTCTAATACATTTAGCCACAGCCCCTGAACAAGCATGCAGCAGATCAGGTGTTTTATTGTCAGATCTCACAAGATTATCTGCATGCTTGTTTCTGGTGTTATTTAGACACTACTGCAGCCAAATAGATCAGCAGGGCTGCCAGGCAACTGGTATTGTTTAAAAGGAAATAAATATGGCAGCCTCCATAGTCTTCTCACTTCTAGTGTCCTTTAAAGGGAACCAAAAGTGAGAGATATATGGAGGCGGCCATATGTATTTCATTTTAAACAAGATCAGTTGTCTGGCATCCTGCTGATCTGGCATCAGTGGAGTCTGAATCACATACATGAAATAAGCATGCACCTAATCCAGTCAGAAGTCAGTCAGAAAAACCTGATCTGCTGCATGCTTGTTTCAGGAGCTATGACTAAAAGTATTAGAGGCAGAGGATCAGCAGGGCTGCCAGGTAACTGGTATCGCTTAAAATGAAATAAATATTCTTCTGATAACAACAAAGAGTTTTTTGTTTTTTTTTAAGGTATTTTTGTTTCGCTTAAATAGCTGAATCAGTTTCCCGTCTGTTTGGAGTTCCTGAGGTCGCTGGACAAAGGGGGCCATTATCCTGTCAGCGGGCTGAAAAGATCGGCCCTCCATGCCGTGAAATATCGTCCCTGAGCCTTTCTTCCAGGAAGCGTCAGACAGGAAGTACAGCTTCCTCTCCTAGCTTCCCCCTCGTTCTTTAAGGGGGGGGGGGGGACTATGGCTGGAACTCCGGCCAGGCTCAATAAACAGTGAGACGGGCGGAAAATAGGGTGATGTGCGTCGTAAAACTTCACGCTCCGTTCTTATCGAGATGGATTTCTTTTCTTTATCTCCTTTTTTTTTTTTTTTTTTTTTTTTTTTTTTTTCTCTCTCATTTTCCTCCAACTGATCTCTGTTGCAAAGTACACTGCTATCGTTGCCGTTTCTATGGTAACTGCAGCCACCCTGTTTTTCTGATAATCAGAGCTGGGAGACTAGCGAGTGAACAGTTAATATATTTTTCTGCTAAACTCTGAGAAATGCTTATGACGATATATGAAGGGCTGGTAGATTGTGAGCTGCAGTATGCAGGTATTGGGGGTGGGGTTGGTTGAGATATACGCAGAAGGTCTAGGTTATGGTATATTGCAGGTTATGGTATATTGCAGTTATAGGCACACATGCATAAAAGCTGGGGGGGGGGGGGGGTGTGAGAGACTGATAACTAGGGGCACAGAGAGAAAAATAACTTTCTGCTCTCTACACAATTTTTCTTATGACTGCATCTGCTCAGCCACTGATAAGGAACAAAGGTTTGTAGATTTGTAGACTGCCCCTATTCAGTCTTCAGCAGTGTCTTGTGTGCAATACTGCTCTACCCCCAGCCTTTCTACCCCTCCCTAATTGCTGTGTACTGTAGTTATGATTGAGGAGAGTGGGCGCAGAGAGAAAAGGCTTTCTGCTCTCTTCACAATTGTTCTAATGACTGCATCTGCTCAGCCACTGATAAGGAATCATACAAAGTTTTGTAGATTTGAAGACAGTCCCTATTCAGTGTACAGCAGGCTCTTGCTCTCACTGCTGTCTGTTTATATCTGCATGGGGAAAACGAATTGAAGCATGCACTAGCCAACTGAATAACATTGGTTCTCAGTTTACCTGTGCAGAAAGCGAGCAGGGGGGCCTGTCCAAAGTTTCGCAGGGGGGGGGGGGGGGGGGCGGCCTAGTGGTTTCTAGTTATGCCCCTGGGTATGCATCATGAGCCTGAGCATGCAAGGTAAAATGTGTGGCCTCCTAACTGCACTGGAGTACTGCAATATAATGTGAACTCTGATATAGTAACACTTTGGGTACAGTAATAGTAAAGTAAATGTGCAGGTCACAGCCAAACACCATTATAAGTATATGGGAGTAAACCTGGTTATAATAGAACTTGTGTTATAGTAAACCTGTTGTTTTGGCCTCTGCGGTATTCTGTATCTGGCTATAGTGGAAAGTGGGCGTGGCCAGGGTTGGGCTGGCAGCCACTTGTAGCCTGCTCGCTATCTGCACACTACTATGGACTTGTATGGATTAACTTTAAAAGACAACTGAAGAGAGAGGTATATGGAGGCTGACATGTTTATTTCCTTTTAAACAATACCAGTTGCCTGGCAGTCCTCCTGACCCTGCGTCTCTAATACTTTTACCCATAAACCCTGAACAGGCATGCAGCAGATCAGGTACTCTGACTCAGCTGATTCAGGTTTTCCTGGATTAGCCATATACTTGTTCCAGGGTTTTGACTCAGACTTTGTGTCAGAAAAGCAACAGGGCTGCCAGGCAACTAGTATTGTTTAACCACTTAATCCTATCTGGATGGATATATCCATCCAGATAGACTACACTGCAGCCGCTGCTTGGTGTGCGCAATCACGCGTGCTCCCACCGTCTTCCGTTGAAGTTGATCAACAAAGTTCCCATTCATTGATCTAAGTCCCCGTATGAAAGACCGACACCGTCAGCGAGACGGCTCCGTCTTTCACAAATCCCCTTCTGTCCCATCCACTCATTACTTCCGTTTTGCGGAGGAACTTTCCGCATGCAGATGTGAGCTGTGAGGGCATCTTGTGGCCAAATAGTAAAATTACATCTGGAAATAAAAATTTCCAGATAATGACCTTTTTTTTTACTACTACTACTTTTTTTAATATGTATGTAGTAAATATATTACAGTTATTTTTTTTAAATTATGGGGTTGTAATAATTGATGGATGCAAAACCGAAAAAAATGCACCTTTATTTCCAAATAAAATATCGGCGACATACATTGTGATAGGGACATAATTTAAACGGTGTAATAACCGGGACAAATGGGAAAATAAAATACATGGGTTTTAATTATGGTAGCATGTATTATTTTAAAACTATAATGGCCGAAAACTGAGAAATAATAAATGTTCTCCATTTTTTCTTAATATTCCTGTTAAAATGGATTTATAATAAAATAATTCTTAGCAAAATGTACCACCCAAAGAAAGCCTAAATAGTGGCAGAAAGAAAAATAGATCATTTCATTGTGATAAGTAGTGATAAAGTTATTGGCGAATGAATGGGATGTGAAAGTTGCTCGGATGCATAAGGTGAAACAACACTGTAGGTTGAAGTGGTTAAAAGGAAATAAATATGGCAGCCTCCATATCCCTCTCAGCTCAGGTATCCTTTAAAGCACCAGCTGGTGAGGCCTAGGCTTCCTGTGTAAGCTGCTGCCTGATCACTGAGGGAATTGCCTCTCATCTGTGACTTGCTTGTGCATGGCTGCAATGCAACAGTATCCTCCAGGCTGCACAGAGGAACACACTATCCGTTTCTATCTCACTATGTTGTTGGGTTTTGAAGAAAACAGGGGCCCAGCTGTGTTTATCTGCAGGAACACTTTCAAGTTAAATGGGGCCCTGGCCAAAAATAAACCTGGGTCCCTTTACAATATTTCACTGTACTGACCGCATACTTGAGACTTCAACAATCCCTGACTTGTGGGGCCCCTCAAAGGGACACTGTAGGGGGAAAATGAGTTGAACTTACCCGGGGCTTCTAATGGTCCCCCGCAGACATCCTGTGTTGGCGCAGCCACTCACCGATGCTCCGGCCCCGCCTCCGGTTCACTTCTGGAATTTCAGACTCTGAAGTCTGAAAACCACTGCGCCTGCGTTGCCGTGTCCTCGCTCCCGCTGAAGTCACCAGGAGAGCACTGCGCAGGCCCAGTATGGTCTGTGTCTGCGCAGTACGCTCCTGGTGACATTAGCGGGATCGAGGACACGGCAAATCAGGCGCAGTGGTTTTCAGACTCTAAAGTCTGAAATTCCAGAAGTGGACCGGGGGCGGGGCCGAAGCATCGGTGAGCGGCTGCGCCAACACAGGATGTCTGCGGGGGACCGTTAGAAGCCCCGGGTAAGTTCAGCTCATTTTCCCCCGACCCCCCTACAGTATCCCTTTAAAGAGAAACCGTGACCAAGAATTGAACTTCATCCCAATCCGTAGCTGATACCCCCTTTCCCATGAGGAATCTTTTTTTTTTTTTTTTTCACAAACGGATCATCAGAGGGCTCTGTGTGACTGATATTGTGGTGAAAACCCTCCCACAGTGTGATGTCAGGACCATGGTCCTGACAGTTTCCTGTCTGTGAACCTCATTGCATTGTGGGAAATAACAGCTGTTTACAGCTGGGTCCAACTGCCAAAAAACAAGCCGCATCTCCTTCCACTGACATCACCTGTCAGCAGTATAAATGTCACCATGTGATAAATGTCAGAATGTCAATCAGGGATTTAAAAGATTTTACAATGGGCAAACACTGTCTAAATCATTTATACATAATTATTGTAAAAATGAAGCAGTTTTTTTTATTACATTATTTGTTCCTCTTTAAGGCTTCTTTCACAGTAGGACGCTGCATTTTGATGCAACGTTAAGGTCGCAACGCAAATTACAACGCAACGCCCCAAAAAAGTCGCAACACAACTTAATGCCCCGTTACGGTCGCATATAGTAGAGCATACAGGTAATTAAAAGTATGCTTCCAAGTCATTACTGAGCATGTGCAAACAGTCCAACGCAGCTAATAACGTGTAAAACGCACAGCATGCAGTACTTTCTAATAATGCTACACGTTACACACAAACGCAATGTGTGCACTGTGAATGGGGCATTGATTTTTCATTGCAGTGAGTTATTCTGTGTTAAATATTTTAGCGTGCGACTTTAACGTCACACTGTGAAAGAGGCCTAAAGCAAACCTAAACTGAAAATTAAAAGTCAAATTAAACATACACACATAATATTTACCTCCCATGCGGTCTACTCAGCAATTTTTCTCTCCTCTCCTGCGTCCTGTTTGTCCACTGTGATCAATGGAATTCTGTGTCCTCCATTTTTAAAATGGCCATTACACCATAACAGCTTTCTGGTCAGCACACAGTTAAACAGTAATATCACCCATGTGAGCCTTAGGGAAACATGGATATTACCTTGCTCATTGGTTGTCCTTTCAGTTATTACTGACAGTAACTGATATATTTAATTTCTGACAAAATCTTGTCAGAACTGGAAGGAATTGTTGGAAGAAGAAAATGGTGAGCTTCTGAGAGGAACTGACAGTGAGGTAAGTACGTAATAGTCATTTGCAGGTACATCATGTGTTTATTTTAAATAATTTTACTCGGTTCAGGTTCACTTTAAGAGTTTAGGGCCTTGGGCATTTGCCCGGTTTGACTATATGGAAGCACCGGCCCTGTTTTTCTGATAAGGCAGCTCCCTATTCCGCCGTGAAATCTCCTATTCTCTGTACCTCGGTCTGGCGACGTTCTGTGAATTTGCTGTAAAGTCCGGTCTGCGTAACCAGAATCAGAATTAGAAGTTTATTTCGCCAAGCATGAGTGATCATGCCCGGAATTGTTTTTGGCACAGTACAAATAGCTCAGGAAGAGTACGTAGAGAGAGACAGTAGTGAACCACAGGCATCAGGTTAACAACACATTGTCATATACAGCACATTCCCAGTGTGTCACTGAGATGTCTAATAGGCAGTCAGTAGTTAGTCCTATGGGCTGGTTGACTGGTCCCCAATAGCGCAGTCGGCGTCACCACTCGTTGGGGCTTGCTTTGATGGCAGAATGTGGAGGGAATTAAGGAGACTGACTGCCGAGGGGAAGAACGAGTTCTTGTGTCTCATAGTCTTAGTGGATATGGCTCGTAGCCTCCGGCCCAAGGGCAGAAGGTTGAAGTAGCGGTGGCCTGGGTGTGAGGGATCACTTGCAATCCTCAGTGCCCTGGATCTAAGTCTTTTGTTGTGTAGTAGGGCAAGTGAGGGGAGGGGGCACCCAATGATCCTCTCTGCTGACCTGATGACTCTCTGTAGTTTGTCCTTGTCATCAACAGTGGCGCCAGCATACCACACCAAGATGGAAGAGCAGAGGATCGACTCAATGGTGGCGGAGTAAAAATTGGTTAGAATTTCTTGAGTCATGCCGAACTTCCTCAGCTGGCTGAGGAAGAAGAGTCTCTGCTGGGCTTTCCGTTGGGTGGCAGTGATGCTGGGCTTCCAACTGAGGTCATTGGAGATGGTAGTACCCAGAAGCCGGGCGCAGGGCACTCTGGTTACCTCATTGCCGCCAATGTAGATTGGAGGTGGGGTGGGAGCAGACTTCCTGAAGTCGATGATTAACTCAACGGTCTTAGCAGTGTTTAGCACCAGCCTGTTCTCCTTGCTCCAGTTGCAAATTCTCTGCACCTGCTGACGGTACTCCTGGACATTGTCCTTGGTGACAAGGCCCACGATGGTGGTGTCATCGGAGAACTTGATGACCTTGACAGAGTCTGCCTCCGATCTGCAGTTGTTTGTGTAGAGGGAGAACAGCAGTGGTGACAGGACGCAGCCTTGGGGGGCTCCGGTGTTCGTGGTCGCTGCTTGAGAGTGGATATCGCCCGGTCTGATGACTTGGGACCTGTTGGTAAGAAAGTCTGTGATCCAACGTTGTAGACTTGGGTGGACTCCAAGTACAGCTAGGTCCCGTTGGAGAATGCTTGGGCAGATGGTGTTAAAGGCCAAGCTGAAGTCTAGGAGTAGTATTCTGGCATATGTGTCCGACCTGTCAAGGTGTTCGTTGATGAGCTCCAGGCAGATATTGATTGCATCATCGGTGGACCTGTTTGCTCTGTAAGCAAACTGGAAGGGGTCTAGGAGAGGCGAAGTGGAAAGCTTGAGGTAGGCTAGGACCGCCCGCTCCATGGTTTTCATGATGACGGACGTCAGGGCGACTGGCCTAAAGTTGTTAAATTCGGTGACCCCTAGTTTCTTAGTGACAGGTATGATGGTTGACCTCTTGAAGCACGCAGGGACCTTGCCCTCACCCAGGGACCTGGTGAAGATAGCGAAGAGGATGGGGGCAAGTTGCCGACAGCAGGTTTTCAGGCAAGCTGGAGATACTCCGTCAGGGCCGGGGGCTTTCCTGGCATTTAGAGTAGATAGGAGGCGCAGGACCTCGGCTTCACTCACCATCGTGGGGAAGGGCAGTCTCGGGGTGTTGCTTGCAGGGCATGGAGGTGGGGTAGATGGTACCTGGTTCCCCCCCCGGTTCTTCCTGGTTCTCGAACCCGCAGTAGAATCTGCTGAGTTCTTCTGCTAGTGTCGGGCTGGGCGTTGCATGCTGGGGTAGGGGCTTGTAGTTGGTGGCGGCTTTCATGCCCTTCCATACAGCGCATGAGTCGTTTGAGCACAGGTTGTCTTTTATTTTCTCCGCATACTCTTTTTTTGGCCGCACTCAGCCCCCGCTTAAGATCGTTTCTTGCCTTCCTGTAGTCCTCCTGGTTGCCGGACTTATGTGTAGCCTCCTTTCGTCTCCGCAGTTGCCGTAGTCTGTTGGTGAACCACGGCTTGTTGTTCGGGTACACCTTGAAGGATTTCGTTGGTACACACAGGTTCTCGCAGAAACTGATGTATGAGGTGACGTTATCCGCCCAATCGTCCAGGTCTGGCGCTTCCAGGGACCTCCAGTCGGTGCATTCAAAACAGGCTTGAAGTTTCAGTTTGGCCTCATTTGACCACACCTTGGAAGACTTAACGACCGGTTTGGCTGATTCTAGGTGCCTCCTGTAGGTAGGGATAAGATGGATGAGACAGTGATCAGAGGAGCCCAGGGCTGCCCGTGGAACCGCTTTGTATGCATCCTTCAGTGCCGTGTAGTAGTGGTCCAGGGTGTTCGGGCCCCTGGTGGGGCAAGCTACATGCTGATGATAGCGTGGCATCTCCTGGCGCAGGTTAGCCTTGTTGAAATCGCCTGCAATGATGAACAGTGAGTCCGGAAGGGATGTCTCCCACTGCAGGATGGTCTCGCTTAGGATCAGTAGGGCAGATTTAACGTCAGCATCGGGGGGGATTTAAACTCCGGCAAAGACATAAGAGGAAAACTCTCGTGGTGAGTATGGCGGTCTACAGTTAATCAGTAGTAGTTCCAGGTCCGGAGAACACTTCCTGTCGAGTATCGTCGAGGTGAGGCACCATGAGGAGCTGATGTAGAAGCAGATGCCGCCATCTCTTTTTTTTTTCCCCGATAGGACAGGGTCCCGATCTGCTCAGATGATGCTGAAGCCCGGGAGAAGGAGGGCGTTCTCGAGGATCTCCTCGTGTAGCCATGTCCCTGTGAAGCAGAGGACCGGAGTGTAACTGCCGAGGTCACTCCTGTCACAGTCGAGGCGTAGTTCGTCCATTTTGTTAGGGAGGGATTGTACATTCGCCAGGAGGACTGAGGGGATGGCCGAACGTAGGCCTTTCTTCCATAGCCTCACTCGGGCTCCAGCACGGCATCCTCTCCGCCGCTGGCCTGGCCACAGTCTCAGGGCTGGGTCTAGGACTTGCCGTATGTGGTCCCAGACCAGAGTGGTCAGGGGCTCGGCTTCAGGGGGAGGGGGCCCCCGTGGCTCCCACCCTAGAAGCTGTTCTCTCGAATAGGTGGTGCGTGTGGCTGGGAGCAGCTTGGGCAGGCCATGGCCGCCGGCGCGGGGGGTGGTGGTACGCCAGCGTGGGGTGGAGGGGCATGGCATTTTGATGCCTCCAGCTTGCTCCGCAGGAGTGCATGCAGGCAGACACCAGGTGGGTTGGAGAACTGCAGGTCGGCAGGCAGTTGGAGGGCAGGTAGGCCGGACCACTGTGGGTCAGCGAACAGGCAGGTTAGAGGCAGAGTAAACTGCAGGCCTGCAGACAGTTGGAGGGCAGGGGAGCGGGCCGCTGTGGGGTCGGCAGACAGGCAGGTGGAGAGTGGAGAGTCAGCAGGCAGGTTGGAGAGCAGAGAGCTGTGGGGCAGCAGGCAAGCTTACAGACAGAGTAAGAGGCAAAAGGGGGTTCTTCCCCTGGTGTGTGGCAGTCGGATAGTCCGGGTGCCATGTGGGTCAGAGTGCCTCCTTATCCTGCCACAGATGCAGTGTCTGGGCATCGGTGGAGCTCCAGCGCTGATGCGGCATCCGGGAGCCTCTCTGCTTCTACAGTCCACGTGGGAGGCCTGGCATTCCTGAGAGGTCCTCGTTGTGCGGAGGGTGGCTGACTGCCCGCTGCGGATATCCCCGCTGGCTTCCGCAGCGGAGACCAGTTGTGGCCGCAGGCAGGCTACCGATTGTGTTCAGCTGGTGCCTGATGGAGCTGTCCCTGCAGAGGCTAAGGGCCTGGTGGCGATCTGCAGGCGGCCCCAGCGCGTGCCGAGTTCCCGGGAGCGGGAGTGTGAAGGCCCCGGGAGAAGGTCTGTCCTCTGCAGTCTGTCTGAGCTTTTTTCTTTTTCCTCTTGCTCCGTGAGTCGGCCGGCGGAGGGTCTGGCGGCGGCGGAGATGGGTCTGGCGGCTGAATCCGGGGGTAGAATCTCGCAGCAGCGACCAGGCCGTGTGGATGCGGCTTCAGGACGGAGACCCGCAGTGAGTGCAGCAGTCAGCTGTAACTGGCTAAAGGTAATCTAAAAACTACGAACTAAACTAGGACTAAGCTAAAATACAAAAATAACAAAAAAAAGTAGCAAAAACTAAGCTGAGGTCTGCTAAAAGAGACAAAAAGGCAAAAGGAAGTGAGGAGCTGTGTTCCAAGGCTGCTGATCAGCAGCCTTGGCACACATTTAAAGCCTTTTTCAGGTTGTTTGTTTTACATTCCTCCTGGCAGTCACCGCTCAGCACAGAGGTAATAACGCACGCAGCGTGCTATCGAGTGGGAGAAATAAAGAGGTGCGGCTCCGTACGGGCAATAAGTGGATAATCTGCATGTACAAAGGTGCCGCGGTAATATTTTGCATGATGTCCGCAGAAAGGGCGATGGGAGCTTGCAATGAAAATGGCAACACGTTTTCTGAACAGCGGGGGATTAGAAGCCTTCTGTAAATGCCAAACTCTGCGAGTTCTCAGAAAATGGATGCAAATCATACGTTTCTGATTATAGGAGTACAGAGCGGCAGGCAATAGAAAGCTGGTGGTATGCCAGTGCTGGGCATGGTAGAGCTGGTACTCACCACTAGAGGCGTAAAAGAAAAGAAAAACCTACATGTCTGTAGCCAGGCTAAACAGGTGACCTTTCAGTCTGGATGTAAACACATTCAGCGGGAAGAAGCTGACCTGACTGATTGAGGTAAGGAGTTCTAAAGGTTACCACAGCATGACAGAAGGCTGTGGAGATGACTATATTATTCCTGATGACCTGAGGTTGCGCAAAGTGAGGCACAGTTAAAGCAAATCCTCTTGATAGCTATGGGACTATACTGTGCAAGGATTCAGATCAATTTTAAAGATGTCTCGTTATGGGTGTATTTATACTTAAATGGGGCTTCCTCCAGCCCCATGAGGTGTATGGGCTGCCTCGCCGTCCTCTCCAGCCACTTCGTTATCTTGTAAGCCCGCCCGGTAATCTACCTAGTCCTGGGCAGTCGTGCCCTTCTGTGCATGCGCTGCCCGGCTGCAATCCCACGCCTGGGAGCATTCTGCGGCTACGACGTACTACTGCGCCAATGCAGAATGTTTCCAGCTGCAGGAGCTCGCGACGGGGGGTGCATGCAGAAGAACATGGCCAGCCAGATTACTGGGGGAGATTAGAACACAACGGAGTGGCTGGAGAGGATGACGAGGGAACCCACACACCTCATTGCATTGGAGGAAGTCCCAGGTAAGTATAAATACATCCATAACGAGAAGTCTCAGGTACATTGTATGGGATTTGACATAGTAGACTTTGTTAGAGCCTGATTTAAAATTTTTCCACCACTAGACTAACTTTCATATGGCTCCCATACCATGAGCGGCCTCTATTTTCATGTGGTGTGATCAATTGGAAACGATCGTTCCGGCCCACCAACGGAGAGAAAAATGTCATGCAACCCCAGGAGGGAAATTTGGCTGCAACAAAGGGCCTCTAATGACGCTTTTTGGTTGGGGGGTGTCTGTTGGGGGGCCCCTAGGCTAATTTTGCCCTAGGGCCCAATTGTTACTTGAACCGGCCCTGGCTGGGTGCACACTTGGCTGTGCGGGAAACGTGGCGCTTTGCTGCATATGCGTTTTTGTGCATTTTACGTGCGTTTTCTGTGCGTTTGCGATTTGCTTTTTCTCGCCGCACATGCGTTTTGCGTGCATTTTAATACGTTTGCAGTTCGCATATATAAATCGCATATGCGTTTTGCATGCTTTTTTTGTGTTTTATGCAAATCACTAGGAAGACAACAGGAAGCGGAAATACATCATCCAAAAAAATTTTTGTTGTGGTTTTTTTTTTAAACTCGTATAAAAACGCATGCAAAGCACATACAACATGCACTAAAACGCAATACCTCTGCATCTCATTGACTTTAATCATGTGCATTTTTGATGCCTTTTTAAAAATTATGCAACAAAAGCAGCCTTTTTAAGCGCACATTGCAGAATGTAAGTATATGCGTTTTTTTTCATGCGGCCCATTGACTTGCATTATGTGCGTTTTCCTCAACGCTAGCGTTTCTGCCTATTGTTTCCTACCTCAAAGAATGATTGTGAAATTCAGATTAGGGGAACAATCGATAAAACAATTGTTTGGGAAATGGTCTGGAAGGTTGTCCCGATAATGGGTACCTTTATCAATATGTATGTCAGAAGAGAACCATAAAACTGTATGCGATTTGAATATATTGTGTGGGAGGGGCCTGTTCCTACATAGAGGCAGTGAGATCAAATATAGGTTGTACAATCAAATGATATACCGTGTGGAAAAAAAAACAAAAATTGGCCCAACTGCAGCAGGGACAGTAGATTGTAAGCTCCTTTAAAGAGACACTGAAGCGAAAAAAAAATATATGATATAGTGAATTGGTTGTGTACTATGAATAATTACTAGAAGATTAGCAGCAAAGAAAATATCCTCATATTTTTATCTTCAGGTATACAGTGTTTTTTCTAACATTGCATCATTCTCTAATATGTGCAGATTACACAACACTCAGCATTTAAAATGATTATTTCAGAGCAGTCTGTGAACTAATGACCTCTCCTCTGGCAGAGAAAAAGTAATTAGTTCACTTACAGTTGAGATAATAAAAGTCAGATAACAGCCCTCTCCACGACTTTGAAAGTCGTAGAGATTAATGGCTTTTTTGCATAGAGATAACAACTAGAGTTTCTTAACTCTTCCTGTGCTGGAAACAATTAGACTGATATATCTTATCTTAATATTTTATGTCTTAGCTGTACTACACATACAAATCATAATATCATCATTTTTTTTCGCTTCAGTGTCTCTTTAAGGGGAAGTTTGGCTAGGATCACACTGTGCACTGCGTAGCACTCACACTACAAGGTGGGTATAACCCAGGCATGGGCAAACTTGGCCCTCCAGCTGTTGAGGAACTACAAGTCCCACAATACATTGCAGCAGTCTGACAGCCACAGTCCTGACTCGTAAAGGCAAATGCATTGTGGGATTTGTAGTTCCTTAACAGCTGGAGGGCCAAGTTTGCCCTTGCCTGGTATAACCAGAGATAGATTCAGATGGCACAAGGCCCTAGGCAAGACTTAGCGCCTCCTTGTGGACCTTTTGATAAGATGAAGTGGAGAGATGACAAAGGTCGCAGGTGGGCCCCTTGGCACCCACAAGGCCACAGGCACCTGCCTAGGTTGTCTGGTGGATGATCCGGCTGTGGGCATAACATACACTCTCCATCGCATGAAGACATCCAATGTAACACATTCATTTATGGCATACGTCATCCACAAACACACTTTACTTTGCATAACAGAAAAATGAACATGTGCATACAAATGTATGGGCAGTGTGTTGTTTACACAACGCAGTGTGCAGCTACACACCTAGCGTGAACCAACCAGGCAGGGAGCACAAATTATTAGAATCACGGACGTTTTGACACATATGCGAAATCGTGCACCACTGCTTATATATTTAATGTCAGAGAAGACCAGCGGCGCATGGAGCCCCATTGTATGGAACCCAGAAGAGGTGAGTCTGTTTTCCCTGCCCACTGAGCTAATTTCTGGCCCCCCTTCCTGCGGCTGTGTGTGCCCGCTGCTCCCCCTCCTGCACTGTGCCCCGTCCACCCCTACATACAGCCCTGGGCGGGCCCCAGAGCTGCCAGGTTCCCCCCTCTCCCCCCCCCCCCCTTCCCCAGGGCAGGAAATACAAACAAAACGAAATGCCTAAGTAGCATGACTCGTCTCTGTAAAGTGCTGAGGAAAAAATCAGAACTATACAACAGCATATTAACCACTTATGTGGCTGAAGACAGTATATCTACGTCCCGCAGGACTTCAGTTCTTGCACATGGACGTAGATATTCGTCTATTGCAGCTGGTAGCTGCCGCTTGCTCCCGCACAGGTTCTCGCCGCCGCCCGTTAAAGGGGAGATGAATGAATGGGAACACAGTACCAATTCATTAATCTGTGTCAATGATCGCTGGCATCAATGAGATGGCGCGATCATTGTAACAGAACGAAGTAATACGTCCACACATTACTCCTCTTCATGTACCTATAGTACGCGAGGAAATAATGTGCGACGACATCTTGTGGCCAAACAGTAAAATTACACCTACATACATTTATGTGAATAAAAAGACCCACACTTACATTTAACTCCTTCCCTCCCATACTTTCCCATAATACCCAAATAAATTATAAAAAAAAACATAAATAGTTACCTTAGGGACTGAATTTCTTATATATGTATATAAAAAGGGTATATTAATTTAATTTATGAAATTATGGGCTGGTAATTAGTGATGGACGCAAAAGTAAAAAAAAATGCACCTCTATTTCCAAATAAATATTAGCGCCATATATTGTACTAGGGAAATAGTATAAACATTTTAATAACTGGGACAAATGGGCAAATAAATATATATATATATATATATATTTAAAGCAAGCATGTGACTTTGCGAAATAAATGAGTAACAATTAATCAACAGTTAGTTAAACAACAATCCTGACAAAGTAACAACAATCATAAGAATTATTAATAATAATAATGTCACGTGGATTGCTTATATTATGATGGGGGAAATAAAAAACATAACTCATCATTAATTTCCAAGCCAACTCCTCCAGGGATTAATTAGGGCTAGGGAGCGGTCCCGCACAGCCGTCCGCTCGGAGGCTGCTCCATGCAGCGTGTTGCCAACCAGCACAATGGCGGCTCCCGGAAGCAGCGACCCGCGGCCAGCTGCCAGTTTCCATGGTGACGCCGGGGCACGTGGCGCTGACGTGGAGACGCCATGTTCTTGTAGCGCGGACCGTTGAACTGCCGATTATGGCGGCGTCTCCATGCACCGGGGAGGGGAGTAGGTGAGACCGGGGATAGGAGAGGGGGTGATGGACGGGGGCAGCACGGATCGGGTCGGGGAGTAAATAGCAGGCGGAGTGTATGGGGGGAGGAGTCAGAGGGGTCATTATGCAGCTGTTCCCACAATGCATTGGGCTGTGTTCCCACAGGGTGGGGGTCAGTAACGGCTGATGCTGTGTTTATGAATAAAGTGTATCTGCAGTCGTATGCTAATTTGTCGGGTATGCCAAAATGTTGGAACAAGGGCAGTAATGCATTCAGTGTATACAAGCTGAAATCCAATAGATAATTATTATTATTACTGTGACTGGTCTGGTTAAGGTGACCCATTGGGAAACTTCATTTACAACTGCTGCTCCTTACAATAAATCACAGCAAACTCGCCACTGCTAAAAGCAAAGTGCCCAAGTACAGATAGACCGCTAATTTGCCCTCTGAAATACTATATTAGTTTCAGGCCCCTTTTACACTTGCCTTGCAAGCATGCGATGCATTACTCTGTTTTACTGCAGGGTGAGGGCCCATTTCCACTAGGGATTAGGATGCAAGGCAATCACCGCATCACCTCGTATCCCTCCGCAGTTACTTCCGATAGTCTCCCGGACAACCGGATGCAGCGTCATGTGCGGCTACCTGTCAGAGGCTATGGAGATCATATGCGTGCTGCGGAGAACTGCAGCATGCTATCCATAATTTCCCCCGCGTCGCATTGTGCCGGATCGCGTAGGTAAATTCGTGTCAATGGAAACTACTCCATTGACGTGAATTGGTTGCAGTTTCGTTGCGGAGCGGTTTCCGCATTGCAATGTGTCTAGTGGAAACGGGCCCTTTTGCAAGGACAATGCAAGTGTAGGGGGCTTTGCACTATTAGGGCCCGTTTCCACAGGGATAGTGATACGAATGCGGCTACCTCGCCGCTTCGCGTCACTTTCGCTGCTGGCCGCCTCACTTCCACATCACCCGATTCAGAAGTGTATTTGAGAAGATGAGTCGCTGGTGCGGGTGAATGCAGCCGGCGTACATTTGAATACGGCGCTGGTAGACTTGGGCGCAGGATCCAGCTGTTAAATGGCTGGTCGTGCTTCTGCACAAGTCCGGGGCGTTTTAATTACTATTCCCCCTCCAGGCCGACATGGATAGTGGGGGAATGAAATAATTTGGCTTCCAGCGATTGCTGGAGGCCGAATTATTGTGTTTTTTAAACAACTTCGGCTCCGTCTTCTGACGGAGCCGACCTTCCTCACTGAGCGCCGCTATAGACTGATTCCCATTACAGTCTATGGCGGCGCTGGCTGCGCCCAAAGCTAGCAGCGCTGAAAAGCACTGCTCCGTGCAGCCGTGCGAGAATCTGCAGCATGTTTCAGATTCTCGGATCGCACCGCTCTGCACAACATGCACGCAATGAAAACGATTCCATTGCCGTGCATGTGTTTCAGCACACCCGCGGTGTGATGCGGCTATTTAGCCGCATCGCACCGCTTCTAGTGGAAATGGGCCCTTAACGAGTCACTTTGCACCGGAAGTGCCCGATCGGCCGCCAACCTGCCGTAAACAGAGCATTACCGTCAGATTTCCGCAGTGAGGTAGCGTAAGTAACATAAGTCAATGGGTAACAAAGGGATTTTACATTTCTTGGCAGTGGTGGAACGGCAGAAATACGATGGGTAAACCCGGAAATCGCAGTGACTTACTTCCTGTCTAGGACGGAGGCAAAGACTTCCGAAACACCCAACAAAGGCAGCAGTCCTCTTCTAGCTGCTTGCTATCAGTATGGCAGTGTAACCACAAACACCTCTTCATCATACTGTAGATCTCGGCTCCTTGTGAGTTGCTCTGCTAAATGAGCGTGTGACAAAGGGCCTTCCCGCCTGAAACCTTATGCTGGCTTGTTGCTGCATTAGCCATTACAGGGTTAGGCGTTAGCCAGTAAAAGGTTTTCATCTAGGTATAGGGGTTTGGTAGCAGACCACCGTGTGGCTGGAGTGTAGCTTAAAGAGAAACCGTAACCAAGAATTGAACTTCATCCCAATCAGTAGCTGATACCCCCTTTCCCATGAGAAATCTTTTCCTTTTCACAAATGGATCATCAGGGGGCTCTGTATGGCTGATATAGTGGTGAAACCCCGCCCACAGTGTTATGTCAGGACCATGGTCCTGGCAGTTTCCTGTCTATGAGCCTCGTTGCATTGTGGAAAATAGCTGTTTACGGCTCTTTCCAACTGCCAAAAAAGCAAGCAGCAGCTACTTCAACTGACATCACCTGCCAGCAGTAAAAATGTCACCATGTGATAAATATCAGAATGTAAATCATTAAAATGGGCAAACACTTACTTAACCTCCTTGGCGGTAACCCCGAACGTAGTTCGGGGTAAGCCGCCGGAGGGTGCCGCTCAGGCCCTGCTGGGCCGATTTGTTTAATTTTTTTTTTGCTGGACGCAGCTAGCACTTTGCTAGCTGCGCCAGCACACTGATCGCCGCCGCCCCGCTCACGATCGCCGCTATCAGTCGCGCCGCACGGCCCCCCCCCTTCAGACCCCGTGCGCTGCCTGGCCAATCAGTGCCAGGCAGCGCCGAGGGGTGGCCCGGGACTCCCAATGACGTAGTGACGTCGGTGACGTCATCCCGCCCCGTCGCCATGGCGACGGGGGAAGCCCTCCAGGAAATCCCGTTCTTTGAGGGCGGGGGGATGCCGCTGAGCAGCGGCTATTATGTAGCGAGCCCCAGGGCCGGCGCTACCATTAAGGCAAAGGAGGCAGCTGCCCCAGGGCCCCAGAGTGTGTAGGGGCCCCCAGTGGCTACAAGAGAAAAAAAAAATTTTCAAATCGGCCTTAGGGCCCTTTTCCACTAGCAATCGCTAGCGTTCACGCTGAACGCTAGCGATTGCGGAATCGCAATTAGCGGCGATTCCCCGACGTTCGCGGCCGCGATTTTGCTATGCTATGCACTGCATAGCAAAATCGCGGCAAAAGTCGCTCCGCGGCGCGATCGCGATCAAGTAAAAAACGAATCGCGGTAGTGGAAATGACCTACCGCGATTCCTATGTTAAAAAGCAAACCGTAGCGATTGTAAAATCGCTAGCGGTTTGCGTTTTTGCGATTCAGCCAGCGTTTTAGTTTTTGAGAAAATCGATTTTAAAGTTTTTAAGGGAAAAAAAAACACATTTAAAAACCTGCCGACTTTAATGGTTAATAGCAAATCCACCTTAAATGCTAGAAACCCTAAATTTGCAGGATATGTTAGGGAGATCATTAGGAATAAGAGGAAAAAACAATTTTTCAAAAAGACCTTATAGTTTTTGAGAAAATCGATTTTAAAGTTTAGAAGGAAAAAAGTATAGTTTTAAATGCGGTAAATGTAACTTTTAGTAGCAAACCTAACGGTAGTGTCATTTTACATGCATCAAACGAAAGAGCAATACATTTCCTGGCGGGGTTTCCAGGGGGTCCATACGCAGCCGCAGTGCTTTGGCCAGGGATCGCTATACAGCTGCAATATGCCTGTATGAAGATCCCTGGCATTTTTTCCTATTTTCCCAATTTTTTTTTTATGTTTAGAGTGTGGGAATTTAAAAAAAAAAAAAAAAAATTCCCCTCCTGAAACTTTTTAACCCCTTGTCCCCCATGCAGGCTGGGATAGCCAGAATGTGGAGCTCCGACCGATTGGGACTTCACACCCTGACTATACCAGCTGCAAAAAAGGTCCCCTAATGCCGATTTTTGTTCCGGGGTATATGTTGGGGGGGGGGGGGGGCCCAGGTTTATTTTGCCCTAGGGCCCCATTGTTGCTTAAACCGGCCCTGGCGAGCCCTGGGCTCGCTACATGATATAGGAAAAAAAAAATTAAAAAAAACTGCTGCGCTCCCTCCTGGCAGATTTTTTTATACCGCCAGGAGGGTTAATCATTTATACATAATTATTGTAAAAATGAAGCACTTTTTTATAACTTTATTTTCACTCGAGGTTCCTCTTTAAGGCTTCGTTCACATCTTTAGTGCAGAATGGCCGTGCAATCGGAACGCATTGGGCGTAATCACGCCATCTGCGCCGCTGTGTGCTGCTGATCCCATTCACTACAGTGGATGAGTCAACACTGCGCTTGGCCAAAAAAAAGCATGCAGCAGCGGGATAGCGCATTGCACTGCTGTGCAGCGTGTATAGTTTGAACGTCAGAAGTGCTGTCTATGCACTTCTGTTCTTGCGCGCCGCACACCATATGCGCTGCCGAAATGCAGGGCGTATAGTGGGAACGAGGCCTAAGTGTCCCTCTTTCTGATCTAAAACTAAATGGGAGGTATGCGTCTCATTTACATGTAAGACAGGGAGCCCATCTGAAATACAATGCACTGCATTAAAAGTAAACACTATTCACTTTTTCATGTTTTTAATGTTTTTAAAAAAAAAAATGATTTCAGCAGAGAGAATTATTTTAATATTTAAATTTTACTCATTTCACCAAAGTGCCCCTTCAAATCAGATCTGTGGGGTGTAACTACCCGTCAATGAGCCCCCCCAGCAAAACTTTGAAGGGACCCCCAATGTTCACACCCCTCCCCCGCCTAAGGGCCCATCTTGCAAGGATCATAAAATAAGTGTCTTCCTGATGAAGAGGCTGTTCCCTATAATTACACCTCTGCAGCACAAAGCTGTGGCCCCTCAGTCTTGTGCCACCCCTTCCTTCTCCCACCTACCCCCATTACCAATCAGCATTCCATTGACAAAATAATTAGTTAAAGAGGCCCTGTAGTGACCTACAGTAGAATGCACTACATGATTCAGAATACCCACTTTTACATCAGTTATCTTGGTTTCAGCATCAGAAACACTTCCAATATCTATTTATTGCTGTGTATTGGTATTTAGCCCCACCCTCACAGCGATGTTTAGCCCAATCACATAGACAAGATAAAAAGTTACAGTATGGTTCACCCCTAATATATCAAAAGATACAAATACAAACAGACAAAAAACAACGGGTTTTTTTTAGAACCAGGAATTTTTCTTTATCATTTATTCTTTCTTTGCAGTCTCTCCAAATAGTGGACAAAGCATTGTAGATACAAAACCAAGCTTCTACTTCACATAAAAAGATAGCCTGACACGTGTTTCGCGGCCAACAGCCGCTTCCTCAGAGGCACATCGCATACAAACATCAGAAGGTCAGCATAAAGGGCATCACGATCTGGAGTTGCAATGTGCCTCTGAGGAAGCGGCTGTTGGCCGCGAAACACGTGTCAGGCTATCTTTTTATGTGAAGTAGAAGCTTGGTTTTGTATCTTCATGTTTTGTCCACGATTTGGAGAGACTGCAAAGAAAGAATAAATGATAAAGAAAAAAATCCTGGTTCTAAAAAAACTCCGTTGTTTTTTGTCTGTGTAGCCCAAGCTATGATGTCACACTGTAGTGCTGCCCCAGAGCACTCTGGGAGACCGTGGCCCATATGCAATTCACTTTTTCACCTGAGTTATCTCCTAAGAGATCATTTTCATCTTCTGTTTAAACAAAATTTTCAGCATTTTACAACTAAAAAAGTACCCAAAGGTTGGTGAAAAAGTACTATCAAATATATTTTGAGTATTTTCTAGCTTGCTGGTGGCTTAAAAGGCATTTTATGACAAGGTGTAAAACTATCACTGAGGAGGAAACTCAGGAGAAGAAGTGAATTGCATCTGGGCCCAGGTGTTGTTTCTGCTCCCTTTGGAACACACAACAAACAAACGTTCCGCAGTGCTGCACCTGCCAGCAATAAAGATGTGGCCGCCAGTGATACATTTCAGAATGAAAATCAGGGAGAAGAAATATTTTACAATTGGCAAACACTGACTAAATCATTTATAAATAACTTCTGTAAAAGATAAGCTATTTTAAATATTAAGGTACATTTAGAAAACCTATTTTTTTTAGTTTTGTTTTATATTATTTCTGTTCTATTAAATATATCAACTAATGTATGCCAGACTTTACTGACATCAGAAAAAAAATCTGCAATGAAGGTGGCCATGGAAGGCCAATCCCTGTCAGACCAAATCTGATCAGATTATTTAATAGATGTTGGCATCTAATCGCAACATTGCACTGTTCGATGCAGTGGCACCCTATGGGCCGCCAATCTCGGCCAAAAAACTGATCAGATGTTCTATCGATCGGCATTGATTTTTAGCCGATTTTGATCAGAGTGATCGAATCTGACGGATGCCAATGGGAATAAGTGTATGGCCACCTCAAGAGTCTCTTCAGACAGACGTCTGAACCAGCTACCCAAGGCAGCCTGGCGTCTCCTTCAAAATGCTTTTCTGTGAGGTCGGCCTTCGGCGGCGCTTCCCAGCATTCAGTGTTTTTAACCCCCACAGGGGGACACGGATGTACAACATTTCTTTTCTTTCTTTCCTACTCCACAACAAGCAGCATACAGGCAGGGTGCTGTGCCATACACTCAGCCCAGTCATACAAAGGCTACCAGGGCTGGGGAGGAGCATAATTGCCCAAGCAACTTTTAATTTGCACAGGCAACGCGTTTTGTGGGACTTCGCCTACTTCCTCAGGCCAAATAAAAGTGCCCAGACAGTGCTAAGAGCCAAGTTAACACGCCTCTAAAGTCATATCATACCCTGGATTTCCTCTTTTCCCATTTGTACCGTTTACCCTTCTTTGGAGGGGTATACCGATTGGGTCTAACGTGGTCTAGCCACCATCTAGCTCATCATCTTTGGGCCACCGTTTTCTCTGTGTTTTGTTTCTCCCTCCAGGGTGTCGTTTGACCACCCCTACACCTATATGCACCTTTGATGGCTAGCACCAGGGCTGCAGAGTTCCAATCCAGGAGCCGGAGGCATTTTTGGGCCCTTTGGTGGTTAGCACCAGGGCTATAGAGCTGCAATGTAGGAGTCGGACCTGTGATGGCTTGTACCAGGGCTGCGGAGCTGCAATCAAGGAGTTAGAGACCTTTTCAGGACCCTTGGTGGCTAGCCCAGGGCTATAGAGCTGCAATCGAAGAGTCTGATACATTTTTGGGACCTTTGATGGCTAGTACCAGGGCTGCGGAGCTGCAATCAAGGAGTTAGAGACCTTTTCAGGACCCTTGGTGGCTAGCCCAGGGCTATAGAGCTGCAATCGAGGAGTCTGATACATTTTTGGGACCTTTGATGGCTAGCACCAGGGCTACGGAGCTGCAATCAAGGAGTCTGATACTTTTTCGGGACCTTTGGTGGCTAGCACCAGGGTTATAGAGCTGCAATCAAGGAGTCTGATACATTTTTGGGACCTTTGGTGGCTAGCAACAGGGCTATAGAGCTGCAATCAAGGAGTCTGATACTTTTTCGGGACCTTTGGTGGCTAGCACCAGGGCTATAGAGCTGCAATCAAGGAGTCTGAGATATTTTTGACCATCCCTACAGAGGAGTTAGAGTCTGAAGTACCAGAAACTGTAGAGGATTTATCTGCCGACTCCACAGACCTGGCTAGCACTGGCCTAGGTGATTTTTTTTTGTAATGTTATTAAATGTATTTACATCATGTAAAGTTTCCACCTGATTTCCATGTGTGCCGCTGGATGGCAGGCTGACGAGCTGCGTAAAGTTGTTTTGAAAGTTTTATGTAAATTTGAGAACTCTTAGTCTTCATCAAATTTACATCAACCTCCACAATTAGCATGTCATTCAACATTTCTCCAGCAGAGTGACTATATTTTGCCCTGAGCTGGTTATGTCTCCACGCTGTTATTTTGCAGGCTGTTATTTACTGTGTTTTATTTCGGTGTTATTTTTTGAAGCTCAAGGTATACATTTTTCTTGTTCTGTTCAGCTTGCATGTTGGCGGTAATGTTGGCTTTCGGTTATAGCTGCTTTCTTAATAAATGTAACTTTTTTCGTTGGAAATAGTTTGTTGCTTATTTGACTGTCAAATCATGTAGCTTTAAAGAAAACCTTTGACTTTCAAAAAAAGTTAGAGTGGAGCTGAACTCTTGCACAGGACAGAAGGAAAATAGTGAGAAATGCACTCCATGCATTTTTAGAGAGAAGAGCTTGTCTAATTCCCCCTCATCTCTGACTAATCTCAAGTGTAATTTGATCTCTGAGCTGTGTCAGCACAGAAAAATCATCAGTCCTCGACAAGCTCAGCCAGTATATAAACATAGGATGTTAACCCTTAGTCTGCTTCCGTGAGAGCAGGAAGTAGACACACTGCAGATTTATTGCAGGATTAGTATTAGCTGTATCATGATTTTTTCTTTAAAGGTTATTGTGCTGTTGCAGATCTTTTTGAGCAGAGAGGAAGTTCTGAGTTTAGGTCCGCTTTAAGTTAAACAAAAAAAGTTAGAGACCAAAGGGCCCATACACTGGCAGATTTCAGCCATCGATCGACAGCCGATTCGACCACTTTGATCGAATCGGCTAGAAATCGATGCAGCAGAAAGCATGATCGATCGGCCAATTTCGATCGATTTGGTCCAGATGGAAAATATAGGTCGATCTGCTACTGGCAGCAGATCGATGGCCCATAGTGTTGCATTAAATCGAATGGTGCAATAATGCATTTCGATCCATTTTCATTAGATTTCATTCTTAAATCTATTGGAAATCTGTTCCTAGTGTGTGGCACACATCAGATTCCTGTCAGATTGGACGTGACAGGCATCTGCCAGAAATCTATCTGATGGTCGAATCTGCTGCAAATCTATAAGTGTATGGGTACCTTTACTCGCCTACAGGGATGCCTATAGGTGGTACTTCCATACATCTACAGATGGTGCCCAGCAGGATCCCTCTGAAAAAACCTGACAAGAGCCTGTAGGTTCCGTTCTTTTGGTGGCACTCGCCGTTGTGTATTAGTGCAGCCATACTGCCCAGGCACAGCCATAATCACGCATGCACATTACAGCCGGGCTCATACACGGAAGGCAGAGCACCCCAAACTAGAGAAGGGCCCCAGCCAGGGGTGATGGGCATGAGGAGGACGCGGGAACCCAAAGCTCGTTCCTCAAAATGTACCCCTAGTAGCCAATCAGAAATTGTTATGGGCAACGTTAGTTCAGCATGTGTATGAGGCTTAAAGGGAACCTTAACTGAACGGGGGGGTAAAGAGTTTTACTTACCTGGGGCTATTACCAGCCCCCTGCAGCAGTCCTGTGCCCTCGGCGCCGCTCTGGAATCCTCTGGTCCCCTGCTGTCACTTAGTTTCGTTTTTGACGACTCACCAGTCGCCGGCTGCCATGCGTATTATTGGACGCATTCACCAATGCAATTAGCATTGCGGAATGCGGCAACGCGTATTTTTGTACGCGTTGCGGTCCGCAATAGCGCTAATTGCATTGGTGAATGCGTCCAATAATACGCATGGCGGCCGGCGACTGGTGAGTCGTCAAAAACGAAACTAAGTGACAGCGGGGGACCAGAGGATTCCAGAGCGGCGCCGAGGGCACAGGACTGCTGCAGGGGGCTGGTAATAGCCCCAGGTAAGTGAAACGCTTTACCCCCCGTTCAGTTAAGGTTCCCTTTAAAGAGAAACCGTAACCAAGAATTGAACTTCATCCCCATCAGTAACTGATACCCCCTTTCCCATGAGAAATCTATTCCTTTTCAAAAACGGATCATCAGGAGGCGCTGTATGGCTGATATTGTGGTGAAACCCCTCCCACAGTGTGATGTCAGGACAATGGTGCTGACATCACACTGGAGGAGCCTTGTTGAACTGTGGGAAATAACAGCTGTTTCTAACTGGCAAAAAAGCAAGCAGCATCTCCTACCAGTGACATCGCCTGCCAGCAGTAAAAATGGCACCATGTGATCTGACGTGATTGATCGGGCGTGCATTGGTAATGGCATGCGATATCGACTGGCGTAAAAGGTTAAAATTCCCTGTGTGCCACCAGGAGCATATGTGATGGCACCTGTGGAAGAGGAGACTGGGAGTCAAGCTATCGGGACAGGTAAGAATTTACACTGCACACCGGCACTGGGAGGGACAGTTTACATTTGGGGGCAGCCAGGCAGGTTGTGTCACTAGTAGCCACGGGCTTTCAAGTCAAGACGGACTCAAATTCGGAATTCTAATGAAGTCTAATGACTTCACTTGTGACAGCAGGATGGGGGGGGGGGGGGGGTAACTTACCCAGAAGTCTTCGGGAGGTCTGTGTTCTGTTACGCCTCGTAGACATAATGAAAGCCGCATTCCACCACTCACTACCGCGCTTCCTCCTTCCGGCTTGAAAGAATAAGCGTGGCAGTGAGTAATGCAACACGGCTTTCATTACGCCTATGACACGAACGCCGCCGTCCCGAAGACGTCTAGGTAAGTTAACCCCCCTATCCCGCAGTCACAGGTGAAGTAATTAGACTTCATCAGAATTCCGAATTCGAGTCCGTCTGGGCTTGAAAGCCCATGGCTGGTCATTAGGCCGATTTCGGATAGATTTCATGCTGAAATCTTTCATAAATTGGGCTGCCGTGTACTGGAAGGCAACAGATCTCAGGTTTGCCATATATCGCCTGATGTATGGCCATCTTTAAAGGACAACTAGGGATATGGAGGCTGCCATAATTATTTCCATTTTAAGCAATACCAGTTACCTGGCTGTCCTGCCGATCCTCTGCCTCTAATACATTTAGCCATGGACCCTGAACAAGCATGCAGCAGATCAAGTGTTTCTGAAATAATAATATATATATATCAAATATGGCAGCCTCCATATTCTTCTCACTTCAGTTGTCCTCCGAGTTGAAAATAAACTGAGATAAACAATTGTATCTATCATTCTCCTCCTAACAATGACTTTTCTAGTTATCCCACGGTTTTATTTTATATTTCAATCTACTTTTTAAGTTTTTACTGTTTCATGGCCTCTTCTTACTGACACATTCATTAAGGTATACCAGAGCTAAAATCTATTGATCCTTTTTTATCTCTTTCCTGCTCTCAGAAGCTATTTACTGCCAGGAAAGGGTTTTGTGGCTGCAATTCCTTATCTGTGAGTTTTACGCTACAGTCCGACCCAGTTCCAACCAAGACAGAAACTGTCACTTGCATACCTGATTTTTAACGCTTTCATGCAGAGAAAGGAAAAAAGGAAAACCGCATAGATATTTGTGTACCCAAGTCTATCTCATCATGTCACATGTCACCTCGGGTATCGTTGGATGGAATGGAACTGTTGGATTTAGTCTCTTTGTTTTCATTTTGTCCCCAATGCAGGTATTCGGGCTGAGTCCAGCCATCCACCCCTGGTGTTCTCTATCGCTCCGCCATGTTCCTTAGGCTGAGATCCTGCATCGTCCATCTTCCAGCTACTGTGACTTTCCTTGCTTGTCTCCTGGTTCTGGGCTTCACCTTCCTCGGTCTGGGAGAGTTCCTGAAGAGGGTGCCGGTTAGAGATGCTGACTCCGCCCAGGTACTGGGGTCCCTGGGACTCTGGAGGGGTAAGGTATACGGCACACACGTCTAATTGTCTCTCTATGTTTCCAGGATTGGGACAGCGTTCTCCAAGTCCTCAGCGCTTATAAGATCTGCACTCTGACTCGCATCGTCCAACCCCCAACCACCACCCGGACTGCCAGCCCTGAGGACATTGCCAATGTCTCAGTCCTGGCCATGGTGACAATCTCTCCTTGGCAGCCAGCATTCAATCACAGCACCGTGGAGATAACGGCAACAGGCAGCCAGCTTGGGATGAGAGGTCAGTACAGGAGCTGCCAGTTACAGAGCCCCAGCAACAGGAAATATCATATGTAAACGTACAGCCCATGCCCATCCTTAAAGGATACCAGAGCCGAAAGCATGTGCATGATGTCGTTGGCATGTACAGAGTGTTCCCGGCACGGGGGCGGGATCTAGGGCTACTGTGCAACTCCCTGACCCAGAAGAGGCTGCAAGGGGTCATTTAGGTGAGAAAGGAGGGGGATGGAGGAGAATGGAGGCAGCGGTGTGCAGGACTGCTTCCCACACATGCCTGCTCACCCCGTTTTTACAATAGCTTTCAGCTCTGGTATCCTTTAAAGTTTATTACACTAGCCCCCAGGGCCGAGACAGAGGCGAGAAAGGCTCCAGCCTCAGGGCGCAGTGTAGGAGGGGGCGCGGGGCAGAGGCGAGAAAGGCTCCAGCCTCAGGGCGCAGTGTAGGAGGGGGCGCGGGGCAGAGGCGAGAGAGGCTCCAGCCTCAGGGCGCAGTGTAGGAGGGGGCGCGGGGCAGAGGCGAGAGAGGCTCCAGCCTCAGGGCGCAGTGTAGGAGGGGGCAGGGGCAGAGGCGAGAGAGGCTTCAGCCTCAGGGCGCAGTGTAGGAGGGGGCGCGGGGCAGAGGCGAGAGAGGCTTCAGCCTCAGGGCGCAGTGTAGGAGGGGGCGCGGGGCAGAGGCGAGAGAGGCTTCAGCCTCAGGGCACAGTGTAGGAGGGGGCGCACAACTCACTCAGCTATCATTCCCCTATTGTGTTTGAAGCAGAGAGAAATAAGAAAAGGGGATACATGGCAGTGACTGCAAGACAGATAACTAGAGATTAAGGTGTTGGGGGCCCCGGGGCGCCTCTTAGTCTAATAACAATCAGTGTGTGACGGCTGGGGTGGGAGGGATGGAGGGGCGCACTTTGGTGTCTCAGCCTTGGGTGCTGGAGGACCTTATCCCGACATTGCTAGCCCCTCCCTCTAGTCCTAACAGTTAAAAAAGCCCCTAAATACTTTTAGTTTTCCCTCTAAGTGGGAAAAAAGTGCCCAAAGAGGGTACTTGCCCAGGTAGCGGGAAGCCTCCATATAATCCAGAGGCTTTAGCTTCGCCCATCCCCCTCGCCATTCCAGCGTTGAGACCCCCCCAAAGCCTGGCAATGTGCAGACGTCTCGCACCTGCGGCAGTAGTATGGAGCCAAACGGGCTCAGCTTTTTCCGTGGAGCGGCGGCTCCGTGCTACTGCACAGGCGTAAGTCATCCTGCGTGTATACATGCAAAAACGGCTCCGGGAAATTTGGGTGCAGGGGTAAGCCAAAAAAGTCTCACCCTGCAGCTGTGTTAATTACTATTCCCCCTCCAGGTCACCATGGATAGTGGGGAAAGATGTGATTCACTATCTATAAATTCAGCACTGACTCAATGCTCTACCACCACACCAGAAATCGAGGACACGCTTACCAGAACATCATAGACCTTAACTACAGGGTCTATTAGAGCTCCAGCAGCTGGGTCCACTCCTGCCGGACACCCTCTCAGCAAAACGTATCCACAGTAACTCCAAATGGTTAATGCACCCCGATTCCAGTAACAATGGATTAAAAGAAATCCTCTGTGTGGCCCCCGAGGAAGCTTTAATAGCAAAACGGGTTGGGCATGACGGACTGACGGTTGGACAGTGTCCTGCATCTTGATACACTGTATATGCAATATCTGGGTCCCTGTCGCAAGGGCCCTTATGCAAGTTCATGTTTTAAAGTTTTTTTGTGTTTTATATACACCACAGGCCGATTCCCAATTGATTTCATACTGAAATAGATCCGGAATCGGCCCTTTGCACCGCATCCGTCATGCCTCGCCGCCCTGACGCTGTCGTCTAATGATCTATGAGGCCCCCCCCCCGGTGCCCCGTGCAAGTTATAAATGACCTGTCCGCAGCCTGCGCTTGTCTCTCGCTGGTTTCTGGGATTCCTCCTCTGCATACACGTGCGCCCCATGTGGTTTCCTTACTAGGCAACCACGTGGGGCGGGCGCATATGCAGGGGAGGAATCCCAAAAGCCAGTGGGGGACAAGCGCAGGCAGCGGACATTACGGACTGTACTGCGCAGGCGCAGTAGTTCTTTATCTGCGCAGAACAGCCCGGATGACGTCAGTGCAACTCAATGAACCACACTGGAACACAAGAAGATGGAGGAAGATGCTGACCTGGCAAGGTCGGCATCTGCACCGGAGGGGACCAGGAGCCAATGGATCTGCGGCGAGGGCACATGTCGGGCTGGGGGAAGCCGGGGGCTCCAATTCAATAATCTTAACCAATTGGAAGAGAAGCAGTGGTGCAACATTGCCGCCCGATCGATCTTTTAATCAATTTCTAGCTGAAATCTGTCAATGGATGGATCCGGAACGGGGGAAAACTCTTGGTTGTCAGGACTCAACAGGGTATGCGCAGTAATGCTGTTCGATATAGCGACAACTGAACCATCGGACCCCCCCAAGTGTATAATGTCCCCTGCAGTGTTAAAGGCTCAATGATCCACCAGCATGACTCCTGGCCTCCTCCGGTGCCCTGCGTCACTGTGAGCTCCAGTTCCATATCTCATGTTATGACGTCACTACATGTGCTGAGTCACATGGTACTAGGAGTTACGCCAGTGGAGAGGTGAGGCTTTAACACGGAGCACAGGAAGGGGGGCACTTACACTTGGATGGGGGGGAGAGGGGCGGTAGGTGGCTGCAGTGCGCGGATGACGTCCAATGGATTTCATGCTGAATTTTATTGGATATTGCTGTGCAGCGTGTGGCCAGGAAATAGATCTATCTAATGGTCGATCTGGCCGTTCATATGGCCACCTTAAGAGACTCTTGGTTTCTTCTCTTGTCTTTGAGTTTAATCGGGAATCTCCTTCTTTGGCTAATTAGACAGCAGTGTAGCCAGGGGCGTTGCTAGCCCCAAAGATCAGTGGCACGTGCCCCGGATCTATTCTGGGGTGCCCCGGATCTCCCCAGGCATAGTCAGGTGTGGTGTCTCAATGGTGGGCATGCTGGGAGCTAGGTGCATCAATCAGGGCATATTGGGTGCTGTGGTGCCATGCTGGGCGCTGTGATACCTTTATGGGGGCATGCAGGGAGCTGTGGTTATTCTATGGGGGCATGCTGGGAGTTGTGGTGCCTCAATCGGAGCCCCGTAGGAGCATGGGAGGAGGTCCACTAGAAGGTCAGGGAATGCTATGGGGAACCTGGCAGCAGGCCAGCCCGCCCAGTAGAAAGCCAGACCAGCCAGCACAGAAGCCAGGTTCTGTTTAAGTGACCTTGCCTTTTTTTGTGATATGCTGCATTTTTCTATTAAAGGAGAGGGGGGGCTTCTTCCAACATTTTGCTGGGCAGGCCTACTTAGACCGCTGTTAAGTTCATGTAAATTTGGCTCCACCCATGACCACACCCACATTCTGGTGCATGGCCACAACTATTTTCTGTCTGAAGTGCCCAAAAGTGCCCCGAATCTCTTGGGATCCTAGCCACGCCCCCTGATGTGCAGCACATACTTGCTGCAGTGAAGTGAATCCGTCTCTTCGTGTCTTCACAGGTCCCAGTGCGGACGCCCCTCTCAATGTCACGCTGAGCTTTGATTGGTGGTCCATCCTATGCAATGGCAGTGATGCCCCGTGTTCCATGAAGAGCTGCATTACTATAACAGGTCCTCAAGATCTCCTGCCTCATACCAAGTAAGTGTGACCTCTGCTGTGCATTGGTTATCAGTGACTAGGACACTGCAGGCGGAGAGAAAGGATAGTGGCTGGATAGTGTAATGGTTAAGGGCTCTGCCTCTGACACAGGAGACCAGGGTTCGAATCTCAGCTCTGCCTGTTCAGTAAGCCAGCACCTATTCAGCAGGAGACCTTAGGCAAGTCTCCCTGACAGGCTGCTACGGGAACAGTAAATTCGGGCGCCTGAGGCAAGTGGACAAATCGGGCGCCGCCATTCACTCCCATAATAAATATCGTTTAATGGGCGCCCGACAGGAAAAAAGGGCGCCGGAGAAAAATAACGTTTTATAAGCGGCGCCCGGAGACTTTTACTGTTTTATAACTGCTTCTCATGATTACACATTATTTTATGATTTATAATTTTTTAAACATTATTTTTAAACGAAAAACAGTACAATCTTTTTTAAAACATTATTTTTAAACGAAAAACAGCACAATATTTTTTTCACACGTTATTAATGCTTATCACAGGGGGGTCTTAGGTTTAGGCATCAACAGGGGGGTCTTAGGTTTAGGCACCACTAGGGGAGTCTTAGGTTTAGGCACCATCAGGGGAGTCTTAGGTTTAGGCACCATCAGGGGAGTCTTAGGTTTAGGCACCAACACGGGGGTCTAGGGGTTAGGGGTAGGTACAGGGAGGGTTACTTACTATTTTTTTTTAAACGTTATTATACGTTTCACTTTTTAAACGGAAGATTAACGTTTTCACAATTGCCAATTTCATGAACATTATTTAATGATTTATAACTTTATAAAACATTATTTTTAAACGAAATATAGTACATTATATTTTTTAAACGTTATCCATGTTTATCGTTTAAAACCCGGCGCCCTTTTTTCCCAGCGCCCCTTTTTAACGTACTGGCTGCTACTGCCTATAGAGCGCGCCCTAGTGGCTGCTGCTCTGGCGCTTTGAGTCCGCCAGGAGAAAAGTGCGATATAAATGTTTATAAGGTGTGTTGTTGAGCGCTATACCACAATATAAATGTTTGTCTTTTTTCTTTTAGAATCTGTAAAAAAACTTGTTTACTTTTAAATTAGCCAGTAAATTATTATTATTTATTTATAAAACGCCAACATATTCCGTGGCGCTGTACAATGTAAGAAAACAAACAAGGGATACATAATGATACAGACAATGATATACATCAAATATGGACACTGGTACACAATACAGCACTGCTGATTACAATAGCAGATATGACATGATGAAGAAAATGTATCATAGAGTGCAAGCAATTAAATTAATAACATTCCAAGACACAAAAGGGGTGAGTGAGTAAATGGTATAATCCTGTAGCAAAACTCACTGTCTGTAAAATACAAGCTCTACTCTCCAGTGATGCTTAGCTACTAAGATAAGGAATTACACACGCAGTGTCCCCCCCACCCCTCTCCTGCCTCATCCCCCTCCCCTTACTTGTAGAGTTATCAGACACAGGCTGGGGGCTGGAATGATTTGTCAGTGATCCGTCCACACAGGAGCAGCTTGTTAGCAAGTGAGGATTAAAGCCTGCCAGCCAACTAGCCAAGTACATCTGTAGGTAACTGTCCTTTCATAATAGCACCATCATTTGGACAATCTGCTCTGCTCAAAAGCCTCTGAGTTCTGTGTGTGATGTTTACATTAATTAGCCTTTATTTTATCATAGAGCTATGCAAAAACTATCTAAAGTTGCCATACAAACATCAATCACCAAAATGGGTCCCACCAACCAGCTATTGTGCCCCCCCCCCCCCAAAAAAAAATTGAAGCGGGAGCCACCACTGTTGCTAGGCATTGCAGGATCAACCAGGTACCGTAATTATATAAACCTACATTAAAAAATAAATAAATTGTGGTATACCATGTTAAATTATTACTCTAGTACCGACCAAGAGATACAAGAGTTTTCTAATGGGAGTCTTGGACACAAGCGATCGGGGTGGTGTTATAATGCTTCCCTTGAACTACTTATGTTTTTAAAATGAGTAATGTTTATTTAATTTGTATGTTGTCTTAACTGTACAAAACTATGTTTTTCTGTAAACAAATTACCTATCTCCTGAATAATATTTATCTATTTATATAATTTACAATATACACAATTCAACTTCCTTTAACCTCCTGAGCGATAATCCCGAGCTGAGCTCGGGGTATGTCGCGCAGGAGGATTTCTCAGGCCCCGCTGGGCCGATTTGCATAATTTTTTTTTTGTTACACGCAGCTAGCACTTTGCTAGCTGCGTGTAACTTCCGATCGCCGCCGCTCGCCGCCGATCCGCCGCTACCCGCCGTTCCGCGCAGCCCCCCCCCTCCCCAACCCCTTGCGCAGCCTGGCCAATCAGTGCCAGGCAGCGCTGAGGGGTGGATCGGAACTCCCTATGACGTCACGACGTCCATGACGTCGGTGACGTCATCCCGCCCCGTCGCCATGGCGACCAGGGAAGCCCAGCAGGAAATCCCGTTCTGAACGGGATTTCCTGCTTACTCTGATCGCCGAAGGCGATCGGAGTGGGTGGGGGGATGCCGCTGCGCTGCGGCTATCATGTAGCGAGCCCTGGGCTCGCTACATGATTTAAAAAATAAAAAAAATTAAAAAATAGTGCTGCGCCACCTCTTGGGCGATATAATTGTATCGCCCAGAGGGTTAACTCATTTCGGACCAAAGCCTCTGGTCCCTTTAAAGGGGTTCTGTGGCTGTTTAAAAAAACAAAAAGTGTCACTTACCTGGGGCTTCTACCGGCCCCATGCAGATATCAAGTCCCCCGCCATCCCTGAAGAATCCTCAGTTCCTCGCCGCGGAACCACCTGCCAATTACTCGTCTAACTACGAATGTCACCGCAGCTACGTGGCCATGACCGCACGCTTCCTCGGCCATGGCCGCACGCTTCCTCGCTCCCGTTCGCGTCTCCGGGAGCTTACTGTGCAGGCGTAATACTGCGGACTCGATTGGGATCGGCTACTTCCACCTATTTCTGAGCCGAGAGCCGTTACTGCGACTGCGCTGGAGCCGGGAAGGTAAATACTTATATCCTGCCGTTCGGAGGGGCACAGCGAGACCATCGTGGGATGGAAGAGGATGGGGTAAGTCTCGATCGGATCGGGAGGCTTCCCCCCACCGAGGTGAGTACCGCCCAGGGGAATTTTTTAATGTTACAGATCCTCTTTAAAGAGGAATTTCAGCCTAAACAAACATACTGTCATTACGTTACATTAGTTATGTTAATTAAAATAGATAGGTAATATAATCTCTTACCCACCCTGAACAGGTAAATGTTTGATTTCATCAGGGCAGCCATCTTTTTGGTTGAGAGGAAGTGACAGGGAGCATGAGACACAGTTCCAACTGTCCTGTGTCCTGATCACCCCTCCCAGTTGCTAGGCAATGAGAACAACAACATAGGAAATCCCATCATGCTTTGCACAGCATCAGGGGAAAAATGCCCAGACAGTTTTCTTTGATGAGGTGGAGCTTAGCTTTTATGCCGCTAAAAATGAGGCTTATGTAAGAAAAACTAAGTTCTGATGCTGTGAAACTGTTAGAGAAACACCAAGCCTTTTCAGTGCTGCGGAGTAGATTTTTAGTCTGGAGGTTCACTTTAACTATCAACGGTCCCGAACCAGTTAAAATCCCATTAGAGCCCATTTTCTTTGTTCACCTGTATATTATTGGGATGTGGGAAGACTAAAATAGGCCAAATAGAGGAAATATAGAAACGGCGAAATTTAGAAACAATACAACAATGGTTCCTGGTCTTTGGTCACAGAATGTACAGCCACATGTCACAACACCTGGGAGGAATTGGAAGCACGTTATGCGTAGGTCTGTTATGGCAAACCTCAACATTAAATCAAACCAAAAAGCTTTATTGGCACAAACTGAGGAGAAAATCACAAAGGCTGTGGAGAGGTTTACAGGATTCCCCACTGATGAAAACGATGAAACATTGCTAATTAGCCACAGGAAACACAGTATTTCTGCTAAATCAGTTTGAAGACAAAGAGTTCGGTGAAACCCAATGACTTGTCAAAATGGGAAATAAAGTGGCACCAATTTAGCTTATTTCTCAGGTCCCTTTAACACTTTCAGGGTAAACATGCATTGCATTACCCTATTTTGCCTCGAGGGCTGCAAAAGCAATAAAAGTCTATTGAGACTTTCACACTTATTGCGGTCCGTAGCGGTGCACCGGAAGTATCCAAGCCAACGCAAGAGCAACAGCTCGTTACCGCAAGCAACACACTTAACGCACAGTGCTTGGTGTAATGTAAGCCTATGGGTGAAGCACATAGTGTAAGCAATGGAGAGCGGTGTGTTGCAGAGCGCATGCGCGTACCAACGGGAATCCCAGTAACATCCTTCCTGCCCAGCAGTGGGTACGTCACTGAACAGGGGGCGGAGCTATGCATATGACGCTGTCGCCGCACTCTGCCGCAGGATGGTACATTTGTCATTTTTTGCATTGCGGTGGGATGCGACAGGAGCATTGCATTGCACTTCCGTCATTTTTAATATAGATGCAAAAATCCTTGCAAGTTGACTTAAAGAGGCCCTGTAGTGGCATATAGCAGAATGTAGTAAATTATTCAGGATACCTACTTTTATGTTAAATACCCTGGTTTCAGCTTAAGTAACATTTCCTTTAGCTATATATTGCTTAGATAAGGCTGTTTACTATGTGGAATTCTCCCCCCACCCCACCCACTAGCATTCTGGGAGATCAGAGATCTTTTCTACTGGCTTTAGAACTCTCGGTAAACTTAACATTTCATATATATCACCTGCCAGTACTAAAGATATTGCCGCCTGTGATAAATTTCAGAAAGTAAATCGGTATTATTATTTATATAAAGCGCCAACATATTAAGCAACGCAGGACAATAAATAGGGATACATGCAATGTAGACAAGGGGTAGCGAACAGTTATAAGCCATGGCACAAGGTTGTCCATGTGAACAGGGTATAAGATGCATGATCCTGCGATTTTACAGAGACTCAGCAATTCTGGGTTGCAAGATCAAGAAGTACACACTTGGGGGGGGGGGACCATGCCAAAGGCTTACAATCTAACGGGTGGGGGAGGGACACGTAAAGTAGGGCTGTGTAAAAGGTGCTATGCTGAGAGAGTTAAAGTGTGGTAGATGGGGGGGTAAGTCATTTTAAGGAAGTGTGTTTTTGAGGGCTTGCTTGAAGGTGTTGAAGGAAGCGGCGAGTCTGAGGGAGGATGGGAGGAAGTTCCATAGGGTGGAGTCTGCTCTTGAGAAGTCCTGTAGGCGTGCATGGGAGGTAGAGATGACTGTCGCGGATTGGATCTTCGCGATATTGCTGTGTTTGGCTAAACATTGTTCGAGTGATCGTGCGCCTGTACCCATGTCGCAAGATTGGGGAAACAATGGATCATCTCTAAAAAAAAATCACCAGTCGGAAAAATCACATAGTTGGTATGGGCCTTTAGGGTAAAAAGTAAATTGAATAGGGGTCTATGGCTTACAACAACATTCCCTCTTTTGCCATTTCCAATTCAAGCAGACACTGGAAAGGGTAGTCAGTAGCAGATTGCCAAACCCCGGCAGGAGGTACAGCTGATCTTGAAGGGAAATTTTTTTCACATCACAGTGTCAAGTGTCATTACTATGGCCACCAACTGCCATATTACGGTGGCCAACAACTGCCATACAGCGGTGGCCAGCAACTGCCATACTGCGGTGGACAACAACTGCCATACTGCGGTGGACAACAACTGCCATACTGCGGTGGACAACAACTGCCATACTACGGTGGCCAACAACTGTCATACTACGGTGGCCACAGTTCTGCAAAACTGACAAGCTGTCCCTTCTCTGCAGGTCCTCCTCACAGTGTGCCGGGGCTGCTGCCAGAAGTCCAGGCCCACCAGAGCCCTACGTGCTGGAAGAAGAGCCCGCCCTTTCCTCCACGTGCCACACCCTCATCTATGCTGGAGACCCCGGCCTGAGGAATATGGTATCTAAGGTGAGAAGGGAATGGGCCATTGCAGTGAAACCAGCAAAGCTGTAAGGATGAAGAAGGATGCTCCCTTCTGTGTGCAGAATATCAAACTAGTGAGAGAGGAGAACACTGGGTCCCTTTTCCCACAAACTGTGTACTGTGGCTATTAAAGTGTACCTGTAACAAAAAAAAAAGTGCCCATATGGTGTATTCACCTCTGGAGGGGGAAGCCTCTGGATCCTAAATAGGCTTCCCCCGTCCTCCTCCATCCCTCCGTTCCAGTGGTGAGACCCCCAAAATCCCGCATTTCGGTGCCTTGTGCAGGTGCAGTAGCTCCGTCCTGCTTAGCTTTCTTTGGAAAAGCCAGACTGGATTGGGTCCACAGCACTGCACAGGTGCAAGACATCTGCGCCTGCACAGTAGCACAGACCCGATTGGATACGGCTATTTCCACCAGAGCCCGAGCAGGCCGGAGCTACAGTGTGAGAGGTCACACTTTTGGGGTCCCATCGCAGGATCGAGAGGACGGAGGAGGATGGGGGCAACCGATTTAGGATCCAGAGGCTTCTCCCTCCCAAGGTGAGTACTCCCCTAGGGTATACTGTATATACTCGCGTATAAGCAGGGGAGCGGGCAGTTGAAAACTCACCTTCCGATCGCCGCAGGCACAGCCTTCATCTTCCTACTTCCTCCCCTGGCGTCCGTCACCTTGGTTACGGCGCACCCTGTGATGATGTGACCGATGTCATCACAGGGGGCGCTGTTACCAATGCGAGGGACGCCGGAGGAGAAAGTAGGAAGGAGATGGAGGCTGTGCGTGCGGCGATCGGAAGGTGAGTGTTGAACTGCCCGCTCCCCCCCCCCCTGCCGCTCTGCCCAGCGCCCCGCCTCTTTACTCGAGGCACCATCCTATCTGACCAACACTGAGAGAAGCTACCTAACTAACCTACACTGGGGGAAGCTACCTATATAACCTATACTGGGGGAACCTACCTATATAACCTATACTGGGGGAACCTACCTATCTAACCTATACTGGGGGAACCTACCTATCTAACCTATACCGGGGGAACCTACCTATCTAACCTATACCGGGGGAACCTACCTATCTAACCTATACCGGGGGAACCTACCTATCTAACCTATACTGGGGGAACCTACCTATCTAACCTATACTGGGGGAACCTACCTATCTAACCTATAGCGGAGGCACCTACCTACCTACCTATCTAACCTATACTGGGGGCACCTACCTATCTACAGCCAAGCAAAGCCCCAGGGCCCCAGCCCAGCAAAGCACAGCCCCCAGCAAAGCAAACCCCCCCATCCTAGCAAAGTCTCCTGGTCCCGGCCCAGCAATGCATACAGCAGAGCAAAGCCTAGTAAAGCCCCCAGCCCAGCAAAGCCCCCCAAAATGTCCCCAGCAAATTGCCCAGCCCAGCAAAGCCACCAGTAAGTCACCTAGCCAAGCCAGGCCGCCTCAACATCACCGCCAGCCAAGCTGGCACAGCATCAATGCCAGCACAGCATTGCCAGGCCAGCCAGCCGAAGACAAGACAGAAGCCAGGCTTATATATGTGAAATACTACCTATTGAATATATGTAAGTTACACCACTGCTATGTTCATGTACATTTGGCCCCACCTATGACCACGCCCACTTTCTATGGCATGACCACGCCCATTTTTGCAGCGCACCGCACAATCATTCCCTCTTGGTGCCCAGGGGTGCCCCCGGATCTCCCAGGAACCTAGAAACGCCCCTGTCACATGGTGACATTTTTACTGCTGGCAGGTGATGTCAGTGGAAGGAGATGCTGCTTGCTTTTTTTGGGCAGTTGGAAACAGTTGTGAACAGCTATTTCCCACAATGCAACAAGGTTCACAGACAGGGAACTGCCAGGACCATGGTCCTCACAGTTTCCTGTGGGAGGGGTTTCACCACAATATCAGCCATACAGAGCTCCGTGATCATCAGTTTATGAAAAGAAATAGATTTCTCATGGGAAAGGGGGCATCAGCTACTGATTGGGATGGGATCAATTCTTGGTCACGGTTTCTCTTTAAAGAATACCGAGCTGAAGCTCGGGTACACAAAATGAGGTACTTACCTAAAGAGAGGAAAGCCTTAGGATGGTGGTCTGCTGTCCCTCGTCGCTGAGCTCCTTGGTTACGGTTTCCATGGTTCCCCCAAGGGTAATATGCTTTCCATTACTGTATTTTAACATTGAATACAGAGAACATGGTATGTATATATAGTGGGGTATAGGGCTGCTATGTGGGATATATATGAAGGTTTGTATGAATTCACTCTCAGACAGTCCATCGTAATGTCTCCTGTGTTGTCTTTCCAGGAAGATGCAGCCGTGTGTATACGGCGACTCCAGTATACCGGCCTCGCCATCCTCTCTCTGGGGATCTGCTTGTCAGTCATACATGTCTTCATTCCGACTCCCAGCAAAGAGAAGTGGACGGCTGTACCCCTGTGACTTCATTCAGAGACCCCAAAGGATATGGGGAACCTTGTGCCAAGGACGCTAAAATAAAGCGCTTTTTCCTTATTCTTAGAGGGCTTCTCTACGGTGTTGTCTGTTTTACAGAAGCCCCATTCCTTCTCTTGCTGGTTTTACAGGATCTCTGGCATTGCAGATGAAAACTTTTATGCATTTGGGTCCATTTGGGCTGGTATGCCATGCCGATCAATGTCTCTCTGATCAGAAAGCAATTGGATAGTGATTGATCCCTTAAAGTGACCCAGAGATGGGCAGTGGAGAAAAAAGTAACATACCTGGGGCTTCCTCCAGCCCCTTCCATGCCGATCACTACCTCGCCATCTTGCTCCGCCTCCTGGATCATCTAGAATTGGCCCTGCAAAGTACCCCAGGCGAGGGCGTACTGCACATGCACGCCCCGGCCGCACGCCCCCTTGCACCTGTGCAGACCACTCCCAGCCATGGTGCAACGGGGGAGTGTGCGTGGCCAGAGTGCGCCGACTGGCCCTGACTGGAGGACTTTGTGGGGCTAATTTTGGACGAACCAGGAGGCGGAGCAGGGCGGCGAGGGAGCGATCTCTGTGGAGGGAAGCCCAAGGTATGTATATTTTTTTTCACTTCCCCTTCTCAGGTACCTTTTACCTACACTGCACACTCAACCCCAATAGATTTTGGTATCGCTTCATGCAGTGCAGCGCTATGTGGCCATTCATCCATGCTGTTCCTCATTCGCACATAAATATTCCAATACAGCCACTATTCCAATATTATTATTATTATTTAGTATTTATATAGCGCCAACATGTTCCGCAGCGCTGTACAGAGTATATTGTCTTGTCACTTAATCGTCCCTCAGAGGGGCTGACAGTATAATCCCTACCATAGTCCTATGTCTATGTATGTATCGTGTAGTGTATCTAGGGCCAATTTTAGGGGGAAGCCAATCAACTTATCTGTATGTTTTTGGGATGTGAAAGAAAACCAGAGTGCCTGGAGGAAACCCACGCCGACACAGGGAGAACATACAAACTCCGTGCAGATAGTGCCCTGGCTGGGATCCAAACCGGCGCTGCAAGGCGAGCATGCTAACCACTATGCACCCGTGCTGCCCCCACATATTCACACAATCGAATGAGAAACCGACCAAAAGCGATGGGATATGTTGGAGGCAAACAGCTTTTCTGCAAACCTTGTGTCCTGGGTTCAGGTTAAATGCACTTCCAGAAAGCATTTGTGCAGCTCCTGTTGTATAAATAAACTGCTTTTCCCAGGAAGAGACTGTTGTTCCTCTAGGTCTCTCTTATCTTTTGATCTGTTTATCAAGCTATCTATGCCTGCAGTTCTCTCTCCAACTATTTCTTGCCCACGGTGGGCTAAATTGCCTCTTTCTTAAAGTGAACTGGCAACTGGTATTGTTTAAAAGCAAACAAATATGGCAGCCTCCATATACCTCTCACCTCGGGTTTTAAAGGGCAGCTGAAGTGAGAGTGATATCGAGGCTGCCATATTTATTTCCTTTTAAGCAATACCAGTCGCCTGGCAGACCTGCTGATCCTCTGCCTCTAAAACTTTCAGCCATAGCCCCCGAACAAGCATGCAGAAAATCAGGCGTTTCTGACATTGGACATGATTCACACAGATTTTTCACCCATTTTCCTCTGTTTTCACCTTATCTATGTTACATTTTTAAGCTCCCAAAGAGCAAAAATATAATATAAGGTAAAAAAAAATAGTTTTGCCCGGAGTTCAGCTTTAGTTAGTAAACCATACAAGGAGATTTACTTTATAAGGAGAAGAAAAGCCGTCATTGCAGCGCATGTAAGCACCATAGAAGCTGGTCAACACAGTAATACAAAAGTAATGGCTGCGCAAATGCTAAAACGGGCTCTTCCTGCAGGGATAAACATAATGGAGAGACAGGAATGGCTGCTGCAGGCTCTGCGGGGTGCTTCCAATGGCCACGATTTTACAGTATTTATTTATACTGTGCTCAGTTCTTCACATTTCAGCTCAGACTATAGGCACAATTAAAACAAACCTTTCAGGCTCTCCTCAGTAATTCTTAATTTGATCAATTAAACAAAACTGTAAAGGTGCCAAGAGCATGCCCGATTGACTATGCGACCAAGATTGGGCCAAAATTGGTTACATATATTAAGACAAATAACATTTTTATCGCGCTTTTCTCCTGGCGGACTCAAAGCGCCAGAGCTGCAGCCACTAGGACACGCTCTATAGGCAGTAGCATTGTTAGGGAGACTTGCCTAAGGTCTCCACTGAATAGGTGCTGGTTTACTGATCAGGAAAAGCCGAGATTTGAACCCTGGTCTCGTGTGTTAGCGGTAGAGCCCTTAAAAGAGTTATCAGCCAAATTGTGCAGTAAGCCGCGTACAACGTGGGTTTGGTTGACGGCGGCGGTTCAAACAGGCACAGTAAGGACGACCTCGGGGTCGGCCTCTGCACCGTGTGGGGAGACTGGGGCGGCGGCAGAGAGCGAAGCGGTTGGCGTGGGACAGTCGGCTGCAAGGGGCTGGAGAAAGCCCCAGGTGAGTAAAGCTCATTTTTTTAATTTTGGCTAATAACCGTTACACCATCCAGCCACCATTAATCGGACATGCTGGACAATCTCAGGCCGACATGCTGGATTGGGCGTGTAGCGGTAACAACAAGGGCGACTGGAACCCCTGGCCGCTATCCAACTAATGTTTTGTGTCTCCCCGGGTGCCTGTGCAGTTAGACTTCACCAGTCCCCCGTCCACACTGCCGCCATCCTTGTACTTCCAGATTCGGGCCCCATGTGAGTACTAGCATATAGTAGGCGGGTGTGAGCGTGTGACTTAACATAAGCACCCCATGTGCTATATTGCCACATAGGTGCCCAAATGCGGAAGTACGAGGGCGGTGACAGCGAGGAATGTGGCAGGTAAAGTATAACTGCATGGCCACCAGGGCTTGCAGAAAACGGACTCGGTGGCAGGGGGCGGCACCCGCAAGATTTCATGCTGAAAATTATCGGGAATCGTCCTGCATTTTATGGCGGCCAGCAGTCATCCCAGTCAGCAGCTGATACCCCCTTTCCTACGAGAAATCTTTACCTTTTCTGGATTAGATCATCAGGGGGCTCTGTATGGCTGATATTGTGCTGAAACCCCTCCCACCGTGTGATGTCATGACCTTGGTCCTGACAGTTTGCTGTCTCTGAACCTCGTTGCATTGTGGTAAATAACAGCTTTTTCCAACTGCCAAGTAAACAATATCTCCATCTGTGCATAGAACTCTCAGTAATGAACATTCTTTGGAGATCACCTGTCAGGACTAAAGATGTCACCACCAGTGATAAATGTCAGAATGTAAATCAAGGAGAGGAAAGATTTTACATAATATTGTAAAAAAATAAGCAATTATATTCATAATGTTATTGTCACCACAGTTCCTGAAGACCCCCCCCCCCCCCCCCCGGCTTTTTTGGAATGATCGCACGGCACCGGACAATTTACACCGCTTCATTTAATGTTCTCACATGACATGCTGCAGCTCAACACAATAGTTCACTGGCTGGCTGTGAGTCTGTGACAAACAAACTGCTCACCCTCAGCCAGTCCGTCGTCCTCCATTCCTCTTCAGTCAGGACAGCAATGCCACCTCCTCCCTTCTGCTGTGTAAGTCACATGAAACACTGCTGCTCTCCTGCCTCCCCCCTCCTCACTCACTGTCAGACTCCTCACACAGCACAATAAGCTGCTTTTCCCCAATGATGACCTCTTCACCTCGATCTCTCGCTTCTCCTACTCTGACTGCACACTGTTAAGGGAAACACAGTACAAACATGCTGCCCCTGTAATCTTTGCACCTGGTGCAAGGGTTTCATCTTGTTTTATGAGAGAACCGGCCCTGGGTGCGCAGCAGTAAGAGTGAATTAATCGCAAACGATGAACATGATGGAAACTCCAACGGCTGTCCCTCTTAAACGTTTATGTGCCTCCAGGTGCATTTATACTTCATACTATTTATACGGGATGAAATAAATCTCCCAATCCAACTCTTCAGTTAATGATACCACCGGCTCACTCCAGGCACCCAGAAACTGCTCCGGCTCCTTGACTCCGACTCTACAGCCTTGGCAGGGCCATGCAATCCGTACAAAAATCATCCAACTCCACCGCTTATGAAAACTCCAACTCCAGGTCCAAAAATTGCTCCAACTTCTCGACTCTGACTTAACAGCCCTGGGTTTTGGACTAGTCCATCTCCTCATGGGAGATTCTCAGGTATTTCTTTATTTACAAAATCACTTACTGAAAAGCAGTTACTCAGTCCAACTGCAAAGGTGTAGATTTTTTAATTACCACGCCGCACGCTACTGCCAGTCGCGCTGTTCATGCCGCTCTCCCGCCCACTCGCTCTGCAGTCGGGATGAGCCGATTTCATTAGCTCCTGAGCCTGTGATTGGCTCATACCAACAGCAAAGCGAGAGGGCTGCAATGAAGGGAGAGCAACACGAACGGCGAGAGAGATAGGTCTGTGTGGCGTGACTTCGGTTAGCCCCGTTTTGTGACCGAAAAGTCTCTGGTCCTTAAAGTGAACCAGAGATGAAGCACCCGCATGTATTTTACCATATATATCAGTGGGAACATTAGAGAAAACACCTACACTGCTCTCTGTTTCATTCTTCACTGTTCAGCCTGCTTGTTATCATCACCTTGGGCTCTGCGCTCCCCTCCAGCATCAATACGTTGGTCTGGGCAGCAGCAGATCCACATACCTTCCGTGCGCTCCAGCGTGGACGTTTCTCTGTATAAACAGGAAGTCGCGTCAGAGGCTAGAGAGTGAGAGAAACATCCACGCTGGAGCGCACGGAAGGTATGTGGATATGCCGCTGCCCGCTGCTGCACAGACCAACGTATTGATGCTGGAGGGGAGCGCAGAGGGGAGAGCCCAAGGTGAGGGAGGGGGGACCGTCCCCCCTCCCCGCCATATGCGGTCATGGCTTTCCCCTCATGCTGCGACCCCTCCAGCCCCCCAAAACGGCTCCGAGCGTGCCCCGGGGGGGGGGGGGGGGCGCTCAGAATTTGTACAGGGGGGCCCGATGGGACCTAGTTACGCCTCTTCCTGAAAATTTGGTGTTTTTCCACTACAATCAGTCAATGGCTGCCGATTTTAGCTGTTAATAGCAAAGCCCCCGTAGTTGCTAGAAACACCACATTTTCAGGGTATGTTAAGCAGGAGAGTGGGAACAATAGGAATAAATATCTTTTTAAAAGACCTTGTAGTTTTTGAGATGTTAAAGTCGATGGAAATTTCCGGGAAAATCCGCCTACTGCACTTGTATTACCGATTTCCGATGCAGAAATGAAATTTCTGCGAGATCCGAACGAGCATCCCTATCCAGAAGTGGTTAAGTGGCAACGGTAGAGCCTAATAGGGCCCACCTGTGCAGTAGAGTGGACTCAATTGGTCTTGGCTATTTCCAGCGGAGCCTGAGCAGAAGGTTGTACTGCGCAGGAGCGTGGATGGTAAATATTACCATTTGAAGACCCTACTGCACCTGCACCACCCGCCAACAAACATTTTGTAGGCTTTTTCGGGGCTGTGCTGGATCCCCGAGGCTGAATAGGACGGGGGAAGCCTCGATAGTATCCAGAGGCTTGCCCCTCCTGAGGTAAGTATCCCCTAAGGCAGTGATGGCTAACCTTGGCACTCCAGCTGTTGTGGAACTACAAGTCCCAAGAGGCATTGCAATACTCTGACAGCTCTAAGCATAACTCGGGGAGGCAGAGGCATGATGGGACTTGTAGTTTTGTCACAGCTGGAGTGCCAAGGTTAGCCATCACTGCCCTAAGGGCAAGGGCAATTTTTTCCCTTACATTGTCTCTTTGAGAGCTTGTTCACACCTAGGACGATTTACTTTTTTTTTAAGCGCCAGCGATTTTCAAAATCGCCCTAAAAATGATTGTGCAATGATTCCCTATGAGAGTGTTCACATCTGAGCGGTTCACTTCCGATCCGTTCACCAAAGCGCTGCCTGTACTATTTTTGGGGCGATTTCCCTATAATGGCAAAAAAAACTGTATCACTCAGTCTCATATAAACACATTTAATTTATTTAATGGAGCAAAAAAGGGGGAAAGGGGGCAAATGTCCACACATTCACAGACACCCCTCTTCTATCCAATCTCACTCACATGATTAAATGGGTAAAAAGGGAGATAGAGGGAGTTCAGAATTCAGCCCTCTAGGGATCACAGTAGCTAATCTAAAGATCCAAGTTGACTCTATCTGACATAGCTGTCTGTCAAGATTTCCCCCCCTTGATGGAATGGGCATCTTAATGATTCCCTTGAATCTTAGGGAATCAGGATCCATATGATGGAATAATCTGAAATGTAACCCCAAAGGGCTAGTCTCATCCCCTTCTTTAATGTTCCCCACATGTTGCTGTATGCGTTGTTTTAACATACGTGTCGTTTTTCCAATGTACTTAAGTCCACAAGGACATTCAATCATGTACACAACAAATTTGCTCTCGCAATTTATAAAAGACCGTATATCATAGGTTTTCCTTGATTGAGAGTCTGAAAAAGTACTTATACGGTCAACCAAATGGCACACCGAGCATTTTCCACATGAGAACATACCCTGGGGACGTGTTGAGGGGCCCAACCACATGCGTGATGATTGCACTGTGGTGGACCTAAACTCAGATCTCACCAACATATCACGCAGGTTGGGTGCCCTTTTCGCCGCCATATGTGAATAATCGCCAACCACCTGAATAATTTTGGGATCAAGTCGCAATAAGTGCCAATGCTTGGCCAGTAATCTTCGCAACTGATTCCAATGGGTTCCATACTGTGTAACTAACCGTATTACTTCACCCTTTGGTTCTTTCTTCCTCTTATCTTGCATCAGGAGTGTTTCCCTTGGTGTCTCATTGCTACGTGACCTAGCCCTCTCTAATACTTCTCTATTGTAACCACGACGTTTAAATCGACCACACATCTCCTCCGCCTCCCTCTCATATTCTTCATCCCTACTGCAATTCCTGCGGACGCGTAACAATTGTCCCACAGGAATACCTTGCAGCAGGGAAGGAGGATGGAAACTGGAGGCATGCAGGAGTGTATTACCAGCGGTCGGTTTTCGATAAGTTTCAGTTCTGATTTTGTCACCATCTTTACTGATTCGCAAATCTAGAAAACTGATCTCATGTCTGTCAATGACATGAGTCAGTACGATATTTCTATTATTCATATTTAGATGATCTAGGAAAACACCCAGTTCTTCCATAGTACCACGCCAGACCAAGAGGACGTCGTCGATAAAACGAATCCAGGCCGCGACGTGCACCCCAAACTCCCAACTCGCGTAAACCTCCTGTCGCTCCCATAGACCGAGATGGAGGCACGCGTAGGCCGGGGCGCACGCCGCGCCCATCGAAGTCCCCCTGATCTGGCGGTAAAAGGTCCTATCAAACCTAAAACAGTTAAGGGTAAGTACCATCTGTAGTAGATCCATGATGAGCTGGCATCGCCCTAGTTGTACCCCACCAACGTTTTTCAAGAAAAATTCCACCGCGCCCATACCCACCTCATGTGGGATGGACGTGTATAATCCCTCAACATCAATGCCGACAAGAAGATCATCTGTTTGTATCCGAAGGTCATCCAAAAGATACAATACATTACTTGTATCCCGTGCATATGACGGTAAATGTTCAACAAAACCTTTTAGGTTCGTATCCAGAAATGTGGACACCTTCTCAAAAGGACCACCGACCGCCGAAACTATCGGACGGCCCGGTGGTTTCTCAGCATTTTTATGCAACTTTGGCAATAGGTACAACACGGGCGTGCGATATTTATCTACTTTCATATATTGCTATTTGAGGGCTTTTTATGTTGGAAAGTGTGAATCATCAACCTGGAGGAAACGGGGACTATTCACTATTTGCCTTATAGCATTAACCACGCAAGTTGGATCTGAAACTACAGCCCACACACATCTAATGAACATTGCAGTTGTAATTGAAATAACTCCCGGGAGTGTACCTTCTGAGTGTGTGGGATGATTGTGAGTGCAGTGTGAGTGACATGGCCGGCTATGTATGCCAGGTTTAAATACACTCAAAGGCTCGGTTTTATGGGGGTAATGGGGGACTTTGTATGCAGACATTAAATAAATTAAATGTGTTTATATGAGACTGAGTGATACAGTTTTTTTTGGTTCTAGACATTTAATCACTCACTAGGCTCCCCCAATTAGGGTTTAACACTAACTATATACAGTGAGCGCTGGATAATATTGTTGTCCCTATAATGGCAGGTATAGGGAAATTGAAAAACGCTTGAAAAAGTGCTTTGTACAGCGATTTCCTCAGCGCTTTTAAGAATAAATACATTGTATTTACTATATATTGTGAGTGTTTGGTGTAACAGTATGACTTTGAGTGAACCACCTGACGAGCAGGTGATCCTAGGCAGTGCAGAAGACACTGCTATAGAGAGTACAGAGACCTTCCTGCAGCCTGAGACTCTCCAAGGGGTGGAGTCAGGCTGAAGGTAGGAAGGACTAGAGAGTGAGTGACACCTGAAGGTGGATGTCACTGACTGATCTGGAGACTATCTCTTTAGTAGAGAGAGATAGTTCTCGAGGGCGGGCAAGCCAGGTCGGCAACACACGGACAGAAAAAGACAAAAGGCTGATTCGGTATCCAAGGCAGGCAGGGTTTGGCAACGGAATATCAGATATGCGTGGAACCGAATCAGAAAGCAGAGGGATAGTCAGGAAAGCAACAGGTCATAACAAATATCAAACAATGCCTAGTCTTGGGTGTGAGGTCCGTGGTCTCTACACCCTGGAACTAGTCTGGTGAATAACAGAATGATAACACAAGTTCCCTAGTCTTGGGTGTGAGGTCCGTGGTCTCTACACCCTGGAACTAGTCTGGAGTATAACAGAATAATAACACAAGTAATCTGGCTCAGTGTAAATTCCCAGGTCCTCCTGGTTCAAACACACTGTAGGATCTGACTAAGGTCTGAGTGCTCCAACGTAGTGTTCGCAACGGCAGACAACTTGAGAATGGCCAGCTGTAACCATATATAGTGCATTGTTCTCAGGCGCCACCCTGAAGTGATCAACCAATGGCTACCAGCTCTGAGGTCAGCTGATCCCTCCTTGGCCATAATAAAGTTCTGCCTTTCAGCGCGCGCATGCGTATTCCTAACGCTGCTGCGTGCAAACCGCCGCGCTGGACGCGGAACCAGCCTTACTGTCGTTACATGCGGTGGCTTTTCCGCGTTCTGCCATGTCACTAGATGCACGCTTCTGCGTGCAGACCGCCGCGTTGGACGCGGAATCAGCCGCCTTGCTGTCAGTACATGCGGCGGCTTTTCCGCGTTTTCTCACATTAAGATGTTGGTGGGGAGGCGGGCGGGGGAGGAATTGGGGGCCCTGGGGTGCCTCTTAGTCTAATAGCAATCAGTGTGTGAAGGCTGGGGCGTGAAGGATGGAGGGGCGCACTTTGGTGTCTCAGCCTTGAGTGCTGGAGGACCTTGTCCTGGCTCTGGCCCTCACACTCAGCTTCTTTAGCAAGACAGTGGTCGACGTCTTGGGCGTGTGTTTGGATTCTGTAATGATCTGCGGTCGATTTCCACCGTCAGCGCACTCCAGGTGCGCTGAAGCAGATGGGAATCCCCACAATCACGGAAGAAGTGTACCCAGTATGTGCAAATACATATGCAGAGGGAAATTCCAACCAGCAGGTGGAGCTGTGGAGTACACTATCCAGCAATAGGTACAATGTGAAGGCCAAGGAAAATAACAAAGCACTAACTAAACACGGTCACCGCACGTTATGCGCAACAGTGACAAAACACGTTAATGGCACGGTCACCGCACAATAAGCGCAACAGACAGTGAGAACGCTTGCTAATCGGTTGTCTAACACCAGACAACAGCAAGCGTCCCTTCCCTGCAAGACAGACAGATGGAGTAACCAGTAACAACCACTGCCAAGGTATACTCCATGATACAAACAAGGGAGGTCCACCACCTCTAACGCTAGCGTAAGTGCGACCAAGGAACAGGACTGAACGATTCACTACCAACCACCGCTGGAAGTAGTGCAATCGCAACAACAGGACAAGACAAAACTAGACAGAACGATTCGCTACCAGCCACCGCTAGAGGCAGCCCAATCGCAAGTTCAGGACAAGACAAGATAGACAGAACGATTCGCTACCAGCCACCGCTGGAGGCAGCCCAATCGCAAGTTCAGGAGAAGACAAGATTAGGCAGTACAAATATTACACAATACTAACTGCACTAATAGGAATGCCGAATGCACTCCCCAAGATTAACTACACTAGCATATAGACAATACGATCCAAACAGGCCAAGGCTCAAGGTCAGTCTATCAAACAGAACCTATGACGAGCAAGGAACTCTGGGAGGAAGTGACATTTATACTGAAAACCTTCCAAGGAAGCAGACAAGCAATTTGCATGACAAGTGGATGCAAATCAGTCCACAGCAGCAAGCTGACAAAAAAGGCCTCTTTTCCCTGGACTGCATTATGCAACCTGCATAAGAAACCAACCAAATGTCCAGGGAAACATGACCAGCAAAGCTGATTCTAACAGGTTCATTATCATATTGGAATATAGCAAACTAACACTATTATACAAGCTGTACACTGACTACTTCACATTGTATCAAAGTGTCACATCTACCGTGTTGTCCCATGAAAAGGTATAATAAAATATTAACAAAAATGTTAGCGGTGTACTCACTATTCATCTCTAAACTCAGATGCCTGATCATCTCATAGTACTTGATATCCCACACCGGTAAAAGTCCCCGGCAAGGCATTAGAGTGTATTTGTGGTGCGCTTGACTCAAAGGTGGATGAGTTTAATGGATGTGAAGTGCTTCTGGAGGAGACATTGATTAAATGGAAAACTAAAAGACTACAGAGTATAGGGAATGAGGTTGGCAACTGCGGGACATTATGAGAACCTCACAAGTGCATGGAAGAATATGCGAGGTGCTCTTCAAGGCTTGGTGAGTTCCTTAAACAAAATGAGAAAAATTTAGTCCTATTGCTAAAAGGAAAAAAGAAGTATGAAAGGCATGTAGAAGCATACAAAATCAAAAGAACCTATGAACGACAAAGTAAAGAAAAACAGAGCAGAAGGGATAGGTAATATGATGGAGAAAGAGATGTTTAAGGACAAACACAAAGAGGACCTGGACAACGACAAGGGGATAGAAGGCAACAAAGACCCGAACAGAGGAACACAGGTAGGAAATCAACAGACCACTCAAAACTATGCACACAACAAGAAAAAACAAGAAGTTTTAAATCAGGATGATACCATTTATTGGCTAACTAAAAATGAATAAAAATAAGCAAGCTTTCGGCCTTGCAGCCTTCGTCTGGTTTATATACAGGATTGAAGCCAGACGAAGGCTGCAAGGCCGAAAGCGTGCTTATTTTTATTCATTTTTAGTTAGCCAATAAATGGTATCATCCTGATTTAAAACTTCTTGCTTTTACTGATGGCTAACACAGTACAATAAATCACACCATCCACATAGGACTCGACCCTCCTGTGATGATTCAACAGGTTTTTATTGCGTACATGAGCGGTGAAATAGCACACAGAAAGCACAACGTTTCGGGCAGAGGCCCTTTCTCAAGTGCAGAAGAAGCACTTGAGAAAGGGCCTCTGCCCGAAACGTTGTGCTTTCTGTGTGCTATATCACCGCTCATGTACGCAATAAAAACCCGTTGAATCATCACAGGAGGGTCGAGTCCTATGTGGATGGTGTGATTGACTGTGACTATTTAGAGTGGCTTGATGGACCTCTCACCACACTGGACTCCCCGAAAAAACTGAACCATCTCTGTGGCAGTGTCAGGTACTACTTTACATTAACACAGTACACTACCCTACTGCTACTAACAAGAAAAAAGTAATACAAAGTGTGTGAGGGTTTAACACGTCTGCAGCAAACATCATTGGGATTTGTAAAATGTAACTTTTAAGAGCTTAAAATTGGTCGGTGAATATAACAAATATCATAAACGTCTATGGGGCCATATGCAAATCATTTTTTCACCTGAGTTTTCTCCTAGGAGAAAAAATTTCATCTTCCATTTAAAATAACATTTTAGCACTTTGCAATGGAAAAAGTATCAAAAAGTAGGTTAAAAGTACTATCAAAATTATTTTGAGCATTTCTTTGCTTGCTAATGGTTTAAAAATCAATTCATTGACAAGTTTCAAAATATCACCTAGGAGAAAAGTCAGGTGAAAAAGTGAATTGCATATGGGCCCCTGTGTGTTAACATATTAGTTATCAAAATTGTGCCTGACGTGCGTTTCGTGGCCTTTAGAACGCTCACTTCTTCAGAGGCAGAGCATTGAAGTTTCAATAGTTGTGACAACAGGTTTATAAAAAGATAGTATTGGACACTCAAATTAGATATGCATCAAGAGTACATTTTTGTCTGACCAGAACAAAAGCAGGTAAATCCTAGTCCAAGATTGAGCACTGGGTGGGTATTAGGCCAATGTCTCAAATTAGCATATGGTCATCCAGTGGCCATCCATTCATGGCTGGCTGTAGTAACTTGTCTTTGTGTCTGGCTGGAGTACTCAGAACTATTCCAGGTACAATCTTACTCCAACACTGATCTCAAAAGGTGGGGAGGCCAGGGCCGGATTTACCATAAGGCACTATAGGCACAAGTCTACAGGCACCTGATGTTGGAAAGGCGGCTCACTCCTCTCCTCTAGTGCCTCCCTCCATTTTTATGCAGAGTCCCAAGTGGAGCATACTGTAAATGAGAGGTTACTCACCCAGCTCTCAGCATTCCACTGGCGGGATCTCCCTTCAGTTGGGGGCACTTCTAGCTACTTAGTATTAGGTAGCCAGATGTACGCTCAGTGTTAAGGGACAACCGTAGCTACCTACACCGGGCAGAGGAAGTAGGGGAGAAGTGACAGCAGGGCCAGCCAGCACACTTGCAGTGCGGTTCGGAGGGGGTTTGTAGGTTCCTAGAGGACGAGGTGTAGTGTGCCAGACATCTGTGCCTATAGACTCCTGTCATGTAAATCCGGGCCTGGGGGAGGCCATCAGTACACTACTGCAACTCTCTGCTCTGTGGCCTACCCCTTAACAGTTTGGACCCACAATAGCCCATCATGAACTCTACTGCATGACTCATCCACCTCTCCTCCCACTTCTCCAGCCCAAACCCCTCTACCAGTCCCTCCACTGGCTGCCAATCACACCTCATCCACCTCTCCTCCCTGCTTCTCCAGCCCTATCCCCCTCTGTCACTCCCTCCACTGGCTGCCAATCACATCTCATCCACCTCTCCTCCCGCCTCTCCAGCCCTATCCCACTCTGCCAGTCACTTCACTGGCTGCCAGTCGCACCTCATCCACCTCTCCTCCCGCTTCTCCAGCCCTATTCCCTCTGTCACTCCCTTCACTGGCTGCCAATCACATCTCATCCACCTCTCCTCCCGCCTCTCCAGCCCTATCCCACTCTGTCACTCCCTTCACTGTCTGCCAATCACACCTCATCCACCTCTCCTCCCGCTTCTCCAGCCCTATTCCCTCTGTCACTCCTTCACTGGCTGCCAATCACACCTCATCCACCTCTCCTCCCGCTTCTCCAGCCCTATCCCACTCTGTCACTGCCTTCACTGTCTGCCAATCACACCTCATCCACCTCTCCTCCCGCTTCTCCAGCCCTATCCCACTCTGTCACTCCTTCACTGGCTGCCAATCACACCTCATTCACCTCTCCTCCTCCCGCTTCTCCAGCCCTATCCCCCCCCTCTGTCACTCCCTTCACTGGCTGCCAATCACATCTCATCCACCTCTCCTCCAGCCTCTCCAGCGCTATCCCCCTCTGTCACTCCCTTCACTGGCTGCCAATCACACCTCATCCACCTCTCCTCCCGCTTCTCCAGCCCTATCCCGCTCTGTCACTCCCTTCACTGTCTGCCTGTCACACCTCATCCACCTCTCCTCCTCCCGCTTCTCCAGCCCTATTCCCTCTGTCACTCCCTTCACTGGCTGCCAATCACACCTCATCCACCTCTCCTCCTCCCGCTTCTCAAGCCCTACCCCCCTCTGTCACTCCTTCACTGGCTGCCAATCACACCTCATCCACCTCTCCTCCTCCCGCTTCTCCAGCCCTATTCTCTCTGTCACTCCCTTCACTGGCTGCCAATCACACCTCATCCACCTCTCCTCCTCCCGCTTCTCCAGCCCTACCCCCCTCTGTCACTCCTTCACTGGCTGCCAATCACACCTCATCCACCTCTCCTCCTCCCGCTTCTCCAGCCCTACCCCCCTCTGTCACTCCCTTCACTGGCTGCCAATCACACCTCATCCACCACTCCTCCCTGCTTCTCCAGCCCTATCCCCCTCTGTCACTCCCTTCACTGGCTGCCAATCACACCTCATCCACCTCTCCTCCTGCTTCTCCAGCCCTATCCCCCTCTGTCACTCCCTTCACTGGCTGCCAATCACACCTCATCCACCTCTCCTCCCACTTCTCCAGCCCTATCCCCCTCTATCACTCCCCTCACTGGCTGCCAGTCACACCTCATCCACCTCTCCTCCTGCTTCTCCAGCCCTACCCCCCTCTGTCACTCCTTCACTGGCTGCCAATCACACCTCATCCACCTCTCCTCCTCCCGCTTCTCCAGCCCTATTCCCTCTGTCACTCCCTTCACTGGCTGCCAATCACACCTCATCCACCTCTCCTCCTCCCGCTTCTCCAGCCCTATCCCCCTCTGTCACTCCCTTCACTGGCTGCCAATCACACCTCATCCACCTCTCCTCCTCCCGCTTCCCTAGCCCTATCCCCCTCTGTCACTCCCTTCACTGGCTGCCAATCACACCTCATCCACCACTCCTCCCTGCTTCTCCAGCCCTATCCCCCTCTGTCACTCCCTTCACTGGCTGCCAATCACACCTCATCCACCTCTCCTCCTGCTTCTCCAGCCCTATCCCCCTCTGTCACTCCCTTCACTGGCTGCCAATCACACCTCATCCACCTCTCCTCCCACTTCTCCAGCCCTATCCCCCTCTATCACTCCCCTCACTGGCTGCCAGTCACACCTCATCCACCTCTCCTCCTGCTTCTCCAGCCCTACCCTCCTCTGTCACTCCCTTCACTGCTGCCAATCACACCTCATCCCCCTCTCCTCCCGCTTCTCCAGCTCTATCCCCCTGTCACTCCCTTCACTGGCTGCCAATCACACCTCATCCCCCTCTCCTCTTCCCGCTTCTCCAGCCCTATTCCCTCTGTCACTCCCTTCACTGGCTGCCAATCACATCTCATCCACCTCTCCTCCTCCCGCTTCTCCAGCCCTACCCCCCTCTGTCACTCCTTCACTGGCTGCCAATCACACCTCATCCACCTCTCCTCCTGCTTCTCCAGCCCTATCCCCCTCTATCACTCCCTTCACTGGCTGCCAATCACACCTCATCCACCTCTCCTCCCGCTTCTTCAGCCCTACTTCCTCTGTCACTCCCTTCACTGGCTGCCAATCACACCTCATCCACCTCTCCTCCCGCTTCTCCAGCCCTACCCCCCTCTGTCACTCCCTTCACTGGCTGCCAGTCACACCTCATCCAGCTCTCCTCCCGCTTCTCCAGCCCCATCCCCCTCTGTCACTCCCTTCACTGGCTGCCAATCACACCTCATCCAGCTCTTCTCCCGCTTCTCCAGCCCCATCCCCCTCTGTCACTCCCTTTACTGGCTGCCAATCACACCTCATCCACCTCTCCTCCTCCCGCTTCTCCAGCCCTATTCCCTCTGTCACTCCCTTCACTGGCTGCCAATCACACCTCATCCACCTCTCCTCCCGCTTCTCCAGCCCCATCCCCTCTGTCACTCCTTCACTGGCTGCCAATCACACCTCATCCACCTCTCCTCCTCCCGCTTCACCAGCCCTATCCCCCTCTGTCACTCCCTTCACTGGCTGCCAATCACACCTCATCCACCTCTCCTCCCGCTTCTCCAGCCCCATTCCCTCTGTCACTCCCTTCACTAGCTGCCAATCACACCTCATCCACCTCTCCTCCCGCTTCTCCAGCCCTATCCCCCTCTGTCACTCCCTTCACTGGCTGCCAATCACACCTCATCCACCTCTCCTCCTGCTTCTCCAGCCCTATCCCCCTCTGTCACTCCTTCACTGGCTGCCAATCACACCTCATCCACCTCTCCTCCTCCCGCTTCTCCAGCCCTACCCCCCTCTGTCACTCCCTTCACTGCTGCCAATCACACCTCATCCACCTCTCCTCCTCCCGCTTCTCCAGCCCTATTCCCTCTGTCACTCCCTTCACTGGCTGCCAATCACACCTCATCCACCTCTCCTCCTGCTTCTCCAGCCCTACCCCCCTCTGTCACTCCTTCACTGGCTGCCAATCACACCTCATCCACCTCTCCTCCTGCTTCTCCAGCCCTATCCCCCTCTGTCACTCCCTTCACTGGCTGCCAGTCACACCTCATCCAGCTCTCCTCCCGCTTCTCCAGCCCCATCCCCCTCTGTCACTCCCTTCACTGGCTGCCAATCACACCTCATCCAGCTCTCCTCCCGCTTCTCCAGCCCCATCCCCCTCTGTCACTCCCTTTACTGGCTGCCAATCACACCTCATCCACCTCTCCTCCTCCCGCTTCTCCAGCCCTATTCCCTCTGTCACTCCCTTCACTGGCTGCCAATCACACCTCATCCACCTCTCCTCCCGCTTCTCCAGCCCCATCCCCTCTGTCACTCCTTCACTGGCTGCCAATCACACCTCATCCACCTCTCCTCCCGCTTCTCCAGCCCTACCCCCCTCTGTCACTCCTTCACTGGCTGCCAATCACACCTCATCCACCTCTCCTCCTGCTTCTCCAGCCCTATCCCCCTCTATCACTCCCTTCACTGGCTGCCAATCACACCTCATCCACCTCTCCTCCCGCTTCTTCAGCCCTACTTCCTCTGTCACTCCCTTCACTGGCTGCCAATCACACCTCATCCACCTCTCCTCCCGCTTCTCCAGCCCTACCCCCCTCTGTCACTCCCTTCACTGGCTGCCAGTCACACCTCATCCAGCTCTCCTCCCGCTTCTCCAGCCCCATCCCCCTCTGTCACTCCCTTCACTGGCTGCCAATCACACCTCATCCAGCTCTCCTCCTGCTTCTCCAGCCCCATCCCCCTCTGTCACTCCCTTTACTGGCTGCCAATCACACCTCATCCACCTCTCCTCCTCCCGCTTCTCCAGCCCTATTCCCTCTGTCACTCCCTTCACTGGCTGCCAATCACACCTCATCCACCTCTCCTCCCGCTTCTCCAGCCCCATCCCCTCTGTCACTCCTTCACTGGCTGCCAATCACACCTCATCCACCTCTCCTCCTCCCGCTTCTCCAGCCCTATCCCCCTCTGTCACTCCCTTCACTGGCTGCCAATAACACCTCATCCACCTCTCCTCCCGCTTCTCCAGCCCCATTCCCTCTGTCACTCCCTTCACTAGCTGCCAATCACACCTCATCCACCTCTCCTCCTCCCGCTTCTCCAGCCCTATCCCCCTCTGTCACTCCCTTCACTGGCTGCCAATCACACCTCATCCACCTCTCCTCCTGCTTCTCCAGCCCTATCCCCCTCTGTCACTCCTTCACTGGCTGCCAATCACACCTCATCCACCTCTCCTCCTCCCGCTTCTCCAGCCCTACCCCCCTCTGTCACTCCCTTCACTGCTGCCAATCACACCTCATCCACCTCTCCTCCTCCCGCTTCTCCAGCCCTATTCCCTCTGTCACTCCCTTCACTGGCTGCCAATCACACCTCATCCACCTCTCCTCCTGCTTCTCCAGCCCTACCCCCCTCTGTCACTCCCTTCACTGGCTGCCAATCACATCTCATCCACCTCTCCTCCTGCTTCTCCAGCCCTACCCCCCTCTGTCACTCCTTCACTGGCTGCCAATCACACCTCATCCACCTCTCCTCCTCCCGCTTCTCCAGCCCTACCCCCCTCTGTCACTCCTTCACTGGCTGCCAATCACACCTCATCCACCTCTCCTCCTGCTTCTCCAGCCCTACCCCCCTCTGTCACTCCCTTCACTGGCTGCCAGTCACACCTCATCCAGCTCTCCTCCCGCTTCTCCAGCCCCATCCCCCTCTGTCACTCCCTTCACTGGCTGCCAATCACACCTCATCCAGCTCTCCTCCCGCTTCTCCAGCCCCATCCCCCTCTGTCACTCCCTTTACTGGCTGCCAATCACACCTCATCCACCTCTCCTCCTCCCGCTTCTCCAGCCCTATTCCCTCTGTCACTCCCTTCACTGGCTGCCAATCACACCTCATCCACCTCTCCTCCCGCTTCTCCAGCCCCATCCCCTCTGTCACTCCTTCACTGGCTGCCAATCACACCTCATCCACCTCTCCTCCCGCTTCTCCAGCCCTATCCCCCTGTGTCACTCCCTTCACTGGCTGCCAATCACACCTCATCCACCTCTCCTCCTGCTTCTCCAGCCCTATCCCCCTCTGTCACTCCTTCACTGGCTGCCAATCACACCTCATCCACCTCTCCTCCTGCTTCTCCAGCCCTACCCCCCTCTGTCACTCCCTTCACTGCTGCCAATCACACCTCATCCACCTCTCCTCCTCCCGCTTCTCCAGCCCTATTCCCTCTGTCACTCCCTTCACTGGCTGCCAATCACACCTCATCCACCTCTCCTCCTGCTTCTCCAGCCCTACCCCCCTCTGTCACTCCCTTCACTGGCTGCCAATCACACCTCATCCACCTCTCCTCCTCCCGCTTCTCCAGCCCTACCCCCCTCTGTCACTCCTTCACTGGCTGCCAATCACACCTCATCCACCTCTCCTCCTGCTTCTCCAGCCCTATCCCCCTCTATCACTCCCTTCACTGGCTGCCAATCACACCTCATCCACCTCTCCTCCCGCTTCTCCAGCCCTACCCTCTCTGTCACTCCCTTCACTGGCTGCCAATCACACCTCATCCACCTCTCCTCCCGCTTCTCCAGCCCTACCCCCCTCTTTCACTCCCTTCACTGGCTGCCAGTCACACCTCATTCAGCTCTCCTCCCGCTTCTCCAGCCCCATCCCCCTCTGTCACTCCCTTCACTGGCTGCCAATCACACCTCATCCAGCTCTCCTCCCGATTCTGCAGCCCCATCCCCCTCTGTCACTCCCTTTACTGGCTGCCAATCACACCTCATCCACCTCTCCTCCTCCCGCTTCTCCAGCCCTATTCCCTCTGTCACTCCCTTCACTGGCTGCCAATCACACCTCATCCACCTCTCCTCCCGCTTCTCCAGCCCTATCCCCCTCTGTCACTCCCTTCACTGGCTGCCAATCACACCTCATCCACTTCTCCTCCCGCTTCTCCAGCCCTATCCCCCTCTGTCACTCCCTTCACTGGCTGCCAATCACATCTCATCCACCTCTCCTCCTCCCGCTTCTCCAGCCCTATCCCCCTCTGTCACTCCCTTCACTGGCTGCCAATCACACCTCATCCACCTCTCCTCCTGCTTCTCCAGCCCTTTCCCCCTCTGTCACTCCTTCACTGGCTGCCAATCACACCTCATCCACCTCTCCTCCTCCCGCTTCTCCAGCCCTATCCCCCTCTGTCTCTCCCTTCAATGGCTGCCAATCACACCTCATCCACCTCTCCTCCTGCTTCTCCAGCCCTATCCCCCTCTGTCACTCCCTCCACTGGCTGCCAATCACATCTCATCCACCTCTCCTCCTGCTTCTCCAGCCCTACCCCCCTCTGTCACTCCTTCACTGGCTGCCAATCACACCTCATCCACCTCTCCTCCTGCTTCTCCAGCCCTATCCCCCTCTGTCACTCCCTTCACTGGCTGCCAATCACACCTCATCCACCTCTCCTCCTCCCGCTTCTCCAGCCCTATCCCCCTCTGTCACTCCCTTCACTGGCTGCCAATCACACCTCATCCACCTCTCCTCCCGCTTCTCCAGCCCTATCCCCCTCTGTCACTCACTTCACTGGCTGCCAATCACACCTCATCCACCTCTTCTCCCGCTTCTCCAGCCCTATCCCCCTCTGTCACTCCCTTCACTGGCTGCCAATCACATCTCATCCACCTCTCCTCCTCCCGCTTCTCCAGCCCTATCCCCCTCTGTCACTCCCTTCACTGGCTGCCAATCACATCTCATCCACCTCTCCTCCTCCCGCTTCTCCAGCCCTATCCCCCTCTGTCACTCCCTTCACTGGCTGCCAATCACACCTCATCCACCTCTCCTCCTCCCACTTCTCCAGCCCTATCCCCCTCTGTCTCTCCCTTCAATGGCTGCCAATCACACCTCATCCACCTCTCCTCCTGCTTCTCCAGCCCCATCCCCTCTGTCACTCCCTTCACTGGCTGCCAGTCACACCTCATCCACCTCTCCTCCCGCTTCTCCAGCCCAATCCCCCTCTCTTACTCCCTTCACTGGCTGCCAATCACATCTCATCCACCTCTCCTCCTGCTTCTCCAGCCCTACCCCCCTCTGTCACTCCCTTCACTGGCTGCCAGTCACACCTCATCCACCTCTCCTCCTGCTTCTCTAGCCCTATCCCCCTCTGTCACTCTCTTCACTGGCTGCCAACTACACCTCATCCACCTCTCCTCCCACATCTCCACCCCAATCCTCCTCTGTCACTCCCTTCACTGGCTGCCAATCACACCTCATTCACCTCTCCTCCCGCTTCTCCAGCCCTATCCCCCTCTGTCACTCCCGTCACTGGCTGCCAATCACACCTCATCCACCTCTCCTCCTCCCGCTTCTCCAGCCCTATTCCCTCTGTCACTCCCTTCACTGGCTGCCAATCACACCTCAACCACCTCTCCTCCCACTACTCCAGCCCTATCCCCCTCTGTCACTCCCTTCACTGTCTGCCTGTCACACCTCATCCACCTCTACTCCCACTTCTCCAGCCCTATCCCCCTGTCACTCGCTTTACTGTCTGCCCACCATGCTGCCCAGTCTAACCCTCCATACAATTAATCATCTCATATGTTTATTTTCACATCAAGTTTGTGCCAGTGGTGAGAATGTCCCGATCTCCGAACATCATAATTCTCCATAGCAGGACGAAGGCCCCTTTCACACTGGGGCATTTTCATTGCATTGTATTACCGCATGGTAATGCTCAGTCACAGCAGCAGCGTGTGTACAGAGCATGGAGCAGCAGCGTGTGTACAGAGCATGGAGTAGCAGCGTGTGTATAGAGTATGGAGCAGCAGTGTGTGTACAGAGCATGGAGCAGCAGTGTGTGTACAGAGCATGGAGCAGCAGTGTGTGTACAGAGCATGGAGCAGAAGTGTGTGTACAGAGCGTGGAGCAGCAGCGTGTGTATAGAGTATGGAGCAGCAGTGTGTGTACAGAGCATGGAACAGCAGTGTGTGTACAGAGCATGGAGCAGAAGTGTGTGTACAGAGCATGCAGCAGCAGTGTGTGTGTGTACAGAGCATGCAGCAGCAGTGTGTGTGTGCAGAGCATGCAGCAGCAGCAGTGTGTGTACAGAGCATGGAGTAGCAGTGTGTGTACAGAGCATGCAGCAGCAGTGTGTGTGTACAGAGCATGCAGCAGCACTGTGTGTACAGAGCATGGAGCAGCAGCGTGTGTACAGAGCATGGAGCAGCAGCGTGTGTACAGAGCATGGAGCAGCAGTTTTTGTACAGAACATAGAGCAGCAGCGTGTGTACAGAACATAGAGCAGCAGCGTGTGTACAGAACATAGAGCAGCAGCGTGTGTACAGAGCATGCAGCAGCAGTGTGTGTACAGAGCATGGAGCAGCAGCGTGCGAACAGAGCATGGCGCAGCAGCGTGTGTACAGAGCATGGAGCAGCAGCGTGTGTACAGAGCATGGAGCAGCAGCGTGTGTACAGAACATGGAGCAGCAGCGTGTGTACAAAGCATGGAGCAGCAGAGTGTGTACAGAGCATGGAGCAGCAGCGTGTGTACAGAGCATGGAGCAGCAGCGTGTGTACAGAGCATGGAGCAGCAGAGTGTGTACAGAGCATGGAGCAGCAGCGTGTGTACAGAGCATGGAGCAGCAGCGTGTGTACAGAGCATGGAGCAGCAGCGTGTGTACAGAGCATGGAGCAGCTCTGGGGATCTTAACAGTGTCAGGTATGAGCACAGCCCTGTGCCATGCTGTGTGAATGCCTCACTTTCTGCTTCATTACTAATGTCGTCTGTCCTCATTATTATCTGTATCCAAACTGCTCCTGATCGATCCGGTTGTCGATTGGGAATTGGATTCAAGACGTTGGCACAGAACAAATCTGATTGTCGTCTCAGATGCATCCACCTCTAGGACAATTGGCAAATTTGGATCAGCCTGTCTAGGGATTGATGCGTATACTGTATTATAGCTTCTTTGAACCTATCGAAGGCAACTTGAACTTTTGCAGACCATTGAAAAGGCTGGGCCTGCTTGGTAAGACTTGTGATTAGAACCACAATTGCTGAAAAGATCTTAATATATTTCCTGTAGAAGTTAGCAAAGCTGGTGAAGCATTGGACCTCTTTCTTATGAGGAGAGAGACCAATCATGTACTGCAGAGACTGTTATACTCACCGGTCCCGGGGTCCTGCGAAATCCTCTTCAGACGCAGCCCTGGCAAGTTTCCAGGAGCAGCCCTGCAGCGAGTTGTTAATGTCAGATCTGACAAGACTAGTTGCATGCTTGTTTCTGGTGTTATTCAGATACTACTGCAGATAAATAGACCAGCAGGGCTGCCAGGCAACTGATATTGATTAAAAGGAAAGAAATATGGCAGCCTCCGTATACCTCTTACTTCAGTTCCCCTTTAAAACAGCAGAAGCCATTATCGGCACTGAACTACATTCACTGGAACTCTTGTATAATACTCGCTGCGTGAGAAGGGCCAAAAACATTATCAAGGACAACACTCACCCTGGAAATGCCTTGTTTGAGCTCCTTCCATAGTGTACACGTTTTACATCAATCCGCACACAAACAGACTGTAAACAGCTTTTTCCCATCCACCATAAACTTGATGAACTCTGAATCCTCTCTGAAATAATTAACACTGTGTACAAATTGGTTAAATATCTGTAATACGTGGCCAACTTGTATAATTTCTTCTCTTTATATGCACCGTGGGGTTGCCATGAAAAGTAATTTTGTTGTGTTACACAATGACAATAAAGTGCTTGAATCTAATGCCAGTCCTGTCATACCAGTCTCTTGTCAGTTACACCTGTCACGTCATTAAGTCCTGTCACACTATTCCTGTCATGCCAGTTCTGCCATACAATCTTGCCATCAGTCAATTCTACTGCTTGTCAGTCCAGTTGCCATTTCCGCTAGTCTTGTCTTCAACCAGGTTGATCATTAATTCGTCCTTCTTCCCACATCGCAGGGTTCACCTCTCCTGGTCCATTTTCAAGCTTCATCTCTCCTTCCTCCTCTCCTGTAGGGAAGGAGAAACGGGCTATTCCTAACAACACCAGAAACGGTTTCTTCTATGTAAGGTGCACATGACTGATGTCAGTACAGAAACCTTATAGGCGATTTGATGCAGTAAGGGTCCAGTGTGCATGGACCCTCAATGTAAGTTGTTTTGTTTTTAAAGGACACCCGAGGCAAAAATAAACTAATTAAATAAACGATTGTATCTATCTTCCTTCTCCTAAAAATGACTTTTTAAGATATCCCACAGTTTTAATTTATATTTAAATCTAGTTTTTAAGTTGTTACAGTTTTATTGGTTTTGCTCAATGACACCTTCATTGAAGTATGCCAAAGTTAAAAATCTATGAACTATTTATCCTCTTTATCTCTTTCCTGCTCTCAGAAGCCATTTTCTGTTAGGAAAGTGTTTATAGTTGGAATTTCTGATCAGTGAGGGTCACACTGTAGTCACTTCCTGTCTGGAGTCAGGACTGAGCCAGCCACTTGCATACCTAATATTTAACTCTTTCAGGCAGAGAAAGAAAAAAAGGAACACAGCCTAGTTATTTGTGTGCTAGGCACTGTACATACCCATGTCAATCTCATCATGTCACATGTCACCTCGGGTATCCTTTAATACATGTTTGGTTTTATAAATAAATTGACTAAATAACCCTTGTTGCTTTTGAAACTCAGCTTGTGTTTTTTTACCCTGGATGGTGGCCACACTTGTCTATGAGCACTGGGCGTCTGCAGGCAGCAACAGTGTAGGGGATATATAAGCAGTGCTGAGGATTACACATAATTACCTATTTGTTCCATTATGGATTGAAAAACCTCTGGCAGCTACTACAGTTATTGTCTAGCGCTTAATTATCTTTGTTCTTCACAATCAGATATGTATATCTGACTTTAAAAAAATACGGTGACTGCTTTATTGCAGCAGCACAAATAACTTGTTATTTTAATTGGTTTATTTCATTTGTGTGGACTAAGCACTGCTATTACTGTCTTTACCGTATTTTCCACTGTAAAAGACGCACTTTTTCTCCCCCAAAAATGGGTAGAAAAAGTCCCTGCGTCTTATACAGAAAAGGCATTCTAAAAAACAAACAAGACTTTTACCTGGGGCTTCTATTGGCCCCCTGCAGCTGTAATGCCCCACGCCGTCCTCCTATGATCCTGTGCTCACTGCCACGCGTGTCATCGGGAGCTTACTGCGCATGCGCATTACAAAAAAGCTTTGTACTACTCCTGCGCAGTAAGCTCCTGATGACGCACGCGGGAGCAAGCACAATTCGTCTATTTAGGCGAATATTAGACCTGTACCGGTGGTGGGGAACAGAGCATCGTAGGAGGACAGCGTGGGACATTACAGCTGCATGGGGCTGATAGAAGCCCCAGGTGTCAGCTTGTTTGTTTTTTAGAATGCCACAGAACCCCTTTAATAATGCCCCCCGATACGAACCGTTGACCCTGAGGTGGGGGCCGTCTCTCCCACATTTGGAGCCTGTATGCACGTGCCTACAGTGCCTTATGGAAAATCCGGCCCTGGCAGGTGCAAGGACGGCTTGCGCAGTAGCACTGAGCCGATCATGCAGGAGAGCAGCTGCAGATGTATTGGAGAAGCCTCTGAATCATCCAGAACCCTCCCATCACTGAGGTAAGTATCTAACGTTTGCTTTTTTTTTCTTCTTTGCTACAGGTTTACAGGTTTCAAGGGTTGGGGAGTGACCATTATGTTTTGGAAAGGAATTCCAGAGCAAGGGGAGAAGTTCCTGAGAAATCCTGTGTACTGGAGTGTGAATAGGTGATTAATTAAAGAGGAGGACAGTGTGCACAGCAAATGTTTAGCATTGCAATACAATGTATACAGAGCTGTGCATTACGCACATAACAACAATTACTACGCCTCCTATCCCGTACTGAACTCCTGGAATGGGAGCCCCTTGTTTGCTGGGACCGGCCCTTTGAGGCCACCCTGCGGGAGACAGTCAGCACCCACGTTGCACTCCTGACTAGTAGCGCCAGAGGCCCCCCAAAGAATCGCCGCCACAGGGGGAGAAGGGCAGGGGCTCCGGTGAGGCTGAAGAGAAGAGGACTATTAACTTCCATACCGGCCATACTACTAGCGAACGTCTGCTCACTCCCAAACAAGGTGGACGAACTGCTCCTACTGCTTGGCCGCAAACCCTCGCTAAGCAAGAACACCCCTGTGCTCTGCTTCACAGAGACCTGGCTCAACGGAAACGTCCCGGACAACGCTGTACAGATGCCAGGTTACTTCCTTTTCCGCGCAGACCGGGACCGAGACCTCTCTGGGAAAAAGAGAGGAGGCGGCATATGCTTCTACGTTAACTCCGACTGGTGCACCAACATCACACTCCTCAGCAAGCTCTGCTCCCCTGATGTCGAACTCCTAGCCATCAACTGCAGACCCAGGTACTCACCTAGGGAGTTCTCCTCCTTCATTCTGATAGGGGTCTACATCCCCCCGGATTCCAACACCAGGAATGCCCTGAGAACACTGAGCGACCATCTTTCGGGGTGGGAAACCGCTTTCCCTGAGGCCCTCATCATCACCTTGGGGGACTTCAACAGCGCAAACCTGCGACAGGAGCTGCCCCATTACAAGCAGCACATCACCTGCCCCACCAGGAACCACAACACCCTGGACAAATGCTACACGGCCCTCAGAAACGCTTACAAGGCCTCCCGAGGCGCTCCCCTAGGGAACTCAGACCACTGCGTGATTCACCTGATCCCCACCTACAAAAGGCAGCTCGAGACGACAAAGCCCATCACTAGAACTGTCAAAAAGTGGACCGAGGATGCAAAAATGAGGCTGCAGGCATGCCTGGAATGCACCGACTGGTCGACCCTGGAGGCACCCACATTGGAGGAATGGTCTGAAAACATCCTCTCCTACATTAGCTTCTGCGAGGATGCATGCATCCCAACCAAAACCTTCAAAGTCTTCCCAAATGATAAGCCCTGGTTCAGCAGCAACCTACGACGTCTCCGGAAGATCGAGGAGGAGGCACACAAGTCGGGCACCCCAGAAGAGTACAGGAAAGCCAGGAATTCCCTGAATAGAGAACTGAAAGTTGCGAAAAGGACCTACTCTAACAAGGTAGGCCTCAGCCTACAGTCCAACAACTCGCGGGAAGTCTGGAAGGGTCTCAAGGCGGCAACGAACTTCAAACCTCCCCTTCATCAAGCAGCTTCCAGCTCACAACTGGCTGAGGAACTCAATGAGTTCTACTGCAGATTTGATCTCCAACCCAAGCAGCCTGTGGCCCCAGCACCTCAGTCAGCTCCAGACTTCACGGCATCCACGACGAAGGACGCCCAGGGCCCCCCAGGGGCCAGCGGCATCCCCACTCTGACCGCAGTACAGGAGGAGGATGTGCTACAACTCCTCCGCAGACTCAATCCCAGGAAGGCCTCTGGCCCGGATGGGGTGTCCTCACTCTGCTTGAGAACCTGCGCAACGCAACTAGCTCCCATCCTCACCTCCCTCTACAACAGATCCTTATCAAAAGGAAAGGTCCCCTCCAGTTTCAAAAGGTCCACAATCATCCCAGTACCCAAGAAAGCAGGGAACACGGAACTCAACAACTTCAGACCAGTGGCCCTGACCCCCATCACCATGAAAGTATTCGAGAGGTTAGTGCTGGCCCACCTGAAGCACTCCACCAGCACCCTCCTCGAACCTCTCCAGTTTGCCTACAGGGAAAACCGATCAGTTGATGATGCCATCAATGTCAGCCTGGCGTACATCTCGGAACACCTCGACAGTCCAGGGGCCTATGCTAGAGTCCTTTTCCTGGACTTCAGCTCGGCTTTTAACACCATCTGTCCAGACATCCTGATCGACAACCTTGCACATCTTGGGGCAGATTCCCTCCTCTGCAGGTGGGTAAAGGACTTTCTCTCCAACAGGACTCAACGGGTCAAGCTTGGCAGTCTCATCTCCAGCGAGAGAACCACCAACGTTGGTGCCCCGCAGGGCTGCGTGCTGTCCCCTCTCCTGTTCTCTCTGTACACTAACAACTGCACCTCGGCCTCCGACTCCGTCAAAGTTATCAAATTTGCAGATGATACCACGCTTATATGCCTTATCGACAGAAACAGGGAGGACGCCTACTGAAACGAAGTTGCGAGGATCTGTAATTGGTGCAAGGACAACAATCTTGTTCTCAACACGGCAAAGACCGTGGAACTTATCGTGGACTTCCGGAAACTCCCCCCGGCCCCCCTACCTGTGTTCATCGATGGGTCAGAGGTCTCCAGAGTTCAAAGTGTACAGTTCCTAGGCTCAACCCTAACAAGCGACCTCGAATGGGGGCAGAACACCACCAGAACCCAGAAGAAAGCTCAGCAGCGGCTTTTCTTCCTACGCCAATTGAAAAAATTCGGAATGTCTCGGGATCTGCTCACCAGCTTTTACTCCGCGACCATCGAATCCATACTCTGCTGCTCCATCATCGTCTGGTACGCTGGAGCAACCGCCAAAGACAAATACAAACTCCAAAGAGTGATAAAAGCAGCAGAAAAGATCATCGGTGCCCAACTGCCCTCGCTAGATCTCCTCTACTCCACGAGAATGAAGACAAGGGCCTCCAAGATCTTACTCGACCCCTCCCACCCTGGCAGACGATACTTTGTGACCCTTCCACTGGGTCGCCGCCTGAGATCCATCCCCGCAAAGACCACTAGGCGCATGAACACCTTCTTCCCCCAAGCGGTTCTCCTGCTGAACTCACCGAACTCGAAACACCCCCCCCCCCCGGCTTACATCCCGGGGACACTCTAGCCCCAGACATCACTTCCTTCCAGCTGCAAACTCTGACCCCCCCCCCTCGAGACTCTAATTGAGACTGAGATGGACTAAATGTAGCGTACGTTGAAAAGGGGCGCTGGGAAAAAAGGGCGCCGGGTTTTTAACGATAAGCATGGATAACGTTTAAAAATGTATTGTACTGTATTTCGTTTAAAATTAATGTTTTATAAAGTTATAAATCATTAAATAATGTGCATTAAATCGGCAATTGTAAAAACGTTAATCTTTCGTTTAAATAGTGAAACGTATAATAACGTTTAAAAAAAAAATTACTAAGTAACCCTCCCTGTACCTACCCCTAACCCCTAGACCCCCCTGTTGATGCCTAAACCTAAGACCCCCCCTGTTGGTGCCTAAGTAACCCTCCCTGTACCTACCCCTAACCCCTAGACCCCCCTGTTAGTGCCTAAACCTAAGACCCCCCTGTTGGTGCCTAAACCTAAGACCCCCCTGTTAGTGCCTAAACCTAAGACCCCCCCTGTTGGTGCCTAAACCTAAGACCCCCCTGTTGGTGCCTAAACCTAAGACCCCCTGTTGGTGCCTAAACCTAAGACCCCCCTGTTGGTGCCTAAACCTAAGACCCCCCTTTTGGTGCCTAAACCTAAGACCCCCTGTTGGTGCCTAAACCTAAGACCCCCCTGTTGGTGCCTAAACCTAAGACCCCCCTGTTGGTGCCTAAACCTAAGACCCCCCTGTTGGTGCCTAAACCTAAGACCCCCCTGTTGGTTTTTTCGTTTAAAAATGTAAAAAAAAAAAAAAATGTACTGTTTTTCGTTTAAAAATAATGTTTGAAAAAAAATATTGTACTGTTTTTCGTTTAAAAATAATATTTAAAAATGTATAAATCATTAAATAATGTGTAATCATGAGAAGCAGTAATAAAACATTAAGTCTCCGGGCGCCGCTTTTAAAACGTTATTTTTCTCCGGCGCCCTTTTTTCCTATCGGGCGCCCATTAAACGATATTTATTATAGGAGTGAATGGCGGCGCCCGATTTGTCCACTAGCCTCAGGCGCCCGAATTTACTGTTACCCTAAATGTATGTATGTATGTATGCATGCATGTATACCCTGCTTGCCTTTGCTATGTTTTGCCATGTGTTGTTATATGTCCCTGATCTACTCTTGCCATGTGAACCACAAACAATTCCGGGCACACGTTTGGTGTGCTTGGCGATAATAAAGATGATTCTGATTCTATTTTTTAAATGCTAACATTTTCACTGTGTGCACAATAAATGTACATATTTACACAAAAATTATATATCTTCACAGACGTCAGATTGTATCAATACAAACAGCAACTGTGAAAAATAGTGTTCGTTCAATAAAGTTTTACTTTCGCCTTTGAAGAAAAAAAAAAGAAGCGACCCATGCGCACCAGCTTACCTAACGTGCCCTCGCATGAAGCTGAGGTGCGCACTGCGCCTGCGCCAGCCGCCTTCTGCTGTCTAGGAGACGCCCCACTGAGCTGGCGCAGTCTGCGCATGCGCTGTGTCGCTGTCTGCCCGCTTCCGGTTTAGCTCCCGCCCTGTCCGCCATCTTGGATGGAGGGAGAGAAGGGAGAGCGAGAGAGAGAGAAAAAAAAGGGGAGGAGGGGGGAGGAGAGAGCTGTATAGAGAGGACGGGAGGGGCTGCTCTCCATAGACTGGCACTGAGCTGGGGCTCCTGCACTGAGGGCGCATACACAAGCCGCAGGCCGGTATATCCTCTATAGGTGGGGTGACAGCAGGGTGGGGGAGGGGGCAGCAGCTGCCATCATTACACCCAGCATCCTAGCTGCAGCTCCACACTCCCTATAGGCTGCCTGTTTTCCTGCACACACCTCACAGCGCTTTAGGGGGGGCTGTAAACAGTACAGGGGGCTTTCTTTCTATAGGGGTTCCATCCATTACTGAGAGACAAGAGAGGGGGGATCCACAGGCAGATTCCACAGACATAGGGATCCACATCCTAGGCAGATCCCACATCCTACAGACACAGGAATTAACACACTGAAGGCCTGCAGGGGCTGGGATCAGTACAAGGGCTGTATCATTTATATAGGGGCCCATCCATCTTTGCATTACTGAGGACACCTATAGGCAGATCTCACATCTTATAGACACAGGAATCCACCTACAGAGGTCCTATAGTGATAGCTCTGCTCTGTAGGGGGCTGTAGCCAGTACTGGGGGTGTTTATTATATAGGGGGTTCTGTCTATCTTTACCATAGAGGAGGTTCTGTAGGCGGATCTCATCCTATAGACAGGGATACTGCCCACACTTTATTGCTGTAGAAGGGAGTTGAAACCTCACAGAGGTGCTTACATCTTTCGAGAATTGGGATGCTGTAGGCAGACCTTTAGACTCTATATGCGCAGACTTTGCACAGGCATTATTGCCATTTAGGGGTTGTATATATTACGGGGGTGTATTCTTTGCTTCAAAGCCAGGGGGATGGTATAGACCAGTCCTACTCCTTATAGATCTTCGTATAGGGACCTGCATAGACTTGAGGCTTTCTATACCTATGACCTGGTGCTGTTTGTTTATGCAGCAGAGAGGATATTGTAGGCAGGTGTCAGCCCCTATGGGCACAGGACACATCTTGTGGCAGACAGTATAGATATTATTGCCGAATGGGAGGCTGAATCTCTTGCATCATAAGAGGTGCTATAGGTAATCCTGATACATCTATACATGCTGGGTTTTATATTTTTTTTCCACTGACAGCTTGCACAGCAGAGTGGAGGTGATACAGGCGGACACCAGCTTCTACAGACCTCTTCCCTTCAACAATCCAGGCCGTGCACACTAATTAGAGGCTGAGACCTGCGTCTCTTTCTAAAGAGATTGGCATGCAGGCTCTTTAGAGTAGAGACACCAAGGAGTGACAGCTGCGAGACCGCAGGAGAGACACTGGCACAGAGACCTCAGTACGGGAACCTGCAAGACAAGAGAGGCTGCTACATGCACCTAGAGACCGCCCAGCCGGGGTGGTCTCTTCGGACGATTGTGATGCTAGGGCAGTAAGGCTGGCACACTTGCTTATGTCCAGAGAGACTGCCAGCAAGAAAGGGATAGGGGGGCTTGCCCGAGGAGCCAGCATGGGAGGCTGCGGGCAGAGGTCTGTGCCCCTCGCCCATTAGAAGCTGTCGGACGGGCGAGGAGAGGTAGCCAGCGGCACGGTGACACATTCAGGTAAGTCAGATGGAAGGTTCTTTGTAGTGTGCTGTGATTTGTTTTTATTGTGGCGTGAAGCTCACAATGCAATGCAAAATGCTTATTGTATTATCTTGTTTATTCTTAATGACCTGTGTTTTATATAAGACCTAACTGAACAATCGATTGGCACTCATGCTATATGAAATGGGATAAAGATTGACAATATTGTGTGATCTCTGTCGTGTTTAACCCAATAACTATGATAACGTCCATGAGCTGATAAGATGACTGGCCAAGTTGCTTGCCAATCGGGAGAATTCAAGTCCTTTAACTATCTTGTGCCGTCTCTCTGTGGGAAATCTAGCCCAGTAGATATTTGTTGTCTTGCATCTGGAGTTGTCGTTTGAAGTGCATGTGACTATATTGTGAATTTGTGGTAATTGTACTAGCACTGCTGTGTCTCTGTTCGGATTGGTAGTCACTTTTTTTTATTCTAGGAAAGGGGTAGTGTCTCTTTTGGGGGGGGGGGGGGGGTGTGCTGTGAGAACCAGTGGTGGATATCCCATGTTCTGATGGAGATGACCACTCATGGTTCACTGAGTTCTACACCAGGTGTCTGTGAAGGCATCCATGGTCAATTGGGATCTATGCTAAGCATGCATGGGGCATCCATGGCCTATTGGGATCTATGCTAAGCATGCATGGGGCATCCATGGCCTATTGGGATCTATGCTAAGCATGCATGGGGCATCCATGGCCTATTGGGATCTATGCTAAGCATGCATGGGGCACCCATGGTCAATTGGGATCTATGCTAAGCATGCATGGGGCACCCATGGTCAATTGGGATCTATGCTAAGCATGCATGGGGCATCCATGGCCTATTGGGATCTATGCTAAGCATTCATGGGGCACCCATGGTCAATTGGGATCTATGCCTAGCATGCATGGGGCACCCATGGTCAATTGGGATCTATGCTAAGCATGCATGGGGCACCCGTGGTCAATTGGGATCTATTCTAGGCACCCGTGGTCAATTGGGATCTATTCTAGGCACCCGTGGTCAATTGGGATCTATTCTAGGCACCCGTGGTCAATTGGGATCTATTCTAGGCACCCGTGGTCAATTGGGATCTATTCTAGGCACCCGTGGTCAATTGGGATCTATTCTAGGCACCCGTGGTCAATTGGGATCTATTCTAGGCACCCGTGGTCAATTGGGATCTATTCTAGGCACCCGTGGTCAATTGGGATCTATTCTAGGCACCCGTGGTCAATTGGGATCTATTCTAGGCACCCGTGGTCAATTGGGATCTATTCTAGGCACCCGTGGTCAATTGGGATCTATTCTAGGCACCCGTGGTCAATTGGGATCTATTCTAGGCACCCGTGGTCAATTGGGATCTATTCTAGGCACCCGTGGTCAATTGGGATCTATTCTAGGCACCCGTGGTCAATTGGGATCTATTCTAGGCACCCGTGGTCAATTGGGATCTATTCTAGGCACCCGTGGTCAATTGGGATCTATTCTAGGCACCCGTGGTCAATTGGGATCTATTCTAGGCACCCGTGGTCAATTGGGATCTATTCTAGGCACCCGTGGTCAATTGGGATCTATTCTAGGCACCCGTGGTCAATTGGGATCTATTCTAGGCACCCGTGGTCAATTGGGATCTATTCTAGGCACCCGTGGTCAATGGGGATCTATGCTAAGCACCCATGGGCAATATCGATGAGTAGATGTCCTTGACCCCCTAAGTGCAACAGTGAGCATGCACAGTCTCCCAGTTATTATGCTAATTAGAGGGGAGATTGCAACATTCCTGCCTCTTCCTGTCTGAAATTTTGACTTAAGGTGAAAGTCACATTTTTCAAGTGGAAAGAGGTGAGAAATGAACAACGCACAGAGGTTACCGGTATGTGGATCCAAATATAACCTGCTTCTCTGCTTTCCTTGGGTTGCTTTGTACTTTGGCTCCTACGGGAGAAAAGCGCTTTACAAATGTTTTATTGTTGTTACCTTCTGTCTCATTATACTTTAAAGAGAACCTGTAACAAAAAAATCTTCCGCTGAGAGATACTTACCTCGGGAGGGGGAAGCCTCAAGGTCCCAATGAGGCTCCGCCTTCCTCTGTAGCTTGGGGGAATCCAACGCTTTCTCCACCAAAACTGCGCAGGCGCTGCAATATTTACCTACTGCGATCCTGCACAGGCGTAGCAGTATCGGCTCGTTATTCGGGCTAAGGTGGAAATGGCCGAGCCCGAACAATCCGCTCTACTGCGCAAGCGCAAAGGACTCGCTCCTGGGAGTAGAGGAGAGCAGATCGGGCTCAGCTATTTCCGCGTAGCCCGAATAAAGAGCCAATACTGCACAGCATAGCGGCAGCTAAATATTTACTTCACCGCTGTTCGGGGGTTGCAGCGCTGGATTGCTGGGATGGAGAAGAACTGGGTAATCCTCGGTAGGTTCCAGAGGCTTCCCCCTCCTGAGGTAAGTATCCCCCAGAGGGTTTTTTTTTTTTACAAGTTTTCTTGTGGTGAAAAAAGCCAATTTTATTTACCTGGGGCTTCTACCGCCCCCCCTGCAGATGTCCTGTGCCTGCGCTAGTCCTCAGCGATCTGCCAGTCCTCCGCCATAGCTCAGTTTCGTTTTTGCCACAGCGCCTGCACATCCTTGTTCGCGCTCCCATCGCCAGGAGTGCCCTGAAGTGGGCACAGTGGAGATTTTCTCGTACTGCGCGTGTGCAGGAAGCTCGTGGTGTCTGCAAAAACGAAACTGAGCCGTGGCGGTGGACCAGAGGACTGTAGAGTGAACCAGAGACGAAGCACCCTCCATGTATTTTACCATATATATTAGTGGGAACATTAGAGAAAACACCTACCCTGTTCTCTGTTTTATTCTTCACTGCTCAGACTGCTTGTTTCAGCCCTGATAAAATCCCCGACTGAGCATTCAGTCTGGCTTTGCTCAGGAATCATTACTATATAGCTGAATGATTATAGCAGAGCCAGAAGGGGGCAGGCTTGGGCTGGAAAAGACATCAGAGGAGACATACTCCACTATAATGATTCCTGAGCAAAGCCAGACTGAATGCTCAGTGGGGGATTTTATCAGGGCTGATAACAGGCAGGCTGAGCAGTGAAGGGTGAAACAGTGAGCAGGGTAGGTGTTTTCTCTAATGTTCCCACTGATATATATGGTAAAATACATGAGGGTGTGTCGTCTCTGGTTCACTTTAAGGATCCCTTTGAGGCACAAAGGGCCCTGATGCAGCAACTAGCAGTATGATGCTGTGCGCAGGTAGGGTTCCCCATTACTAATGGCAGGGGCGCACCACCTGTTAACCCATTAACGCCACCCAGGGCTGTGGGGTCGGTACAAAAATCATCCCGACTCCTCAGTTTTTTAAACCACCGACCCCAGGTACCCAAAATTGCTCTGACTCCGACTCCTTAGTCTAATTTTTACAAAAGATGTGGATTTGGTTCAAAAATCATCTGACTCCGACTCCTCAGTTTATTGAAACTACGGACTCCAGGTACCCAAAATGAATCAGACGCCACAGCCCTGATGCCACCCACATTAACAGGTTAATGCACATGGCACTAATGAGTTAGCGGGCGGGGCTTCCCGGCTTTAGTAATGGTGAAATTGTCATGCACTACCTGTGCCCAGCAAGCCTACTGCTAGTTTGCTCATTAGGCCCTAAAATTCGAATGAGGTAAACTGGTGCAGTGTTCTCCCAGGCTCTTTTAGCTGGGTGTTCCACCTGGCTAATTTTGGTGACCACCCGGCTGTCATTGGCTCACCTCCTCTGTGCAACTCCGCTCACAGCATAGGAGAAGCACCGGCCCTGCTTTCTTCCGTTGTGCCCCACCCAGCTGATTTTTCATGCCACCCGGCTGGAATAAAATTTTGGGGTGAACACTGTGATGTAAAGTGTGACGTTTGGAATGGATCCTTTCAAGATCAAAATTGCATTGTGCGCATGTCCTATCTATGCAGGTTCAAGACCTTTATTTGCAGAGATTGTTTTCCTATGAGAGGCGCCTGCTTACTGCGAACTACAAGTCCCGCCTCCTCACATAGTTGACATGGATTCTAATATCATGTCTGGATGCCGGTGCAGTCTGGCATTTATTGTTTTCCCACTTTGAACATACATGACTGACCAGTCTACCAGCTGGATCCAGAGAGGATAGCATGACAGCTGCAATGGTGCTTAAAGCGGACCTAAACCCAGGATTTCCTCTCTGCTCTAAAAGATAAGCAACGGAATAATAACATTTACAGAAAAACATTTCCTTGTTCCTGCTTATAGAGCTCCTTCTGAGATGCTGCAGTGTAGTTACTGCCTGGTTTGCTGGGAGCACAGAAAGGGTTAAACTCCTGTTTACATATAGCCTGTCTGAACGGCACACCTGAGGCGCAGATCAGACAGAGATAACCGCTTAAATTACAGTGGCTTATCACATCCAGACAAGGGTGAATTAGACAGGCTTTTATCTCTAAATACACGCAGGGTGGTGGTCTTTGTGTTTTTCCTTCTGTCTTGTGGAAGAGTTTAGGTCCTCTTTTTAAAGGGAACCCGATGTGCTAAATATGGAGGCTAACATGATTATTTCATTTTAAGCAATACCAGTTGCCTGGCAGTCCTGCTGGTCCCCTGCCTCTAATACTTTTAGCCATAGACCCTGAACAAGCATGCAGGAGATTAGACGTTTTTGACTGTATTAGATGCATGTTTGTTTGTGATCCAATACTGCAGCCAGAGATCAGCAGGACAGCCAGGCAACTGGTATAGTTTAAACGAAAATAAAAATGGCAGCCTCCATGTACCTCTCACTTCAGGTGTGCTTTAAAGGGAACACAATATGGTGGTGGACATATATTTCCTTTTAAACAATGCACATTGCTTTCCAAATTCAAAAAAGCTGCGCACTAATGTTCCCATGAACAGATTCCTCTCATGTAAACATAAGTTCAATCCCAGTATTCATTCAAGTGTGCTGTCTTGCTCATGCAGTTGGTGATCACTGTCTCCGCTCCGGCAATACACCACCACCACACCCCAAGCAGTGGGCACTCACCAAATCGTATTGACCCTCTATTAGATGGGTCTCCAGCGCCTATGGGGTCATATGGCCACCCCCTGCCTTCTCGAGCACTCTCGTCCACTTGTTTCAACCTTTCTCATGGGATCATCACACCTCAAAAGACAACATTCGGGATAGCCATAGCGTAAAACCATAAAACCATTTATTAATAAAAGAAAATTGCACTCACAAGCATGGAGGTATTCATAGAGCTGTTCATGGGAACATTAGTGCGCAGCTTTTTTGAATTTGGAAAGTGGACTTTGTATGTGTAATTTTAGCTGGTGCACCACCGTATTGAATACACCAGAGTTTTAATATCAGCGCGGTTTTTGCAATAATGCACATTGCTTGGCTAGGCTGCTGATCCTCTGCCTCTAATGTTTTTAGCCATAGACCCTGAACAAGCATGCAGCAGATCAGGTGTATCTGAGTGAAGTCTGACTGGATTAGGCGTATGCTTGTTTCAGGTATGTTGCTCAGGCACTACTGCTGATTGCTTTGTCTGAAGGATGCCAGGCAACTGGTAATGTTTAACAGGTAGTCTAAATGGCAGACTCCATAGGTCTCCCACCACAAGTTCCTTTTAATAGCTGAATAGAGTACTGGTTAAGGGCTCTGCCTTTGACATGGGCGACCAGGGTTTGAATCCTGGCTAGGGTCAGTACCTATTCAGTAAGGAGTTCAAGGCAAGACTCCCTAACACTGCAGGGTGGCCTCCTGAGCGCATCCCAGTGGCTGAAGTTATAGAAAAGCGCTATATTAATGTTCGGATTATTATTCTTAAAAGGAAACTTAACTGAGAGGGATATGGATGTAAACAATACCAGTTGCCCGGCTGTCTTGCTGATCTCTTTAGCTGTAGTAGTGGCTGAATCACAGACCTGAAACAAGCATGCAGCTAATCCAGTCTGACTTCAGTCAGAGCAACTGATCTGCATGCTTGAGGGGCTGTGGCTAAAAGTATTATGCTGAATACACACGATGCGTTTTTGTGGTCGATTCGCATCGATTCGATTATTTCCAACATGCTCGATTCGGATTTCGATCGTTATTGCCGTCGATTTGCATGTTACTGATGCCAAATCGACGGCAAAAACGATCGAAATCCGAATCAAGCATGTTGGAAATAATCGAATCAACGCGAATCGACCGCAAAAACGCATCGTGTGTATTCAGCATTAGAGACGCAGGTTCAGCAGGAGAGTCAGGCAACTGGTATTATATTAAAAGAAAAAATCCATATCCTTCTCAGTTTAATCTTTAAGTATATGTGGACCATGAAGCAGGTATCTTGTTCTTCACTCTCTTCCAGGGCTGAGGAGTCGGAGCAATTTAAGAGTCGGATGATTTTTGTACCAAATCCACAGCCCTGGTAAGTATTAGACTGAGCCATTTTGGGTACCTGGAGTTGGAGTCGATGGTTTCATAAAGTCGCCTAGTACACACCATACAATTTTCTGTAATGCTGGGGATACACGGTACGTTTCTGTACCGTGTATCGAGCAGCTGATGCCAGGAACTGATAATATTCAGCAGGTCCGATGACCCAGCTCGATCCCCGCTGGCGGACAATGGCAGGGAATCGAGCGGCTGATAAGGAAGCGGGGACGAGTGGGGATCGATCTGTGCGGACGAGCGGAGACGCGCCGGCATCGAGCCACTGGCTCGATACCGGCGCATTATCGCGCCGTGTATGCCCAGCATTAGATTTACCTGCCAGATAGATAATTTACAACATGTTGGAAATGATCTATCTATCCATCTATCTGCCTAGCAATTAGGCATTGTTCTGCTCAGCAGAAGATCACCAGAAGACAATGCACCAGAGATACTGACCAGTCTCTACCAGTACTTTACAGAAAATAATCTAATTACAGAAAATTTAAAGGTGCCCATACACTTAAACGTTTTCCCGCAGATATTATTATTATTATTTAGTATTTATATAGCGCCAACATCTTCCGCGCTGTACAGAGAATATATTGTCTTGTCAATAACTGTCCCTCAGAGGAGCTCACAATCAACAGCAGATTCGATCACTGTGAAATCGATGCGCAAATGCTGAACGAAAATCGATCGTTCCCGTCGATCTGTCCTCACGGAAGACTCGATCGCTGTTGGGTCGGGAGTGTGTCGATAGCGGCATTCGAATCTCCGGCCGACGCTAGCAGCAATACATTACCTGTTCCACCGGCGCGTGTCCCCGCTCTCCCCGCTGTCTCTTCTCCGCGCTGGGCTCCGGCTGGGTTCACTCACATCCTGTCCTGACAGGAAGTTTAAACAGTAGAGCGCCCTCTACTGCTTAAACTTCCCCCGACAGGAAGTAAAGTGAAGCTGGAGCCCAGAGTGTAGATGGGACAGTGGAGACCGGGGGGAATTAGGCCGGGCGGGGCAGCTCCACAGATTGTGAATCGGTTTCATAGTGAAATTGATTTAAAATCTGTTTGCAGTGTAGGCAGCCAATAGATCCCTCTTTGATCAGATTCGATCACAGGCCCAGTGCACACCGAGCGGTTTTTGGAGCGATCAGCCGGCCGCATCCGCCTGGAAAAACGCTTGGCTAATGTATTGCAATGGGATGGTGCACACCGGCGGTTTGAGTTTTTTGCCAAGCCGCAAACGCGCCTCCTGCTGCGCGTTTGCGGATTTCGGAAGCGTTTCGTCCTCAATGTAAAGTATAGGAAAAACGCAAACTGCTCTGAAAAACGCTACTTCAGAGCGGTTTGCCAGGCATTTTTGTTACAGTAGCTGTTCAGTAACAGCTTTTACTGTAACAATATCTGCTGCACAAAAACGCACGCAAAACCGCTAGGTATGTTTAGAAAACCTCTCTAAACATGCCTAGAATCGCACTGAAATCAGCTCCCAAAACCGCTAGCGTATTGCGGATCTGCTAGCGGTTTTGGTGTGCACTGGGCCACAGAGGGATCTATCTGCTCGATCTGGTGGCAATCGACCAGTGTATGGCAGCCTTAACCGAAAATTGTATTTTGTGTACTAGGCATATAAGTCCTGTCCAGAAAGCTCTGCAGAATGTTTTAGTGAGAGTTCTAAAACCAGCTACCTTTTTTTTTTTTTTTTTTTTTTTTTTTTTATCATAAAACCATTTTTATTTTTTTTTAAATTATCTTTTGAACACTTTGAAGGATTCTCGGCCGACCGGTCGTTCTTCGTTCATTCCAATCAATGACGGTTGTGTGTGGTGCTTTAAGGAGGCCAGTAATGATCCAATCTTTTTCATACAATCTTACCATTTCTATGTAATATAAGGTAACTAGCTGAAGTATCTATTCAGTATATTTACTCAACTTACCCCTATACTACATAGATTTGGTAAGATTGGATGGAAACGATTGGATCATTAGTGGCCACCATTACACACAAGCAGCAGTAGTTCTCTTTTGCTAGTGACCCTGTTCCTGCTAAATTTGTTTTCTTTAGTTGGTTATGGCAGCTGTCAGAAGTTATTTGGAAAGTGTAAAATCTTCGCACTTCATTGGTTAGCTGCGGTCTTCCGTGATTGGATTGCTTTGACCTTTTTGGCATACTGACCTTTTTCCTCCAGAGTTATGGAAAGCTGAGGCACAATGTTATATTTTTGGAAGGCATTGTTCGTGCTGAAAGGCCAGAACACTTGAATTTACTACAGGCCACAATCTGATAGGACTCTTTCACACTGGAGACCGAACTGCGCGCTTATTGGGCAGTTCATTCTCCCATCTGCTTATTTTCGCGTAGGTTATCCAGAAATGCACTGTACAAGTACATCAGGATAACGCGATCTGTTACAGTGTAGAGATGTGAAAATACCCATGCAATCGCACCTGCAGTGTGTTCACATGCAGTAAAGTATTGCACAGCATGCGTAGTGGGAAAGCAACCCTTAAAGGATACCCGAACTGATATGTGACATGAGATAGACATGTGTATGTACTGTGCCTAGTATACAAATAACTATGCTGTGTTCCTTTTTTTTCTTTCTCTGCCTGAAAGAGTTAAATATCAGGTATGTAAGTGGCTGACAGGAAGTGACTACAGTGACCCTCACTGATAAGAGCCATTTTCTGCTAGGAAAGTGTTTTATAGTTGGAATTTCTAATCAGTGAGGGTCACACTGTAGTCACTTCCTGTCTGAGTCAGCCACTTACATACCTGATCTTTAACTCTTTCAGGCAGAGAAAGAAAAAAAGGAACACAGCATAGTTATTTGTGTGGTTGGCACTGTACATACCCATGTCTATCATCATGTCACATGTCACCTCGGGTATCCTTTAAAGCGGAACCTGAACTCAGAACTGCCTCTCTGCTCTAAAAGATAAGCAACAGCATAATAACCTTTTAAAGAAGCCTTTTCTTTTAACAGTTGATACAAATCCTGCAATAAGTCTGCAGTGTCTACTTCCTGCTTTCATGGAAGCAGACCTATTGTTGTCATATGTTAGCTCTCTGCTGCAGCTGCCAGCTGACACAGCTGAGAGATCAAATTACACTTGTGATTAGTCACAGATGAGGGGCAATTAGGCTAAACTCTCTAAATACATACAGGGTGCATTTCTCTGTTTTCCTTCTGTCCCGTGCAACCACTTCAGGACTACGCATATAAAAATCTTTTGCCTTTCTATGAATGCTAGTTTCTGACGTGTAGTAGATTTTTACTGCAGCAGTCATGTGCATTCTGACAGCTGACCCCTTCCGGAATGAATGAGGAGCCATGCTGATTGGCTCCTGATCACCTGATCGCTAGGATGACATAATTATCACTTTTGATTTATTGAAATCTTAATTTCCACCTCTGTATAGCAGCCCTGCAGTGTACCAAAAAAAAAAAAAAAAAGTAAAAACCCACCAAACCCCATAATTTTGACATCTCAACGTTTCCACATGGCTAATCAGTCTAGGTTGTGACATCACTGGGAGGGCGGGGCTACTTGCCAATATACATTAATATATACATATAAGAAGTGTTTCTTGTGCTGAAACCAGAAAAATTACCGTAAAAGTTGGTATCCTAAATAATTTGCTGCACTCTGTGTCACTACAGGGCCTCTTAATAAAAACTATGGCTTTTCAGGTTTATTTGTGAACCACACTTGGTTTGGCTTTGATGGGGAAAGCTTGTACTATAATGAAAGAGAGAGAGTTTAAAGAGGAACTCCAGTGAAAATAATATAATAAAAAAAGTGCTTCATTTTTACACTAATTATGTATAAATGATTTAGTCAGTGTTTGCCCATTTTCAAATCTTTTAAATCCCTGATTTATATTCTGACATTTATCACGTGGTGACATTTTTACTGCTGGCAAGTGATGTAGCTGCTGCTTGCTGTTTTGGCAGTTGGAGACAGCTGTAAACAGCTATTTCCCACAATGTAACAGGGTTCACAGACAGGAAACTGCCAGGAGTACCTTGGTACTCAGCTTCTTATGGGAGGGGTTTCACCACAATATCAGTCATACAGCGCCCCCTGATGGTCTGTTTGTGAAAAGGAATAGAATTCTCATGTAAAAGGGGTATCAGCTACTGATTAGGATAAAGTTAAATTCTTGGTCGGAGTTTCTCTTTAACTTACCTGGGGCTTCTACCGCCCCCCGCAGACATCCTGTGCCAGGGAAGAATGGTCCCCTGCCACAGCTTGCTTCCAGTTTTTGCGACTTTAATGTTGCAAGCCACTGCGCCTGCGTGCGGCCTCACTCCTGCTGATGTCGCCGTGAGCTTCATGCGCAGGTGCAGTACACTTGTACGGGGAGTGTATGGGAGGTTAGGAGCTAATTTTAAATTGTGTATTTTTACTATTTGGCCACAAGATGTCCTCACACTTTTTTTTTTTTTAATTTTTGCAGCTGCTGTCCCGTACTAATAGTATGTGAACAGGAAGTAATGCATGCATGTGTAATTCAGTTCGATACAATGACCACAGGCAACTGTTTGATGCTGGCTTTCATTGACACGGGGACTTAGATTAATGAATGTAAAACTGCGTTCCCATACATTGATCTACCCTCTAACGATTGGTGGTGAGCGGCGGGGGCTAGTGGTTAAGGATGCCCTACACACATAGATTGCCACCTAATGAGGCTAAACGATCAATCCCTCTCTGTTCTGAATCTGATTAGAGAGAGAGAGAGGTCTGTTTTTCGACCACACACAGCACATCGATTTTGAATACATTTCAGCATGACATCTTTTGAAACTGGATCGCACCGCTGCGTCACACTTCTCAATGCGGTGCATACAGCCTATCGTATGCCCCTGATCAACTGAGTTTTTCCATCCAATTGTTGGATATTTTCCACCCATTCTGATCGATGTTTGCTAAAAAATCATTTGAAATTGCAGTCGATATCAGAGTTGTGGAGTCGGAGGAATTTTTGGGTACCTGGAGTCTGAGTCGGGGGTTCCATAAGCCGAGGAGTGTGATGGTTTTTGTACTGACTCCACAGCCCTGGTCAATACGACGTGTTGTGCTATAGATTCCTGGCAGTTTTTATCAGTGGAAGCAACAGGGAAAATCGTTGTGTGTATGGCCAGCTTCAGATATAAACCATATTCCAGGATGCGCGAGGTGGCATGTTCCATTGCAAAAAATAGACAATGTGTATGTACAATGCTAAGCCAACAAATTCCTAAAGGTCAGTGGTCCTCAAACTAAGGCCCGAATGTGGCCCCTGAGGCTTTTTCACAAAATGTATTACTTATAGATGCCGCCCACTGTATCTTTAAATATTGGTGCCCCACATATAGCACAGTGTTCTCCCCAGGCTCTTTTAGCCGGGTGCTCCACCCAGCTAGTTTTGGTGACCACCCGGCTGTCATCGGCTCACCTCCTCCTATACTGTAAGCAGAGCTGCACACAGAAGCACCAGCCCTGCATTCTCTCATCTCACCCCACCCGGCTACTTTTTCATGCCACCCGGGTGGAAAAAAATTCTGAGGAGAACACTGTAGCAGAGCTGTCACCACCCTTCCACATGGAAGCCAGAAAGTCGCGGGGGGGGAGAGGTCGGCATACACTCTCTACACATGCTGTGTTGGTGGGATATTATCAGCTCTGGATAAATGGGAGATGTGAGGGCTGCCCATGTTAATAGGCACTGTCTACAATACCTAGGCTCAATGTAAAGTTTTTCTACATCACTTTATGTATTCTCCGGCCCCCCAGCAGTCTGAAGTATGTTGACCCAGCCCTTGATCGAAAAGGTTTGGGGACCCCTGCTATAGGTAATAGTACCAAGCAGGCACCAGCAGCGCTGTGGAGTCAAAGTTGGAGCAATTTTGGGTGCCTGGGGTCAGTCGATGGTTTCATAAAGGATTTTTGTACTAACGCCACAGCCCTGTACTCCAGGAAAAGTAAAATACACTTAAAAACGGGAGGTAGTGGCAGACTTGTACAATTTTACATAACAATGCAACACGTTTCGCTGGTATTTCAGCCGCTTCTTCAGGCAATTAACAGGAGTAATGGATTACCAGCTCTTAGCAGGCACGGGCACCCCACGTCGCATTGTTTTGTGCTGTATACAATAAAATGTTGCCTGAATTAGGCTATTAAAATTTTCAATGGAGAGGTAAATCCACCACTACCTGCCATTTTTTTTAAACAGTTTTTAGTGTATTTTATTCTTCCTGGCACCTCTGTTTTGTCCTATTACCTATGAGTTTCTGCACCCTTGGTGGAGGGAGGGGTGTCCCTCCTATTTTCCAAGCTACAGAGTGAATGTTTATTAATTCACACAGATTTTAGTCTATATAAGGTGATTTTAACATACTACACCTAGTGTCCTCCCCAGAATTTTTTGTTCAACCGGGCGGCATGAAAAAGTAGCCGGGTGGGGCGGGACAGAGGAATACCGGGCCGGCGCTTCTCTGCATAACTCTGCTTGGAGCATAGGAGAAGGGGAGCAGATGACAGCCGGGTGCTCGCCAAAACTAGCCGGGTGGAGCACCTGGCTAAAAGAGCCTGGGGAGCACACTGCTGCACTATCATGGGCTCTCAATTTCCTTTTTGTTTTTGCAAATACAAATAACCAGACTGTGTTCCTTTTTTTTTTTTTTTTTTTTTTTTTTTTTCTGCCTGAAAGGGTTAACATGTAGGTACGCAAGTGACAGTTTCTCTAAACTTGGGACCTAGTCGACTATAGCATAACCTTTTTCCGCAAAAGAGCAAAGAAGCGTGCACCTTCCGTCCTATGATTTATTTCCACATTGTGACATGTTGTGATGTATTGACACTGAGGTACACAAAAAGTATTTCACAGAAACAAAGCCTGCTAGTGACAGAGTGCAAGGGTATCTTACATGTCCTGGAACAAGTGGGTCACATCATTGGAGGTGGGTGGTGGGCATTAGGGTGGCTTGGCGACGGCCGTTTCGCGTCTCCTGACGCTTGGTCACGCTGCGTACCACTAACGTTAGTGGTACGCAGCGTGACCAAGCGTCAGGAGACGCGAAACGGCCGTCGCCAAGCCACCCTAATGCCCACCACCCACCTCCAATGATGTGACCCACTTGTTCCAGGACATGTAAGATACCCTTGCACTCTGTCACTAGCAGGCTTTGTTTCTGTGAAATACTTTTTGTGTACCTCAGTGTCAATACATCACAACATGTCACAATGTGGAAATAAATCATAGGACGGAAGGTGCACGCTTCTTTGCTCTTTTGCTGAAAATCGTAGTACTTTCTTCTTGTCTGTTTACGCGGAGCACACGTCCAGTGACAGAGGTATAGAGTGCAAGCAGTGGGTCCACCTTTATTAGCCTAGCAACAGCCATCAAGGACAGCCTGTGGAGTTGTGAGATGTGCCACACATATTCTTCTTTCTTTGAATGAAATCGACTATAGCATAACCTTCAGGCCGGTTTCAGACTGCAAAACAGCGTTAGCTATTGCGCGGTGCTCCCTGTCTGGCCACCAGCCAAGCAGGAAGTGACGTGTGCATGACAGCTTGCCGCCACTTCCTGCTTCGGGTAAGCGCATTGTTGAAATACCCTTCTGCGCATGCGTGTTTAAAAACCAAATGTAGAAAAGAACCTCACACCTTGTTGCGTGGGTGCTGGTGCAGGACTCCTAGGCAGCATGAACAAGTCAGGGCTGTGGAGTCGGAGTTGGAGTCGGGGCAATTTTGGGCACCCGGAGTTGGAGTTGGAGTCGGGGTTTCAGAAACTGAGGAGTCGGAGTCAGGAGTCGGAGTCGCATGATTTTTGTACAAAATCCACAGCCCTGTTAAGTATACACTAAGGAGTCGGAGTCGAGGAGGCGGAGTCTGAGCAATTTTGGGTACGCGGAGTCGGAGTCGTGCTTTCAGAAACTGAGGAGTTGGAGTCTGAAGATTTTTGTACCGACTCCACAGCCCTGGAACAAGTATCCAAAGGAGTCCGCACACAGTCTTTCAGAAGCAAAAGTGCAAGTTTATTGCTCCATCACACACATGCAATATTCATCTGATGGAAGGGCCAGCGATTGTTCCAGGGCCTATGGGGGTCCCCTTGTCAAGGTATAAGGCTGATAAAACATATACACCTCACCAGTACAATAAATAGCCATCGTTATGCAAAAATTGCATAATGATTATTTATTGTATGTCTTGATAAACTTGCACCTTTGCTTCTGAAAACCTGTGTGCGGACTCCTTTGGAAACGTGTTTAAAGAAACACGTGTCGCCATAGACTAACATGACCTCCGGGACGACGCACACCGCCGCAAGACGAAACAGCACCACAGCGGCAACGTAGTTTTGGCCAAGCGTTGGAGATGCAGTGAAAACGTTGCAGTATAAAAGTCTCTGCACCACCCCGGGGGGGGGGAAGGGGGGAGGGAAGGGCCCTCATTGATGAGGTAATGCCAAGAAAGACTTTGACCATTTTTAACAGTGTGAAAAAAAGCAAGAGAAAAAATAAATATATAAGCAGTCGCTTGAAATCAACGATCAGTCTAACATGTGATACACATTACCCTGAAATCCAAAATAGTAATTAGGGACAAGGAAGAATACTAAACATGCCTCGCCCTGTCCGAGAGGCAATGTACAATAAAGAATTATGCAATGCATACGTAATGTAATAAGTAGAACAAATGGCAGAAGGAAAAAGAGTTGAGAAAGGCGTGACATTTATTCAGGTTGTATTTAGAGAGGTGATAGGGGAAGGCTGGTAACGTACAACAAGGATCTGTCACTAGAAGATTGCCTGACTGCCCTGCTGATCCTGTCTCTCTAATACTTTTAGCCTTTTCCCTGAACAAGCATGCAGCAGATCAGGTACTCTGACTCAGGTGACTCCCTTTACTGGATTAGCCATATGCTTGTTCCAGGGATTTGACTCGGTCACTACTTATGCCAAAAGATCAACTGGCATTGTTTACAAGGTAATAAAGATGGCAGCCTCCATATCCCTCTCACCTTAAGTTGGCTACTCCAAGGGTTTGATCAGCTGGAAGTCGGAGGACTCTGGATTGTTGTTTTTTGTATCTTTGTTTTTGGGATGATTCCGTTTGAAAGCTTTGTTGGTTTTCAAGCAATTTATCCCAGACTTATATTGTGTTTTGGGCAGGCATCCTCTGTAGCTGCGTATGTGAATTTCTTGAATGGATCTAACCAGTCTCAGGGCTTGTTTCCATTGAAGCGTCATTCCTGGCAGGTGGGCGGGGCTTGCGATCCCATTCATTACTGAATGGAATTGCGGGCTGAAGCACCCCTAATCGCAGGCAACCATCCGCATGAATGGAAACATCAGAGTGCAGTCTATTCACTGTCTGTTTGTCCCTGCGATCACGTTTCCATAAGCGGGCCTGAAAGCTTGCTGTATGGAAACAAGCCCTTAGTAATTCATTCTTCAGTGGTTGGTAGATCAGATGCTAACCACTTCAGTGATGTGTACTACCTAGAAGTAAAAATGCACTCCAGATAATAGGGCGTTTTTTTAGCAGAAGGCCAGGTAACCGGTATTGCATAAAAGAAAATCAATATGGCAACCTCCACATACCTCTCACTACAGTTTTCCTTTAAAGCGGACCCAAACCAAACATTTTTTTTAATTCAAAATATTTAGTTGCACCACTCTGATACATACAAAGATAAAGAAACACTCCTTCAAGCCTATGAGCATTTCAGTGCATACTTTTCACCCTTCTCTTTTCATTACTAGGGTTATACAGGTGGCAGCCATTAGCAATTCCTCCATTGCCCGGACACATCTACTCCACCAGTCTGCCGGATTCTGTCCCGGCAATATGAAAGGAAGGGAGGGGTTCCACCAATAAATGTAAACTATTTTATATTTGTCATCATGCAGCTGAAAAAAGGCTGCTATTTATTATTATAATTTAGAAAATAGATTTTATTTCTGAAATCTTGTATTTTTAATTTGGGTCCACTTTAAGTGAGCCAGCAAGAACGCGGACGAGCGGGGACGCGCCGGCATCGAGCTGCAGGCTCGATACCGGCGCATAAACTTATCGTGTATGCCCAGCATTAGATTTACCTGCCAGATAATTTCCAACATGTTGGAAATTATCTATCTTACCATCTATCTGCCCAGCAATTAAGCATTGTCCTACTCAGCAGGAGATAACCAGAAGACAATGCGCCAGAGATAATGACCAGTCTCTACCAGTACTTTACAGAAAATAATCTAATTACAGAAAATCGAACAGAAAATTGTATGGTGTGTACTAGGCATTGCCTCGTCTACACCAGGCGATCCGGCGGCTCGATTAGCTGCCGGATCGCCTCTTCCACATCCCTGCGCGTACCCGCCGCGTCCCCGCTCGCCCGCGCGTGCGTCGGATTCGATCCCCCGCTCGGCCCTGCCGGCGCCGCTTATCTTCCGCTTGATTCCCTGCCGTTGTCCCCTCGTTGGGAACGAGCATGGAATCGGCGGTGGCGAGATCCGACCTGTCGGATCTTATCAATTGAGGCGCATCGGCGGCTCGATTGATAAGGCACATCGTGGAGACCTCGCTCCGTGTAGACGGGGCTTTTAGAATTTAGGGAGGGTGCTGTCCCCCCAATCACGTTAGCGGAATTTCCCTATGGACTTTCTCACTAGCTCCACCATCCTAGTGCAGAAAAAAGTACCAAGTTGTAGGTTGGCCCCATAGGTAGGGAGCCACAGGTTTCAGTGCCTGCATACTTACCTCCCATTCTTTTTCATCATTGTGAAACCCTCTAGTCACCCATTTCACTTTGGAAGGTTGCGAGATTTCCGTAGCCAGTCTACCTGCTAGATGTTTGGTTGCGGCCGCTTGGATTTTTTTCAAATACGGAAGAAAACAAACCAAAACATGTTTCTACAAAATGCGCAAGTTAAAGCATTGTGTCATTGCAGATAGCTGCAAGGGTTATCTGGAAAGTAACAGCTGTTTGCTTTTATCTGCCACGCAAGGTATTCTTTCTGTGTAATGTAACTCGCACCTGTCAGGTTAACCACTTTTCTCCCTGTACCACTTGTCACATGACTGCACAATGCCAGTAACTGTTCAGCAGCATTAACATGAAGCCCCTCCCCACCTCAATTCTTCCAACCCATAGGTGAGGGGTGCGGAGCCACCACAAGAAATACATTGAAAACCTTGTGAAACGGGATAATAAATGCTTAAAGCGACCTGAACTCAGAACTTCCTCTCTGCTGTAAAAGATAAGCAACAGCATAATAACCTTTAAAGAAAAACATTTCTTTGTTACAGCTTACATAACTCATGCAATAAATCTGCAATGTCTACATCCTGCTTTCATGTATTCTATGTCTGCTATAGGGTTAACATCCTGCGTTTACATGTTAGCTGTGTCTGCTGAGGACTGCCAAATTTCTGTGCTGACACAGCTGAGAGATCAAATTACACTAGTGATTACTTAAAAATGTAGGGGAGTTAGACAGGCTCTTCTCTAAAAAGGGTGCATTTCTCTCTGCTCTCCTTGTGTCCTGTGCAAGAGTTCAGGTCCACTTTAAGCCGCAGAACAGGCGGAGTCCCAAGTGCTCACACTGCCTGGAACCATTTGCAAGTTACACCCCAATTGGGGGGGGGGGTAAGGGCAGTGTAGGCAGTGCTCCCCCATGCTCTGACCACTTGTGGGACTACCCACAACTAACAGAGTGGGGCGTGGAACTCCCAGCTGTCCTTGGCAAACTATAGGTAGACCCGTGTGCATTTTTTGGTAGCCTGTTCCTAAAGGCAGTTTGCTGGTTTTCCTCCTGTGGAAGTTGAGTAGATGACCAGACATTTAGGTAGGAAAACCTCCCCAAACTGAGCAAAGTAAATGGGCAAAGCAATCGTGTTAAGTGTTAATTATTCATTCCAAAACTGAACTTTTGGTATTCGGAAGCCCAATGTACAGAGATGTACTTGCATCCATAATGAACCTTCCTTATGTCGAGGCCCAATAAAAAAAAGTGTTTATTCCAGGTGCTTGGTTCCCTTTAAAGAGTAAAGATAAAAAATGCCCCTGGAGTATACTTACCTCGGGAGGGGGAAGCCTCTGGGTCCTAATGGGGCTTCCCCCGTCGTCCTCGGTCCCACGGCGGTTTCGCTTTGCCCCTCTGAACAGCGGGCATGTAAATATTTCCCTTACCGGCTCCATCGCAGTAGCGGCTCTCGGCTCCGAAATAGGCAGAAATAGCCGATCCCAGTCGGGTCCACTCTACAGTGGAGCAGACCCGACTAGGATCGGCAATTTCCAAGCAGAGAGCCGCAACAGCGCCCCCACTGGAACAGGGAAAGGTAAATATTGCACTGCCTGCCAAATTGTCGGCTGTGCATTCGGAGGGGCAGTGAAAGACCACCACTGAGTACCCCCCTGGGGCATTTTTTTTTATGACAGTGTCTCATTAAAGGGGAACCTGAAGTGAGAGTATTATGGAGGCTGCCTTCTTCATTCCCTTATAAACAATGGCAGTCTGGTTGTCATCATGATATTTAGGGTTCCCTTTAAATATCATTGGACAGAACACACTGCTCATCCCCTCCCCTCTCCACCGGATAGAATATGCTGCTCATCCTGCATTCCCCCTGCCCCCCTTTCCTCTATAGGACAGAATACATTGTTCATCTTAAACCCCCTCCCCTGACAGAACACCTTGCCCATCCTGCCTTCATCCACTCTTCATAAAGCAGAACATACTGCTCATCTCTCTTCCCCCCCCCCCCCTTCCCACATAGGATAGAAGTTGTTGCCCACCCTGTGCCTCATTCTCCTATAGGGCACAAGAACAACACCTACAATTACCTCATAAGTTTAATTTCAATTCTAGTTTGTTTTAGAATGGTATAGTATGGAAGTTTTCAGACTGATACCAGTTCCTATGACTGTTACATCAATCTGTACCTCCTGTGTAGAGTGCGATGTGCTTCTGAGGTGTATGGACAGTGATGGAGAGGTGCCCCACCCAATCTAACCTAAAGTGTACTTGAAGTGACACGTGACATGAGATAAACCTAGGGATATATAATACCAGCCCCTGTAAGAAAGTATCCGAAGTCCCTTTTTCTATTTTCCAGTACGGCAAGAGTTAAAAAAAAAAATAGTGGTTAGCTATGCAAAAGAACTTGTCAGACATAACTAAAGCTACGTACACACATGCGACAACGATCGCTCGTTGTGAACGACGAACAAACATTTAATTGACGAAAGAACGACCTAAGTAAAGTTCGTTTTTAAAGGTACGTAACGATCTGATCGTTAGAACGAACGTTACATCACGTAAAGCAACTATTGCGCCTGCGCATAAAAATGAGAAGTTTCATGGAGAAATAGTGAAATGCTCATGTCAAGCTTAGTACGAACGACCGTTTCCAACGATGTACTACTTTTGCAAACGATCGTCGTTGGAAAAAATCCGCCAAGATAGATTGTTCTTTTTTAACGATCTAGCTCGTCCGTCGTTAGACTTGATGGTCGTTGGCGCCTTTTTTTTTAAACGATCGTCGTTTGACATGATCGGGGAACAATCGTTTCAAACGACTATAGTCGCATGTGTGTACGCACCTTAATGCAGCCTGATTGGCTGAAGCCTCTTTCCCTCCCATTTTCCCCTCCCACACCTCTGTTCCTCTCTGATTGGCCAATATTTCTATTGCTGAGACCATGCACTTTCTACTGCAGAGCTGGGTGGTAGTGTCTGGAGACTGGGAGGAGGGCAGGCAGTGCACACACAATCAGGCAGAGGAGAGCAAGGGAGGAAATTACATCAGGATTGGCTTCAAGATACACAGTCAAAATGGAAAATCCTAAGAAGGATTTTTTTTCCTTTTTTCTCCCCATAGAAAAATCACTAATCAATACAGTGCAATACATATGTTATGTAAGTAGAGCAAGTAGTTATCTACTTATATACTATGGCCTCAATTCACGGAGTATTATCAAACACTTTATCAAACGTTTGATAATTTACTTCATGGGTAAAATCTCACTAAGATGTTATATATTTGTTGAACGTTTTATCGGTAAAACATTCGATAAATATATAACACCTTAGTAAATTTAAAATGAGATTTTACCCATGAGGTAAATTATCAAACGTTTGATAAAGTGTTTGATAAACGTTTGATAATGCTCCGTGAATTGAGGCCTAAGTGTTGTTGTTTTTTCGGTATGGCTGACAGAAAACGGCTCACCGTCACGCCGCACAGGCCCGTCCCTCCATCCATTCACGCCATTTTCCCGTCGCTGAAGCCCACTCGCTCTGCTGTTGGTATGACAGCAGAACTCCTTGAGCTGGTCAAATGCCGATTTCATTGGCTTCGGACCCTGTGATTGGCTGTGATTGGCTTACAGGGATCACAGGGTCAGGAGCAGAGCTCCGTGAGCAGGTCAGGAGCCGATGAAACCTGCACTTAATCGTCTCACGGAGGTCTGCCGTCATACCGCCAGCAAAACGAGTGGGCTGCAGCGATGGGAGAGTGGCGGGAGCGTGCGGCGCTTATTGAAATCTACTCCCTGGCAGATGATAATGGGTCCCAACAGGGCGTAGATTCCAATTAGCAATGTTCGGAAGTGGTTAGTCCATATGATAATACCTACTTACTACACTGTATATGGTTTTCGAGTCTTTCTTCCTACGATTGCACCTATCTTGGTACACTGGCTCTTATGAGCACAGCCCAACTGATTAGGCTAATTTTATATAGTTGGGTGGATTTTTTCAGCTTGGTTTCCTGTTCTTCCTTGGGGGTCAACAGTGTCTTCTTCCTGGAATGGAATAGCAAACCTGTTCATGTGTTGGTTTGTTGGTTTGCACTTTGTGTTTACATGTAATGGTTTTATGGCCGGACTGTAATGTTGTCAGTGTGAGATGTCAACACTCTGTGTGGTCAGATAAGAGGTCCTGACTTGCTGATGTGGCTGCAGGAGTGGGACACCTTGTATGGGAACTTGTACCAGACAGATGGCCACTTCCTCAGCCAAGCCATGTTGACACAGCTGACCTCTGGGTGGGGAGGTTAAGCTCCTAGGTGAAATTCTAGTCTGGCCTTTGTTGCTCTCCACTGGCATCCTACTCAGATTATTGCTTCTCCTCACTGATAAGCCAAAATCCTCATTTGATATGTGTTGCTTCTGACTGATAAGCAAACTCTCTCATTTAATGACCACCTTTTATGACTGATGAGCCATCATTCTCCTCTGATTGCTGATACTTCCAACTTGACTTCTGACTTTGCATCCTTGTCTGATTGTTGCTGCTTCTGACTGATGAGCCAGCATCTTTGTCTGATTGTTGCTGCTTCTGACTGATGAGCCAACATCCTTGTCTGATTTTGCTGCTTCTGACTGATGAGCCAGCATCCTTGTCTGATTGTTGCTGCTTCTGACTGATGAACCAGCATCCTTGTCTGATTGTTGCTGCATCTGACTGGTGAGCCAGCATCCTTGTCTGATTGTTGCTGCATCTGACTGGTGAGCCAGCATCCTTGTCTGATTGTTGCTGCATCCGACTGATGAGCCAGCATCCTCGTCTGTTGCTGCTTCTGACTGATGAGCCAGCATCCTCGTCTGTTGCTGCTTCTGACTGATGAGCCAACATCCTCGTCTGTTGCTGCTTCTGACTGATGAGCCAGCATCCTTGTCTGATTGTTGCTGCTTCTGACTGATGAGCCAGCATCCTTGTCTGATTGTTGCTGCATCTGACTGGTGAGCCAGCATCCTTGTCTGATTGTTGCTGCATCCGACTGATGAGCCAGCATCCTCGTCTGTTGCTGCTTCTGACTGATGAGCCAACATCCTCGTCTGTTGCTGCTTCTGACTGATGAGCCAACATCCTTGTCTGATTGTTGCTGCGTCTGACTGATGAGCCAGCATCCTTGTCTGATTGTTGCTGCGTCTGACTGATGAGCCAGCATCCTTGTCTGATTGTTGCTGCGTCTGACTGATGAGCCAACATCCTTGTTTGATTGTTGCTGCGTCTGACTGATGAGCCAACATCCTTGTTTGATTGTTGCTGCATCTGACTGATGAGCCAGCATCCTCGTCTGATTGTTGCTGCTTCTTAAAGGGTCATACACACATACCAGCAATCTGTCCAACTATCTTCCAAACTTGTCTGTTGGAATATAAGTTGGATATGTGTACAACTGGCAAACAACAAGATGACCAACTGATAACAGGTTGTTTGCTAGATCCAACTGGTGGATCAGTCTGCCCAACTACCATGCAGATGGGAATGTGTGTACAAGTCTTATGAACAACTTTGTTGTTTTTGAATGAGGACATGTTGTGCAGTTTTAGCTTGCACGCCTAGTATTTGAGTGAGTTGGTTGTTTAGTTGGTTGGCGTGTGTGTATGAACTTGTCAGGTAAACAACTTGTGTGGTTGGTCATGTTGTGTGGTTGGTTATGCATTAAGTTGGACGTATGAGCCTTATAAACCAAGGTCCTTATCTGATTGTTGCTGTCTCTGACTGATGACCCAGCATCCTCATTTGATTGTTCCTGATTCTAACTGTTGAGCCATCCATGTCTGATTGCTGACAGTTCCGACTGTTGAGCCAATGCCGATCTCTCCTCACTGATGGAGAGGATGCAAGATTCTACCAGTCCTGATTCAACAACATAAGCTTGTGTGTTCTGAGTGATGCGCCTATCTTGATTGTTTCAGTTGACGGCAGACCTATGATTGCCATGCAGACATGCCTGCTGATTTGCTTATGTAGTGTCCTGGGGAGCAGCTTACGTACTCTCCTGGGGAAGATGTTGGAGTAGGAGGCATCCTGCAGGTAGTCTGCTGGCACTGCAATAGCAGTTGACTGTGATCTTCTAACATTTAGTAGAATGGTGAACAGTTGGGGGCCAATGCTGGGAGACTCCTGTGCTACCAAAATGATCAAGGGTTTTTGTATGATGAGTCCACTGGTTTGTGCATAGCATATAGTTATGTTCAGAGGGTGGATATTCATCACCCAACATGTTTGCATGGGATCATTTTAGATCAGTTTAACAAGGATGACTACACCGGCATTCTGGTTGGCTCCCGGTTGAGTAGCAGTCTTTCTATAGAAGGAACAGCTCCCAACTAAACTTTTCAAGTGGCAAAGTGGACCTAATCTCTTGCACAGGACAGAAGGGAAACCTAGAGAAATGCACCCTGTATGTATTTAGAGAGTTTAGCCTGTCTAATCCATTTGTGAATAATCACAAGTGTAATTTGATCTCTCCTGTGTTTCAGCTACCTGCCTCGGCAGAGCAGGTAATTTGTAAACACTGGAGATTAACCCTATGTCTGCTTCCATGAAAGCAGGAAGTAGACACACTGCAGATTTATTGCAGGATTTGTTGGCTGTAACAAAGAATATTTCTTTAAAGGTTATTATGCTGTTGCTTATCAGAGCAGAGAGGAAGCTCAGAGTTCAGGTCCTCCTTTAAAGGGGCAATATGGCGAAAAATTGTAAAATTTTAAATGTGCAAACATAGACAAATAAGTACTTTTTTTTTTTCCAGAGTAAAATGAGCCATAAATGACTTTTCTCCCATGTTGCTGTCACTTACAGGAGGTAGTAGAAATCTGACAGAAGTGACAGGTTTTGGACTAGTCCATTTCTTAATGGACGATTTTTAGGGATTTATTTTTCAAAAGCACTTAGTGAATGGCAGTTGCTCTGCCCAAAATACTGTGTAGCGAGCAGGGAAGCTGGCCAGCATCATTGTTGAAGGGCTCGTTTCCACTCGTGCGTGACATACGTCTTGCGAGACGCCATGCCGGTACAGCTGTGCCCTGTCTCGCCACCGAATCCCTCTAGCCGCGCAATGCACAGCTATGGGATTCGGACAGCGATGCATGAATTTTTGCTGCAGGGCCTCAGATTTTTCCCCGCCCAGGAATTCGGATGCTCTTCATAGACTTCTATATGCTGCCAAACTCCATCCGAATTCATGGACACGGTATCGGCCCGTTTTTGGACAAATTGAAACCTAGCCTAAATCCTTTTTTAGGCCTGGTGCACTCCAAAAACCGCTAGCAGATCCACAAAATGCTAGCAGATTTTGAAACGCTTTTTCTATGGCGTTTTGCTAGCGTTTTGCGGATTGCTGCAGCGGATTTCAGTACAGTAGATTTCATATATTGTTACAGTAAAGCTGTTAATGAACAGCTTCTGTAACAAAAACGCCGGCAAAACCGCTCTGAACAGGCGTTTTTCAGAGCGGTTTGCGTTTTTCCTATACTTAACATTGAGGCAGAAACTCATCCGCAATCCAAAAAATGCCTCACCCCGGGAGTATGCGTTTCTGCAAAACGCCTCCTGCTCTGGTGTGAGCCACCCCATTGAGATACATTACCCAAGCGGATCCGCAGACGCAAGCGGCTGCAGAAACGCTGAAAAAGCCGCTCGGTGTGCACCAGCCCTTAGAGAATATCTTTATAAAGAATAAAAGCCTTGCTGAGAATCCCCCATGAAGAGATGGACTAGTCCAAAACCTGTCGCTTCTGTCAGATTTCTACTACCTACTGTAAGTGTCAGCAACATAAGAGAAAAGTAATTTATGACTCATTTTACTCTGGGAAAAAAATGTACTTCTTATTTGTATGTGTTTGCACATAATTAAAATTTTACAGTTTTTCGCCATAGTGCCCCTTTAAGTAAGTCCAGCAACAACAATAATAGTAGTTGAGCAAAAGTGACTGTTTCCGGCCAGATTTCTAGAAGGAAGACTGGGGATATCGGGGGTCTGCTGTACACGGTTTAGTTTTGTTTTTTAATTTACCGATGTTGTTTTATCTGAGGAAAATCTGATGCGTGGCCGTGGAAGTAGCTGAACAGTCCCAAGTTCAGCGGGGCTGAATATAGGGCTTTTCAGCACTTCTAGCCCCTTATACTTGGTGGTTCTGGCTCACCATAAGCTATCTGGGTGTTCTGTAAGTTTAGGGAGTGGATACTTTTAGCCTGTAGACTTTTGGCTTATGCTTGTAGATTTTGACTGCTCCCTGATAAGTTTCTGAGTTTTCCCGTGATTCCTGCATTGGATGGAAGCAGGGCTGTGGAGTAGGACTAATTTTTTGGGTACCTGGAGTCGATGGTTTCAGAAACAGTCGTCGGATGATTTTTGTACCGACTGATATAGAGATATACAGGTATACTTCTGTCTGGCGAGGAAAGGAACAGCGCTACTGCTCAGCGCACCTCTGGTGGCCATTCGGAGGCAGCCTGGTGATGCGCTGATCCACCTTTGCGCAATTTTGAAATTTTTACTTAGGAGCGCACCCAGGCTATGCATATGCATTATTTAGGATTAGTTAGGGTTAGGGCCCCTCCCATGGGGATGACTTCTTCGCAGTGGGAGGGACGAGTACTTAATAAGTTGCATGCAAGCTATTACAAAAATCAACATCCTCCAGTGGTAGACAGGTCATGTGTATGCTAGGTGTGTATTTTACCCCACTAGTTGGGCTTGCACTCTCAAGCAGGTAGTCATAAGGATGAAATCTGTTTTTAAGTAGCGCTGTTCCTTTCCTCGCTATGTACAAATGTAAGTAACTTTGGTCAGCTGCTCCCATGTAATAGCATTGCTTATTGATGTTTATGCAGAGCTTCTGTTTGGTTTCAAGGTGTGTTTGTAGTTTCTGGGGGGGCTCAGCGTACCTCTGATTGGTGGCCATTCGGAGGCGGTCTGGTGATGCGCTGATCCACCTTTGTGCAATACTTCTGTCTGGGTTGCTGTGCCCTAATCCACAGGTTTCTATAGTCCCCAAGTGCTTAGAGGCACCTAACCACGACCATCACAACAAATGTGGAAGACACACCACTGAGGAGGGTGCAAGACCGAAACCGGTCGGGCTTTGTAGAGTGGGCATTATCTCATCAGGTACTTTTGCACTCGCACGTCATATGCTTGGTACATACATGTTTAAGTTCATGGGTCCCTGTTGTTCATGACTCCCCATGTGAGTAACCATTGTTCCTTTCCCTGCAGTTTTTAAACCTATAAGTTATTATTCGATGCATCTGGTGAAGGGTCACTGTTGTGTTTCTGAGCACTTGACGACTGCAGCAATGTGTTGATTTGGTCACAGCAACATAGATTGAAGTCTTTATCTATGGAGCCTTGGTGTCCAGGTAATGGGAGGATGCGCTGCTTAGCATCCTATTTTTGTGAAGGTGATATTCATCAGGAATGGATATTATTCTCTTTATGTAAAGCATTTCTTATCTGAGCCGTTCCATTGTGTTGGTTATATACCTGATTGTATACATACTACTGATCAATGCTTACCGTATATATTCTTGTTGTTTTCTGTTTTATCTTGTTAAAAAACTTAGCAAATTAAAAGAATCTTTAAAAAAAACTTCAGATAAAAACAATAAAAAGTTTCATTGCGCAGTATGCTATTACAAATGGCTTTACAACCGCGCTTCTCGCGCCAATCGCCTACTTAGGCGAGGTTCACATTAGTGTTCGCTATCCGGATTTTCCGGATCTGATCCGGACCGCATACTGTACAAACGGAACGTACGTTCCGCATAGCAATGTAAAGTCTATGCGGACGTTCACACGTGTCCGTTCCGTACATATCGGAGCCGGATCGAATCCGGACTCTTTTCCAACATGCGCTATTTTTTGGGTCTGGATCTCCGGCCCACGCACCCGGACCGGAGCCGGACCTGAGCCTGACAGCACCATCCGGAACACAGAAACCAATGGGAAACGGAAGGCACAGAACACACTGCCTACAAAAACCTGACATTCTACCCCACTTCCTATGCATATTCAAGCGGCCATTTCGGATGGGTTCAAGAAGAGTGGTGAAGACCGCTCACCCCAGAAAGAGCAGTGCCAGACCAGGATAGCTGATCCTAGAAAATACTTGAAGACGAAAATGGTCCGCACAATGCTCCTAAGATCCTATATTTTATTTGTGGACGTATCCAAAGGTCAACACATATCACCAGCTGACCTGTTTCGGACCTACTGGTCCTTAATCATAGCTAGAGTGCAAATAACACAAAAGGCCTCCTATATACCCTCCTTCGGTGGAGTGGGTGGCTCCCTAGACAATGTCCGGGGAAACACCCCCAGCCCCACACACAGGGGGGGATATGTACAATATAAAGTACAACACCTAAAAAGAAAAGTAAAATAAGACAACATACTAATTGTTCAAAGCTAGGTGTTGAATTAAAACGGGAGGCCTAGAGGCATAACGTACAAAATTCCAATCAAATCCCACACCAGTATATAAATGTAGAAAAAATATATACATAATAAAACCTATAAAACTATATAGAAAATGTGATTTGTACAATTAAAACCATCAAGGAGCAGCATATGTAGAGGGAATATGCACTAGGTTAGAAGCGCCAGATCCCAGCGGGAGTTCATACCCTTTGGGAGTCTCGTGCCCATTCTGAAAATCCACAAAGCCTCCCGGCTCTTGAGCCGTTTAGTTGTGTCCCCCCCTCTCCGTGCAGGAAAAATTCTCTCCAAGCCATGGAAGGAAAAAGAGGACATGTCACCTTGGTGGACCTGGCGAAAATGCTTCGCCACATTGGAAACGTTGGAGCTAAGCCAAGCGGGACCGCAGTAATGTTCCCCTATCCTAGCACGTAACGGTCTCGTGGTGCATCCCACATACTGCAGGGCACAAGTCCCACAGGTAATAAGATACACCACGTTCGACGTCCCGCAATTAACGAATTGCCTAATGGGGAAACTGCGTCCGTTCGATGTTGACGTAGCAACTCGAGTTCGAGTGTGGACCCTGCAATAGTGACATGTTCTCACTCCACATCCGTATGAGCCCAACACATTCAGCCAGGTAGAAGACCTGGTTCGGGACTCATACAGACTAGGAGACAATGTTTGTGCCAAAGTGGGAGCACGCCTACTTGCAAAGCGTACCCCCTGTTGCAAAACACAACGTAGGTCCTCATCACCCTCCAATACTGGGAGATACTTCCTAACGATAGACACAATCTTGTCATATTCCTCACTGTATGTTGTAACAAAAGTGGGTTTTGAAACCCCTAAATTGGCATCCGAGTCACCCGTATTTCTAAGCAAAAGATCTCTGCTTTTAGAATTGGCTCTGACCTGTGCTCTGTTGATCATCCAATTGGGGTACCCCCTCTCTTTCAATCTGGTCCCTACCGTTACAAACTCCTCCCCAAGCCAAGACCCCCTCGAACAATTCCTGCGGGCCCTGGTGAATTCACCCACCGGGACCCCCCGTATAGTGTGTTTTGGGTGACAGCTAGTAGCCCGAAGGGTGGTGTTCCCGCTACACGGCTTTCTGTAGGTCCTAGAGTGTATCCTCCCCTCATCGGAGTCTCCCACCAAAGTAACATCTAAATAATCAATAGAGCCCACCCCCCAATTGGAGGTGAACTGTAAATTAAAGATATTGGTGTTCAACTCTTTCATAAATGGGGGGATATCCTCAGGGTTACCCTTCCACACCAAGAGAAGGTCGTCAATGTACCTCCCGTACCACGCAACATCCCCCAGAAGGCGGCTCTCACCCCCAAAGATGTGGCACTCCTCCCACCAACCCATATAGAGGTTTGCTAGTGACGGAGAGAACTTGGCCCCCATGGAGGCGCCACACCTCTGGAGGTAGAAGCCACCATCAAACATGAAATAACTGCGGGACAGGAGGTACTTGACGGCCAGACAAATGAAGGATCTTAGGTCTTCAGAATACGCGGAGTATTTCTCAAGGTGGTGCTCAATAGCTTGGATGGCCAGGTCATGGGGTATACATGAATACAAGGCCTTAACATCGATTGTCACCCACACAAAATGATCGTTCCAAGAGAAGATCATTTTGTGTGGGTGACAATCGCCAAGTTCTCTCCGTCACTAGCAAACCTCTATATGGGTTGGTGGGAGGAGTGCCACATCTTTGGGGGTGAGAGCCGCCTTCTGGGGGATGTTGCGTGGTACGGGAGGTACATTGACGACCTTCTCTTGGTGTGGAAGGGTAACCCTGAGGATATCCCCCCATTTATGAAAGAGTTGAACACCAATATCTTTAATTTACAGTTCACCTCCAATTGGGGGGTGGGCTCTATTGATTATTTAGATGTTACTTTGGTGGGAGACTCCGATGAGGGGAGGATACACTCTAGGACCTACAGAAAGCCGTGTAGCGGGAACACCACCCTTCGGGCTACTAGCTGTCACCCAAAACACACTATACGGGGGGTCCCGGTGGGTGAATACACCAGGGCCCGCAGGAATTGTTCGAGGGGGTCTTGGCTTGGGGAGGAGTTTGTAACGGTAGGGACCAGATTGAAAGAGAGGGGGTACCCCAATTGGATGATCAACAGAGCACAGGTCAGAGCCAATTCTAAAAGCAGAGATCTTTTGCTTAGAAATACGGGTGACTCGGATGCCAATTTAGGGGTTTCAAAACCCACTTTTGTTACAACATACAGTGAGGAATATGACAAGATTGTGTCTATCGTTAGGAAGTATCTCCCAGTATTGGAGGGTGATGAGGACCTACGTTGTGTTTTGCAACAGGGGGTACGCTTTGCAAGTAGGCGTGCTCCCACTTTGGCACAAACATTGTCTCCTAGTCTGTATGAGTCCCGAACCAGGTCTTCTACCTGGCTGAATGTGTTGGGCTCATACGGATGTGGAGTGAGAACATGTCACTATTGCAGGGTCCACACTCGAACTCGAGTTGCTACGTCAACATCGAACGGACGCAGTTTCCCCATTAGGCAATTCGTTAATTGCGGGACGTCGAACGTGGTGTATCTTATTACCTGTGGGACTTGTGCCCTGCAGTATGTGGGATGCACCACGAGACCGTTACGTGCTAGGATAGGGGAACATTACTGCGGTCCCGCTTGGCTTAGCTCCAACGTTTCCAATGTGGCGAAGCATTTTCGCCAGGTCCACCAAGGTGACATGTCCTCTTTTTCCTTCCATGGCTTGGAGAGAATTTTTCCTGCACGGAGAGGGGGGGACACAACTAAACGGCTCAAGAGCCGGGAGGCTTTGTGGATTTTCAGAATGGGCACGAGACTCCCAAAGGGTATGAACTCCCGCTGGGATCTGGCGCTTCTAACCTAGTGCATATTCCCTCTACATATGCTGCTCCTTGATGGTTTTAATTGTACAAATCACATTTTCTATATAGTTTTATAGGTTTTATTATGTATATATTTTTTCTACATTTATATACTGGTGTGGGATTTGATTGGAATTTTGTACGTTATGCCTCTAGGCCTCCCGTTTTAATTCAACACCTAGCTTTGAACAATTAGTATGTTGTCTTATTTTACTTTTCTTTTTAGGTGTTGTACTTTATATTGTACATATCCCCCCCTGTGTGTGGGGCTGGGGGTGTTTCCCCGGACATTGTCTAGGGAGCCACCCACTCCACCGAAGGAGGGTATATAGGAGGCCTTTTGTGTTATTTGCACTCTAGCTATGATTAAGGACCAGTAGGTCCGAAACATGTCAGCTGGTGATATGTGTTGACCTTTGGATACGTCCACAAATAAAATATAGGATCTTAGGAGCATTGTGCGGACCATTTTCGTCTTCAAGCATTTCGGATGGGGACACATGGGCCAAGCATGTCTGGAGTGGAGCAGCAGTGACAGACGTGCTGGAGCTGCTTGGCAGAATGTCGGAGGTGGAGGTGAGGCCTACAGCGGAGGAACCTGATTCTACAGGTGCACCTTCTGCTGACCCCAACATTTTTTTTTAATTTAAATTTAACTATTTAAATTTATTTTTTTGCCCACGGATCCGGATGGCAGCCTGATGCATGCCTGATACAAACGGACCAGATCCGGATCGGAACCGTACGGTTTTGATCAGGATCAGGATCCGGTCCGTTTACTTGCCAAAACGCAAGTGTGAACGGGGCCTTACAGGATCCTACTGCCTACTGACTACTTTTTAGTCTTTCACACTTGCACGGGTCGTATTGTAGGAGTGCATTGTTGAAGGCAGAATCACGCGATGTATAGTCTGTTTTCTCCCTAGGTTACATTGATTGCTTAGGAGAGCGCAGTGGACTTTTTCTACTTATTTCAGCGATCGGGATATTCCCACAGCCAACTCACAGGACTTATTTGTAGTAGACATTGGTGTTTGTTTACATTTAATCTTGCTATAAGTGGCGCAGCCTGTGATATAACAATTATGTCAAGGGGTGCATGAGACATCGTTCACAAGAGGTGCTTGACAAACATCACCCTTCATAAACAAGTAGGTGCTAGGGAAATGTTGAGAAACGTTGGACTACAGGGGTGTCAAACTCAAATACAAAGTGGGCCCGAAATTGAGCACTGGAACCGACTAGTGTGCTAACTTTAGTCTGTAGTGGCCACCTTCCTCCCTATACAATTCCCTGGTGTCTAATGGTTCCCCTCCTCTATACAGTACCCTGGTGTCTAATGGCCCTCCTTCCTCCTTATACAATTCCCTGATGTCTAATGGTCCCCCTCTCCTATACAGTTCCCTGGTGTCTACTGGCTCCCCTCCCCGATACAGTTCCCTGGTATCTACTGGCTCCCCTCCCCTATATAGTTCCCTGGTGTCTACTGGCTGCCCTCCCCTATATAGTTCCCTGGTGTCTACTGGCTCCCCTACACTACATAGTTCCCTGGTGTCTACTGGATCCTCTCCCCTATGCAGTTCTCTGGTGTTCCCCTCCCACCCCTAAATAGTTTCCAGGTATCTAATGGCCATCCTCCCTACCTATACAATTCTCTGGTGTGTAGTGTTCCCCCTCTCTACCGTATACAGTTCTCTGGTTTCTAATGGTCCGTCCTTCCCCCTATACATTTCCCTGGTGTTTACTGGTACCCCTTACCTATATAGTTCCCTGGTCTCTAGGCCCCCCCTCCCCTTACACCCCTAAACCGTTCCTTACCCTCTCTCCCCATATGTATTCCCTGGTGATCTAGGGTTTTACCCCCAGTTTAGCGTCCTTGGTGGTCTAAAGTGGGCCAAACATAATGAAAAGCGGGGAAACCACTTGAGGGCCAAATTTGAGGGCTCTGAGGGCCAGATTAGGCCAACGTTTGACATGTAAGGACTAGAACAGGCATGGGCAAACTTGGCCCTCCAGCTGTTATGGATCTACAAGTCCCACAATGCATTTGCCTTTGAGTCATGACAGTGGCTGTCAGACTCCTGCAATGCATTGTGGGACTTGTAGTTCCGTAACAGCTGGAGGGCCAAGTTTGCCCATGCCTGGACTAGAACATCTTTTATGTAAGATTTGCCAAATACGCAAAGCAGTGGAATTCCTACCCCTAATTGGCTGTGTGAGACCTCATTGGTGCAGGACAGGAACTGTTGCATCATTGCTTATCTTTGCGGTAGAACGGGCCGCTCTTTACCTTCTGGCTTGTCCTGGGATTGCTGGGACTTGCAGTTCCTGGCAGCTCCTCAGAACCTGTAGGCTGGCTCAGGCTCATTCTGTACAGGAAAGCAGCGGAGAGGCTTGTCAGATGGTTCTGTGTTTCGCACGGGCTCGCGCTGTGTGGGAAATAGGTGGGCAATTACGGTGAATGGCATGTAAGAGGCTCAGCGGAGAGCGTGTGCTTTGAATGGACGGAGCCCAGCGTGCTCTGAACCAGGTGGAAAAGCAGCTGTTTTCAGGCGGTTAGTCATAGCTCAGACCGGTGAGGAACTGTATGCATCGTGACAGAAGGAGAAACTGCGTACAGCCAGTTGCTTTCTCCACCGCCCCCGGTGTCTGGGCCGCTGCGCCCCAACCAATGGTACAACCACCCCGGGGGTATGCATTCTACTTCCAGGAAGTCCTGTGAATTCAGCATCGTAGAGCAGCCAATAATTGACACACAAAATAGATCGTTTTTAAAATGTACCTGAGGCGGACCTGAAGACAAAAATTAAATGCTTACCTAAGAGGGATGCATCTGGCTTCTCCAGAGCCCCCCCCCCCCCATGTCATCCTGGCCCCACCATTACTGCATGTGGACCCCTGGAACACCCACTTCGTCATAAACCCCCAGAACATATTCGAGAAGAGCTTGTGACTCACACTACTGATGCATGAAAGATCAGCAGGGCTGCCAGGTAACTGGTATTGCTTAACAGGGCATAACTATGGCAGCGTCCATATCCCTCTCACTTCAGTTGTCCTTTAAAGTTGACCTGAACTCTTGCACAGGACAAAAGGAAAACCGAGAAATGCACCCTGTATGTATTTAGACGGTTTATCCTGTTTAAGTCCCCCTTTTTTGTGTCTAATCACAAGTTGTAATTTGATCTATCAGCTGTCACATGCCACGGCAGAGATGACACATAAGCTCATTTAAAAGCACAGGCTGTTAATGTCTGCTTCCATGAAAGCAGGAAGTAGACACACTGCAGATTTATTACAGGATTTGTATCAGCTGTAACAAAGAAATGTTTTTTTTTTGTTTTGTTTTTTAACCTCCCTGGTGGTGCATTTCTGTCTGGATTGATGGGTCTAAGGGCTCATTCATACAAAGGGCGTTATTATGCTGTTGTGTATCTTTTTAGAACAAAGAGGAAGTTCTGAGTTCAGGCCCATTGTTTCTCTGTGTGGGAGCTGAAGGAACAGGAGGGATGTAGGTTAGATGGTAAACAAGGCATGGACTTCAAATTGAGGCTTGGGGATCCCAGTAGTGGTATGAAGAGCTTTGGACAAAACCATTTTCCCTTATTTCTGTTCCTGATGCCCACATTTTATTTAAGTATTTATATAGCGCCGACATATTACGCAGTACTGTACAGAGTATATTGTCTTGTCACTTAAATAGGAACTTTAGCCTAAACAAACATACTGTCATTAAGTTACATTAGTTATGTTAATTAAAATGGTAATATAATCTCTTACCCACCCTGTTTTAAAAGAACAGGCAAATGTTTGATTTCATGAGGGCAGCCATCTTTTTGGTTGAGAGGAGGTGACAGGGAGCATGAGACACAGTTCCAACTGTCCTGTGTCCTGAGCACCTCTCCCAGTTGCTAGGCAACGGGTGTAACAACATAGGAAATCCCACCATGCTTTGCACAGCATCAGGGGAAAAAAAGCCTGGGCAGTTTTCTTTGATGGGTGGAGCTTAGCTAAAAATGATGCTTTGGTAAGAAAAACAAAGTTCTGATGCTGTGAAACTGTTAAACACCAAGCCTTTTCAGTTCTGCTGAGTAGATTTTTAGTCCGGAGGTTCACTTTAACTGTCCCTCAGAGGAGCTCAGAATGTAATCTCTACTATAGTCATATGTCTATGTATGTATTGTGTAGTGTATGTATCATAGTCTAGGGCCAATTTTAGGGGGAATTCAATTAACTTATCTGTTTTTTGGGGGGATGTGGGGGGAAACCAGAGTGCCCAGAGGAAACCCACACAGACACAGGGAGAGCATACAAACTCCATGCAGATAATGACCTGGCTGGGATTCGAACCAGGGACCCAGCGCTGCAAGGCGAGAGCGCTAACCACTAGGCCACCATGCTGCGCACATCTGTAACAATGTCTTTTTTTTTTTTTTCCCCTGAAGGTTATTAATCTGTTCTTGATTTTATGGCTTTTTAGCCGCTGGTAGCACAAACACCTCTGTAGAAGGCAAAGTCCCACCGCCTCTCCTCTGCCCTCCGCTTGCATCACTGCGCCCGTCCGCGCATCCACATAGAGGAAAGCTGGCTATTGCTTCTCCGTGGCAACGTGATGCTGCATCGGTCTCGTGGCCTCAGACGTCTTTATGCCGAGTGCCACTTCACTATAAATAAACCTTTGTCATGCGGTGCCCAATCCTACGGCCTTAGGTGGCTGAGAGATGTTCTCTGGTGAAGGAACTACATTTCCCAGCATGCAATGTGGGCATAGAGTCCTCGCGACTACCGCTGCAGCAGTGAGAACAGGCACAAAATAAAGTCGCTAGGTAATAATAAAGAGGCCTACCATTATTAACCCTTAGACTTCCAGCTGATATAAAAAAAAAAAGCCAACTATAGTGGGATGCGAAAGTTTGGGCAACGTTAAGCGTCGTGATTTTCCTGTATAAATCGTTAGTTGTTACAATAAAAAATGTCAGTTAAATATATCATATAGGAGACACACACAGTGATGTTTGAGAAGTGAAATGAAGTTTATTGGATTTACAGAAAGTGTGCAATAATTGTTTAAGCAAAATTAGGCAGGTGCATCAATTTGGGCACCACAAAAAACAAATAAAATCAATATTTAGTAGATCCTCCTGTTGCAGAAATTACAGCCTCTAAACGCTTCCTGTAGGTTCCAATGAGAGTCTGGATTCTGGTTGAAGGTATTTTGGACAATTTCTCTTTACAAAACATCTCTAGTTCATTTAGGTTTGATGGCTTCCGATCATAGACAGCTCTCTTTAATTCACACCACAGATTTTCAGTTATATTCAGGTCGGAGGACTGAGATGGCCATTCCAGAACGTTGTACTTGTTCCTCTGCATGAAAGCCTTAGTGGATTTTGAGCAGTGTTTAGGGTCGTTGTCTTGTTGAAAGATCCAGCCCCGGCGCAGCTTCAGCTTTGTCACTGATTCCTGGACATTGGTCTCCAGAATCTGCTGATACTGAGTGGAATCCATGCGACCTACAACTTTGACAAGATTCCCAGTCCCTGCACTGGCCACACAGCCCCACAGCATGATGGAACCACCACCATATTTTACTGTAGGTAGCAGGTGTTTTTCTTGAAATGCTGTGTTTTTACTCCATGCATAACGCCCCTTGTTATGCCCAAATAACTAAATTTTAGTTTCAGCAGTCCACAGGACCATATTCCAAAATTAAGCTGACTTGTCCAAATGTGCTTTAGCATACCTCAAGTGCCTCTGTTTGTGCTGTGGGCAGAGAAAAGGCTTCCTTTGCATCATTCTCGCATACAGCATCTCCTTGTGTAAAGTGTGCCGAATGGTTGAACGATGCACAGTGACTCCATCTGCAGCAAGATGATGTTGTAGGTCTTTGGTGCTGGTCTGTGGGTTTACTCTGACTGTTCTCACCATTTGTTTCTTCTGTTTATCCAAGATTTTTCTTGGTTTGCCACTTTGAGCCTTAACTTGAACTGAGCCTGTGGTCTTCCATTTCCTCAATATGTTCCTAACTGTGGAAACGGACAGCTAAAATCTCTGAGACAGCTTTCTGTATCCTTCCCCTAAACCATGATGGTGAACAATCTTTGTCTTCGGGTCATTTGAGAGTTGTTTTGAGACCCCCATGTTGCTACTCTTAAGAGAAATTTAAAAGAGGGAAACTTACAATTGACCCCTTAAATACTCGTTCTTATAATTGGATTCACCTGTGCATGTAGGTCAGGGGTCACTGAGCTTATCAAGCCAATTTGAATTCCAATAATTCGTTCTAAAGGTTTTGGAATCAATAAAATGACAACAGTGCCCAAATTTATGCACCTGCCTAATTTTATTTAAACAGTTATTGCACACTTTCTGTAAATCCAATAAACTTCATTTCACTTCTCAAATATCACGGTGTGTGTCTCCTATATGATATATTTAACTGACATTTTTTATTGTAACAACCAACGATTTATGCAGGAAAATCATGACGATTAACAATGTGTACAGTGTACAGACTGTTCCGGAGTGTTTGCATGTTGGATTATTGCGGCTCTGTAATATTAACAAGCTGACACATCGTTGCATTCCAGCGGTTCTGGAGGTGTGTTTAGCTTTCAGGGACGACAAAAGGATAACTTGCATATAAACCACTTAACCACAAAGACGTTTTTACCCTAACGGACAAGAGCGATTTTCCCCTTTCAGTGCTCATCCCTTTCATTTGCCAATAGCTTAATCACTACTAGTCACAATGAAATGATCTATATCTTGTTTTTCACCACCAATTGAGCTTTTTGGGGTTGATATTTGTTTTCAGTAATTACTTTATTTTCTATGCATTTTAAAGGGAAAAACAAGAAAAAAATGAAAAAATACACTTTCTCCAATTTCATCCCCTATGGTTTTAATATTAACACTGCACCGTGCGCACAGCAGCAGCAACACTGCCTGACTTATAAAAACGTCCTGGAGCCATTAAAAGGCTCTAGCAGGACGTTTTTATAAGTCACTTTGCAACGAGATAAAAACAAGGAACACCAAGAGCCCCAATAGTGTAATATGTACTGGTAAATGGTTGATAGAGTAAATAATAATACTCACAAACCAGGGTTACCATTAGGCAACCACTGTAAAGGCAGGTGGGGAGATTTTCCTGACCCCACTCAGGAATAGGAAGTCGCTCTCTGTAGATGAGGAAAAAGGGGTTCAGCCCTCCACCCAGGGTGGACTCAATATTATGCAGGAGAACAGAGGCGCCAAAAGGATAAAAGGAAGCTAAATGAGCTTAAAAACCAAATTCTTGGTAAATAGAGGAGGTAGTGGTGGACTTACCTCCTCTAAGTAGACACACAACGACTAGTAGAGACAGTTAATATATTTTATTTATGAACTCCGAATATGCAACGGGTTTCGCAGGTTTGATCCCGCTTCATCAGGCAATAACAACGGAGCAATAGCCTATGTGGTCAGTAGAAGAGCCAGGCACCTCTGGTGGTGTCCTAACTCCAAGAGCCCATTTCTATTTGTGAATGGGAGCCGAAGGGATGCGTTGCCACTACGCATCACTTCCGCTCCCATTCGCGTCACTTACGCATCCCAAGATGATGCAGGCGCAATGCGGGCATGCCAGAATTCTATGATCGCTCCGCACCTCTCCGGAAAACCAGCACGCATTGGAAACTGTTCCCTTGCCGTGCTTTGGTTTGTTCGGCCGCGGTGCAATGCAGCTCTGTAGCCGCATTGTAGTGTAAACGGACCCTAAGAATCAGAGACCAGGAGCCCAATGGTGCAGTATTAGTTAGTTATGTAAATCTACAATAATACTGTATATACTCGACTATGAGTCAAGATATTTAGGTCTGACTCACTAAATAAAAATATTGGGGGTTGACCTGAACTTGAGTTGGACTTAAGTTTCTGACTCACACCCGAGGGGGTGGGGAGCGCACCTCTTAACCTTTGCAGAGCGAGCTGCAGCGGGCAGCATGTTTTATAACCCCCCTCCCACTAGGCCTGAGCAATTTTAGGAAAACATTGAATGGAACGATTTCTGCCAGAAACTGTGATTTTGATTCACAATTTTCGCAACGATGGATCAGCACACTGAGTATGAGTGCCCCCTGTATAAGTAGCCAAGTACATGTGTCCCAGTAAAGGTTAGCCAGTATAGGTGTCGCAGCAGTACAGGTTAGCTGTCCAGATCCCCTTTAGTGCTAAACTAACCCCCCCCCCCCCAGTGTACAGGCTCCCACCTCGCCACCGCTGGTACCTGCTCTCTCCCGGCTCTTCCTCCATAAAGTACTGATCCCCTTCACCTCGCGAGCCGCTGCAAAGAGGCAAGGTTTTAGAGGCATCCATTGACATTTTTACCAACCAATGGCTGCAACAGTGAGCACGCGGAGTAATGTGTGTGCTATTAGTGACATTCCCCAGTATGTATTGGGAGCTGCTGAAGTTACTGGCTTGCACTTAAAGTGTATCCGAGATAAACTTTAGCTCATTGCATAATTGTGTTCCTTTCATATAGTTTATAGGGCATTCCTTAAGCCAGATACTTTTTTTTTTTTGTTTTGTTTTAATACTCTAATTCCCTATAAACTAAACAACCCTCGCCCACAGCTTCTCCAGCGTGCCTTGGCACTGTAGCAAGGGCTTATGAGAGCTCAGTCTGGGCAGGAGTAGGAGGAGGTTACTAGCCAGAGATTTCAGAGACAGAGGGGGGGAGGGAGGAGGAGAGGGGACTGAATTTGGGCTGGCGATGCTATCAGCTTGCCTATGTGTTATGTGACAAACAGAACATGGCTGCCCTCTTTGTATCACAGGAGTAAATAATCATATACTGTTGAAGCTGTTTGTAAACTATCTAAACCTTTAGATAAGATATATAGACACGTTACTTGTTCTAGTTAGTTTTTCATCTCTGATCCGCTTTAAGAGCCGGGAGGAGTTAATTGCTACAGTATGTTATGGAGTGCAATCATTACCCTCTCTTGGTCCCCAAGTACAGCTGTTAACTTTTCTGGGTAGACTAATACTTGTCGGTAAAAATTAAAGTGTATCTGAGATGGCCGTTGTGAGGTTATTTCTACTTACCTGGGGCTTCCTCCAGCCCCATTAGGTGTGCGTGGGATGCCCTGGTGGTCCTCTCTGGTTGCCCCATTCTCTAGGAAATCTCCCTGGTAACCCGGGCAGTCGTGCACTTTTACGCATGCCTGGCCGCATGTGCACCCCTCTGCTCTCCCCCCTACCCGGGAGCGTTCTGTGCCTGCGCAGTACTACTCTGGAGTCAGTTGAAGAGTCTAAGCAATTTTTGTGTACCTGGAGTCAGTGGTTTCATGAAGCAGTTGGAGTCCGATTGATTTTTGTACCCACTCATGTGGACTGCAAGCGATGTGGAGTCGGATGATTTTTGTACTGACTCCACAGCCCAATGTACAGGAGCTTCTTGGTCGCACTCCTTTGGAGGAGTTTTTTTAGGGTAATCCCTAAAAACGAATACCTCTCAACTGAGTTATACATAGACTCACAAGAGCAATGTCAGACATGTCTTATATGATCTCGGAGTTCCAGTAGCGACCAGGAATTCTCTTCTTTTGAATTTGATGATTAAAAGACTCAGGAATCGTATACTTTGGGGAAATCTAGAGGTCTCAATGCACTTCTGTCTATATGTTTATATAGAGATGTTAACGCAGCCAGACTGTAATGCTGGGAATACACAATGAGGTTTTTTGACAGATTTACTTTCCGATCGTTTTTCCAAATGATTCTCATTTAGTTTTTCTGATCGATTTCCGTTCACTTCTGTGAGAAAATCTATCAGAAAAATTATCAAAATAAGATCGGACCTGTCGGAAATGATCTATGGAGCCGTCTATCTGCCAAAAAACTCATGGTGTATTCCCAGCATAAAGGCACTGTGATCAGAATTGACTTGAAGAAGCTGGCAAGTTCTTACGAAACGTGTTGTATTTAGTGCTTGAAGAAAAACCTTTTTGTTCCCAGTTGTACTGGCTTAATTATTCAGGAGAGGTGAGACCAACACCGCCTCTCCCTTTTAAAGGGAACCTAAACTGAGAGGGATATGGATGTTTCCTTTTTTAAACAATACCAGTTGCCCGGCTTCCTGCTGATCTGTATGTCTGCAGTAGTGGCTGAATCACACACCTGAAACAAGCATGCAGCTAATCCAGTCTGACCTCAGTCAGAGGACCTGATCTGCATGCTTGAGGGGCTGTAGCTAAAAGTATTAGAGACACAGGATCAGCAGGAGAGTCAGGCAACTGGTAGTATTTTACAAGGAAAAATCCATATCCTTCTCAGTTTAGGTTCCCTTTAATTTTTAAAGAGAAACCGTAACCAAGAATTGAACTTCATCCCAATCAGTAGCTGATACCCCCTTTCCCATGAGAAATCATTCCTTTTCTCAATCATCAGGGGGCTCTGTATGGCTGATATTGTGGTGAAACCCCTCCCACAGTGTGATGTCAGGACCATAGTCCTGACATCGCACTGTGGGAGCCTTGTTGCATTGTGGGAAATAACAGCTGTTTACAGCTGTTTCCAACTGCCAAAAAAACAAGCAGCATCTCCTTCCACTGACATCACCTTCCAGCAGTAAAAATGTCACCATGTGATAAATGTCAGAATGTAAATCATGGAGAGGAAAGATTTTACAATGGGCAAACGCTGACTTTTCACTGAAGTTCCTCTTTAAGTGTTTTATATACTGGGCGCCTCATTATTGTGAGCTTTTAATCATCAGTCTTTCCAACCCTTAATTGGATGTAATTAGGGATAACTATTGTGGTGGAGATAGTCAATAATCTGTACCCCAGTATTGTAATCTGAGATTTCTCACGCCTGTTAGTATGTGCGATATCTTGGATTGTGCTTTTCTAAACCTATATACAAAATCTAAAGGCTCATCTACACGAGTAGATGCGGCCGCGATGCTCCTTATCAATCGAGCCGCTGAAGCGGCTCGATTGATAAGATCCGACAGGACGGATCTTCGCACCGCCGATTCCCTGCTCGCTCCCCGCGAGGGGACAATGGCAGGGAATCGTGCGGGAGATAAGCGGCGCCGGCGGGGACGAGCGGGGAATCGAATGCGGCGCGGCGAGCGGGGACGCGGCGGGCACGCGAAAGAGGCGATCCGGCGGCTAATCGAGCCGCCGAATCGCTGCAATGTCCCATAGTGTAGATGGGGCTTAAAGTTGGGTTCACTTGGTTTCAGGATTTTGAACGTATTGTTGAAGTTGTGCACAATACAACTGGGAGTATTTTATTTTCGGATGTTCTTACAAGACATAAGGTTCCATTTTGTTTACAGTTCATCTAACAACATCTACAATTTTCTATTGAAAATGACTGCAGATGCACATCTAACAGCCCGCACTGAATTATTTGTATGTGAGTAACCTCTCCACTCCCTTTTCTGACAATAACCAAGGAATCCCCCTCTGATTTCTGAGGTAAGGTCCCACCCTTCACTCTGACCTTGATCTTCATTTTGAGCAGAAGCAGATGGAGGACTTTATGATGTAGACTTGAAGGAAGAGGAGAAGGGTGGAGCAAGGAGAGTTTGGGAAACTTACATGAAAGGGTATGACGTAGATCAGTGATGCGGTCTAGTGGTTGGCTGGTAGGGAGCTCAGTCAGTAGCTGGTGGAGGTCGGGGTATGATGTAGATCAGTGATGTGGTCTAGTGGTTGGCTGGTAGGGAGCTCAGTCAGTAGCTGGTGGAGGTCAGGGTATGACGTAGATCAGTGATTGGGGCTGAGAGGGTTGTAGGGAGCTGGATCAGTAGCAGGTGGAGGACTGGGTGTGACGTAGATCAGTGATTGGGGCTGGGAGGGTTTTTATCAGTAGCAGGTGGAGGACTGGTTATGATATAGATCAGTGATTAAGGCTGTCAGGGTGTTGGGTCAGTAGCAAGTGGAGGTCAGGGTATGATATAGATCAGTGATTGGGGGCTGGGAGGGTGGTGGATGGTGTTGGGTCAGTAGCAGGTGGAGGTCAGGGTATGACCTAGATCATTGATTGTGGCTGGGAGGGTGTTGTCTCAGTAGCAGGTGGAGATCAGGGTGTGATGTAGATAAGTGATATGGGGGGGGGTGGGGTGGGAGGGAGGGTAGTGGGCCAGTAGCAGGTGGCGGTCAGGGTATGACTAACAGTGATTAGGGCTGGGAGGGTGGTGGAACAGTAGCAGGTGGAGGCCAGGGTGTGATGTAGATTGGTGGGGGGGGGGGGCGCTGGGAGGGTGGTGGATCAGTAGCAGGTGGCGGTCAGGGTATGACATAGATCAGTGATTGGGGCTGGGAGAGTGGTGGATCAGTAGCAGGTGGAGGTCAGGGTGTGATGTAGATCAGTGATGTGGTGGTGGTGGTGGTGGTGGGGGGGGGGGGGGGGGGGGGGGGGGGCTGGGGAGGGTGGTGATCAGTAGCAGGTGGCGGTCAGGGTATGACATGGATCAGTGATTGGGGCTGGGAGGGTGGCGGATCAGTAGCAGGTGAAGGTCAGGGTGTGATGTAGATCAGTGATATGGTGGTGGGGGGCTGGGAGGGTGGTGGATCAGTAGCAGGTGGAGGTCAGGACATGGATCAGCGATTGAGGCTAAGAGGGTGGTGGATCAGTAGCAGGTGGAGGTCAGGATGTGATGGAGATCAGTGATATGGTGGGGAGGGGGGGTTTGGAGGGTGGTGGGTCAGTAGCAGGTGGCGGTCAGGGTGTGATGTGGATCAGTGGTATGGTGGGGGGGTCTGGGAGGGTGGTGGATCAGTAGCAGGTGGAGGTCAGGGTGTGATGTAGATCAGTGATGTTTGGAGGGTGGTGGATCAGTAGCAGGTGGTGGTCAGGGTATGACTATCAGTGATTGGGGCTGGGAGGATGGTGGATCAGTAGCAGGTGGTGTCAGGGTGTGATGTAGATTCAGTGATGTGGTGGGGGGGGGGGGGGGATGCTGGGGGGGTGGTGGATCAGTAGCAGGTGGCGGTCAGGGTATGACCTGGATCAGTGATTGGGGCTGGGAGGGTGGAGGATCAGTAGCAGGTGGCGGTCAGGGTATGACCTGGATCAGTGATTGGGGCTGGGAGGGTGGAGGATCAGTAGCAGGTGGCGGTCAGGGTATGACTATCAGTGATTAGGGCTGGGAGGGTGGTGGATCAGTAGCAGGTGGTGGTCAGGGTGTGATGTAGATCAGTGATGTGGTAATGGGGGGCTGGGAGGGTGGTGGATCAGTAGCAAGTAGAGGGCAGGGTATGACATGGATCAGTGATTAAGGCTAAGAGGGTGGAGGTTAGGGTGTGATGTAGATCCGTGATATATGGTGGTGGTGAGGAGGGGGGGGGGGGGGCTGGGAGGGTGGTGGGTCAGTAGCAGGTGGCGGTCAGGGTATGACTAACCGTGATTTGGGTTGGGAGGGTGGTGGATCAGTAGCAGGTAGAGGTCAGGGTGTGATGTAGATCAGTGATATGGTGGGGGAGGGGGGGGGCTGGGAGGGTGGTGGATCAGTAGCAGGTGGAGGTCAGGGTATGACATAGATCAGTGATTGGGGCTGGGAGGGTGGTGGATCAGTAGCAGGTGGAGGTCAGGGTGTGATGTAGATCAGTGATGTGGTGGTGGGGGTTGGGAGGGTGGTGGGGATCAGTAGCAGGTGGAGGTCAGGGTGTGATGTAGATCAGTGGTGTGATGGTGGTGGGGGGGGCGGTCTGGGAAGGTGGTGGATCAGTAGCAGGTGGCGGTCTGGGTGTGATGTAGATCAGTGATATGGTGGGGGTCTGGGAGGGTGGTGGATCTGTAGCAGGTGGAGGTCAGGGTGTGATGTAGATCAGTGATATGGGGGTGGTGGGGGGCTGGTGGCTCATTAGCAGGTGGAGGTCAGGGTGTGATGTAGATCAGTGATATGGTGGTGGGGAGGGGGGCTGGGAGGGTGGTGGATCAGTAGCAGGTGGAGGTCAGGGTGTGATGTAGATCAGTGATGTGTGTGTGTGTGGGGGGGGGGGGGGAAGGGAGGAGGAAGCTTAGTCAGTAGCAGGTGGAGGTCAGGTTATGGCATAGATCCGTGATTGGGGCTGGGTGGGTGCTGGATCAGTAGCAGGTGGAGGACTGGGTATGATATAGATTAGTGATTGGGGCAGGGAGGGTGTTGGATCAGGTTATGGCATAGATCCGTGATTGGGGGCTGGGTGGGTGCTGGATCAGTAGCAGGTGGAGGACTGGGTATGATATAGATTAGTGATTGGGGCAGGGAGGGTGTTGGATCAGGTTATGGCATAGATCCGGGATTGGGGCTGGGTGGGTGCTGGATCAGTAGCAGGTGGAGGACTGGGTATGATATAGATCAGTGATTAGGGCTGGGGAGAGCAGGGAGGGTGTTGGGTCAGTAGAAGGGCAGAGTATGATGCAGTTCAGTGATATGGGCAGGGAGAGGCTAGGAGGGTAGTAGCGTCGGTAGCAGGTGGAGGACTGGTATGATATAGCTCAGTGATTAGGGCTGGAGAGAGGCCGGGAGGCAATTGGGCCAGTAGCAGGTGAAACACCGGGTATGATATAGATCAGTGATTTGAGCTTGTGGGGGGAGATTGGAAGGCTGTTGGGTCAGTAGTAATCACAGAACCGGTTATGACGCAGATAAGTGATATGGGGGGGGGGTCTAGGAGGGAGTAGCGTTGGTAATAGGTGTAGGACTGGGCATGATGTAGATCAGTGAATTAGGGCTGGGGAGAGGCCGGGAGGATGTTGGGTCAGTAGCAGGTGGAACACCGGGTATGATATAGATCAGTGATTAGAGCTGGGGGGAGATTTGAAGGCTGTTGGGTTAGTAGCAATCACAGAACGGGTTATGACGTAGTTGAGGCATCTGGAGGGCTGCTGCTGTTTGCTATGGGGGTATAATGTGCTGTGAGCTCCTCTTCAGGTGAGCCCCCTTTTTGGTCACCTGCTGTTGCAGATCGGTGCCCGCGATGTGTATATTTATCACCGGGTGATCTCTGCTGTGTCCTGGCATAAGGCAGGGGGCTATAGGAGGCTGCAGGGGGGCATGACTGCTCCTCCTGGCTCCTCTCTCCTGCCCCTCTGGGTGAGAACCAATAGGAGACCTGTATCCAGGGCTGTCAGCAGAGGAGGAGGTGGCTGCTGAGCTGAGCACTTGGAGCCGTCAGCATCTGTCACTTCCCTGCTCTATAAATGTGCTGCTGCTCCTTGGCCAGAGAGGGGTTAATGCTCGGGATAAATCTACCTGGTCGGGGATGTGCTAACTCCGCACTATATGTACCTAGGATGACACACAGCAAGCAAAGAGTTAAATCTGGATTGTGGCAGGAAAGGACATAATGGGGTAACCATTGCATTTATATTTTAACACCTTCTTTAAGTGTCCTCTGTTGTGACCGACTCCCCCCGTTTTTTTTTTTTCACCCCTTTTTTCAGTGTGTTAATAACCCCTTACCGAAACTGCGTGATTTCGGATGCACCCTTTAATTGCTGGATGTCCCCCTCCAACCCGACTGTCATTTATATACCCCTTGTGGTTCCAGCATCATCAACAAACAGATTATTTCCCCCCCCCCCCCCCCCCCCCCCAATCCTTTCTCGTCAGCTAATTCTTCCTATTTTTGGGGAAATTTGCCTTTTAGATGAGAACCTGTTTTTTTTTTTCTAGTATGAATGATCCCTTCTGACCCCCCCCCCCCCCTTCCTTCCTTCCCAGTCGATGCCAAAACAATATCTCCTGCCTCACCATGTTACTGTGCTTCATGCAAGGCTGTCCCTGTATGTTGTCCTCTGTAAGGTTTGCGCACACACACACCACACACACGCGTGTAATGAAGCCGTGAAATAATTAGTGGGGTCCCTCCGTAAGCTGCATCTTGTTTCATTGAGAAGATACCGAATTGTACAGTCTTGTCACGTACGGCCCATAGATGGCTGCCTGATCAGAATGCATTAAAGGGGTTCTCCGCAGGCCTGTTCACATTCCTGACATTCCAGAGATGCCTCAAAGTAGTTTTGGGGTCCTTTTCACAATGTGCTCCATCACAACCGACAATACGATTGCATTCCAATGCAATGATGTTTCTGTTCTGTTCACATGGGTTGCGGAGTGACGGATCCTGTCGGGAGTAAGATTACCCGACAATGTGTGCGTTTGCAGGGACAGTAAGGCATACAGGTAGTCTCTAGTTTACGAACGTTCGACTTAATAACCTGCCGGTACAGATGCCAGGACTCAGAGAGATGACCTTGTTTCCATAATAGCTGTGATGGGATGGAGACGTTTGAGAACCTCCTGGAACAGCGTGGGACATTGTCGGAGGTGAGAACAGGGCACAGGTGGATAGGGAAAAGGCACAGAAAGGAACAAAGAGGCATGGGGTTCAGGAGGCCCAGAGCAGCACAGAAGGGGAAATGGGTCAGGAGAGGGTGTGGGGGAAACTAGAGGCAAAGGGGGAAGAGATGGCACAGAGGGGCACTTGAGTTACTGGGGGACAGAGGTGGCATATAGAATTCACCAAGGGTCAGAGGTGGTACATAGTGGTCACAGGAGGACAGAGGTGGCACATAGTGGTCACAGGAGGACAGAGGTGGCACATAGTGGTCACAGGAGGACAGAGGTGGCACATAGGGGTCACAGGGGCTCAGTGGTGGCACAGGGGCTCAGTGGTGGCACAGGGGCTCAGTGGTGGCACATAGGAGTCAGAGGTGGTACCTATACAGCAAGTTATACACGCTTGCAGCATGTGCAAACTGAATACATGCAGCAGGGTGTTTTGTTTTTCTGACGTGCAGTAGAGACAGAAGTGAAAATACTAATTAATGCAGAATAAGTGTGGAATGTTCTGAGGCCCATAAAAAGACAAGCCAGGTGCTTTGCGTTTGACGCTACCAGAATTACTCCCACGTGTGCGTCTAGCCTTGGTCCTTTAGTGTCTCCCAGAGTGGCATCTTCCTTCTTTGTGCCTGGGACCCAGCTACAGGCCGCGGAAGTGGTTGAGGCCCTCTACGGACCATGGAAGTGGCTGGGATCCGCTATGGGCCGTGAAAGTGGCTGGAGCCCACTATACTATATGCTGCGGAAGTGGCTGGCACCCACTACACTACAGGCAGCGGAAGTGGTTGGGATCTACTACGGGCTGCGGAAGTGGCTGGGACCCCGCTATGGACCACAAAAGTGGCTGGGATCTACTACGGGCCGCGGAAGTGGCTGGGACTCACTACACTACAGGCCACAAAATGGGCTGGGACCCGCTACGGGCTGCAATTTCCCGCAGCGATTGCGATTTGGCTACTGTAGCCACTGATGCCATCTCAGTGCTGCTAGTCCTAATCCACTGGAATATCGCTTTGCTGATTGCAAACCTACTGTGTCCTCTCACCTTCGCTGACTAGAGCTGCAGAGTCCATCTGTGTATGATGGTGGCTGCTCTGCTGTTTTTAAATTGGGGAAACAGACAAGCTAATCTTTGTGTGATTCTTGCTGCAGACACTTAATGGTTATATCTGCCTTTGACAAGGAGTCTGTATGCATTAAATGAGCATAGCAAGCAGGGCTGTGGAGTCAGTTCAAAGTTGAAGAGTCTGAGTCGTTTTGGGTACCTGGAGTCTGAGTTGGTGGTTTAAATAAACGGAGGAGTTGGATGCTTTTTGAACCAAATCCATAGCTTTTATGAAAATTAGAGTAAGGAGGTGGGTCTGACACAGCGCAGATCCCAGGACTTTTATTAGGTAGGATTACGGTTATGCTAGGGGGGGAGGGGTTCTGGGGGAGAGAGGAGTATTCTCCTCTATGGCCATCCAGTATTTCCACCCCTCTGCAGGTACCAGGGGCTAACCTATTGGTCTCACGCCCTCACTTCACATAAACCGTATACCCTGACCCCTGCCCTGAGATGGTGCCTCTGACCCTCAGGCTTTTTATGACTTCATTGCACAGTTACATGGGGAGGAGGAGGTCACCAGACTTGTACTCTTCTGTTTAGTCTACACACACATTCAATTGTGATTGGTCAATTTTACCACCTCCACATAGTATGAAGGCCAACAGATACTCAATACTATGAGCAGATTGTGTCAGGTAAGCTCTTATACTACATGGAGGTGGTAAACATGCCCAGTCATTGGCCAATCAAAAGGTGAGTGGGTTATGTGACAGAAGGGAGAGGTCTAGAGTGGTCATGTGACAGGAGGGGTAGGTCTATAGCGGTCATGTGACAGAAAGGAAAGATCTAAAGAGTTGCCATGTGAGAGGAGGAAGAGGTAATATGAGTGGTAGGCATGGTCAGTTACATTTGTGCAACTTGGAAACAGACTAAACTAGAACTACTGCATTGATTGGTCCATTTTTTAAGCTGCATACAACTGTGTAAAAGTAAACCAGTTTGGGGACAGAAAGGGGCAGATGGAATAGCAGTCATGTGATGGGGCAGTCATAATTGGACAGGGCTGAAGATGAGGAGCTAAACACTGGCCATTAGTTAAAGAGAACCCGAGGTGGGTTTGAAGAATATTATCTGCATACAGAGGCTGGATCTGCCTATACAGCCCAGTCTCTGTTGCTATCCCAAACCCCCCTAAGGTCCCCTCGCACTCTACAATCCCTCATAAATCACAGCCATGCTGCTGATAAACAGCTTGTCAGAGCTGGCTGTGTTTATCTCTATAGTGTCAGTCTGCTGCTCTCCCCGCCTCCTGCAGAACTCCAGTCCCCGCCTGCATCCCTTCCCTCCCTGCTGATTGGAGGGAAGGGACGGGGGCAGGGACTGGAGCTCTGCAGGAGGCGGGGGAGCAGCTGAGACTGACACTACAGATGTAAACAGAGCCTCACAGCATGGCTGTGATTTATGAGGGATTGCAGAGTGCAGGGGGACCTTAGTGGGGTTTGGGATAGCAACAGAGGCTGGGCTGTATAGGCAGATCCAGCCTCTGTATGCAGATAACATTCTTTAAACACACCTCGGGTTCTCTTTAAGACAAGCCTACCAAAAAAAAAATCAGTTTTACTCTCCTGGGGCTTCTGGCAGCCCCTGCAGCTATCCGGTGCCCTCGCAGTCTCGCTCGGATCCTCCTGTCCCCCACCGCCAGCTACTTACACTTTGCCGACAGGCGTGGCCACGCATAGTCTTCTACCTGTTCCCATCCGCAATAGCGTCCTGCGCAGGGTGCTATTGTGGATGGGAACGCGTAGAAGGGGACGTGTGGCCAGGCCTGCGCAGGCGCAGTAAGCCTGCCGGCCGAAAATGAGGCTAGCTGGCGGCAGGGACAGGAGGATCGGAGAGAGACTGTGTGGGCACAGGATGGCTGCAGGGAGCTGGTAGATGCCCCAGGTGAGTAAAACTCTTATATTTTTTTTTTTGTAGGCTTAAAGAGGAACTCCAGTGAAAATAATGTAATAAAAAAAGTGTTTCATTTTTACAATAATTATGTATAAATAATTTAGTCAGTGTTTGCCCATTGTAAAATCTTTTAATTCCTTGATTTACATTCTGACATTTATTACATGGTGACATTTTTACTGTTGGCAGGTGAAGTAGCTGCTGCATGCTTTTTTGGCAGTTGGAAACAGCTGTAAACAGTTATTTCCCACAATGCAACAGGGTTCACAGACATGAAACTGCCAGGAGTACCACGGTCCTCAGAGCTTCTTATGGGAGGGGTTTCACCACAATATCAGTCATACAGCGCCCCCTGATGGTCTGTTTGTAAAAAGGAATAGATTTCTCATGTATAAGAGGGTATCCGCTACTGATAAAGTTCAATTCTTGGTCGGAGTTTCTCTTTAAAGAAAACCTGAACTGAAAATTAAGTCAAAATAAGCATACGCAAGTCATACTTACCTTCCATGTAGTCTACTCCTCAGTGTCTTTCTCCTGTCCCGCGTCCTATTTGTTCACTGTGGTCAAGGGAATTTTCCCTCCTCCATTTTGAAAATGGCCATTACCCATAACAGCTTTCTGGTCAGCACACAGTTAAACTGTAACATCGCCCATTTGAGCCATAGAGAAACATGGACATTACTGGCCACATCAGTTGTCCACTCAGCTATACCTGACAGCAACTGATATATTTCAGTTCTGACAAAATATTGTCAGAACTGGAAGGGATCATTGTCAGAAGAAAATGGTGAGCTTCTGAGTGGAACTGATGGCAAGGTAACTATGTAATGTTCATTTGAAGTTACCTCATTTGTTTATTTTAAATATTGTTACTCAGTACAGGTTCTCTTTAAAGGGAAACTGTGACCAAGAATTGAACTTTATCCCAATCAGTATTTGATACCCCCTTTTTACATGAGAAATCTATTCCTTTTCACAAACAGACCATCAGGGGGTTCTGTATGACTGATATTGTGATGAAACCCCTCCCACAAGAAACTCTGAGGACCGTGGTACTCTTGGCAGTTTCAGGTCTGTGAACCTTGTTGCATTGTGGGAAATAACTTTACAATGTAACCATGTAATAAATGTCAGAATGTAAATCAGGGAGAGGAAAGATTTTACAATCTTTCTAGCTGCGTGTTTGTTTCGATCGCCTCCGCCACTCACCGCCGAGAAAGAGCCCCCCCCCCCCACAGACCCCTTGCGCAGCCTGGCCAATCACAGCCAGGCTGCGCTATGGGGCGGATCGGGACTCCCCCTGACGTCATGACATCATCGCGATTGTCGCCATGGAGACAGGGGAAGCCCATACAGGAAATCCCGTTCAGAACGGGATTTCCTGTTTAATGGCACCAGCAGCGATCGGAGGGTACGGGAGGACGCCGCAGGGAGGGGGGAAGCATGTAGCTATCGATAGGCTAGCTACATGTTAAAAAAAATACCTTCAAAAAACCCTCCAGCGGCCATGCGCCGCAATGTTTCAGAACACCAGGGAGGTTAAAATGCATCTGCTAGAGCTGCAGCCCGTGGCCAAGTGAATGCAGCTCTGACAGGATAGACTCAACATATCAATCTATATTTAGATACGTTTTTTTATATACGTGTTACAGATATTGTTGACTCAGTGATTAATATGATTTATCAGTCACATGTACTTAATAGAAATATGTTGACTTCAAATTGTTAAAGCAATTGTTCTATAGCTTCAGTTGCAATGTATGTTTGTAAATGTACAAAAACCCAATAAAAATCTAATGTTTGAAATTGACCAATCTACGCACTAGGGCAGGATGGAGAGTATCAGTTGAGTAAAGGATCGGGCTGCTGTTCACATGATTTTGATCGACACAGAATCAATCAAGTTTTGGTTTCAGAGCTGGAGGCACAGCATCATCCAGATCAGTTAGTGAAGGTGAATTGCATGAATCTGGCTTGCTTGCAATGCTTGCAATGTGTGGGCCATTGGTTAACTACTCAATAAAGTAGGGCTGTGGAGTTGGTGTCATGGTTTCATAAGCGGAGGCGTTAGTTGGATGATTTTTGTACCCACTCCATAGCCATGCAAGGGCTGTGGAGGAGGAGTCAGTTGAGGAGTCAGAGAAATGTTGGGTACATGGAGTCAGAGTTGGTGGTTTCATAAACTGAAGAGTCAGAGTTGGAGTAGAATGATTTTTGTACCCACGCCACAGCCCTGCAATAGTCAACCACGCTGTAGTTGATCATCCAATAAAGTCCATCGCTTAATCGCTCGATGGAGAATCAAGTAAATATGGCTAACTTAAGGCCCTCTTCCCGTCTGGCTCAGCTGTTCCCATTTTCTGCGATTGCAGATCCGCAAAGAACCACAGCCACATGCCATCTGCCATGGGAAGCCTTTGCACTTCTGCACACCGCCTTGTGAGCATATGCACAGACCACTAGATATAAAAAAGCATGAAAATTGACTGCATGTTTCTATGCTTTCGCACGTTTCTTTTTTTCAGTTGGGCGGGGCCTAATAGTCACCAGTGGTTAAATGTGTTGAAGTGAACATAGATGTGGTTGTCTGGCCATTCGCCACCCTGGAGAGATCTTAGGAGCCAGGTAGCCTTATAGTGAAAGTTTCTACTTAAACCTGACAAACTAGTATTGAACTTATGAACTTATTTTCAGTGTAAGGCCTGCAGTTCCAATGTGGAGTGCGAACATCAGCCATGTCTGTGTGACATAAAGTCTGGTTCATTCAGCTTCCACAGTTATGATCTTTTTAACTTTTAGCACTATCCTGTTATCTGGGGAGCTTAATGACCCAGTTGTAAGGATTTTGACTTTTATTTAGTTTTCAGGAGAGCGGCGATGCGACTACCACATTTGCACAGCTAAAGCACTGGTTTGTGAAGGGAATCTGAGAATCTGGGTGCTCCCAGGTTAAATAAATACAGACCTACCTACATTATCTGTTCATAGTATTCAACATCTGTTGGCCCACACGCTACATGGAGGTAGTAAAATTGAACCATCTCCGGCCATTAATAATTGAAGGTGTGTACCAGACTTAAGTTGCTCAAACTGAATCCGAACCAATCAGAGGTGAATGCAGCCGACACTTGTAGGCAAGCACCTACGTGGCCTTGGGCGAGCCAACTCTTGCTGCATCTGAGAACAGTGTGCAGCTATGCTGAATCTGCAGGGAAAATCAGGGGAATCCTCTTATTTACCAATTATTCATGGACTGGATCTGAACGAGGTTTGCAACAGTGTTGCTTACAAATCTTTGCCATTTTTGTATCGAAAATGCTATTTTCAATTTCCAGAAAATATTCGTGAAAATATAGTGATAAAGATGTGGGATGCATTGCCACAGGAAGTAGTTATGACAAATTCTAGATCTGCATTTAAAGGGGGCTCAGATGCTTTCCGTGCATTGAAAGACATCCATGGCTACAATTAATAGGTAATGCTCAATGGTGTTGATCCAGGGATTTTATCTGATTGGCGTCTGTGGGGAAGGAATTTTTTCCCATGGCTAATTGGACCATGCCTTATAATGCTGGGCATACATGATGCGTTTTTTATCAATCGAGCCGCTGATGGCTCGATTGATAATATCCGACGTGTCCGATACCCCGCTGGATCGATACCGCGCTCGATACCGGCGGGCAGGACGAAGGAAGAAACGAGCGAAAGATAAGGAAGCGCCGCGGGGACGAGCGGGATTCGATCCGGGACGCGACGGAATCTATCCAACGGCTCGATACACGGTACAAAAACTTACCGTGTATTCCCAGCATAAGGGTTTTTCTCCTTCCTCTGGATCAACAGGGACATGTGAGGGAGCAGGCTGGTGTTGTACTTTTTCTGGTTGAACTCGATGGACATACCGTATGTCTTTTTTCAACCCAATTAACTATGTAATTATGCAATTGTATTTTCATATTTGCAATTGCAATAATTTTCATGGTGTAAAAAAAAAATAAAAATTCTTTCAGATGCGCAAACTATTTTTAGCGCAAAAAATTAGAAAAAGTACAAAGTGATTTTCGCATATCAGTGGTTTGCAAGTGACCGTACTACTGTGTTCAATGTATGCAGAGTTGTCGGTGAATTCACAACAGATCTGCAGGGACTGTATGTGTGGAATAGAATACTACAGCACAGCCCTGATAACGGTTTCTAAGCGCCAAGCGTCTAATGTAGGAATATTTGAAATTCTTTGTTGAGCCGCGTACATTTTTGTAAACTGGTACTAGAGCTGACGATACTGATTTGTGTTTACGCTCCTGTGAACTGGTTAAATATTATATATCGGTAACATTTGTGTATATCGTCAGGCTGCATAACTGCTCAGCTGGACGTCACAATAGGGAAACAGCCACACAATGGGCTTTATTCTCACAGCAGAGAAATACTTAATTATGGCTATTATCTGACAAATGGGCCATTTTTAACCTATTACCTTAGTTGTATTCATTTTATGTTGAAATATACGTGGAACCGGTACAGTTTTGCTGCCATGTTTATTGTCCCACTGATGAGATGCGTTGTGGTTGGTAAACATGCTGCATGCTTGTGTGACAGTGTTTCCTCCATATTGAGTACATCAGAATAGGACGTTATAATAATAATAATAATAATAATAATAATCTGAACATTTATATAGCGCTTTTCTCCTGTCGGACTCAAAGCGCTCAAGAGCTGCAAGCCACAGGGATGCGCTCAAGAGGCCACCCTGCAGTGTTAGGGAGTCTTGCCTTGAACTCCTTACTGAATAGGTACCGACCCTAGCCAGGATTCGAACCCTGGTCTCCCATGTCAAAGGCAGAGCCCTTAACCAGTACTCCATTCAGCCACGTTGCAATCACATAAAGAAAAAATGCATAACAAATGCACAGGAGAGAAAGATGGGGGTTTTGTTGCTGATTTGCAGTAGAAACCGAGTCTTATAGCTTCTGATCTAGCATGTTTTTGACCATCTCTTAGGCCTGGTGCACACCAGAGGAGTTTTTCTGAGCGTTTTGAATTTTTAAATCTGCTGCTAATGTTATCCTATGTGTCTGTGCACACTGGAGCAATGAGGTTTTGTAAAAAAAAACCCATAGCATTACATTGGGAAGAGCTTTTGAAACCTCTAAAAGCTCTTCCCAATGTAATGCTATGGGGTTTTTTACAAAACCTCATTGCTCCAGTGTGCGCAGACACATAGGATAACATTAGCAGCAGATTTAAAAACTCAAAACGCTCAGAAAAACTCCTCTGGTGTGCACCAGGCCTTAAAAGGCCCGGGCCACACTGGCACTAAGAATAAAATAACGGACCTTTGTTCAAGGTGGCTTGAGACCCAAGGTATTGCTCTAGAGTGACCCTAGGTTCTCAACATGTGGCACGTGTACCCCGGGGGGTACATCTGATGGTTCCAGGGGGTACTCAGGTTTCATATACTTAACCAAGAATAACAAATTTTGAGTTTTAGAAAATGATAAATCTTTTTTAAACACCAAATTGGTGTTTTAGCTAATTAAAAGCAATAGTAAAAGTTTGGAAATTGTTTAGAACCAATTATCATGTACAACGATTAAATATGTATTTGTCAAGGGGTTACTTGTGGTAATGTTTACTATGCTAGGGGGTACTTGTTAATAGGGGTACATACGAACAAAATGTTGAGAAACACTGCTCTAGACTAAGGAAATACTCTGGAAGGGGCTGGGATGGTGTTGACAGTTTACCTATTCTCGTATGCTTGTGGTGGTGGTGGTGGGGGGGGGGGGGGTTATCTCTGCCTCTGCATCAGTTGATGTTTGGGCCAAGCACTGTTGTAAAAGTCTGAAAAAGCACAATACAATTTGGCTAAAAGTATTAGAGACACAGGATCAGCAGGACAGTCGGGCAATCAGCATTTTTTTGAAAAATGAGATAAATGTCAGCCTCCAGATCCCTCTCAGGCCCAGTGCACACCAAACACCTCTAGCAGATCTGCAAAACGCTAGAGGTTTTTGAAGCAGATTTCAGAACGGTTCTAGGCATGTTTAGAGAGGTTTTCTGAACATGCCTGGCGGTTTTTGGAGCGTTTTGTGCAGCAGATTTCAAATATTGTTACAGTAAAAGCTGTTACTGAACAGCTGCTGTAACAAAAACGCCTGGAAAACCCGCTCTGATCTAGCGCTTTTCAGAGCGGTTTTCCACTTTCCTATACTTTAACATTAAATCTAAAAAATGCTGCAGCCCCTGAGTTTGCGTTTATGGAAAAACGAGCCACTCTGGTGTGCACCATCCCATTCACTTTCATTAGCCAAGCGGTTTTCCCCCTGCAAGCGTTTTAAAAAACGCTCCAGAACCGCTCTGGTGTGCACCAGGCCCTCACTTCAGTTCCCCTTTAATTGTTCCATCTCTGCTATAGACTCCTCATGATACTTTTTCTTCTAAGTTTTCTGCTAGGTGATACTTTTGCCCCTTATCAATAAAATGCTGTTTAAGCCACCAGCGAGCATGAAGAATATAATGCATGTGACAATACTGAAAAGTTAATTTTAAAAAGTAGTAGTAGTAGAAAACGTAGGAGAAAAAGTGAATTGAATTCGGTCCCTTAGATGAAATGATGGAATCTGCCTCATACATTCAGCGGCTGACATCTGGCCAATTGAATGAAGCTCTAATCTAAAGCCTCATCTACAAGGGTGGATGAGGCGGCGATGTGGCGTATCAATCGAGCCGCTGATGCGGCTCGATTGATAAGATCCAACAGAACGGATCTCCCCACCGCCGATTCCCTGCTCGATCCCCGCGAGGGGACAATGGCAGGGAATCGAGCGGAAGATAAGCGGCGTGGAGACGAGCGGGTATCTAATCGGCGCACACGCGGCGAGCAGGGACGCGGCGGGGATGCGGAAGTGGCGATCCGGTGGCTAATCGAGCCACCGGATCGCCGCCTCATCTACCCGTGTAGATGAGGCTTATGAGAACTGATTGTGCAGAAACTTCAGTTGAATTTTATGATAGTTGATTATTTTGTACTCCAAGTAGAAGTGAACCCAATTAAAGGTGCTTTTAATTCTGCACGTTTAAGCAAGCAATCATATTTATGATAAGATTGTTCAGATCGAAAGAAAGCATTTTATTTAAATGATCCACAGCATTTCAAGGGCATCTGAAGTGAGAGGGATATGGAGGCTGCCATATTTATTTCCTTATTATTTAATTATTTATTTATTAAACCATACCAGTTGCCTGGTTATCTTGCTGATCTATTTGGCTGCATTAGTGTCTGAATCACACCAGAAACAAGCATGCAGCTAATCCAGTCAGACTTCAGTCAGAAACACCTGATCTGCATGCCAGTTCAGGGTCTATGGCTAATGTATTACAGACAGAGGCTCCACAAGACAGCCAGGCAATGTGGGCTGATAAACCATTCTTTTAAAGAACAAGCGACACCCATGCTAACCTAGAAATAAAAACCACATATATAAGTAGATAAATACTACTTCGACTTACATAACAGATGTATTGTGCTATCCACGTAAATTATTCCTGTGAATTTTATAAAGGAAAAGCAGAAAATCCTATTCTAGGCAGTGGCCATCTTGCCAAGCTAATGCTGACATCATATCCTCCCTGACTCTTGTTTTCTCCCCTCCCTTCTCTTGCTCATTGTGTATTCATTAGCTGCCCTCCTCCCAGAGTCTTCAGACACTCCCACTGAGGTGTATACTAGGAACTGCACTGTTTTATCCTCCAATCGCTGAGTCACCTCAGCCTTGCTTGTAAACACAAGTGATCAGATGGTGTTTCTGATAAGCAGCTAGGCAGGGAAATAAAGGTAAGAGAGAGAATATATTATAGATAAAAAGAACTCCCAGCATGCAACTGTTTGGCACGGACTACTAAAGGGCCAGTGCTCCTAAAGTATGGGATCACTCCAAACCATAACAGCAGAAAAAGTTTTGCAAGTTTTGAATGCAGGATTAGCATTTTTATCACTTAAAGAGAACCCGAGGTGGGTTTGAAGAATATTATCAGCATACAGAGGCTGGATCTGCCTATACAGCCCAGCCTCTGTTGCTATCCCAAAGCCCCCTAAGGTCCCCCTGCACTCTGCAATCCCTCATAAATCACAGCCACGCTGCTGACAAACAGCTTGTCAGAGCTGTCTGTGTTTATCTCTATAGTGTCAGTCTGCTGCTCTCCCCGCCTCCTGCAGAACTCCAGTCCCCGCCTGCATCCCTTCCCTCCCTGCTGATTGGAGGGAAGGGATGGGGGCAGGAACCGGAGCTATGCAGGAGGTGGGGGAGCAGCTGAGACTGACACTACAGATGTAAACACAGCCTCACAGCACGGCTGTGATTTTTGAGGGATTGCAGAGTGCAGGGGGACCTTAGTGGGGTTTGGGATAGCAACAGACGCTGGGCTGTATAGGCAGATCCAGCCTCTGTATGCAGATTTTTTTTGCTGGACGCAGCTAGCACTTTGCTAGCTGCGCCAGCACACTGATCGCCGCCTCCCCGCGCCCGATCGCCGCTACCCGTTGGGGCCCCCCCCCAGACCCCGTGCGCTGCCGTGCGCTGCCTGGCCAATCAGTGCCAGGCAGCGCCGAGGGGTGGATCGGGACTCCCAATGACGTCGGTGACGTCATCCCGCCCCGTCGCCATGGGGACGGGGGAAGCCCTCCAGGAAATCCCGTTCTTTGAACGGGATTTCCTGATCGGAGATCGCCGAAGGCGAACGAAGCGGGCGGGGGGATGCCGCTGAGCAGCGGCTATCATGTAGCGAGCCCTGGGCTCGCTACATGATTTAAAAAAAAAACTGCTGTGCTGCCTCCTGGTGGAATGTTTCATACCGCCAGGAGGGTTAATACACTCAGACCAGTTGCTGTTGAAATTTGATTTTTATGGTGACGATACCGCTTTAAGGCAGGGGACACGCTTGTCTTTCAGTTTTCTGTGCGTGTTTTTCTGCACACATTTTGTGCGTACCTTGTTTGTTTGTATGCAGAAAAACGTTCATGTTTTTTCACATCAACTAATGCAATTGAGAGACAAAACTGATAAAATATGCAGAATTACCCTGCAGGATGTCTCTTTTTTTTTTTTTCTGAGTGCGAGAAATGCATTAAGTGGGAACCAGTCCATTGATTAACATGAGCTCAGTTTTAGGGCCCTTTTCCACTAGCTGCGTTTTTGCCAAAAACTCATGCGTTTGATTCTTAAAGAGACACCGAAGCGGGAAAAAATATATGATATAATGAATTGGTTGTGTAGTACAGATAATTACTAGAATAGCAGCAAAGAAAATATTCTCATATTTTTATTTTCAGTTATGGTATATAGTGTTTTTTTCTAACGTTGCATCATTCTGTAATATGTGCAGTTTACACACTACTCAGCATTCTAAATGTTTTTTACAGAGCAGGCTGTGAACTATTGACCTGTCCTCTGGCAGAGAAAAAGAAAATCCTTGACTGAAAAGCTCAGTGACTGTAGAGCTCAATGGCTTTTTTGCATAGATAACAACTTGAGTCTCTTAAAGGGAGTGTTTACCATTTTAAAAATAAAAAAGTCGGATACTCACCTAAGGAGAGGGAAGGCTCGGTCCTAATGAGCCTTCCCTCTCCTCTCCCGGTGCCCGGTCCCGCGCAGGATCCCCCGTGGCAGCATTCGACCAGTTCGGTCACATACTGCCACTTCCGCATGCCGAAGGGAGGTTTCGGGAGCACTCGGGCTCCCGAAGACGGGCCGCTCCATAGTACGCATGCGCAAGCGCCCTCTATGACGCGCTCGCGCGTACGTAGTATGGAGCGGCCCGACTTCGGAATCCCGAGTGCTCCCGAAGACCTCCGAAGTTCCTGCGGCAGCGGACGCGAACGGGGGAGCCAGCGCAGCACCGAGGGCACCTGGAGAGGAGAGGGAAGGCTCATTAGGACCGAGCCTTCCCTCTCCTTAGGTGAATATCTGACTTTTTTTATTTTTACATTGGTACCCATTGGCTTTAACTCTTCCTGTACTGGAAACCATATTAGACTTATGCCTCTGCTCCTAGTGTTTTATTCCTTAGCTGTACTACACATACAAATCATTATCATAATTTTTTTTTTTTGTCTTCAGTGTCTTTTTTTTTGTCTTTAAAGAGACTCTGAAGCGAGAATAAATCTCGCTTCAGAGCTCATAGTTAGCATGGGCATGTGTGCCCCTGCTAAAACGCCGCTATCCCGCGGCTTAACCCGTTAAGCCGCGGGATAGCGGCGTTTTAGCAGGGGCACACGTGCCCCTGCTATCTATGAGGTCTGAAGCGAGATTTATTCTCGCTTTAGACTCTCTTTAAGTGCAGCCTGTTTAAATTCAGAATCTTGGGTGGCCTTTTCTATTGCTGCATTCCAGTTTTTAAAAAGCTGAAACGCATGTCTGTGCGATTATGATGCATTTTGCGTTTCAATGTAAAGCATAGAAACGCATGAAAAACGCAGGGTTTTATTTAACCACTAGTATCTATTTTCAAAAATCAAGACAACACTTGCCAATTTGAAAAACGCAAACTCATAAAAAAAAATGTCAAAATAGAACAAATGCAGTGGAAAAGGGCCCTTAATCAGTTTTTTTCTATGCATAAAACACGCACACAAACAGTCAAGTGTGATCCCTTCCTTTGCAAGAGTTGATTGTTCAGGATCAATACAACCCATGAGTTTTTACTACAATACAATCTGGTTTCCTGCTGGATCCCCTAAACTAGACTAACACCAATTTATGTTAGAAAAAAATAATTTCACTGCTCCTGGTATGATTGTGGCTTCCAAACGAGATTGGCGTGTGTAGGTCTGCCTTCATTTTGCAGTGTGAGAATGATCAGTTAATGGCGACCTCCTTGGCTAATGACCCCTCTGTTTCCTTCCCTGCAGCATCAGCGGGTCGCGCCTCCGTGGGGAGTGCTGGCGGTTTCCCGCGGGGGGCTTCCCCTGGCCCTCGTCATGCCTTCCAACGCCCGGGCCGGAAGCCTGAAGGACCCAGAGGTGGCCGAACTATTCTTCAAGGATGACCCCGAAAAATTGTTTGCTGACCTGCGGGAGATCGGGCACGGCAGCTTCGGGGCTGTCTACTTTGTGAGTACCACGGACTAGGCCTGAACGATTTTAGGAAAAAATTGAATTGAGCGGTTTCTGTCCAAAATCACGATTTCGATTCAATTCACGGTTGCCTTCAAATCGAGCATTGTTCCCTTTCTCTGTGCGCCTCTGTCTCAGTCTCTCTTTGTGCATCCTCTGTGTCTTTGCATCCCCTCTGGGTCTCTCCCTTGCCCCCTTTGTGTCTTTCTGTGCTCCTTTTGTCTCTCTGTGCCCACTCTGGGTCTCTCTGTGCCAACCCTGTGCCCCCTGTCTTTCTCTGTGCCCTTTTTTTGTCTCTCTGTGTCCCCTATGTGTATCCTCTGTGTCCCCTCTGTCTCTATGCCCGCTCTGTCTCTCCGCTTACCCCCAAGCTGCCGCAGTTCTGGACATACCTTACAGCATGAGTCCAGTGATGCCTGTCTATCCACTTCGCCTCCTGCAGGCTCTAATGCACGGAATACTTCCTGTATGTCATGTGACATACAGGAACCAGGAAGTATGCCATGCACATGAGCCAGCAGACGGCGATGGAGGACGGACATCGTTGGACTCCTGTCGGAAGGTATGTCCATCAATGTTGATGCTGAGGGCCGCATACTGGGACTTGGGGTAAGTTTGAAGCAGCTTCTTCAAACTTCCCCAATGTGGAAATGACATCACAGAAATTGTTGCTTTGACGATTCCGAAATTGTGATCTTGGTGATTTCGATTTATCTTTCGGGCCTACCACGGACCCACTGGTGCCTCGTGGCACAGAACCTGTCATGTGACTACAAGAACAGTCTGCTATGCTAAAGTGCAGTCGCTGAGTGCTTAGGCCTCGTTCTAGGAACGTTGCTGTATGCTTTGCATTGTGCTGTGCGCTTCTTCCATTGATTCTAATGTAACACATTCACATCTATGCACTTTGTTAGGCCTTGTTCACATTAAAGAGACTAAATGAATCGAGTCTAAATTCACGTTTTTAACTTTTATTAATGTTAAGCACTATAGCTAGTGGTAAACCGCCAAATCCCTGCGGCAAAACGAGGGGTTTATACCCCCCCCCCCCAAATCCCCTCTGCTAAGTCCGGGGAGCGCTTCCTGCTTGAGGCAGAGCTTATGGCTGTAGCTCTGCCTCTTAGCGCGTCAATCCCGGCTGATCGTCGCCCCGCCCCTCTCAATCTGCCTTCACTGAGAGGGGCAGGGGAGAGGCGGAGATCCGCCTGCAGATTGACGCGCATGGAGGCAGAGCTGCAGCTCATAGCTCTGCCTCCATGAGCAGCAAAATCCACGAGCAAGAAAGTCGTGGATTTTGTACAGGGGATTTGGGGGGTATAAACCCCTCATTTTGCTGCGGGGATGCGGCGGTTTAGCGCTAGCTATAGTGCTTAATTTAAATAAAATTAAATAAAATAAACATGAATTTAGAGTCGCTTCAGAGTCTCTTTAAGTGCGTTGAAAAATGTGTAAAGGCGCATGATGAAAAACGCAGACGCTTTTGCGCATTTCAATGCGTTGTGCTTTTTTAAACGTTTTGCTTATTGTAGTTGTTAATAAAGCTTTGTTTCATATGTAAATGCATTTTTTTTTCCAGCTCAACGCACAGAAATGCATGCAACACTTATGTTTTGTAACGCAGCGCATAGATGGGAACCAGGCACATTTAATTACATGGCAAAAACAATACCTTGCTAAACAGGGCAATGCGCTGTGAAAAGCGCACAGAGTCTGCCCTGATGTGAAGGAGGCCTTACAGTCTGTTTGAGAAACGCGGTGTTGCATGCATTTCTGTGCCTTACTCTGTGAAGTGCACAGCAATTCAAGTGAATTGGTGTGCTTTTTAAGCACATAGAAGCGCATAGCAGTTTTTTTACCCCTAATTAAAAAAAATTTCAAATGAAAACAAATCTTTGTCAACTGCTACATCCAATAAGCAAAATGCATGCTGAACAAAAACATGTTTAAAGGGACACTTAAGTCAAACAAAAAAAATGAGTTTTACTCACCTAGGGCTTCCAATAGCCCCCTGCAGCTGTCCGGTGCCCTAGCTGTCTCCCTCCGATCCTCCTGGCCCCGCCGGCAGCCACTTCCTGTTCGGTGACAGGAGCTGACAGGCTGGGGACGCCAGTGATTCTTTGCGTTCCCAGACACATTAGCACCCTCTATGCTGCTATATGATATATGCTATAGCAGCATAGATGGCGCTATTGTGGCCAGGAACGCGAACAATCACTCGCGTCCCCAGCGTGCCAGCTCCTGTCACTGAAACAGGAAGTGGCTGCCGGCGGGGCCAGGAGGATCGGAGGGAGACGGCGAGTGCACCGGACAGCTGCAGGGGGCTATTGGAAGCCCTAGGTGAGTAAAACTTTTTTTTTTGTTTGACTTAAGTGTCCCTTTAAGCGCATGTAAAACGCATGGGTTTGCGTAATAAAAGCGCAGCACATTGAAATGATTTATGAAACGCGCATCAACACATGCATTTTTTTGTCTTTTTCTGAAATACCTTTCTGAATGCACCCAATGTGAACGAGGCCTTCGTGATTGCAATTTTTCAGAGCGGTTTTTGAAGGAGCGTGCATTGCTCAAATAATATGTGCACCACATTTGCGATTTTTAACCCAAATGCGCAACACTGCTTCGGGAACACCCTTCTAGGGTGACACTGCACTAGTGCTTTGCTGATCCCTGGTGAACGCTAAGCACAACGCAATTGCACCCAGTATAAACCAGCCCTCACTACAGCCTCTGAATGGAGCAGGTCAGAGTACATCCCTCTCTGGCTGTACTCGAGATCTCCTCGATCCCGAGTACATCCCTTTTGAGAAGAGTTGTCGAGAACCAGATGCCCATGTCTCTGACACACACACACCACTCACTCTCTGCAGTCAGGTCTCTTCATATCTGCAACTTTTAGGCATAAGGTCCTAAACCCACAACTTCCTCTCCGCTCTAAAAGATAAGCAACAGCATAATAACCTTTAAAAAAATTATTGGTTACAGCTGGTAAGAATCCAGAAAAATATCTGCAGTCCCTACTTCCTGCTTTTGTGGGAGCACAGAAAGCATTAACCTCCTGTGTTTACATATTAGCATAGAACTTGGCACAAGATCTGAGAACTCACATTACACTTGTGATTACTTATAGATGAGGGGGAACTAGACAGGCTGTTCTCTCTAAATACACAGAGGGTGTATTTCTCTCGGTTTTCTTTGTCTCCTGTGCAAGAGTTTTTGCCTGCGTTGAAACGGGCTAAACCATCTATTTTTTTTTTTCCCTTTTTATTAATGTGTACTGAAATTTCCATAATTATACTTCCCTCTCTAATGCATGTCAATTCAACAGTTTGTGCTGAATTTTGGACAAGTTGATTAGCCTTACACCAGTTGCAGATCTTATCAATCTCCTGTGGGGTAGACTTATTATCTGCTCTTGTCAAGACAAGACAAAACACAGAACATTCATATCGCGCTTTTCTCCTGGCGGACTCAAAGCAGCCACTAGGGCGTGCTCTATAGGCAGTAGCAGTGTTAAGGAGACTTGCCTAAGGTCTCCTACTGAACAGGCGCTGGCTTACTGAACAGGCAGAACTGAGATTCAACCCTGGTCTTCTGTGTCAGAGGCAGAGTCCAGCCACTGGTCCAGGAGACCTATGATGCAGACTTGATCACCAAAATATGTTCTTGTCAGGGATGCTCAAAAAAAGGATTCGGATTTCATCTTGCTAATTAAGTCACCTGCGCGGGTGGGGGAGGGGGGGTGTGTGTGTGTTTAATCTTACCCATCAGACGTCTTCTTTGATCCGTCCCACGGCGCCTCCCACGATGAGCTCCAAGCGTGTCTTGTGGCTACAAACACTAGGAAGTGATTGTAGTCACGTGACATGCTTGGAACGCATCGTGGGAGGCGCCGTGGGACGGATCAAAGAAGACGTCTGATGGGTAAGATTAAACACCCCACTCTCCCCTCACCCACCCGCACATGTGATTTAATTAGCAGGATGAAATCCGAATAAAACCTATTCAGATTTCATCCGGTGATCATCACTGGTTCTTGTGTCTGTGATGCCCGTGTTTGCAGCAGGCTTGCATTCATCAGAGCGTTGTCAATCTGTGATTCCCTCTCCCTGCAGGCCCGGGATGTGCGCAATAATGAGGTTGTTGCCATTAAGAAGATGTCCTATAGCGGGAAGCAGTCTAACGAGGTAGGTGTTCTGCCCATTTCAGGTTGAATCTGGCCCCAGAAGTGAAGGTTCTGCTGTATAACAGTCTTCTCCTCCTCTCCCGCAGAAATGGCAGGACATCATCAAAGAGGTGAAGTTTCTCCAGAAGCTGCGACACCCAAACACTATAGAGTATAAAGGATGTTACCTGCGGGAGCACACAGCCTGGGTGAGTGTGTGGCTCAGCTCCTCCAGGAGAGGGCGCTGCCACTACTGGCATTTCATATAGACAGTGGGCTCAATTCACCAAGAGTTTTTGGTAAAAGATAGGTCGGTAAAAATGCCTCATTTGGTATTTTAGACTTCCCCCATCCCCTCCTGCATTCACTAAGATTCAATTTATTAACCACTTGAGGACCACAGTGGTAAACCCCCCTAAAGGCCAGGCACATTTTTACTAAAACGGCCACTGCAGCTTTAAGGCCAAGCTGCAGGGCCGCACCACACAGCACACTAATGATTTCTCCCTGCCCCCCCCTTTTCCCCCCACCAACATAGCTCTCTGTTGGTGGTGTCTGATCGCCCCCAAGTTGTTTTTTGTTTATTAAATATTCATCTTCTTATTTTTTTATTTTTTCCTATTTATATATATTTATATATTTTTTCAATTACCTCCCTCCCCCCAGCCGACCAATCACGGCGATTGGCTGTCATAGGCTTCTGCCTATGAGAGACTATCGCTCTCTTGTCCCCCAAGGGGACACCCGTGTCACACGGCTGTCCCCAGTACAGCGCTGTACATGTAAATACAGTCTCCCAAGCGGCAATCACCACTCGAACACTGAAGACAGGGCGGAGCTCCGCCCCCCCAAGCAGGAGATGTGCGTGCAGTGTGCGCGCGATCTCCTGCAAACTGCAGCCCCAGGCATTAGGCGGTCCTGGGGATGCCGCCGCTGCCACGCCCATCGGCGTTAGGCATTCAGCAGGTAGTTAAAGGATTCCAGTGCCGAAGGACTCTTGTTGAATAGGCATATGCTGTGAGTAGGGTGGTATAAATTATTACTTACCGTGCCTTCCATTCTTCTCCTTCACTCACCGTTCTCCTACTGTAATCCCCGTTCTTTTGACCAACCCGGGCTACTTGCCTAGCTTTCAGATAGATTGCGCAGCATGTCCTTTCTTCTCCCCTGTGCCCGCATCAAATATTGTCACTATACTGGAGCGCGGTCACTCCCTTCGCTCTTGCGTGTACTTCTCACTGCAGTGGAGCATGCACACGGTGATGCAGGAGCGAGGGGAGAAAGCATGCTGCTGTATAGTGACATCATTCGATGCGGGCACAAGATAGGAAAAAGGACGTACTTGGCATGCGCGGTGTAAAATATACGGAAGCTACCGTAGGTTATGCAAGTCGCCGGGTCGGCCAAAAGAATGGGGGTTACTGCAAGAAAACTGCAAGTGACAGCGGGAAACGGAAGGCACGTTAAGTATTTACTTATACCATCCTACCCACAGCATATGCCTATTTAAGTCTTCGGATCTGGTATCCTTTAAGAGCTGTAAAAAGTAGAAATCTAACCAGCTGTGCTGTAGGTCTCTGCAGCAAACTGTGTTCTGCTACAGTGATGTCCTATTCTAGCCGGAGTTGTGATGAGCCTTCAGGTGGTCTGCCTTAAAGAGACACTGAAGCGAAAAAAAAATGATGATATTATGATTTGTATGTGTAGCACAGCTAAGAAAAAAAACATTAAAGGTGCCCATACACTCGTCAGATTGGCAGCAGATAGATAAGAAATGCATCTGATGATCTATCTGATGCGTTTTTAGAACATTTTTTACCAGGATAGAATTCCAATAGATTTCAGTTTGAAATCTATTGAAATTCGATCTGATGGCATTTTTTTGCCATCAGATTTCCATTAAGGCCAATGCAAACTGATAAGCAATCTCATCAGATCGACCTAAATTTTCCACCCTGCAAGTTCGATGGAAATCCATCGAAATCGATCGAAATCGGCCGTCGATCGGTCGATTGGCCAACCGATTTGCAATCGATCGATCGGGATCGATCGGTCGGCCAGAAAATCGGCTGAGTGTATGGGCTGCTTAAGATCAGATACATCAGTCTAATTGTTTCCAGTGCAGGAAGAGTTGAGAAACTCCAGTTGTTATCGCTATGCAAAAAAGCTATTAAGCTCTCCGACCAACTTGGTCGTGGAGAGGGCTGTTATCTGACTTTTATTATCTCAACTGTAATTGAACTGTTTACTTTTCCTCTAGCAGAGGAGAGTTTATTACTTCACAGACTGCTCTGAAAGACTCATTTTGAATGCTGAGTGTTGTGTAATCTGGACATATTATAGAGTGATGCAATGTTAGAAAAAACACTATATACCTGAAAATAAAAATATGAGAATATTTTCTTTGCTGCTAATCTTCTAGTAATTATTCATAGTACACAACCAATTCATTATATCATATACTTTTTTTCGCTTCAGTGTCTCTTTAAACATGAGCCTTCCTTGGAAATAGTTGCTTGTGACAGCAAAAGGTATCCCCAGCGTCCCTTAAAGGGGAATATTACCCTGCATTTCATCTTTGCTCTAAAACATTATTTACAGTATATTAAATGCAACCAGCATATTCATTTTTTTTTTTACTAGGCCAGCATTCGAAGGGTTACACACAGAGCTTGAAAGTTCAGTGCAGTGAAATGCAGACGCATCTGAACTTTAGATACTATTATCTTGTGTTTACTTAAAGCGGATCCGAGATGAAAAACTATCTATAACAAGTAACTTGTCTATATATCTTATCTAAACAGCTTTAATAGAATATAATTGATTATTCCTGTGGTACAATAACAGCAGACATGTTGTTTGTAAACATTACACAGAGGCAGGCTTATCTACATCTTGAGGAAAAAAATAACCTTATTCCCCCCTCCTCCCCCCTCCTCCCCTCTGCCTCTGAAATCTCTGGCTAGTAATAACTCCCCCCTCCTCCTGCCCAGACTGAGCTCCCATGAGCCCTTGCTACTGTCTGAAAGTGCCTTGGCTCTCTGAAAACCTGTGGGCGTGGCTTCTTTAGTTTATAGAGTATTAAAACAAAAACAAAAAAGTATTTGGCATATAAACAATAGGAAAGTAACACAATTATGCAATGAGTAAAAGTTCATCTCGAATACACTTTAAATGTATCAAGTGAGGAATGTGACACATTCTCCGACTGTGCAGGAGCTGCTGGAGACAGAGACCCTGAAAGCATGTCTGCCTGCAAAACAGCAATGGATAAAACCAGTTATTAATAAAATGCAAAGTCAGCTCACAAAGTAAAAAACTGTACTTTTGGAAGTCTATAACTTCTAAATGAATAATAATACGTATGCAAAAATGCAAATATGATAACCATATGGCATATAAAAAGTAGGTAAACATGTTTTTATTAAATATTATGTCAGGATTTTATACCACTTTAAGATCTGTATGCATGCCACTAGATGGCCCTCTCTCTATCAGTGTATAGATGTGCACATCTAAAAGGTTACAGGGGAAACCTCCTATCAATGTACACTGCTCCTGCGTCTGGTGCTTTTACATTCTGATGTCCCACCCAGCAGTGCATTGGCACCAATGGAGTGAGTAGCAGGATGGGTGGCACCTCTTATTGGCTGGCTCCTTTTGCCTCTACATTTTACCAAATAGCCATTTTTTTAGTTACTGACAGCTCCAGGCTGCTCTTAACATATCACTTGTTTTACCAAATGCTCTAATCTTAGTGAATAGACATTCATTGAGGTATTTACTGCACAAGTCGTTCATTTGCCTCACTAGTCAGTTATACTACTTTTCCATGGTGTAGCAGCCTTAGTGAATTGAAATGTGAAAAAATGATGTTTTCTGCATTGTGCTGCAATGCTTTGTGAATTGAGTCCAATGAGATGGAAATAATTGTGGTTTACATGTAGATTTTATTCAAGCTGTATGAAGCTTGGAACTGTGCCATCAAAATTGACAGGGCGTGCCTATAATTGGCCCAATTCCAAGTTCTGTAACAGTCTACCTAGAACTCCTATAGAAAGTTCCCCTCCCTTTTGGCTGAAAGGACACCTAAAGTGACAAGAACATGGAAGTTTACTGATTTATTTCCTTTTTAAACAATACCAGTTGCATGGCTGTCCAATAAAACACCTGATGTGTATGCTTGTTCACGGTCTATGGCTAGAAGTATTAAAGACATCAGGACGACAGCCATGAAATGTGCATTGTTTAAAGGGAAATTCATGTACAGCACATCCCCATATTTCTCTCAGTTCAGGTGTGCTTGAAGTGAATAAGGTTTTCTTTTATCCTTTCCTTCCAGCTCTTTAACACTATTATTTAGTATTTATATGGTACCAATATCTTCCATAGCCCTTTACAGAGTACATAGTCATGTCACTGACTGTCCTCAGAGGAGCTCACAATCTAATCCCACCATAGTCCTAGTCTAATGTTCTACCATATTATTATTATTATTATTATTATGTATTCATATAGCACTGACATCTTCTGAGGCACTGTACAGAGTACATAGTCATGCCACTGACTTTCCTCAGAGGAGCTCACAATCTAACCCTACCATAGTCCTGTAATCTTGGGCCAATTTAGGGGAAAGTCATTTAACTTATCTGTATGTTTTTGGGATATGAAAGGAAACTGGAGTGCCTAGAGGAAACCCACACAGACATGGGGAGAACATACAAACTCTGTGCTGATAGTGCCTGGCTGGGACTAACAAGGAACCCCTTCTCTCCTGTTACATTCCTGGAGCTTTCATCCCGATCTCTCTTTGCCATCCTCACGTTGGCCTGGCCTCCCGCTGTCCCTCCATGGGGGTGTTGCACTCTCTCTGTTTACCTCAGAGCAAGTGGGAAGGCAGGTGCCTTGGCACTCTGAGGTGAAGGACGGGGATGGGCAGGGCTATGTTCTGGGGCACATCGGAGCTTTCTCCCTGCAGTCAGGTTAGATGCCTCTCTCTGAGGTATGGGGCGGGGATGGGAGGAGCCATGTTCTGGGGCACATCTGAGCATTCTCCCTGCAGTCAGGCTAGATACCCCTCTCAGGTGAGGGGCGGGAATGGGAGGAGGTATGTTCTGGGGCACATCTGAGTGCGTTCTCCCTGCAGTCAGGTGATACCTCTCTCAGGTGAGGGGCGGGGATGGGAGGAGCCATGTTCTGGGGCACATCTGAGCATTCTCCCTGCAGTCAGGCTAGATACCTCTCTCAGGTGAGGGGCGGGTATGGGAGGAGACATGTTCTGGGGCACATCTGAGCGTTCTCCCTGCAGTCAGGTGATACCTCTCTCAGGTGAGGGGCGGGGATGGGAGGAGCCATGTTCTGGGGCACATCTGAGCATTCTCCCTGCAGTCAGGCTAGATACCTCTCTCAGGTGAGGGGCGGGTATGGGAGGAGACATGTTCTGGGGCACATCTGAGCGTTCTCCCTGCAGTCAGGTGATACCTCTCTCAGGTGAGGGGCGGGGATGGGAGGAGCCATGTTCTGGGGCACATCTGAGCATTCTCCCTGCAGTCAGGCTAGATACCTCTCTCAGGTGAGGGGCGGGAATGGGAGGAGGTATGTTCTGGGGCACATCTGAGTGCGTTCTCCCTGCAGTCAGGTTAAATACCGCTCTCTGAGGGGCGGGGCGGGGATGGGAGGAGCCTTGTTCTGGTGAACATCTGAGCATTCTCCCTGCAGTCAGGTTAGATACCTCTCTCTGAGGTAAGGGGCAGAGATGGGAGGAGCCATGTTCTGGGGCACATCTGAGCGTTCTCCCTGCAGTCAGGTTAGATACCTCTCTCAGGTGAGGGGCGGGGATGGGAGGAGCTATGTTCTGGGTGACATCTCGGCATTCTGCCTGCAGTCAGGTAATACCTCTCTCAGGTGAGGGGCGGGGATGGGAGGAGCTACGTTCTGGGGCATATCTGAGCATTCTCCCTGCAGTCAGGTGATGCCTCTCTCAGGTGAGGGGCATGGATGGGAGGAGCCACGTTCTAGGGCACATCTGAGCGTTCTCCCTGCAGTCAGGTTAGATACCTCTCTCAAAAGAGGGGCGGGGATGGGAGGAGCTATGTTCTGGGGGACATCTCGGCGTTCTGCCTGCAGTCAGGTAATACCTCTCTCTCAGGTGAGGGGCGGGGATGGGAGGAGCTACGTTCTGGGGCATATCTGAGCGTTCTCCCTGCAGTCAGGTTAGATGCCTCTCTCTCAGGTGAGGGGCGGGTATGGGAGGAGCCATGTTCTGGGACACATCTGAGCGTTCTCCCTGCAGTCAGGTGATACCTCTCTCAGGTGAGGGGCGGGGATGGGAGGAGCTACGTTCTGGGGCACATCTGAGCGTTCTCCCTGCAGTCAGGTGATACCTCTCTGAGGTGAGGGGCAGGGATGGGAGGAGACATGTTCTGGGGCACATCTGAGCGTTCTCCCTGCAGTCAGGTGATACCTCTCGCAGGTGAGGGGCGGGGATTGGAGGAGCTATATTCTGGGGGACATCTCGGTGTTCTGCCTGCAGTCTGGTTAGACGCTTATTTTCACAGTGGGCTTCTGCAGAGCGGAGTGGAGTTCGTGGATAAAAGTAAGGCGATTTAGGAGAACTTTATGTAACCTCTCCAGAACATATTTTATTTATGAATTTCATTTCAGATTTGCTTTAAAGATCCAGCAGTGGTTAGTTTGAAGATCAGAGGGGAAGCCGCCTCAGTCACACGCTGCGGTACATGATGTACTGACTGATGTTTCTGTGGTGCTGGCTTCAGGCCCCGTTTTTAGCCTGAATACCAAATTTTCCTGTAGTGACTACTACAGTATCAGAGTTTCCCATCATTCCTTATATTCCTCAGCGACTATCACAATGGAAGTCCTATTGCTTGACTTAAAAGGAAAACTGAAGTAGGAAGTATGTGGCTGCCATATTTATTTCCTTTTAAGCAATACCAGTTGCCCGGCAGCCCTGCTGATCTATTTGAGCGCAGTAGTGTCTGAATCATGCCAGAAACAAGCATTCAGCTAATCTTGTCATATCTGACAATGTCAGAAACGCCTGATCTGCTGCATGCATGTTTAGGGATCTATGGCTAAAAGTATTAGCGGCAGAGGATCTGCAGGATAGCCAGGCAACTGGTATTGTATAAAAGGAAATAAATATGGCAGCCTCCATATACCTCTCACTTCAGTTGTCCTTTAACCTCTGCTATTTCCATAGACAAATAGTGACATCAGGTATTGCGATTAGCTAACCCTGCCATGTGACCCTGGGCTGCCCTGCTCTGAGAGTAGTGTAACAACCTGCAGGATTAAGGAGAACTCTAGAAGGTGAAGGGTAACGGAACTTTGTCCCCTCTCCTCCTCACTGATAAGCTGAAAGCTATTCACATACTAGACTGAGCCTGACCATGATGGTCCATTGGTTGTACAGGTGTCCCCCAATGTTACCTCAATAGGGACACTTGAGTGCAATGAACTGTTAATTGAGAGAATTCCGCATAGTTAATCAGCCTAGGCTAAAGGTTCGTATACACGTCCGATAAAGATCGTTCGTTACGAACGATTCGTGATGTTTACACGATATTCATATTAGACCGAAAAGATCGTTCGTAATGAACGATTGTGTACACACGTGAACGATATACGTATAAAGTACTGAACGACGACCGATAAAAAAAATGCGTGCGCAAACGGAAGTGACGTTATGACAGGCAATAAGAACATGCGTACTACTCCACAGATAATCATTATCGGACGATCTTTGTACACACTGCAACGATTGAACGATTATCTTTCGGAAAAATCCGCCGGGTTGGATCGGTCGGATTGAACGATAACGGTCGTTATCGTCCAAAAAAAACGATCGTTGGAAAATTTGGAACGCACGATTATCGGTCCTGTTGTCGTTATCGTACGTGTGTACTCAGCTTAAAGAGACTCTGTAACAACAAAAACCTCCACTGGGGGGTACTCACCTCGGGTGGGGGAAGCCTCCGGATCCTAATGAGGCTTCCCACGCCGTCCTCTGTCCCACGGGGGTCTCGCCGCAGCCCTCCGAACAGCCGGCGACTGTGCCGACTGTCAGTTCAATATTTACCTTTGCTGGCTCCAGCGGGGGCGCTGTGGCGACTTTCGGCACGGAGATAGACGGAAATACCCGATCTCCGTCGGGTCCGCTCTACTGCGCAGGCGCCGGAAACTTGCGCCTGCGCAGTAGAGCAGACCCGACGGCGATCGGGTATTTCCGCCTACTTCGGCGCCGAGAGGCATCAGAGCGCCTGCGCAGGAGCCAGGAAGGTAAATATTGCGTCACCGCTGCACGGAGGGCTACAGCGAGACCCCCGAGGGACGCAGGACGGCGTGGGAAGCCTCATTAGGATCCTGAGGCTTCCCCCACCCGAGGTGAGTACCCCCCAGGGGACGTTTTGTCGTTACAGTTCCTCTTTAAGTCTCAGAGGGAGAGCGGGGCTACACACCAATATACAGCAATATAGAGCTAGAGGAAGTGTTTCTGATGCCAAAACCAGGAAAATTACCATAAAAGTGGGTATGCCGAATAATGTACTGCATTCTGCTATATGCCGCGACAGGGCCTCTGTAAAATGGTTTGAAAAGTTATTTTAAAGCGGAATGAAAACCAGCATTTCTTCTTCTTTGCTCTAAAAAATTATTTACAGCATAATATATACAACCAGCAATTTTTTTTTTACTAGAACAGCATTCAAAGGGTTACACACAGGACTTCAAAGTTCAGTGCAGAGAAATCTGGACACATCCAAAGTTTAGATAATGTTATCTTGTGTTTACTTAATTGTATCAAGTGAGGAAGGTGACACATTCTTCTCTGACTGTGGTGAAGCTCCTGGACACAGACAGACACCCAAAGCATTTCTGCCTTCAATACATAATGAATAAAACCAGTTATGAATAAAATGCAAAGTCAGCTCTCAAAGCAAAAAACTGTACTTTTGGAAACTTGTAATTTCTAAATGAGTAATATTTATTCACAAAAGCAAATATGATAACCGTATGGCATATAAAAAGTAGGAAAAATAGTTTTTATTGAATATTATGTCAGGGTCTTATACCACCTTAAAGAGACACTGAAGCAAAAAAAAAATTGATATTATGATTTGTATGTGTAGTACAGCTAAGAAATAAAACATTAAGATCAGATACCTCAGTCTAATTGTTTCCAGTACAGGAAGAGTTAAGAAACTCCAGTTGTTATCGCTATACAAAAAAGCCATTAAGCTCTACAACTTTCAAAGTCGTGGAGAGGGCTGTTTTCTGACTTTTATTATCTCAACTGTTAGTTAACTATTTACTTTTTCTCTGCCAGAGGAGAGGTCATTAGTTCAGACTGCTCTGAAAGAATCATTTTGAATGCTGAGTGTTGTGTAATCTGCACATATTAGAGAATGATGCAATGTTAGAAAAAACACTATACCTGAAAATAAAAATATGAGAATATTTTCTTTGCTGCTAATCTTCTATTAATTATTCATAGTACACAACCAATTCATTATATCATATATTTTTTTTCCGCTTTAGTGTCTCTTTAACGCTTATCAAAGAATTTCTACAAAAACATTTACGGTAACTAGAAGAGAATTGGCAGTTGCTTGGCTGCCACACTGCACTTTTGCTTGAGTTCTTACTACATCACGCATGATGCCCGGGTCTAGTTACGCTGTAGCCAGAGATAGTCAGTGAAATGCTAATAAACACACCCTAAATGCAATTATTAATTTTGAACTGTGAAAACTTTATTGAGCATATGAGTAAATGACATAAACCAGATTAGGTTCATAGAAACCAAGCTTGAGAATTTGTAAAGCTCTACATTTTCTTTTTTCAATACAAGAATCTTGTAATGTAAATTGTCATAACCAGGTCTTTTTATCACGGGGGTGAAAAGGGGGGGGGGGGGGCACTGCACGGAGTATACCTTTTGGGTTTTGTGAGCACAGCTTTATTTTTTTGACAGGGTATGGAAAGATACACAGGATACTGTTTAGCATGAGAGGGGTAAGGGATAGCCAACAATGGGATTGCATGTTTCTTCTGCAGCACATTAGAGTACATTGTGATGTCACTGACTGTCCTCGGAGGAGCTCACAATCTAATTCTTGACCTAGTCTAATGTTCTACCACCATTTTACTGAATGCTTTCTTAGCTGCTATGACAGGAATAAGTAAAAATGGGCCACTGGCAGTTGCTACTGGGAATAAAACTTAAAATGAATGTAAACAAAAAAACAAACAAAAAAGAAAAAGATACTTACCCAAGGAGAGGGAAGGCACTGAGTCCTATAGAACCTTGCTGCTTCTCTCCTGGTCCTCTTGTTTCAGCGCTGTCACCCTCATTAGCAGTATTCGACCAGTCGAATAGTACTCTGTGCTGCCGGGAGGCTTCAGAAGTCTTCGGGAAAACTTGGGGTGGCTCTGTAGTGCGCAAGCGCATTCTATTGTGCGTTCACGCATGCACAGTACGGAGCCTCCCGTCTTCAGGCTCGTCAGTGCACAGAGCCTCAGATCTGGTGTGAGTGTGCAGGCAGTGGGCAGGTGTGCACAGAGGGATTGCTGGACTTCTGTATATGGACAGATCTCACACTAGATCTGAGGCTCTATGCACTGACAAGCATTTGTGAGAGTGCAGACAGTGGGCAGATGTGCGCAGTGGGGTTGCTGGACTCATGTACTGTATATGCACATATCACACACAGGCTTGTCATTGCACAGAGGCATCGTATCTGGTGTGAGAGTGCAGGCAGTGGACAGGTGTGTACAGAGGGATTGCTGGACTTGTGTATATGCACAGATCACACACAGGCTTGTCAGTGTACAGAGGGATTGCTGGACTGGTGTATATGTAGAGATCACACACAGGCTTGTCAGTGCACAGAGTATCAGATTTGGTGTAAGAGAGTGCAGGCTGGTGTGTGCAGAGGGATTGCTGGACTGATGTATATGCACAGATCACACACCGGCTTGTCAGTGCACAGAGATTGCTGGACTGGTGTATATGTACAGATCACACACAGACTTGTCAGTGTACAGAGGGATTGCTGGACTGGTGTATATGCACAGATCACACACAGGCTTGTCAGTGTACAGAGGGATTGCTGGACTGGTGTATATGCACAGATCACACACAGGCTTGTCAGTGCACAGAGATTGCTGGACTGGTGTATATGTACAGATCACACACAGGCTTGTCAGTGTACAGAGGGATTGCTGGACTGGTGTATATGTACAGATCACACACAGGCTTGTCAGTGTACAGAGGGATTGCTGGACTGGTGTATATGTACAGATCACACACCGGCTTGTCAGTGCACAGAGATTGCTGGACTGGTGTATATGTACAGATCACACACAGGCTTGTCAGTGCACAGAGATTGCTGGACTTGTGTATATGCACAGATCACACACAGGCTTGTCAGTGCACAGAGATTGCTGGACTGGTGTGTATGTACAGATCACACACAGGCTTGTCAGTGTACAGAGGGATTGCTGGACTGGTGTATATGTACAGATCACACACAGGCTTGTCAGTGTACAGAGGGATTGCTGGACTGGTGTATATGTGCAGATCACACACAGGCTTGTCAGTGTACAGAGGGATTGCTGGACTGGTGTATATGCACAGATCACACACAGGCTTGTCAGTGTACAGAGGGATTGCTGGACTGGTGTATATGCACAGATCACACACAGGCTTGTCAGTGCACAAGCTCTGCTCCATAGAACGCTGCAGAGTCTGTGGTGTGATTTCTGTGTGTGGGAGGCTGTACAGCGCACAGTGTGTGTACAGAAAAAGCCATCACAAAGGCCCCCTGCAGGATGACTGCGTCACTGCCACACGCCTCCTCTTCTTGCCAGCAAGGGCATCACCCGCTCACCTCTGGCCACATCATGACGACCACATGCCAGATCTGCTTCTTCCTCCTCGCAGTCCTCGTTTCTCGCATTTGTCATCTCACAACTCGGCCTCATAGTTAAAGAGGAACTGCAATAAAAATAACGTAATGAATAAAATAGCTTATTTTTTTTTAACAATATTAATGAATAGATAATTTAGTCAGTGTTTGCCCACTGTAAACTTTCCTCTCCCTGATTTACATTCTGACATTTAACACTTGGTGACATATTTAGTTCTGCCAGGTGTTCTGTGCAGAATGCTAGTTACTGAGAGCTCTATGCACAGAGGGAGCTACTGCTTGCTTGGCAGTTAGAAAAGCCGTTATTTCCCCCAATGCAACGCGAATCACAGACAGCAAACTGTCAGGAGCATGGTCATGACATCACACTGTGGGAGGGGTTTCACCACAATATCAGCCATACAAAGCCCCTGATGATCTAGTCAAGAAAAGGAAAGTATTTCTCATGGGAAAGGGGGTATCAGCTACTGATTGGGATGAAGTTCAATCCAAGGTTACAGCTCTTCTTTAAAGTGAACCAGAGACGAAGCACCCTCATGTATTTTACCATATATCAGTGGGAACATTCGAGAAAACACCTTCCCTGCTGTCTGTTTCATTCTTCACTGCTCAGCTTGCTTCTTATCAGCCCTAATAAAATCCCCGACTGAGCATTCAGTCTGGCTTTGCTATAATGACTCAGCTATAATGATTCCTGGGCAGAGCCAGCAGGGGGGCAGGCTTGGGCTTGAAAAGACACCAGAGAACACAGACTCAGCTATAAAAATTCCTGAGCCAAGCCCGACTGACTGCTCAGTCGGGGATTTTATCGGGGCTGATAAGCAGGCTGAACAGTGAAGAATGAAACAGACAGCAGGGTCGGTGTTTTCTCTAATGTCCCCACTGATATATATGGTAAAATACAGGAGGGTGCTTCATCTCTGGTTCACTTTAGGCCCCATGCACACGCTAGATAAGTCAGACTATAATCTGGCATGTGTACAGTGGCACACAACCGTTGTCTGGCCAGCGATCAACTTGATTAGCCGAGGGCTGATACCTTTCTTCTTGCTACATGACATCACGTCTTTGCCGCCTCCCCGAACAGCCATAGAACGTCTGTACAGCCTCACCCCAGCGATATCATCCGAGGACGGGGGACATCAGTCGTGTGTATTTGTGAACAAACAAAGCCAAATTATTAAACCACATAATATATATTGGGGTCGATTCATGAAAGGCTGTGCGGGGAAAAAAATCTGGTGGGGAAAATACCGCATTTGTTATTTTAGACTTTAATGTGCCAATTCATAATTTCCACAGGTGCAGCAGAAGTTCAGTAAATTACTGACACTCATTGACAAAAATCTTTGCGGTATCAGCAGAGCAGTGTGGTGTGCATCTGTGTTACAAGCTGTTCCATGCAGTGAGGGCATTGCAAGGCATCCCCGACCTCCCTTTAGATGTACATGTTTTGTTATACTGCCTCTGCTCGCTCTGAGTCTGTTTTAGTCTTTATTAACATTCAATTTAATTGCCACAGCTTAGACCTTCAAGAAACTTTACACATGCCATGCTTGGATGATTTTCCCCACTTGCTTCTTCAAACAGGAAAGAGGTTAAACAGCAGAAAGTATTTAGGGGAAGTTTTTCCCGCCTGAGAGGGCTGCTGGTCCTATCAGATTCTATCATTCAGACTTGCAGGAGATGGGCTGTTTCTATTGGCTCCCTTCTCCTGTCAGTCACAGCTGCTTCTGGTTGTGAGTCGCGGCTCCCAGCACAGTCTCCTCACACAGACTCCACACTCTTTTCACCACTTCAAAGCAGACAGTATTTTTTCGTGGCTTTACCACGTGTTGTAGGCTTTATGAATTGACATTTACTGACATGCGTTGTGGTATTCACCGCACAAGTCGGTAATTTCCCTCACTGCTCTGGAATTTCAGCTTTTCATGCGGTAATAGCCTTTATGGATTGCCATTTTGCTAAGTGCTCGGTAAAGTCAGCTGTTTTTCTGCATTACCCCATGCGGTAATGCTTTATGAATCAACCTCTAAGGCTGCTTTCACAGTAAGACGTTACAGGCAGTAACGCAGCCCAACGCACAGCAATGTAAAATCAATGGGCTGTTCACAGTGCCCATGTTGTGTTACAATGTAACGCTGCACGTTCAGGGAAACTGCAGCATGCAGTACGTTATATGCGGCTTTGGCCGCGTTAGACTGTGTGCACATGCTCAGTAATGTTTTTTTTATATATGCTGCCGGAGAGGAGGTGGGGAGGGTCCGCTAATGTAGCCAGGCACATGGCTACTTTATATTCACTGCACTTGCAGTGTTGTCTTCCTGAAGCGGCCGCTGATTGGCTGGCGGGACCACGAGATGCGCACTCCGCATCACGTAGTCCCGCCAGCCAATCAGCGCCACGGAGACAATGTGATCGGAACAATCACATGGTCTCCGCAGTCTGTACTGCGCAGTCCGCACAAAGAGCTGCATAACGCGGCTCACTCTGGCGTCCTCCTCCAACATCACCAGGCGTTGCGTTAGGGGCACGTTATGCGACCATAACGACCCCTAAAACGCAACGTCCTGGTGGGGAAGAGGCCTTAATGTCTAAAAATCAAGGTAATCTCCGTGCTGAGAATAGGGCACATCTTGCAGCCCTGGTAGTCTATACAAATACTAGGCCTAAACTGTGTTCATAATGCCACACGGGTTCATCTGCAATATGTCTGAAATATATAAATAAATACATTACAGTATTATGGTAGGACATGAAATTATGACTTTGTAGGGATTAGAGTGTGAGCTCCCCTGAGGACAGTCAGTGTCATGACTATGTACTCTGTAAAGTGCTGCAGAAGATGTCAGTGATCTATACATACGTAATAATAATATGGTAGGACATTACACTATGGCTATAGTAGGATTAGAGTGTGAGCTCCTCTGTGGACAGTCAGTGTCATGACTATGTACTCTGTAAAGTGCTGCAGAAGATGTCAGTGATCTATACATACGTAATAATAATATGGTAGGACATTACACTATGGCTATGGTAGGATTAGAGTGTGAGCTCCTCTGTGGACAGTCAGTGTCATGACTATGTACTCTGTAAAGTGCTGCAGAAGATGTCAGTGCTATATAAATACATGATAATAATAATATGGTAGGACAGTAGACTATGACTATGGTAGGATTAGATTGTGAGCTCCTCTGAGGACAGTCAGTGACATGACTATGTACTCTGTAATGCTGCAGAAGATGTCACTGCTATATAAATACATAATAATAATATGGTAGGGCATTAGACTGATTATGGTAGGATTACATTGTGAGCTCTTCTGAGGACAATTAAAGTGCTACAGAAGATGACATAAACATATCAATTACTCAGTGATTTGCTAGCTTTAGGTTTGGCCTGTTGTGTGAAAGTATTAAGAATATGAATATCCCTTTCACCACCACCATTACACAAAAAGTGCTGATAAATGGACAAAAATACAGCCAAACGACTCGCGAGGAGGCCGGTAATGAGGCGGTAACTGTTCAGCGTGTGAAATGATCAGCGTTGTCCATGCTGGATGAGAAGTTCAGAAGTCCGCTGTATTAATGGTAATCAGGTTTATGAGTCGGGCTGCTCAGTTAGCGGCAGTAATATGGGAGCCTTATGCTGTGGAGCACGTGGATACAGGCTTTTCAAAGAGCAGCGTAATCATGTACGGTCTCCGTCCAAACAGCCGCTCAGACGTGCTGCTAACCTTCCTGCAGCAATTTATCCTCCCACCTCCCAAACCTCATTCTTCTCTACCCAAATCACTCTCTGGCACGTGCGTGAAGTCTTCAGCTCCAGAACATTTTATGTTCCTCTCCTAGCAACCGATGTCCGCTTCGCAAGTTCATAACAATGTAAAGAGACCAGCTGAGTGGCTGCCAGGACAGCTATAGAGTAACTTTCCTCCATTCAGATACTTTATACATGTTAATTGATTTATTTTATGTAGATGTGTGATTAAATCATGTTTTAATGTCTCGTCTCTCTCTCTCTTTCCCCCATGTGCCTCCTCTGTTGTCCCTCATCACATTTCTCCTGCTCTCCCCTCCTTATATCTCCTCCTCTCCCCTTCCATCATTTCCCCCTCTCCTCTTCCATGTGTCCCCTTTCTTACCCTCATCCCATCTTTCCTGCTCTCTCCACCCTCCACCTCTTCCTCTCTATTTCCCACTCCCCTTCCATCATTTCCCCCTCTTCTCTTCCATGTATATCCTGTCTTGCCCTCATCACATCTCTCCCGCTCTCCCCACCCTCCATCTCTTTTCCCCACCCTCCTCCATTTTTTTCCCTCTCCTCTTCCATGTGTATCCTCCCTTGCCCTCATCACATCTCTCCTGCCCTCCCCACCCTCCATCTCTTCCCCTCTTTTTTACCCACTCCCCTTCTATCATTTTTCCCCCTCCTCTTTTTTTCCCTTCCCTTTTTTTTTTTTATTATCCCGTTTCTCTCACTTTCCTTGCTTTCTCCACTTTCTCTCATCTTTTTTTTCTCCGCCTGCCCTCTTCAGCTGGTGATGGAGTACTGCCTGGGATCCGCTTCTGATCTCCTTGAGGGTGAGTTGTCGCATCATACTTGGGGAGGGGGGTTTCATAGGACCGGTGACCTCGGTTTATGTGATGAGCAGCATTGTGCAGTTTGACCCCATAGGGAGATAATGTGACCGGCCCACATTCTGTAATGGTTGGGGACGGTTATTTTGAGCATTAGATCTGTATTTTCCGTAGGCCTTCTTCACTCTCGGGTCACAAATCGTAATCGCCTAGTGATTGCGCTATTTTGCAGCTCAAATTTTCGGTGAATTTTCGATGATTGCATTTTGCGATTCTTTAAGAGAATGAGAATTGCATCATGATCATCCTCAAAATGCTGCATGCCGTGCGTTTGGGATTTATGCAAATCGCAAGGGCTGCAGTGAGAATGATCCCCTAGGGATACTCTTGAGAAAGCGCCATAATGCTCCTCAAAAGCGCCTGGATGTGAAGCCCTCTGAGAGAGGACCTATATTTTGATTTTGCAGCATAATTTTTTTTGGGGGGGGGGGGGGGGGGGGAATTGCACTATGCGATTCACGTCCAAGAGAGTGAAAGTCGCATTGCGATCGTTGCCAAAATGCTGCATTCATAAGCGCTGCAGTGAGTAAGATCCCATAGAGATACATTTGGCACAGCGCTTTTCTTATTGCCAGCACTGAAACACTCCTCAAAAGCATCTAGGTGTGAACCAGTCCTTAGCCCAGAGATTTGTTGCCTTCTGAGAGTAGTTATGTCCTTACCAGAGCTGTGGAGTCGGTACAAAAATCATCAGACTCGACTCCTCAGTTTATGAAACCTCCGACTCCAGGGATACCAAATGACTTCTCAACCCGTGCAGGACTATGGAGTGGGTACAAAAATCATTAGACTCCTCAGCTTATGAAACCACTGACTCACTATCTCAAACTGTGACTCCGCAGCCCTGGTCCTTACTGCCTGTTTTTCATGTCTGCAGTGCACAAGAAACCCCTCCAGGAGGTGGAGATTGCTGCTATCACCCATGGTGCACTCCAAGGCTTGGCCTACCTCCATAACCACAACATGATACACAGGTAAGTCCCGCGCCACCATCCCTCTCCGCTGAACCTCCATACTGTCATCATTCAATTTACTGACCGCCCCGTGTCCTCCTACAGAGATGTGAAAGCCGGGAATATACTCCTGACAGAGCCAGGCCTGGTGAAGCTGGGGGATTTCGGCTCTGCTTCTATAGTTGCTCCAGCAAATTCCTTTGTGGGGACTCCATACTGGTAAGTATGAGGTGTTGGATGCTGCAGGCTGAGCTCCTGAGATTAAATCTAGCCCCTAATGCTGAATACACACGGTTCGTTCCCGCATCGAATGCGCCGCTCGATTCCCAACTAATCGATTATTTCCAAACATTTCCGAGCGCATTTCGATGTTTTTTAGGTCGATTGCCATGTAAAGTATGGCAAATCGACCTAACGATCCATCGAACCACGAATCGGACATGTCGGAAATAAACGAATCGGGAATCGAGCGGCACATCGGCGGGAATCGAGCGCGGGAACGAACAGTGTGTATCCAGCATTAGGGATCTGTTGGCGGCTGATTTCGACGGCCACGGCTCTCATTTGCATATCTCGCTTAAGGTGAACCTCGGACTAAAAAATCTACTCAGCAGAACTGAAAAGGCTTGATGTTTCTTTAAGGCCCCGCTCACACTGCACGCGTTTCCAGCCGCGTTTTAGAAACGCGTGCAGGTGGCCGACACGCACAACATCAGACAGTGCATAGAGTGCACTGTCTGATGTTCACACTGCATGCGTTCCAGACTTGTGCGGTACGGGAACGCATGCTGCACGCATTTTTTGCCAAAACGCATGGCTGTCACATTCACTTTTCAGTGATGGGATAAGCCACGCAACGCACACAAACGCGGATGGCGTGCGTTCTCCGCATGCGTGGCCATCCGGCTGCTTCTATGGAGGTCTCCATAGAAGCAGCCGCTCGCTGCGAACGCGCAAGGCGCAGTCCCCCAGTCTCTCCGCATGCAGCTAATCTGACATCTTATGGTAAGCACTTTGCACTTTATATTTCATTTGCACTTATGGGTTGGGATCATCTATTATATAACTTATTGGAATTGTGGTGTTCAGTGTCACTTTGCAATAATTTTTTCATATTTTTTATCAGTTTTGTTTGTTGCAATCAATTTTTGATGTATCAAGTTGTGTGCGTTTTTGTACCTTTTTTGCACATTGTATCCAATATTGTAGATACATGTTGAATCCCCTCTTTTTTGCACAATAATGCACAGCACTTGCCACTTTATTTCGCTGCTTCGTTGAATTCCAATTACCTTTGGATTAGGACAGGGGTTTTAATTATTGTTTTTAATTATTTTGTGATGTATGGATAAGTCCCTAATAAATATTGTTTGACACATTGAGACGTTTTTCAAGCATCCTATATTATTTTATTATGGTATTGGGCTCCTTTCCTTGGTTTGAATAGATTGTTTGTTTAGTTGTGATAAGTAGTAATAATGTTCTAGGCGAATGAATGGAAGGAGTGCTGACGGGGGAAAATTGCTCTGGTTTTTTGAGGGGAAAACCCCTTGGAGGTGAAGTGGTTAACTTCAGGAACCTAAAAGTATGTGTTGGTTATCCATGTTGCTTGCACCTCAAAATATCCAGCCACCTCCAATGACCCTTTCAAGGGTTTCAGACCAAAGCCAAATTTAGCAAGATCAAGGTCCACTGGAAAGCTTGTCGTCATTCATCCATATTAACACGTTCAAGACCGCTTTTATGCATGTGTGGATGTAGCTAAAGAAATGGACCAGAGCGGATTAGAGGCAGTCAGTCTACACCTACAGCTAACAATCTTGTGTCCATCCAGGATGGCTCCGGAGGTGATTCTGGCCATGGACGAGGGGCAGTATGATGGGAAGGTGGATGTCTGGTCTCTTGGGATCACCAGCATTGAGTTGGGTAAGTAGATTTTGCTTTATTTATACATCCTTTTAAAAGTAACACCAGGTATCCAATCAAACACTCTTATTGCCACGCAACGGACTAATTTAACAGCTAGAACAATTTTACCCACGCGTAGTAGTTCGTGGTTCAAGGAAAAAGTTCACTAGATCTTTGTGTAATCCATTTGTGTCTAGAAAAACGGCGCCCATACAGCCTCTGTACAAGAGTGATCGCTTATGTGTGTAGTCTCGGAGGAGTTGTCCACACTCTGAACCTTTTATGCTTTCTCCGTGCTGTTCTGTCAGGTGCTTTCACCTCCATGTATCCCCCTCCCAGCCACCCCCTCCCCCCAAAAGAAACAAAAACTACACATATGGTAAAAACGTTATGATGACGCCACTGCAGTCAGTGCGCCACACTTATCCCTCCACCTTCAGAGCAGGACCACCGGTGCTGAGTCGGGACCTACATATTTGTCCGCACTCACCCTGGTGTCCGCTGTTATCCAAGTTAGATTGTTACAGGTATATTTTTACTTCCTTCTCGCCATTGTACAATTTGAACAAAGCAGGCACTGCAACTCCAGAATATTCAAAATAGTGAAGCACAGTTTATAAAATGTTTAAAGGGCTACTGTAGGGGGAAAAAAGTGTTGAACTTACCCGGGGCTTCTAACGGTCCTCCGCAGACATCCTATGCCCGTGCAGCCACTCACCGATGCTCCTGTCCCACCTCCGGCTCACTTCTGCAATTTCAGACTTTAAAGTTGGAATTTCAGACTTTAAAGTTGGAAAACCACTGCGCCTGTCCTCTCTACCGCTGACGTCACCAGGAGTGTACTGCGCAGACCATACTGGGCCTGCCCAATACACTCCTGGTGACGTCAGCAGTAGCAAGGACTCGGCCGCGCAGGGGTAGTGGTTTTTCTACTTTAAAGTGTGAAATTCCCGAAGTGAACCGGAGGCGGGGACCGGGCCATCTGTGAGTGGCTGCGCGGGCGCAGGACGTCTGCAGGGGGACCATTAGAAGCCCCGGGTACGTTCAACTCTTTCTTTCCCCTTAACTCCCTACAGTAGTCCAAACCAAAGTATTGAATTCACATCTGCCAGGCCATAATCATGTAAGAAATCCGAAGCGTGTCCTGGGCTCTGACACTCTCCATGTTACCACCTAGTTTCCGTGCACTAAAGATGTCAACTGTATGAGAACACAGGCTCTGCCCCTTACCCCAGTATCCACCTCTCAACCTTAGGCACCCATCCTCCTCCCTACCCCCAATGTTTCCCACCAGTCAAGTACCATATGGAATAGATCGTAAACTTGCCTTACATGTAGGGTTGGAGGTTTCATTCCCCCGTGTGTCATGGTCATATTGTTCATACGATAATGCTACAAAAGTTGTGATTGTCTTCTCCCTTTTCCCCTGTATAGCTGAGAGGAAGCCCCCATTGTTCAACATGAATGCTATGAGTGCCTTATATCACATCGCTCAGAATGAGTCCCCCATTCTGCAGTCCAATCACTGGTGAGTATCCATGCTCCTGTGCGCTGCTCTGATGCACATTAATGTATATTAACCGGTTACCATTTCAGTGCGTACATTCTACGTCCAAATTAAGTTCTCTTCTGTGTTCCTGGATGCATGACTGAAAGCTGCCACATGTGCAAACTCATGTTTTAAAAGTGAATGATTGCTGCATTAGCAAATAGCAGCAATCGTTCAATAAAGTTAGGTGAAAGGATTTTAGTGACAAGCTCAAAAAAAAAAATAAAAAAAAATATTAAAGAATCCTAGTCTCAGTTCCTATCCACACCTGACATCATTCGGGAAGGGGGGGTTGTAACGCACTGTAGCAAAAGTTTGGAACGTAAGACTCAATTCACTAAGATCAGTTTGATTAAAATTCTTCCTGTTAATAATAATAAAAAAAAAAACCTCACTAAGATTTTCACACAAACGCCAATAGCCTTAAAATGTATCCAAAAATGTGCACTATTCACAAAGGATTGTACCTAATGTGGTATTTCATTCGGTATTTGATGGATTGTTAAAGTGCATAGAAATTGGAAGCCAGATGTGATGCAGATGGCATTCTTGATCATACTAACAAGTTAAAGGGGCCCTGAACTGACCTCAAAAATGGAGACCTGAACTTACCTGGGCTTCCTTCATGTTGCTGTCACTTACAGTAGGTAGTGGAAATCTGACAGAAGCGACAGGTTTTGGACTAGTCCATCTCTTCATAGGGGATTCTCAGCAAGGCTTTTATCCCACCTAATAAATCCCCTTTGTCTCTGCGTCCCATGTTCCTGTGTGTGTGTTTTTTTTGTTGTGCGCACGTGCAGAGACACTGAGGAGAGCTGGGGGAATGACGCACAGCTTCCAGGGGAGGACGGGGCGTGCGTGTGTGTGTGTGCGCGGTGGGCGTGTGCTTGCGTGGTGGACTTGGTAGTGTGCGGCGGGTGCATGCGCGCTGACGTGGCGGTGACAGACCTAGAGCCCATTTTTAAAAGGGCTTAGGTCGCCTAGTTCTTTATAAAGATATTCCCTGAAAAGGATGTAAACTGATGCTGGCCAGCTTCCCTGCTCACTACAGTTTTTTGGCAATTGGACAGAACTGCCATTCACTAAGTGATTTTGAAAATAAATCCCTGTGAATCCCCCATGAAGAGATGGACTAGTTCAAAACCTGTCGTATCTGTCAGATTTCTACTACCCACTGTAAGTGACAGCAACATAGGAGAAAAGAAAGTAATGGCTCATTTTTACTCTGGGAGAAATGTACTTCTTATTTGTATATGTTTGCACATAGTTTACATTTTACAATTTTTCGCCATAGTCCCCCTTTAACGCACCATTCCCTGGCTGGGGAAGGTGCAGAGCTTTGCCCACTACAGCCGTCACCGGTGAAAACAGACACAGCTTTTGCATGTGGGAAAACCTGGAAACCGCATCCTTCAGCCTGTTGACTGACTATTACAAACTTTTAACATGCTCTGTCCTTTTGTGTAGGTCTGAGTATTTTCGGAACTTTGTGGATTCCTGCCTCCAGAAGATTCCGCAGGACAGGCCCAGCTCGGACATGCTGCTGAAGGTGAGAGATGAACTTACCATTGAAGAAAACCTTAAAGAGAAACTCCGACCAAGAATTTAACTGTATCCCAATCAGTAGCTGATACCCCCTTTTACATGAGAAATCTATTCCTTTTCACAAACAGACCATCAGGGGGCTCTGTATGACACAAAGAAATTCTGAGTACGTACTCTTGGCAATTTCCTGTCTGAACCTTGCTGCATTGTGGGAAATAGCTGTTTACAGCTGTTTCCAACTGCCCAAAAAACATGCAGCAGCTACATCACCTGCCAACAGTAAAAATGTCACCATGTGATAAATGTCAGAATGTAAATCGGGATTTAAAAGATTTTACAATGGGCAAACACTGACTAAATCATTTATACATAATTATTGTAAAAATGAAGCACTGGAGTTCCTCTTTAAGTGACACTAAGATGCCCAGTTTAACTTACCAAGGGCTTTTTCCAGCCCCCTGCAGTCTTCCTGGTCCGTTGGAGTCGTTCCTCTCTTCTCCGTTCAGCAGCTTTCCCCTCTGATAACTGCTTGCTCGACCCCGCCCGTGTGTCCTCTCAAACGTTCTGCACTTGTGCCGAAAGTAAAAATTGCAATTGCGCATGCGCCGAACGCTCCCGTGCATGGGAGTGCGTTCTGAGAAGTGGGGATGCGCATGCACAGTAGCCCTCAACCGACTTAATACTCTGAGGGGCACAGCTGCTGAAAAGAGAACAGTGGAACACCTGTGAGGGACCAGAAGGACTGCATGGGGCTGGAAGAAGCCCCCTTTAGTGTCAGATTAGGTACCCTTTAACCATGCATTACCTGTATCATTTACACGGCATCTCTTGTGGGCTTCATGTAATCTCCTCCACCTCCTTCCTCAGCACCGTTTCCTGCAGAGGGAGAGGCCGCAGACCGTTATAATGGAGCTGATTCAGCGCACAAAGGACGCCGTGCGAGAGCTGGACAACCTGCAGTACCGGAAGATGAAGAAAATCCTTTTCCAGGACACACAGAATGGGCCAAACACAGAGACCACTGAAGAGGAGGAGGTGAGGGGGCGTGGCTTATAGGAGGGGCTGACTGTGTGATCACAGAGGAGGGCATTGGGTGGAGTCCAGGAGCTGTCCGTGTGATCAGAGGAGGGGATTGGGTGGGGTCCATGGACTGCCCATGTGATCAGAGGAGGGGATTGGGTGTGGTCAAGGAGCTGCCCTTGGGATCAGAGGAGGGGCTTGGGTGGGGTCCAGGAGCTGTCCGTGTGATCAGAGGAGGGGATTTGGTGAGGTTCAGGAACTGCCCATGTCATCAGAGGAGGGGCTTGGGTGGGGTCCAGAAACTGCCCATGTGATCAGAGGAGGGGATTAGGTGGGGTCCAGGAACTGCCCATGTGATCAGAGGAGGGGATTGGGTGGGGTCCAGGGACTGCCCATGTGATCAGAGGAGGAGATTGGGTGGGGTACAGGGACTGCCCATGTGATCAGAGGAGGGGATTGGGTGAAGTACATTGTGAGATCTTCAGAAAGGTGGGGTCCTCGTCACTGTCCATGCGACCACTAATGAGTATTATTAAAGAGCTGGAGGTATCCAGTGCCCTCTGGCAGGCAGCAGTGGTGAAGGCTGGAGTGCTTAATAGGAGTGTCATGGAGTATGCCTCGTGACCAAGCAGCACCTGTCTTATAATGGCTGCTAGGCACAGCATGTACATACTTGCATCTGTTCTTCAGAATAGGCAGGGACTAACGTAACTACACTGCTATGCCCTGCAGGAGTCCGTACATGCAAAAATGTTTGCGTAATAATTGTCGCTGCATGTAAGCATCCTTCTGCCCCCAGGGAGTTCCTGTGAAGGAGATTGTACATTTAACCATGGGAAAGGACAGAAGACAAGGACAACAAAAAATACTGATTCTGAGTTCAGACTAGACCTGTTTTGTTTTACACTGCAGTGTTCTCCCTAGAAGTAGCCATCTGGGGTGCGATGGTTGAATGCAGGGCTGGCACAACTCTGCTTACAGCATAGGAAAAGGATGAGGAGGCGAGCTGATGATTGCTATTGCTGGTGGGCATACACCAGGGTGTGAGTGATGGAAGGGAGCAGGGTGCTGTGCTGTGACATCTTCTTCCTTGTCTGGCACCTATTGCTGGTGGGCATAGACCAGGGTGTGGGTGATGGAAGGGAGCAGGGCGCTGTGCTGTGACACCTTCCTTGTCTGGCAGCTATTGCTGGTGGGCATAGACCAAGGTGTGAGTGATGGAAGGGAGCAGGGTGCTGTGCTGTGACACCTTCTTCCTTGTCTGGCAGCTATTGCTGGTGGGCATAGACCAGGTTGTGGGTGATGGAAGGGAGCAGGGCGCTGTGCTGTGACACCTTCTTCCTTGTCTGGCAGCAATTGCTTGTAGGCATAGAGCAGGGTGTGGGTGATGGAAGGGAGCAGGGCGCTGTGTTGTGACACCTTCTTCCTTGTCTGGCAGCAATTGCTTGTAGGCATAGAGCAGGGTGTGGGTGATGGAAGGGAGCAGGGCGCTGTGTTGTGATATCTTCCTTGTCTGGCAGCTATTGCTGGTGGGCATAGACCAGGGTGTGGGTGATGGAAGGGAGCAGGGCGCTGTGTTGTGATATCTTCCTTGTCTGGCAGCTATTGCTGGTGGGCATAGACCAGGGTGTGGGTGATGGAAGGGAGCAAGGGACGCTGTGCTGTGATATCTTCCTTGTCTGGCAGCTATTGCTGGTTGGCATAGACCAGGGTGTGGGTGATGGAAGGGAACAGGGCGCTGTTGTGACCCCTCCTTCCTTGTCTGGCAGCTATTGCTGGTGGGCATAGACCAGGGTGTGGGTGATAGTAGGGAGCAGGGCGCTGTGCTGTGACACCTTCTTCTTTGTCTGGCAGCTGTTGCTGGTGGGCATAGACCAGGTTGTGGGTGATGGAAGGAAGCAGGGCGCTGTGATGTGACACCTTCCTTGTCTGACATCTATTGCTGGTGGGCATAGAGCAGGGTGTGGGTGATGGAAGGGAGCAGGGCGCTGTGATGTGACACCTTCCTTGTCTGACATCTATTGCTGGTGGGCATAGAGCAGGGCGTGGGTGATGGAAGGGAGCAGGGCGCTGTGATGTGACACCTTCCTTGTCTGGCAGCTATTGCTGTGGCCATAGACCAGGGTGTGGGTAATAGTAGGGAGCAGGGCGCTGTGCTGTGACCCCTCCTTCCTTGTCTGGCAGCTATTGCTGGTGGGCATAGACCAGGGTGTGGGTGATGGAAGGGAGCAGGGCGCTGTGTTGTGACACTGTTCTTCCTTGTCTGGCAGGACGCGGAGCAGTTCCTTCACTGTACGGGCACCATAACCAGCATGGAGAGCAGCCAGTCTGTGCCAAGCATGTCCATCAGCGCCAGCAGCCAGAGCAGCTCTGTCAACAGCCTGGCGGATGCCTCGGATGACAGCGGAGAAATGGCCATGATGCAGGAAGGGGAGCACACTGTCACCTCCAACAGCTCCGTCATCCACCGGCTCCCTGTAAGTGTCATCGGCCTTCTGTATTTATGCTGCTTAACCACTTCTCATTCCGGGGGCTTTACCCTATTCAGTCACTCTAGGTTTAGTCATACAGCAATAACCTTTTTATTACTTATGCCATTAAACGGATACATATTGTATTTTTCGGGACAATTGGCTTCCTTTAGGTAATGATTTTTTTCCAACTTTTTTTTTAATATGATCGACATTTTACATGGAGAAAAATAGGCATAAATGCAGAAAGTACACATTTTTCACTTTTAACCCTTCCTAATTTTCACATGACATGTGCCACAATTATAAAACGCCTCAAAATATATCATTTGTCCTGTCCCAGGGAAAATGATACGATACGTGCCATGTCTCATCACTAGTTGGGCATGTATCGTACCATTATCGCCATTCTTGGATGCGATCACTATAGTGCACAGTCTGCGGACCCCAAGGCTGTACAGATGCGTTGCTAGGCAACGGGATAGCGATGCATCTAGACAGAGTTGGGTACCTGAACTCTCACATCCCAGAATCTGTAGGAAGGCAAATTAAGATGCGAGTGTTACGTCCAAGAATCTGCACTGGTTTAAGGACCACTACCGTGAAAAATTGTAAAACTTAAAATGCATACACATAAAATGTTCATTTCTTTCAATGTAAAATGCAGTATAAATTCTTTTTTTCCTATAGGAAGTAAAAAAAGCTAACAGATCTGACAGATTTTGGACTTGTAGTCTATCTCCTCACAGGGAATTCTCAGTATCTCCTTCTTTATAAAAGTAGTTCCTGGAAAGGATCTATTCTATACAAACATGCCCCCATGAGGGGATGGACTAGTCCACAACCTGACAAATCTGTCAGATTTTCACCACCTACTGTAAGCGACATCGGCATGGGAAAAAGGTAATTTATACTATGTTCTACTCTAGGAAAAATGTATGTTTATGTGTATTTTCCATTTTAATTTTTTTTACGATAGTTGTCCTTTAAGAGCCATTATTGTAGTTGGTTATTTCAATTCACCCATGATGCAGAGCTACAATCGGTCTTGGAGACTGAGGGCCGGGATTGCGATTCAGCAATCGCTAGCGTTCAGCGTGAACGCTAGCGACTGCTAGTGGAAAAGGCCCCTGAGACTGTAGCTTTTTGAATGTTATGTTCTTTTTTTACTTGATCCATATCTGTGATGTGTGCAGAGACTTCTGTACCAAACATACTCAAAGAAAGAAGGTCCACTTTCCATCTTTGTTGGTTTCCTCCTCCTGGAGTACCAGTGAAGCATTTTGGGTATTTTGCCTCTGGACTCATGGTATGCATACCCCTTGGGGTACTCGTGGGGGTTTTACATGTTACTTGAACTTGTCAGTCTTTTTAAGTGAGTTTCAGCATTAAGAATGTTAAACTGTATAAGTAAGATTATAAAAGCTAAAATATAAAGTCTGAAAACTGTCTTATACACAAATACTGCAATTACGATTCTATGTGTCAAGGGAGTTGAAAAGAAGTTATTCAAAATAAGGTGGTAGTTGGCAAACGCGGTCTTTCATAATGGGTACATGCTGTAATACTTTTGAGAAACGTTGGTTCAGTATGTCATTGAAATACAGCCGAGCCTCCAAACTAAATGTCAAGAGATTCTCTATTCAGTTTAAAGAAAGTAACAACATATGTTAATTTTACTATTTCCACATTTGTACAGAAGAGGCTATGTGTGCCATCCATTTGCATTTTTGCCTTTGTAACTGAAAACAGAACTTCACATAGGAATTTTGTTGCTCACTTGCTATTCAGTCGTATCCGCCTCTTTTTGACCCTATGGGCCATAGTACGCCAGGCCCCTCTGCCTCTCTGAGCTTATCCACGCCCATGTTTGTTGCTTCCATGATACTATCTAGCCATCTTATTCTCTGCTGTCTCCTCCTCTTACCCTCAACCTCTCCCAGCATCAGGGTCTTCTCCATTGAATCCCACCTTCTCATTATTTCAGCTTCAACATCGGTCCTTTGAGGGCTTGCTCACACCTAAGGCGTTTTCGCCTTTTTTGTTAGGCTTAAAGACCAGGTTCCATTACTCCCCCCCCCCCCCCCCCCCCCCCCCCCCAAGGTTAATATCCTTACAATCATTGTATTTTAAAGAGAGTCTGAAGCTTCATAAAAATCCCACTTTTTATTTAACATTTACCTTCTACACTATACCCAAGCTAAAACGCATTCCCGTGCAGAACGCTGTGTTTAACTCCCCCCAAATACTGGGGCAAAAATCCATTACTTTCCTGGTCGTGGATTTTGCTGCCCGGGGAGGCAGAGCTTAGCGTCGTAGCTCTCCCTCTATTAGCGTCAATCCACTGCTGATCGCCGCCTCTCCCTCTCCCACCCCCCTCTCAAGGAAAGAAGACTGAGAGGGGCGGGAAGAGGCAGCGATCAGCAGAGATTGACGCGAGTAGAGGCAGAGCTACAGCACTAAGCTCTGCCTCTGCAAGGAAGCGCTCCCCGCATCTTGCCAAGGGGTTGGGGGGGGGGGGTTAAACACAGTGTTCTTCCGCTGGGATGCAGTGTTTTAGCTTGTGTTATAGTGCAGAAGAGGAATGTTAAATAAAAAGTGGGATTTTATGAGTCTTCAGAGTCTCTTTTAACATTTAATGTAGAGTTCAGGGTATGTATATAGAGTGAGGTATAGTACTGTATTAGCTGGGCCTATTTTTAACATAAAGTAACCAAAAAGCACACCGTCTCTAGCCGATCCTTATCGGAAACGGATAATCGATATTCTACTGTAGTTCTTTGGGTTGAAAACAGACATACGTCCATCTAGTTCAACCACAAAATAAGGTACAACACTAACCTTTGCCCTCACATATCCCTGTTGATCCAGAGGAAGGTGAAAAACCCTTACAAGGCATGGTCCAATTAGCCCAAAAAGGGGAAAAAATCCTCCCAACTCCAGATGGCAATCGGATAAAATCCCTGGATCAAAACCACTTGGAATTGTATAGTAATTACAGACGTGGATGCCTTTCAATGCAAGGAAAGCATGTATTAATAGTACCGTATATACTCGCATATAAGCCGACCCGCATATAAGCCGAGGTACCCACTTTCCCCCCAAAAAGCAGGAAAAAGTGACTGACTCGCATATAAGCCCCCCACCACCACCATCGCCCACTCCCCAGTATAGCTCCCTCCATAGTATAAGTAGCCAGACGTGCCTTTAGTATCGGGCATCCCCCTTACTTAGTATAAGCCAGATTTGCGCCCTGTATTAGACAGTTCCCCATCACCAGATGTGACCCCTGTATAAAGAATCCCTCCCATAGCCAGCTGTGCCATCTGTGTTAGACATCCCCCTGTACCCAGCTGTGCCCTCCTTGTATCAAGCATTTCCCCTCCTTAGCTAGATGTGCCCCAAATGTGCCCAGGAGATTACCTGAAACTGCTGTTCCCTGCATGAAGGTGTTGGTCTTCACGCCAGATGATCTGTGCTTGCAGAAATGTCTTTGGCTACTCCTTAGCCAGATGCATCCCAGCATGTGCCCAGGAGATCAAGTGCTGTGGCCTGCATGAAGGTGGCCATCTTCTCACCATGCCAGCTACTTGTGGAGGATGGCTCCGATCCGTACAGTGACATCAGTGCCGGGGTTCCCTCATTAAGCTGTCCATCTCCCCTCCATGCCTGCAGAAATGTCGCTGGCTACTAGTGCAGGATCGCTCCGCCAGCGGGTCCAAGCCTTCAGTAATGTCCCCAGCTACTTGCACTCCGATCTGTAGTGCCGTTGTACAGTAGTGATGTCAGCGCCGGGATTCCCTCATCAGCCTATGTGATGCTCTTGCTGTGTCTCAAGATGCCTCTAGATGGCGTCATAAAGATGAGACATAAAGATGAGACACAAGCGCGTAAACCAAGGCTGATGAGGGAACCCCGGCGTGACGTCACTGCTGCACAATGGCACTAATGAGCGGAGCGATCCCGCACAAGTAGCCACTTACATTTCTGCAGGCATGGCAGGGAGATGGACACCATGCTGATGAGGGAACCCCGGCGCTGACGTCACTGCTGCACAATGGCACTAATGAGCAGAGCGATCCCGCACAAGTACACACGGACATTTCTGCAGGCATGGTTATGGAGATGGACACCATGCTGATGAGGGAACTCCGGCGCTGACGTCACTACCAAACTGCAAGTAGCTGGGACCCGCTGGCAGGAGACCGACACTTTCATGTTGGAAATAGCAGTTCCCGGTAATCTCCGGTATTCTCCAGGCAGCATATTGCAAAGGGGGGCACTCGTTGGAGGGAGGGTGATACAGCCTCACACAGCTGACTCGCATATAAGCCGAGGGGGGGGCTTTTGAGCACATTTTTTGTGCTCAAAAATTCGGCTTTTATGCGAGTATATACGGTAAATACCTACAGAACTCTTTACGAAGATGTTAAAATCTAGAGCAGTGGTTCTGGGGCACCCTTGTTGGGTTTTCATTTTTTTTCCAAGGCTACCCTCGTCAAAAACTACCAAAAGGCCATTATGACCCTTATCAGGCAGCGCTTGTTACGCTGCACCCCCCCTCCAAATGGTCAATGACTATGTTAGGCAGCATTACCCCTCCAAATAGTCATTATTGACTCCTTATCATGCAGCAGCCCCCTTCAAATAATCAGTGACTCCCCATTAGGCTGCATTCCCTTCTCCAGTTAGTCAATCTCCAATTCCAGTCAATCTTGTAGAGCAAACATGGCCGGATTTCAGGCAAGGCTGAAAGGCCATGGCCTAGGGCACCGCAAAGCAAGGGGCGGCTGGCCCACTCATGCAGTCAAGCTGCCATTGCCAAACCATTGAACTGAAGCAGTCAGGCAAGTGTCTGGGATACAGGAGAAAAATTAGCAGCAAACCTGGGCAGCTTATGGTCTGTGACCTGAGCTGACACTCATCATCACCGTTGGCCGATATTTGAGTCCAGCTCCACCCTCCACCCAGCTCGGACCTATAAGAGCGGAAGGCATCGATTTGGCCCTTAAATGGAATTCAAATTGTAACCATTCCACTCATTTCAGATGTAATCAAAACCAATTGATAAACAATTGACGAATTGGTCATTTGTAGTCAATTGGCACCATCAACACTCAACCAGTCAATCAGAAGGTTGGTTGTTCCTTAAAATTGCATCGGTAATAAGCATCCTTAACTACATTGATTACTTGGACCAATAAGTGTGTGTGGTAGGGGCTTTGCGGTTTGTCAGTGGGCTGCTGGAGATAGTGGCCTTGTGCTGCAAAACGTACAAATCCGGCCGTGAGAGCCCACATGGGGTCTGCAGTTAGTACCACCCACTTTAATTATTCAGCATCACCTCAACACCCACTCCAGATTATAAGTGACCCTTATAAGCTGGACAAACATTTCCTTACCTATCAACATTCGGGTAATGCAGCTGCATTGTATACCATGTGTCATGTGGGGGCATTACCTGATGGCAAAATGCAGAGGATGAGGATGTACGCCAAGGCACCCCTGGTAGGTGCTCGAGGTTCACCAGGGTGCTGCTTCACCCAGTTTGAGAACCCCTGCTTTAGAGCTTATTGTTTTTAGACCATCTCCTTTCATCTATTATTTGTGGTATGGTACTTAAATTGGTCTGAATGCCAGCATATCTACTTTTCTCTAAAAGATTCCTCACAGCTTGAAAGCTACTATCCCAGAATTTTTTTTTAACAGATCACTGAAATGGTTAAACAAAGCACTTTGTCCTGCTATTCACTTTCAAATCCATATCCAAACTGGAGATAACAGTATCTGTGTTTACATTCCAATGTTGTTACAATGGCCTCAATTCACTAAGATCATGCTGCAGATAAGGCAAGAGAAAACTTACCTCCACACAGTGAGAGAGTTATCTTATCTCTTCATTCCTTAAGTTACCTCCTCTGTAGTTAATTTACCTCCTCTGTAGTTAATTTACCTCCTCTGTAGTTAATTTACCTCCTCCTGTAGTTATTTTCACACGCAGTTAATTAACAGCCTGTCTTTAACTCTGGAGTTATTTTAAGGATTGGAGTGTTAACTTAGAAGAGTTAACTTTAGGCTTGCCTGAGGTAAAATGTTTCCTGAATACTACATGCCTTATCACCATGGTAACAACTCTAAAAGAGTTATTAAAGACAGGAGATAAGCTTAGTGAATTGAGGCCAAAGTGTGTAAACACTTTGTAACAAGTGAAAAAGAACTCTCTGTAAAGCTCTCTGCTTCAGACACGCACACAGTTAAGAAAAGCTCATTAGAAGATGTTAATATATAATAAAAAGCAGTTTGAATAAAATGCAATGCCAACTTTCAGGGCAAGATAAACTACACTTTGGAATCTTGTCATTTGTAAACAGACAATATTATGTGCGCACAAAAGCAAATATAACTGTATGAGTAATACAAAGTAGGAAAACGCATTTTTATTGAATGTGATGTCGGAGTTTCAGACCACATTAATACAATACTTTTATGTTATATCTGCTTATGTCAGGATATTAATTCAAATACTATTTGCTTTTATTTTGTATATTCATATATTGCACAGAAAAAAAAAAATACTACACCCGTAACAAATAGACTATGAAGAGTTAGGCCCCGTTCACATCACAAACGCGGATGGCTATGCGTGCGGAACGCGTGCGGACCGCAACACGTACGAACGCACGCCATCCGCGTTTGTGTGCGTTGCGTGGCTGATCCCATCACTGAAAAGCGAATGGGACAGCCATGCGTTTTTACAAAAAATGCATGCAGCATGCGTTCCTGGACCGCACAGGTCCGGAACGCATGCAGTGTGAACATCAGACATTGCACTCTATGCAATGTCTGATGTCGTGCGTGTCGGCCACCTGCACGCGTTTCCAAAACGCGGCTGGAAACGCGTGCAGTGTGAACGGGGCCTTATAAAATTCTGTAATCCCTCAAATTTAAAATGAAATATGAGGACATTACAGATGAGCTGTGCTGGTGAGCGTGTTGAGGACCTCCCCCTTCTATTAGAGTAAGAGCTCCTCTATCTATCCCTCCGCGCTGTGGCCACGTGTTTCTCCAAGACAGCAGTCCAGGTCTCAGCGTCTCTCCTAGCAGAGCCTGGCACACTTATTAGCAGGTCCGATACGCTGCTCCTTGCTTGGATAATCCACAGAGCCGGGAACGACACTGAATCATGGCCAGCCCCGTCCCTGGCAGGTTGAGTCCTTCCCTTTTGATTGTGTGTGGCGGGGAAAGCACACTGCAGTAAACTGATGTGCAGGAACCGCAGCACATCTCCGGCTGACATCCACCTGTTTGTATGCCGAGGCGACGGGTGAGATCAGTTTCAAATATTGTCTGCTGCTGATGAATTTTACTAAAGATTAATATGAGAGCTCTTCTATGTCTTCAGTACATCAGTGATATGTTCGGGTCGGTTTGTAGTGGAGCAGAGGAAGTAAGATTGCTTTATCAATTAAGGGCCTATTTATTTTGCACTCATTACATGTTCTGTATAATGCAGTTTCAGCAATAGTTATGGCGTAGAACAGTGAGAGTTTCTATGTGTTGTAATACGTTCACATTCTCACAATTTGGCAAAACGATAGAGCGTTCTACTTGTAAACGGGTGGTTTTGCCGTCATTACGTGTCCTGTGATTTTTAAATCAAGGCATTTAACCCCTGAATCACGGGACGCTTTCCAGTCTAGAATTTTTGATATTTATATCTTGGTGAGCAGAATGTTTTTAACATAGTATTGTATTTTTTTGTCTTCATCAAAAATTGCTCCCATTTGGCTATTTATGGTTCCAAGATAATAAACTCTCTTGTTTTATTTATCCCTGCTTTTTCCTCTGATTTTGAGCCTTTAAAGTTTAGCACTTGCTGCGGATCCAGGTTGAGGGTCTCCTGAGACCTCTAATTTTTTTGTGCATTTTTGCTATTTGTCGTACTTAAGTTTAGAAGCTAAATCAACATTTTTGGAAATACCAGCAGAGATACCAGTAATGTTTATCATATTTATTCTACCCAGTTCAGAGTGGAAGTTTACTCCAAGCTGATCATTTAGATTGTATTATGTTTAATAAAAGGTACAAGTGTAATAGTCAGATATTGTAATCCATTAAAAAATTGATTTCTTATTGGGATTTGTCTGAGGTTAGTTATATTAAAGAAAAATAGAAAATAGTTTGACATTGAGAATATAACAAAAAAAAAAAGCTTGCCATTTGGAATATGAAAAAGCAAAAAATTGTAAAAGATAATTAAAAAGTATAAAGCATTAAGTGTAATATTAAGATATTGTAATACATTTATAGAAATTGATTTCTTATTGAGATTCATCTGAGGTTATACTACAAAAAAAAGTTTGCAATTTAGAATATTAAAAAGCAAAAAATTGTAAAAGATAACGATAAAAAAAGTGTGAACAAAATATAGCATCAAGTGTAATATTCAGATATTGTAATACTTTATAGAAAATTAATTTCTTATTGAGATTCATCTGAGGTCAGTTGAATTGCAAAAGAAAGTTTGGCATTTGGAATATTAAAAAAAAAAAAAGAAAAAGTAGTAAAATATAACATTAATTAAAAAGTATGAACAAAGCAAAATATAGCCTCAAAATAATGTTCTAAAAGTTCTGCATGCTATTAGAAAACATGTTGGAGTCTGACAAACCCAGACTGAAGAGGCTGTTATATATATGTTTGATATATGCAAATGTTATAACCTGAAGAAACGAATCGTATTCTATGTCTCACTTTGCTGGTTAATTCTTAATAAAAACAGTTACAAAAAAAAAGTTCTGCATGTAATTATGTGGATCCAGCGTGTATTCAGTATGTCCGGGTGTAATGTAATGCAAGTGTGTGTCTGTGCGCTCGATGTGTGAATAAGGCCCCATTAGTTGAGAATATAAAATGCTTTGTCCTCTGGAAGGATAGCTTTTTCAATCAAATCTCGCTGAATGTAAGTCACAACATCCTTCAGTGCTTCTTATCCTTACAAAGTCCGTTAAAATCAAATCATGTCTTTCCTAAAAAAAAGGGGGGGGGGGGGGGGGAGGAAAAAACAAAACCAGTAGGAAGGAGTTTCTAAAGTCCTACAATCCAGCACAGACACCTGAACCCAAATATGGGTGGAGTATAAAAGTATAATTAACATCCTGTCCCATCCTGCTTAGCAGATAACTCATCAGATAAGCGTGATTATGAAGTTTTATTTGTAATCATTTAGCAAATAATACCTTTAAGAACTAATTCATTTATCATGCCATTTATAAAAGTACCACAGCTGTTTTTTTAATCATAATTAAGAATTCAAAAATGTGAATCCTCATCTGACATTGATGGCATCCTATCTTTAGGAATATGCCACACACAATTTTTGTCCCATGGTAATGACATTTTCCCCAGAAGTTATGATGGTAGGCCTAAAACTATCATAACGTGTTAGTAATATGAACATTTTGTAACTCCCACATTTCATTCTCTTTTTTTGTATCTTTCCCCTCAATCTCTGGTGAGTTGCATGAGATTGTGACTTTAGGCTTTTTGTTCACACCTTTGGTCAGCTTATTTTATCATTTCAATAATAATTTGAAATCAACCATTTCTTTAACCAAAAACGTTCTTGATCCCTGTTCTTTAGGTAAACCTTAGTAAATTCTTAAAGTGAACCTAAACTGAGCAGGATATGGATTTTTCATTTTAAAATAATACCAGTTGCCTGACTCTCCTGCTGATCCTGTGTTTCTAATAGTTTTAGCCACAGCCCCTGAACAAGCATACAGATCAGGTGCTCTGACTGAAGTCCGACTGGATTAGCTGCATGCTTGTTTCAGGTGTGTGATTCAGCCACTACTGCTGCCAGAGAAATCAGCAGGACTGCTAAGCAACTGGTATTGTTTAAAAGGAAACATCCATATTCCTCTCCGTTAAAGTGGATCCGAGATGAACTTTTACTCCTTGCATAATTGTGTTCCTTACATATAGTTTATAGGGCATTCCTCAAGCCAAATACTTGTTTTGTTTTAATACCCTAATTTCCTATAAACTAAACAAGCCACACCCACAGCTTCTCCAGAGTGCCTTGGCGCTTGCAAAGGATTGTGGGATTTCAGTCTGGGCAGGTGAAAAAGGTGTTACGAGCTATAGATTTCAGAGGCAGAGTTTTCACAATCTGAGAGCTGCAGTGCAGATACAGATCAGTTGCCTGTGTAATGGAGGAGATAAGAGTGGAGTTTTCACAGAATATGCAGATTAGCATGCCTAGATACAGATAAGCTTGCCTGTGTGTGTAATTGTGTAATAGTGACAAGCAGAAAACATGTCTGCTCCCATTGTATCACAGGAAAAAATATTAATATACTGTTGAAGCTGTTTGAAGATAGATTTGCTGTGTAAACTATCTAAACTTTAGATAAGATATATAGACAAGTCACTTGTTATATTTAGTTTTTCATCTCGGATCCGCTTTAAGGTTCCCTTTAAGGCTACTCTTTAGGTAAACCTAAATGAAATGAAATGCTTAAGGCTACCTTTAAAATCTTGAGCATTATTTTAACCACTTGATGCCATGCATAAAAGGGGTTAAAACTTGGTACATGCATTTCGACAGCATCCTATTTGCGCTAATTAGTTCACAGGACGATTTATAACCGTCCATTTGCATTAAGTGGTTAATTTTTATTTAATATTTTGTTTGATTTCCCAAATTTGCTCATGCCACAGGAATTTATTGTCCAACATCTACAGATTTACTGAAAAACAAGTGACATTTTCATAGCCATTTTAACTTAACAATTTCCTTTTAAGCTTCAATGACTTTCCTTCTTTTTCAGCATGCTTTGGAGTCTGCTTTGCTAGAAATATGTAAACTAAAGGCTACTAATCGGGACACCTGCTGCTGTTGAAACTTTTGAGAGTTCAACCTAAAATTTAATTTCCCTCCATTTTTTCTTTGGAAGATGTCCTAACAACTTTTGCTTACTCTAATTACCAGAACTCTCATGATCATCTCTGAACAATTCACTCAGCATTCGTCTAGGTATATCAGGATGGAGCTTGGAGACAGCCCGCTTGTCCATTTTCTTTACTGAGACACACACTGGTTTGTTCTCAATATGTGTCTTTTTCTGACCAACTGCTTCTATCATTGACCCACCTCCTGTTCTGTTTTCCGCTGTGCCCTTATCCTCGTCAACTTCATACTCTGAAACCTGTGGAAGGACATATCTTGTACTCGTATCCACCTGAAACTGTCTAGATGACCGTGATGGTAGCAGTCGCAATCTCTAGTTCTGAATATTTACACCATGGTACCTGCTTTTGGGCGCCGCCGTAGAATTGTTTGCAACCACATCGTACTACAGCAGCACGGCAGAAGTTGACGGAACTTGCTTTAGATTAGATTCATACACAAAGTCCTTTTTAGAACTAGTAATGGGATTGTGTACTTGGGTAAACACTGCATACAGTGGCAGATATCTGGTTGTATGTGGACAAGGGCTAAGCAATTAACTGTATTACAGAACTATAGTTTTGGGTGAATAGACAGTAAACTTGTTTTTCATACAGAACAAAACAAAATTGCCACAGTTCCTTTCCCAACCTTCTTTACTTTTCAGTAATGTCTGTTCCAGTAGATTATATGAAGCAGACTTTGTCTGACCTACAGAGGTTTGAGAGAACTGAATTGGTTACGGACTTGATGGTGTCAAACAATCAGATAACTAAGATGCTCGAGGGGTCTACTATGGAAGGAGAGGCTCCATCTGATTCAAGTCCTAGTGGTTCAGGTACTCTCCAAACTAAGAATTTTTATGTTAAACTGTCAGATATAAAAGTTGTAACTCTTTCCCGGGTGAGCTCTAGTACAGAAACTGATCCTAATATGCCACCTGCTACTCATAATACATGGTCGGAGGAGGAGGTCAGCTCTGTTGGTCTTTCTGACATCAGAGTGCAACAAGCATCGCAACGATTACTGGCAAGTTCTAGGCTGTACCTGCAGTTCTTCGGTGAGCAACACCAAGTTAAAAGAGAGGCTGCAGAGCATGCCTACCTGCATGAACTGGAAATGCCTGGGCTGTATATCCTGCAGAACTTTCCTGAGCCAAGGCAAGCACCTTTGCCCACCAGTAATATAGTGCAGCTTCCTTTTATGGCAGAAGACACAGACTTCGATACCTATTGGTGCTCATATCAGTATCACTTGACCCAAGAACAGTGGGAAAGATATTCGTCACACCAGCTGCAAGACAAAGCTTTGAATGCTTTTGTGGAGTTACCACCAGAGTATGATGATGATGATGATGATGATGATAATGATGATGTTTATGAATCTATCAATGCTGCTATTATTGCAAAGTGCCAGCTGATCCTAGAGATCTATTGCCAGAGGATTCAGGCCTTGCAGAACAAACCAACAGACACTTATGCAGATGTGGTCAGCCATTTACTCACAAAATTCCGACAGTGGGCCAGAGGCCTTAAGAGAGAGACTTTCCAGGACCTCGAAGACTTTGTGGTACAGGACCAGCTTCTGCACATTTGTCCTGTGGATGTCAGACAGTTCATGCTGGAGTGTAATCCAGAGTCAGCGATGGCGTCTGCTGGTCTTGCAGACACCTTTGTTGCTACCCAGGTGCCTGATGGCCACAGAGCTCTGCCCCATGGCTGGAAAGGAAGAAAAAACACACTATCTACCCCTCCTGCCTATGTGACTGCTGCTTCCAAGCCAGGTTCACCTAACATTCACCAGTGTCACCACTGGGGCAAGCCAGGACATTGCAGACCTTCCTGTCCAGAGCAGAAGTTGTCAATGCCACCTAACCCACAGCATGCTAGAAACTCTTCTTCATCTTTTGTGCTGCTCTTCAATGGGGAAGTGACCCCATATAGCGCCAGCAACTATCAGCTTGTCAAGGTCAACGACCAAGTCGTCGTTGGTTTCCGAGACACAGGATCGGTGATGACTTTGATACATCCCAATCTTGTTTATCAGGAGGACGTCATCCCTAACGAGTTTTTCACCCTTTATGCAATTGGGGGTTCCTGTCTACATATCCCCCGAGCCAAGGTTAATATTGACTGGGGGATGGGTCGCAAGGAGAAGGTTGTGGGGGTTTTGAAAGGCCTCCCTTTCCGTGTGCTGTTGGGAAATGATCTGGGCACCTTGGTGTCCTATTATAAACCTTCTACAGACACCCTGGATTCCCATGGGGGATGTTTTGAAAGCACCCAGGTAAGTGAGTATACTTGGGAAAGGACAGGCGGTAGGAGATGGTAGATGGATATGTCTAGCTCTCCTAAGGAAGGAGACCGGAAAGACGTACCTGTTAAGACTGAACAGTCATCCAGTGGTTTTGTGAGTAATGTTGAACATGTTACTGATAATACCAGTGCGTGTGTAAGTGATATAGCCTCTAACACAGAATGTTAGCACTTTCTTGCCGTGCTGCGAAGTCCCTGATCTCATAGCAGGTACAAGTGGTTTCTGACTCCCCTCTCAGCTCTTACAATGGGAAAGCGGCCTGCCTTGATCCTCAGCCACTGACTTCATATGTCATTCTGCAGCTGGTTGTGGCTTGTAGTTCCTTGTTTGTGCCCGTTTTGCAGCGTGACTCTAGCCTGGAGTCCCTTACAATGAGAGAGGTAATTTCGGCACCTGGGCTGCACCCGATTTGGGCGCCGTTATAGGCCGTAATGTTAGTGGTGCGTACTGTGAAGTTTATATATATATATATATCTCCTGAGATGCCTTAGAGCAGGGAGCTCCATCTCTCAGCTTCTCGCTGCGCATAAATTACACACAGCTATTTCATATATACTCGGGCCAGGCGTCTAGCCCTTTTGCAGAGGGATTTAGGTCAGGGCTGGGCAAACTTTGCATGGCCCAGGCTGCATGCTGCGGGCCGTATTCCTAAAATTTGTTCCCTCCTCTCTGCAGTCCCAAGCGGAAGGAAACAGAGGGTTAACACTCACCTACTCGCCACTTCCTGCTTCGGGTCTCCATGGCCACAGCGCATCATGTGACATGCCGTCAGGATGTGCCCAGCGACGGGCCGTAGTTGCCCAGCCCTGATCTAGGTTCTAAATGTACAGGGACTAGGGATGGCCAATGAGATGCAAGTCATTCTAAGTTGATGCAAGAGTATGCAGATGTAGGCAGCTTGATAATGGAATGCTGCCAAAAAGTGTAAAATTGCATCCAAAATTTTTGCATAATTCAGAATTATCTGCATCTCACGGGGTTATCTTTAATTGGTGGGCCATCAAATACTGTCAGGCTCGGCTCACTGAAGATTTATGGTGCCCATTAACTACAATCTCTCAAATGATCAACTATAGGATCTTATCAAGTACCGTTAATGGTGCCGATTGCCGACAAATGTTCGTTCTATCGGTTTGTCCTGTCGATCCAAATTTCCAAAGTCTCTAATGTGGGGTAGACCAAGGAAACCAAAAACCAGAAAAAAAAACCCAGGAGCCAATAGTGCAATATGTCTACACACGACATTAAATGTGTGTAAAATACGCTCACAAATTTAAGGTTGCAAGAAATGAAACCACCAATATGGCTGACGGAGGAAAACCTACTTCCACTGGGGTCTTGTGAAGCTCCACAGAGGTCATACTTCTGGTAGATTGGATAGTTCCTAGGGATAATGCTTGGTACACACCATGCAATTTCCCATCAGATAGATGGGTCAATAGATAATATCCGACAGATGCGATCGGATTTCTATATAAAACCATATAGAAAGGAAAGGTATGCTAAGCTTGCCTCTCCTGTGGTGAAGTTGCACATGTGGCAATCAAAAACTAGATTGAACAATTTCTGCAGGAAAATCTGACAACTAGCCTCATAGAGGCACTCAAGTCTACTACATTTGGCTAAGGGGCACTTTTTGACAGTTTTTTTTTTTATTGACCCGATGAAGTGGGAGATACCTGAGAAACGCGTTGTCTGAACCTCAATCGAGTTTTTGATTGCTCTGTGTGCTTCTTCAATGCAGGAGAGGTAAACTTACCATACCTCTCCTTTTTGTACTGTTTTTAATTTATTTTATACCTTATCATTTTCCCCTCTGTTGGTGGGACCAAACATTTGTTTCCAATCGATCACAACAATTGGACGGAACGGTCGATTGTTCAGGAAATTGTACCATCAGTGGGCACCATTAGACAGGCAAAAGTAACAGGTGACTCAATCTACCCTATGAGTTCAGGGAACAGGTGCTGAAAACAGCCCCCTTGCAGGGTTCAAGTTTCTATAAACAAAATAAAAGATGACTGTATTAACCAGCTTTTCTATTGGCCTAACATGAAGGTGGGTATATCCAACTACAGCCAATCATGCTGCTTGCCACAGAGTAAAACGGTAAGGGAGTGGCCTGGGAGGTTCACCTATGTGCGTTATCGTACTATCTGCACATAAAAAGCCATAACGAGGGTTGTTAGGTCAGTGTTTCTCCACATTATTACAGCATGTACACCTTTTATTAATTACTGTGTTGGTACCAGGCAGGGCTGTGGAGTCGGAGCAATTTTGGGTTCCTGGAGTCGGTGGTTTCAGTAAACTGAGGAGTCTGAGTCGGATGATTTTTGAACCAAATCCATAGCCCTTGTAAAAATTAGACTAAGGAGTCGGGGTCGGAGCAATTTTGGGCACCTGGAGGTACCCCTGTTGTGAGTAACATCTCAAATACCCCTTGATGCATTCATATTGCATAGAAGTGCTTCATAAATGCTTTTCAAATGTCCCTTGATGCTTTGAATTATGTATAAATACTTATTCAGGTTAATTTGTATTTGTCTTATTCTTTTTTTTTTTACTCAAAACTTAGTATACTAGATTGACTATGACAAGTTCAAGTACCACCGAGCCCATCTAAAGTACCCCTTGTGGGATAGGCTTTCCATGCATTGAGAAACTACTTATACAAATGCCCATTTTTGCTTGCTATCTTGGCAAGTTATGTTTGTTTACTGCATTAAGCTTCCCACCAAAAGACCGCTTTACAAACCAGCATGCTTAGCAAAGCCTTCAATGAAACAGTGGTTTTTCTGCCAAGGTTATTCAGTGGTAGGTACACTTATAAAACAATTTTCCTCGCAGTGTTTTGCTTTTTGGACTGTTTGTTTTACACCCACACAGTTTTCTCTCTTTGGTGTTACCTTATAAACACACAGGCTCTTTTCCAGGCTCACGACAATATCTACGATGATCCGTACCAGCCGGAGATGGAGGCTCAACAGTCAACCTCTGGAGCTCGGCGCCGAGCCTACTGCCGCAACCGGGACCACTTTGCCACTATCCGCACCGCCTCCCTGGTGAGGGTTGTCTCTCATTGAGTGTCTTGCCTCTCGTGTATGCTCAGATCTCATCTCTGGTTGTCCTGGCCTGCAGGTGACTCGTCAGATCCAGGAACACGAGCAGGACTCAGCATTGCGGGAACAGATGTCTGGATACAAGCGTATGCGGCGGCAGCATCAGAAGCAGCTGATGGCGCTGGAGAACAAGCTGAAATCAGAGCTGGACGAGCACCAGCAGCGACTGGACAAAGAGCTGGAAGCTCATCGGAGCAACTTCTCTTGCGAGACCGACAAGCTTTCCAAAAAACACCAGGCCATATTTGAGAAAGAGGTACGTGATGGGCGGTTCAGTGCATTGTGGGTCTGCAGAGCTCCCCAGTACAAATGAGTCTACAACATTCAGGGATTTTCGGACAGCACAATAAGTAATTGGGGTCGATTTTTACTAAAGACGGAGAAAATAAGTTTAGAAAGTTTTACTGGGGTTTTGAAAATTGTTCTTTAGTGGCAACATTTTTCAGTTCTTGTATATCTCATATGAGAATATCGTGTGGTTGCAGAAACGTTATTAGTTTAGCAGATGTTCATTCAGCGCCCACCATGATGACGCACTTTTTTAGGCTTAGGTTGTCCTACATTTATTACAGATGAGGTCTTGCTGTGAGTGTGTTCAGTTGACTGCAGTAGCTTAAACTCTAAACACTCTGTATAGGGAAAACTCGAAAAATTAGACTATCATGCAAAAGTCCATTTATCTCAGTAATTCAGCTTAAAGCAGAATATAACCCTGCATTTCAACTTTGCTCTATAACAGTATTTACAGTATATTATATGCAACCAGCATTTTTTTTTTTTACTAGACCAGCATTGGAAGGGTTACACAGGGCTTTAAAGTTCCTGGAGATTTCTGCAGACTCATCTGAAACTGACATAGATACATTTTGTTTACATAAATGTATCTTAGTGTTGAATGTGACTCACTCTCTCTGAATGAGGAGCTGGAGGACAGCCAAAGCGTGTGTAACATTTCTCAATAGATACATTTAACTAAATAGAATGTAACAATTTGAACTTCTGCATATCTCTCCATGGAACTTTAAACCTCTGTGTTTAACCCTTCCAATGCTGGTCTAGTAAAAAAAAAATGCTTTTTGCATATAATATGCTGTAAATAATGTTTTAGAGCAAAGTTGAAATGCAGGGTTATATCCCGCTTTAAAAGGTGAAACTAGCATATGAAATGAGAACCCTTTGAAGGTGTTTTCGGTTATTTAGCTGATTAGAGTCTGACACTTTGAGCTGAGAATATTGAACATTTTCACAATATTTTAATGGGCTGAGATTTTGATTTTGGCACCCTAATAAGCTGTAAACCATAATCACCAAAATTATAACAAAGGCTTGAAATATCTCGCTATGCATGGAATGATGTTAGTTTCACCTTTTTAAATTTAATTACTGACATAGATGGACTTTTGCATGTTGTTCAAATTTTTTGAGTTTCATCTGTATTGAACCATTACTACGGGATAAAAAGTTAACTTAAAGTACCCCTGAACTGGTGGAAAATCTTTTAACCTTTTAGCAGCCACATTAAGTAAGTTTATGTGGCTGCAAGGCTGCATTTTTCCTGCTGCTGGGTAAGGGACACTTCCCCAGCCTGGCAGGCTGTACCAGCTATGCAGAGTGGGTGGAAGGGAGCTGTCCAGATGGTTAAATCGGCTTCTTCTCTCCTCCACTGCAATGGCGAGGAAATCCCATTTCTTCTGGTCCCGATCACATGATATGACGTGATCGGTACACAGGGGATGGTGTCAGTGTTACAGCCCCACCCAGTGGTAGAAGGGGAGTGACGGAAGAGTCTCTTTCACCACCCCTCTTCCACGACCCAGTGGCGCTGTAATGCTGACACCATGCCCTGGATCCTGATCACATGTCCTATCATGTGATCGGGACCCAGAAGACGTGTCGGAAATTCAGTGCTGCTTCCGTGGGTGCAGGAGAAGCTGATCCAGTCGTACGGACAGATAACTATAACAGCTCACTGCTTGCTCTGCATGGCTGCACTAAGCAACGGAGTTAAGACTGCCCCCGCTGTCCTGGAACTAGTCGTCTCAAAACTTGTGCAGGGCTGTTAAAAGGTTAAACAAAGCCCATGGTTGGCTAGATTGCCTTTTTTTTTAGAAGTGTACTGGTGCTGCTTGTTGTCCTTGATGTCCCCACTTTCGAGTCCACAGTCCTTGTAGCACCCGGGCAGAGCTATTCTAAACAGCTTAGGCGCGAGTTTCTGACTGCGCATTGAAAGAAAGCACTCGGGAATGAGAGTTTTTGTTTTCTCTGTGCTCGCGCGGTTTGGAACTTGTGCCTGCACGGTTCCGAGTCACGCCGCCGCTGGGGGGGGGGGGGGGGGAGGATCATCCTGGTTTTCATATTCAACCAGAGTGTGGATAAATATGAACTCCTGAGACGGCTTAGAAGCTTGAGACAGGGTCTGTTTGGATATGGTCGTTAGGGAGCTGTGGCAAATTCACTTGACTGTAAATTGTGCAATGTGACCATTTATGTGGAACCAGGTGAGTATTGCCGGTAACTGGTTCACTCAGGACGTTGCAGAAACTGTTTATTCACATTTAACGGGTTTTCCATTTTTTTTTTTTTAGGCAAAAGCAGCTATGGCGGAGGAGAAGAAGTTCCAGCAGCACATCCTGGGCCAGCAGAAGAAGGAGCTGACCAACCTGCTGGAGAGTCAGAAGAGGCAGTACAAAATCCGCAAGGAGCAGCTGAAGGAGGTGAGTATAGCCAGGACTGAAGGAGGGGGGAGATGGAGGATATCCTAGATAATGACATGGACATGTGTAATATCTGGTAAAACAAGAAAGTACATTATGAGAGAAGGTTGTAGGAGGTCGTGGTGTCCATCCGGTGGTTGGCAAATGCATTGGCACTCTGATTTGGACCTGTAGTTCCCTCTAGAATTTACATATGAGTTGGATTAGTACTTCTCACTTCAATTCATATTCCATAAATTGGACTTGTGGTTCTTCTGTAGTTTTCAGTATGTTAAATGGGCTTATAGTCCCCCTGGGGTTTACTTTCCTGCTGTACTTTATGGAATGTGAGCTGGACTTCCCTGGAGTTTTCAGTATGAGTTGGACTTGTTCTCAAGTTTACACGTGGGAGCCAAACGTTGTAGTCCCCATTCTCTTGTAATTTACAAGCTGTTGCACTTATAATTGCTTTGCAATTTACAACTTATACGTTGGGACTTGTAGTTACCCTGCAGTTTATGGTTTGCGAGTTGGACTTGAAGTTTCTACGCAGATTGGTTGATCCGATTTGGACTGATAGTTGATCTGTGATTTATAGTCTTTGATTTGTACTTAAGTTCCCCTGCAATTTGCAGTCCCAATTTGTTCTCAAGGCCATTGTCTGTGACGTGTATTGTACAGTCTGTGAGTTGGACTTGTATCACCTCTATATGGACTGTGATTTTAATTTGTAGTTTTCCTGCATCTAGAGATCTGGACTTTCATGCTGCTCAGGGTTTGTGAGTTGGGTTGCAGTTACCCTGAATGGTCTTTGAGCTGAACCTCTGGCTCCTCTATGGTCAGAGTGATGGTCTTTTTCCTCAACTTGTATAGTCTGCGAATGAAACTTTTAGTTCCTCCGCAGTTTATAGTCCCTTTTGAGTTTAGCATGTTCACAGTCTGTGTTAAAGGCTGTTCATACGGCCGGCTGGATGGTTGATAAAACGCCCACTTATTTCTTAGGAACTACAGGAAAACCAGAGCACTCCGAAGCGGGAGAAGCAGGAGTGGCTGCTGCGCCAGAAGGAGAGTATGCAGCACTACCAAGCTGAGGAGGAGGCCAACCTCCTGCGCCGCCAGCGCCAGTACTTCGAGCTCCAGTGTCGGCAGTACAAGCGTAAGATGCTCCTGGCTCGACACAACCTGGACCAGGACCTTCTACGGGAGGTGAGTGCCGCTTTCCTATACAAATTTATAAAGTCAGAGAAGAGAAAATTGATATCTTAGTTGTAGGTGACCACTGTTGATATGAACCAACTGCTAGCTTATTAGGACATTTTCACAAACTCTGAGGAGCTTTCTGACTACATATCTGCCTTTAACAAACTAAGCAGACAATGCAGTCAGCCGTTGCAGGGGTCACTTGATCACCCGTGCAGATTGCTCACTAGTTGGGGGTTTAGGGGTGTGTACAGGCCTTTTATATTCACTTATCAGACTGTAGCATCTTCGTTCTGGTTACTGCTTCATATTGGTATCAAGGACAGGATCAAAAATGAAGCCCTGCAGCGTGCATATATAAAGTAGAACTACAATCACCACAGAGCGGCAATAATATTTACAATTGCGAAAATAGCTGAGCCCGACCATGTCTGCTCTACTGTACTGCCCGACCATGTCTGCTCTACTGTACTGCCCGACCATGTCTGCTCTACTGTACTGCCCGACCATGTCTGCTCTACTGTACTGCCCGACCATGTCTGCTCTACTGTACTGCCCGACCATGTCTGCTCTACTGTACTGCCCGACCATGTCTGCTCTACTGTACTGCCCGACCATGTCTGCTCTACTGTACTGCCCGACCATGTCTGCTCTACTGTACTGCCCGACCATGTCTGCTCTACGGTACTGCCCGACCATGTCTGCTCTACGGTACTGCCCGACCATGTCTGCTCTACGGTACTGCCCGACCATGTCTGCTCTACGGTACTGCCCGACCATGTCTGCTCTACGGTACTGCCCGACCATGTCTGCCCTACGGTACTGCCCGACCATGTCTGCCCTACTGTACTGCCCGACCATGTCTGCCCTACTGTACTGCCCGACCATGTCTGCTCTACTGTACTGCCCGACCATGTCTGCTCTACTGTACTGCCCGACCATGTCTGCTCTACTGTACTGCCCGACCATGTCTGCTCTACTGTACTGCCTGACCATGTCTGCTCTACTGTACTGCCCGACCATGTCTGCTCTACTGTACTGCCCGACCATGTCTGCTCTACGGTACTGCCCGACCATGTCTGCTCTACGGTACTGCCCGACCATGTCTGCTCTACGGTACTGCCCGACCATGTCTGCTCTACGGTACTGCCCGACCATGTCTGCTCTACGGTACTGCCCGACCATGTCTGCTCTACGGTACTGCCCGACCATGTCTGCTCTACGGTACTGCCCGACCATGTCTGCTCTACGGTACTGCCCGACCATGTCTGCTCTACGGTACTGCCCGACCATGTCTGGCCTACTGTACTGCCCGACCATGTCTGGCCTACTGTACTGCCCGACCATGTCTGCTCTACTGTACTGCCCGACCATGTCTGCTCTACTGTACTGCCTGACCATGTCTGCTCTACTGTACTGCCCGACCATGTCTGCTCTACTGTACTGCCCGACCATGTCTGCTCTACTGTACTGCCCGACCATGTCTGCTCTACGGTACTGCCCGACCATGTCTGCTCTACGGTACTGCTCGACCATGTCTGCCCTACTGTACTGCTCGACCATGTCTGCCCTACTGTACTGCCCGACCATGTCTGCCCTACTGTACTGCCCGACCATGTCTGCTCTACTGTACTGCCCGACCATGTCTGCTCTACTGTACTGCCCGACCATGTCTGCTCTACTGTACTGCCCGAACATGTCTGCTCTGCGGTACTGCCCGAACATGTCTGCTCTGCGGTACTGCCCGACCATGTCTGCTCTGCGGTACTGCCCGACCATGTCTGCTCTGCGGTACTGCCCGACCATGTCTGCTCTGCGGTACTGCCCGACCATGTCTGCTCTGCGGTACTGCCCGACCATGTCTGCTCTGCGGTACTGCCCGACCATGTCTGCTCTGCGGTACTGCCCGACCATGTCTGCTCTGCGGTACTGCCCGACCATGTCTGCTCTGCGGTACTGCCCGACCATGTCTGCTCTGCGGTACTGCCCGACCATGTCTGCTCTGCGGTACTGCCCGACCATGTCTGCTCTACTGTAAGTCACGCACCTGCGCAGTAGAGGGGAGCAGAAATCCACTACTGCACATGTGCGCATGCTGACAAGGTAATCTTTGGAGGGAGGTATTGGTGCTGCGTCCCCAGTGCTGGACCCCCTCTACTAAAGAGAAAGAGGGAAGGCCTCTTCAGTGGGGGGAGGATGACATGGGAAGCCTCTGAAGGATCTCCCTCCTTAGGCAAGTATGTGGTCTTTCACCCAAGGTTTACCTCAGGGTTAGCTTTAATATTGAGTCCTGTATGTCTTGGGGGGTATGCAGTGGCATAACAGAGAATACAGGGGTTGCGACCACACCAGGGCTCTTGGACCAGCGGGGCCCTCCCTCAGTCACAGTATTAGCTATGCTGGTAATGATCACTTCTATATATGCTTTGAATAGTGGTGATCAGAGCTGTGGAGTCTGTGATTTCATAAACTGAGGAGTCTGAGTCGTGTGATTTTTTTTTTTTTTTTTTTTTTTTTTTTTTTTTCTGTACCGACTCCGAAGCCCTTGTGGTGATTATTAAAGTGGGATTGTCACCATAAAAATCAAATTTCAACAGCAACTGGTCTGAGTGTATTAAGTGATAAAGATGCTAATCCTGCATTCAAAACGTGAAAAACTTTTTCTGCTGTTATGGTTTGGAGTTATCACATACCTTATGAGCACTGGCCCTTAAGTAGTCAGTGCCAAACAGTTGCATGCTGGGGGTTCTTTTTATCTATAATCTATTCCTCTTCTTTCATTTATTTCCCTGCCTAGCTTCTTATCTGAAACACCTCTTCTTACTTGTGTTTACAAGCAAGGCTGGGGTGACTCAGCGATTGGAGGAGCAAGAGAAGGGAGGGGGGAAAACAGGTCAGGGAGGATATGATGTCAGCATTAGCTTGCCAAGATGGCCACTGCCTAGAATAGGATTTTCTGCGTTTCCTTTATAAAATTCACAGGAATCATTATGTGGACAGTACAATACATCTGTTATGTAAGTAGAACTAGTATTTATCTACTTATATATGTATTTTTTTATTTGTAGGCTAGCATGGGTGTCGCTTGTTCATTAACAAACTGGCCCTCTCTGCTTCCACCTCACATACTGTGGATGTCCAGGCCAAGTTTTGTGGTGCCATATTAATTATATATAGAATGCTTGGGGTCCCAATGTAAAACTTGCACTGAGGCCCAAAGCTCCTTAGCTATGCCACTGCAGTTGTGGTTCACGCTTGCCAGCTCAGAAAACGTACATTTTCAGACAATATGTCCATTTGGGTTGTAAGGTTTTATCCTGCATGTGAAAATAACATTTAAAGGACACCTGAAGTGAGGGGGATAGGGAGGCTGCGTTATCTATTTCCTTCTAAGCAATGCCAGTTACCAGACTGTCCTGCTGGTCATTTATGCATCAGTAGTGACTGAATCACACACCTGAAACGAGTATGTGTAAAAACCATTCAAACTTTTGTCAGAAACATCTGATCAGCGTGCTAGTATATGGCTAAACGTATCCGAGGAAGAGGATCATCAGGATAGCCAGGCAATTTGCATTGTTTAAAAGGAAATATTTAAATATGGCAGCATCCATAGTCCTCTCACATCAGGTGTCCTTCAAGGGAATACTGAGGAGAAAATAAACTGATGATAGACAGGTGCATGTACAGTGCCAAGCATACAAATAACTAGGCTGTGTTCCTTTTTCCCCCTCTGCCTGAAAGAGTTAACATACAGATATGCAAGTGGGACCTAGTGGGGTTATAGCATTCCCTCAATGATTAGTAATTACTGCCATAAGACCATTTCCTGGCAAAAAATGGCTTCTGAGAGCAGGAAAGTGATTAAAAGGGTCAGTAGTTCATAGTTTAGCTCTGGTATACTTCAGTGCATGTGTCATTGAGCAGAGACAATGAAACAGTAAAAACCTAAAACGTAAATACAAACATAAAACAAAACAGTTGACTATCTCAAAACGTCATTTTTAGGAGGTGAAGGATATATACAATGGGTGTCAAACTCAATCACATAAGGGGCAAAAATCTACAGCCGAATTCTGTATGCTGCATAATTCCTGAGGCATGTCACATGATCGGAAGGCAGCACAGAGTATAGGACTGGCAGGAAGAACAGTATTACTGGAACAGGCAAGGATTTCCCCACTGCTCCGCTGAGCTACTCTATGTGGGAAATGTCGTCAAGAGGGGGAGGGGGAGTGTAGATTTGTGTATTTGATTTCACAGTTACCAGGGAAGAAGGGGGCTTGTATCCAGGTAGGCCATGCTAATTTTAATGGGGGGCGGGGGGAGGAGATTGCTGCACACCATTTGAAATGGACAATGTTTCAGCCAGCAGAAACACTGTCACCGCTGTGCTCTTCTGGATGGGAAGGCAGAGTCCTGTCATTCTTTTACTGCTCTCAATAATGGACATTGGAAGCTCTGCAGGGCCACATCAAATGGCAGGGAGGGCAGCATTCACCTGTAATAAATACAATTGTTTTCTCATCAGTTTATTTTCACCTCGGTATTCCTTTAAAGTGAACCTGAGGTGAGAGGGATGTGGAGACTGCCATATTTCCTTTTAAGCAATACCAGTTGCTTGGCAGTCCTGCTGATATTCTGCCTCTAATACATTTAACAACAGACCCTGAACAAGCATGCAGCAGATCAGGTGTTTCTGACATTATTGTCAGAACTGAAAAGATAAGCTGCATGCTTGTTTCTGGAGTTATTCAGACACTACTGCAGCCAAACAGATCAGCAGGGCTGGCAGGCAACTGGTATTGTTTAAGAGGAAATAAATATGGCAGCCTCCTTATCACTCTCACCTCAGGTTCACTTTAAGTGTGAACGGTCGCATTGATTGATTGTATGTTAAAATGCGTGCGGGACAATGTGTGCAAATTTGACAGCTGTGGGATCTTGCTAAAGTGCCTTTCTGTTTTCTCACGGATTCTCTTCTCGCAGGAGCTGAACAAGAAGCAGACGCAGAGAGATCTGGAGTGCGCCATGTTACTGCGACAGCACGAATGCACCCAGGAGCTGGAGTTCCGCCACCTGCAGCTGCTGCAGCACACCCGCAGCGAACTCATCCGCCTGCAGCACCAAACGGAGCTGAACAATCAGCTGGAGTACAACAAGCGGCGGGAGCAGGAGCTGCGCCAGAAACATGCCGCCGAAGTCCGACAGCAGCCCAAGAGCCTGAAAGTAAGGCCTGGGGAGGAGGAGGAGATGGAGGTGGATGAGATGGAGGTGGAGGAGGGGGGAGAGGGACGCACATTCAGCCTCTGCAGTTCAGAGGATGAGGGGGAAGCGGCAGATTCAGAGGATGTATCAGAGCGCACTGAGGCTGACGGCTGTCCAGACCCGGATGTCCCCTATTTTGAATTGACGTCTGTTCCTGCAGCCGAGCTGGAGGCTCCTCCCCGCCCCTTGGCGTCTCAGCTTACCACCTCGTTGCCCAGCCACGCCCTTTGCGCTGGCTTGACTCTCCTGGCAGCAGCCAGACCCTCGTGCCCGTGGTCTCTGCTTCCCCTGCTGCTGGCGCTCCTCACCCTCTGGAGGCCAGGGCCGCTTCTAGACTCTTTCCTGGTGGCCGTGGAGACGCTGTTTGCCAGCGTGCTCTGTGGCTACTTCCTGCTGTGCTGGGTGTTCACTCTGAGCTCCGCCTCCTTCCTGTTAATGGCGCAGGGATCCGGGGCATTTACTGTATTGGCCATGAGTTACCGCCTTCGCTTATACTATGTCCCAGTGCTGGCCATCGCAGTTGGTGTGTTCACCTCCCCCGGGTTCTTCCTGTCCATCGTCCTGGCAGGCGGGTCTCTAGGGAAGCCAGCGAGTCAGTGGCTCAAGGGATGGCCGAAACGTGGCCGTAGAGTGTGGCTGAAGGTGCTGCTGCGGCTGCCTCGGCCCGTCTTCAGAGTCCTGCAGCGCTGTGGCGTAGCGGGAGAAGGCGAGCTCTTCTACCTGTTCCCAAAAACATACAAAGATGTCTATCGCAGCCGCATACCGGTGCTCGCCAGTCGGTCTTTATCTGGGAGCGTCGGCAAGCTTCCCTGGTGGAAGAGGTTGCTGAAAGCGCCGTCGCGGCTGTCGAAGGCACTGAATGACAGCCTGACGAAGGGCGTGCGGAGGCTCTGTATGGTTCTGCCTCCCGCCGCGCTCATCTACATGGAGCGGATGAAGCTGTTGAGGCAAGAAAGGCCCAGCCGCATTCCCAAACTAATGAGCTACGAACAGAGGCAAGAGGTGGCTGTGAAGCGCAGGGGACAGCGGGGATCACTAGCTGGGAGGTCCGGGGGGAGAGTGAGCACATCCAGGCGATCAAATCCTCCAATCCCCTGGAGATGAAAGGGGTGACCGCGGCAGCGTGGCCTGGTTCTTCCAAACTGTAAAGTGCCTAAATAAAGAGAACCTGTGACGAAGACGGCACTAAGATTTATGCTTGCATGGGGCTTTCTCCAGCCCTCTGTAAGACAAGCCTCCCTTGGTGTACATCTTCTCCGCCAACGTTAGTCCCAGTAAAGTCCTCCACTGAGCCAGTCAGGGACTACTGCGTATGCGCTGCCCTGACTGTGAGCATCCTTGGTCGTGCTCCCCAGGCCAGCACTGTTCTGAGCCTGTGCAAGCGCAAAACACTCCAACTACTGGAGCGTGGCCAAGAAGAGACTGTGGGAGAAAGAATGGCTGCAGATGCACACCAAGAGAGGCCGCGGACTACAGGGGGCGGGAGGAAGACCCAGGTGAGTATAAATTCTTGTGCCATCTTTGTTACTTGTTTACTTTAAATCGCCTCTATTCAGAAGTGAAGGAATTGCATGAAAACTTTATCCTCAAAAAGTGACATTGTCCCAAACTGTGCGACACGTATTCTATTCCCCCTGTGGCAGTGCTCCGGGAGGGGCCAGAATTTTATCTAGCTTATTCAATTTAAATAGCTTTCTATTTTCAGAGGATTGTTTTGCACAGAGTAACTTTATATGAAGTATTTTCTTATAGTAATATATATAATATATTGGCGGGTATTAGGGGACGATCCGCCTCCCTGCAGTCCTCTCCAGCAGCAGGAAGGGGCTTGTCCACCCTTTAGATTCAGAGTTTAGTCTGAAACTTTAGAGTCTGCCGAATAAACGGTTGATTGTCAGATTTACCATTTAATTCCCCTTGTTGAATTGTATTTTGCTTTCTTCATTTGCTGCTAAATTTAACCACTTTTAAGAAAGACTCGGCAGGATATGAGCTCACTGGCAGATTAGCTGTGATCTGACAGATCTTTCCTTCCTACAAGTTACCTGTAGAGAATTTCTGATGAAAAGCAGGCATAGCTCATCATAAAGCTGCTGCATGTTTGCCCTATTTCTATAATTTCTGTATGTCACCCTTCACATTTTGGGTGCCTTTATAATAATGCTGCTGGCCAGTGGGGGAGTGTCGAGGCACCAGGGCAAAAGTAGGGGAGCGTCTAGGCATTGTGGCACAAGTAGGGGAGTGTCTAGGCACTGGGGCACAAGTAGGGGAGTGTCTAGGCACTGGGGCACAAGTAGGGGAGTGTCTAGGCACTGGGGCACAAGTAGGGGAGTGTCTAGGCACTGGGGCACAAGTAGGGGAGTGTCTAGGCACCTATAGCAAGGGTTGCTGAAAAGGTGGTGAAACAAAAATTGTGTGCTTGATGCTGCATGCACACTCCTACTGAGGGGAATTTTTGTATGAAATTCGTGCTGCAGTCACGTGACTTTTGTTTTAAACATTCATTCAGCAATTTTATTATAGAGTCCAGTACTATTACAATATAGTCTTCTGAAATCAGTATTCCAGTCTAGCAATACCATTCAATATAAAATTCACCTTGTTGCCCTTTAGTCATCCTACCTGCCTTTGTCCCAAAGCAATGTCACCTGTGTGAAATTCTCAAATCTCCCGTATTTCACAGTATGATCAATGCTGGCAGCATTCTGTATAGCTTTAGATGGTCCGTGAGATGCTAATTGTATGAAACATGAAATTGGGCCAATCAGATGCAGTTCCTGACTGTTTTGGTTGCCCCAGTTCCAGGCTGCATATGATTTGTATACAAACTCGGAATTATAAGAAATGTAAGCATCACATTGACCATCCTGTTTACAAAGTGCTGTACGTGGGTTATAAAGTGAACTTGTAACTTTGATTACAATAAAAATCAGATGCTTCGGTAGGATCCTAATGAGACTTCCCCTGTGATACTCGGGGTGATTTCAGCGCTGGCTGCCCCAAAGAAAGCCAGATAACCATTCCAGTGGCCACTGTGTGCAAGCGCACTAGCGGTTTTCCACTCGGACTCTGGCGGCAATAGCCGAGCCCAATTGGGACTGCTCTGCTGCCTGTAGAGAAGAGCGGACCCGATCGGGATCTGCTATTTACACCGGAACCCAAGGGAAAGCCACTTCTGCGCCTGCACACACCGCAGACAAGCCCTTGTTGACAGATTTTTGGCGGGTCCCAGAACTAGATCCCCTGTGCTGAGGAAGAAGGGGGAAGCCTCTTTAGGATACAGACTCTTCCCCCTCTTGAGGTAACTACACTCCAAGTGCACGTTTACGCCCTACAGGTACACTTTAATAAGGAATTCTGTCACATTGTTACTTACGATCAGTGCAGCTGCCACCCAGAAGCTTCCTTTTTTGTTAATAGAAGCTTTTCTTCTCCATCTATCTAGCGAAAAAAAAAAATCCTCACAGTGGAGGTGAGCGAATCCTCTTCAGGAATCCTCTGATAGGGTTCCAGGGGAAAGTGAACATTAACCATTTCAGTATTTATTTTTAAACTGGGTATTGTTCTCATTCTGGAAATATGGGGGTACTTCATTTTGTTATTGAGACATGAAATCAACAGGAATTTATGCACTGATGAGCTACAAGAAACCGAACAGTCCTTTACTGAAACATGTAAAAGTAATTTTGCCTTTTCGTTGTTTATAGTACAGGAGTTTTCCGTTTTTTCTTCTCCTCTGCTATATAAAATCCTGGCCATTTTGGGTCACCATAAATTTATTAAATAACCCCTATTAAAGGATACCTTGAGCCACCTTAAAAAAACAAAAAAAGTTACACTCATCAAAAAAGAGGGAAGGATTTAAATCCCTTAAAGCTTCCCCGGTCCTTTCTGCTTCCCCTTGTTGCACGTTGTAGCAATATGTCTGAAAAGCCGCACTGCGTAGACTTGCGCAGTATGCAGCCGCTCATCTCCAGAAGTACTTGGAGATTAAGGGGGCAGCGGTGGAACGAGGGACGCAGAGAGAACTAGAAAGACTCTAAGGGAGCTAGAGCCTTCCCTCTTGTTAGGTGAGTAACTCTTTGGGTAGCTACAAGTATCCTTTAAGAAGTCCAAGCCAGGATTGTTGGATCACTTATGTGCTCCCGTCTTGGAAGACTTGCGTGAACCAGGCCTGAACTGAAGTAGAAACAAATGATGTTCTTTTACCCACTTTGCCTATGTAATTTACTAATCATTCCTCTGCGCACTAGAAAACTGAGAGAGGATTTGTAGAGCGAGCTAGCAAAGTCTGTTGTATGCTGATGCCTGGCCAGCGTGTTTCCGGTGTAATGTCTGATTGTGCTGCCCGGAAGCTCCCTCTCACACTGAGTAGCACGCATGCTCAGTGTGAAGTTAATTATGCTGCTGATGGTAAAATAATAAATATATCAGCTTCCACACATCATACACTCACCAAATTTTCAGGGTAGGGAGGGGAACCTGAGAACGACCTCTATGCCAAATTGCAGCCCCCGAGCCCCGGTAGTTCTGGAGATAGATTCGAGAAACCTATCTCGGGAACCAGTGGGGCTCGGGGGCTGCAATTTGGTGTAGAGGTAGTTCGGGTGGTCCTCTCCCTACCCTGAAAATTTGGGGAGTGTAGGATGTGAGGAAGCAGAGATATTTAGTATTTTACCACCAGCAGCATAATTAAATAGGAAATGTGGCCGCACAGTCTCCCACTGCGCATACGGGGCAGCGCAAATCAACAGGCAGCGCAATCAGACACAACACCGGCCCTGGCACTGGAGAAGGAAGGCACGCACGAATGACCTCACTTCCTGTGCAACGTTCCTTCCTAGTTCAGTGAGGTCCAAGTCAAAGGTTGTATTCATTGGTTGTAGGGACAGTCAATCAGATGCACACAATTGATGCTAATTTTACGCTAACTGAAAAATATAGACCAATCAAATGCCGCAACGGCAGTATTCGTTTGGCCTGTTTCCGGGCTGAATAAATTTGCATCCACTCAGAACCACTTGCATCTTGTTGACATCTCTGTTAAAGCTGGAGCTCTACATTAACTCATAAGACACTACCGATTCATTCTAAACCATAGAAAGCAACTTCCATTGCTCAAGGGAACCAACCCCTTCACACAGGAATGCAGCCTCCTAGCCTGTTTTTTCTGGGGGTATCCTTTTTGTATGATGATTAACACGGGACTGTAATATGGGATCAGACCACTGGGTGGGGTGGTCACCTCTGAAAGGTTGTGTTTTGTTTTTGCTTTGTATTTCTGTTGGTGTTAGGGGGCATACGCTGGTCTCAATGGCAGAGAAGAGGTTGATGGGGACTGTGTTCTTTGTCTGCTCTGTTGTCCGTGCTGTTTGATGTGGAGGTAGCTGGCACATGGCATGCTGTCTGTGTCCTGGGGGTGTGTCCACACAGGACTGTCAGCAGGTGACTAGCAGTACTCCCGCACTGTCCCACAGTGTCCACTGCTTCTCAAAGTCTGACCGCAAAGTACGTAACCCATAGCAGCCAATCATAATCAGTGATCAGACCTAAAGAGGAACTTTAAGCCAGGATTCAACTTCATCCCAATCCGTAACTGATACCCCCTTTCCCACGATAAAGCTTTACCTTTTCTCAAATAGATCATCCGGGAGGTCTGTGTGGCTGATATTGTGGTGAAACCCCTCCCACAATGTGATGTCACAACCATAGTCCTGACAGTTTGCTGTCTGTGAACCTCATTGCATTGTGGGAAATAACAGCTTTTTCCAACTGCCAAAAGAGCAATATCTCCCTCTGTGCATAGAACTCTTACTACTCAACATTCCGTACAGATCACATGGCAGAACTAAAGTGATACATTTTAGAATGTAAATCAGGGAGAGGAAAGATTTGACAATAGGCAAACGCTGACAAAATAATCTATGAATGAATATTGTTGGTAAAAGGAATTTTATTCATTCATACTAATGCTATGCAACTTAGAAATGAATGCACTACCTAATGATTCAGCAGTGCACTTCTAAGCTGCATACAGTTTACACACAAGTCAGAAGTATTAGCAGCAGACTGACCGTCTGTATTTGTGGGGGGTGAGCAGGGGGCGTGGTCTCATCTCGCCTGTACACTGGAGTACAAGCAACTCCCCTCACTATTGGCCAGCCTGTGCTCCATTGCAGAGGCTGATGTATAGTGTGGTGGGGGTGTGGCTGTGATGGCTGCTTGATCTGCTATACCAGGAAGTACAGGCAATGCATAAAGGTTGGTTGCACAGAATGCAGATTTATCCCTTAGCGGGTTCAAGTTTGACACACGTTGTCATGAGGTGAAACCTGAAGTGAGAGAATCCAGAAAGGGCCATTGCTGACTCCTGAACAAAATGCTATTCTAGTCATTTAATCAGAACTAGAACCAGTATGCAGATCAGCTTTGCTTACACCATTTGCTGCATGCTTGTTCCGGGTGTGACGCAGACAACACTGAAGCCTAAAGGACAGGTGGAGAGCTAGATTTTATCGACTGGAAATGAACACGGCAGCTCTGTAGGGGTGAATACATGCATCCAGTTTTGTTTGGCTAGTTTTATCGCTTCCATGTAGCTTGGGAGAGTTTACCTGCAGAATGTGTTCATAGTACTGTATTCAGAATCCTCGTACTACAGTATAATCTCGTTACAGTAAACTCCAAGGGACCAGGAAAAGTGTTTTACTATATCAGAAGTTTACTATATCAGAAATTGTTCTAGAAATTGCCCAGCATGCCCTGGTACATTCTCTGCTGCACAGGATCAGCTCTGTCCTACCATTGGAGGTACAGTACAAGCACTTGTCCTAGAAATATCCCAGCATGCCCTGGTACGTTATCTGCTGCACAGGAGCAGCTCTGTCCTCCCATTGGAGGTACAGTACAAGCAGTTGTCCTAGAAATATCCCAGCATGCCCTGGTACATTCTCTGCTGCACAGGAGCAGCTCTCCTCCCATTGGAGGTACAGTACAAGCACTTGTCCTAGAAATTACCCAGCATGCCCTGGTACATTCTGTGCTGCACAGGAGCAGCTCTGTCCTCCCATTGGAGGTACAGTACAAGCACTTGTCCTAGAAATTACCCAGCATGCCCTGGTACATTCTCTGCTGCACAGGAGCAGCTCTGTTCTCCCATTGGAGGTACAGTACAAGCACTTGTCCTAGAAATGGCCCAGCATGCCCTGGTACATTCTCTGCTGCACAGGAGCAGATCTGTCCTCCCATTGGAGATAACGTACAAACATTTGTCCTAGAAATATCCCAGCATGCCCTGGTACATTCTCTGCTGCGCAGGAGCAGCTCTGTTCTCCCATTGGAGGTACAGTACAAGCACTTGTCCTAGAAATGGCCCAGCATGCCCGGGTACATTACCTGCTGCACAGGAGCAGCTCTGTCCTCCCATTGGAGGTACAGTACAAGCACTTGTCCTAGAAATTACCCAGCATGCCCTGGTACATTCTCTGCTGCACAGGAGCAGCTCTGTTCTCCCATTGGAGGTACAGTACAAGCACTTGTCCTAGAAATGGCCCAGCATGCCCGGGTACATTACCTGCTGCACAGGAGCAGATCTGTCCTCCCATTGGAGATAACGTACAAACATTTGTCCTAGAAATATCCCAGCATGCCCTGGTACATTCTCTGCTGCGCAGGACCAGCTCTCTCCTCCCATTGGAGGTACAGTACAAGCACTTGTCCTAGAAATGGCCCAGCATGCCCGGGTACATTACCTGCTGCACAGGAGCAGCTCTGTCCTCCCATTGGAGGTACTGTACAAGCACTTGTCCTAGAAATGGCCCAGCATGCCCGGGTACATTACCTGCTGCACAGGAGCAGCACTGTCCTCCCATTGGAGATAACGTACAAGCACTTGTCCTAGAAATATCCCAGCATGCCCTGGTACATTCTCTGCTGCAAAGGAGGAAATCTGCCCTCCCATTGGAGGTACAGTACAAGCCCATACATATTTGGTGGACTACAAGGTTTTGTATACCTTAGGGCTGCATAACCAGGCTGGTCATATTGCTTGTACAGAATCCAGTGCTCCTTAAAAATCCTTCAATGACTGCCTCTATTCAGTGATGGCAGCAATTTATTTGCACAGCATTTACTATTTGTAAAGTACTGTATATCCAGCGCTGGTGCCATTCTCCTCGTCTTACAAATGTTATCAGGCATCAACCAGCCTGAAGAGAGCAGCTGACCATGGGTGTCACACTGTCATATGACGCATGCCCCGCCCACTGACATGATGCATGCCCCGCCCACTGTTTACTATATCCAGAGTCAGCGTCACATAGGGACCAGAAAACATGTTTATTATAACAGAAGTTTTACTATATCAGAGTTTACGATACCAGGCTTTGCTCCTATAGACTTATAATGGAGATTGGCCAAGATCTGGAGAGGTAGTTTACTAAATGTTTACTATACATAAGTTTATTATACCGAGATTATACTGTACATGGATGTGTGTAGGGTCCATACCACAGGGGTGGTCTCATGTGGAGGTCCATGTAGGATGTGGGGAAGGGTTAGAACTTACATTTTTACATCTCGCCATTTGTGAAGAGCGTTTCCTCCACTTCCTGTAATGTTACAAATGGCAGGGGAAACTGACGCTACAAAATCTGAGGTTTTAGTGTTTAGCTCATTTAGGTCTAGCGGATAAACCCACCTGTTGTTTTACTCCCTCTTTATTATCTGGGAGAAGCAGACTGCAGTGATAGTGTTTGAGTGTGGACAGAGGAACCCTGCAGTGCATCCAAGCTTATGAAACCATTACTATATCCTGAGAGGGAAGTGTTTAGTGAAAGTACCGTTGAGGTTCCTTACCCTGCAAACGTTTTTCTTTCTAATATGCTCTAGTGTGTGCAGAGACGAGACAGCTGCTCTGTGTGTTCAGCACTGTATGGAGTAAGCTGGAGAATAGCACGTTGAAAAATATGGAGCCTTGCAATACGGTTTTGGTTTTTACATATGCATTTGTGTGTGGTTTGCCACTTCCATGAAGCCTCGGAAAGCTTCAGATGCACTAGTTTCTCTGGGCCAGATTCATCAAAGCATTATCAACAGTTTTTTCTTCTTAAACAGCTGTAACCAGCAGGGAGACTGTTCTGCCTTATAAGAAACTTCTTAAATCCTAGGTAATAGCGACAGTTTAGCGTGGATTTCTAGAGCTGCACTACAGTTAAGAAAAGTGCAAATCCATCCCTAAACTGCCACAGATTAAGAAGTGCTTAATAGCAGTTCTACAGATTGTGCAGCAGAGCAGGCTAGGCAGGATGTGTGAAGGGTTCCTCCCCCTGCTGAATTCCTCCTCAGAGCCTGCTACTATCAGTACAGCAGATGAACTGGTTACCTCAGCAACAGTAATTCCCCTCACACACTGCACTGCCTGAGAGACCTTCCTAACTTAGAACAGTTTTAGAAGGAAAGTTCACTATCTAGTGATTTCTTAAGATGTCTGAGACATTTGTGCATGGATTTCTAAAACCTACCAATATTTTGTTTTAGACACTCTTGATAAATGTCCCCCTCTGAGTACTTGCGAAGACGGGCAGCTCTGTACTGTGCATGTGTGAGTATGGGCTCGCACATGCGCAGTACGGAGCTGCCCGTCTTCAGAAGCACTCAGACACTAGTGCTTCCGAAGCTTGAGGATTACCGTAGAGGACAGCCGTGGAGGTGGAGAGAAGACTGGGAGGCCTCTCTAGGATCCAGCGCCTTCCCTCTCCACAGGCGTGTGTCTGACTTTTTTTTTTCCCCCCCAGGATGCTTCAGTATTGCTTTGAAATGTTTGTCCGTGTTACATTGGAGATGCTGTAGGAAATGGTCCAAAATCTGCCCTGCAGGGTTCCGAACAGCAGCAAAAGCCAGATTCTCATACTTCTGTATGTTGTCCAGGAATGATAGATCGATCCAGTGTTCCTCTCTGATTTAGATGAGCTTGTTATGGGTTACGCCTTTGCTCCATTATACATTACTGCAGCGCTTTGTGTGTCATACTGTGTTTTTGTGCTGGTTTCACACTGTATTTTATAGACCACTTTCACCTTACAACATTGTGCTACTTGTTGTACTACAAATCCCAGCTGGAAATGGGTTTTGTGTTTAGACTGGTTATGATGGGGTAGATTGCTGTGACGTTGTATAATGCTGTCAGTCTGGTCATACACTGGTCTGTGGATGGCAGGCTTTGGCCTAGTAGAACCCGTGGCTTCTCTGTGCATTGCTCTCGTATAAGTATTTCACCCCTAGCTTTGTTGTCTTCCTGTACTGTGAAGGTTGCCTTGAGGCGTTACTGTTTATGGCTGCAGCAGGGTTTTGCTTTTAAATGTGCTGGTAATAATGTAAAATGGGGCTCTGATCGATAAGGCTATGTACTTAATGGACAACTGAAGTGAGAAGAATATGGAGGCTGCCATATGTATTTCCTTTTAAACAATGCCAGTTGCCTGGCGGCCCTGCTGATCTGTTTGGCTGCAGTAGTGTCTGAATCACATCAGAAACAAGCATGCGGCTAATCTCGTCAGATCTGACAATGTTAGAAACGCCTAATCTGCCACGTGCTTGTTCAGGGGCTATGGCTAATAGTATTAGAGGCAGAGGATCAGCAGAACAGCCAGGCAACTAATATTGCTTAAAAATAAATAAATATGGCAGCCTCCATATCCCTCTTGCTTCAGTTGTCCTTTAAATGACTAATTTTATTTCTCTTCTAAAATACAAGCTTGTCACTGCCATTAAGATCAGATGATCTTATATAAGGCCTTGTCAGGTAAGCTATTTGTAAGGCCTTCTTGGTGATGGCTTTCTGTTATAAGCTGCATACTGTATCACACCATGTAGCTGTCCCCTGAGCTTGTGCACAGATCCAGCATGCAACATCTGTGCATGACAGCAGACCCAAGTGCATCGCTGCCCTCCTCACCCCACCTGCTGGAACCGAACCAAAGCAATGCATCTGTACAGTACTCGCTCCCTGCACCCTTCCTGACAGGCAACACAAATTGTATGTGTGTATGCACCTTCTAGGGTACTTCCCATGTAAAAGACTGAGCACCTGTCTTAAAGGGACTCCGAGCAGTGCAGAAACTATGGAAAGATGCATATCATTTTAAAGCTCTTTCTCCTCTTTCCAATGATATATAAACCGCCACCCTATGCCTTTTAGTTTTCGCTAGTTTCGCGATTGAAATTGCCGCGGCCGCGATTTCGATCGCGAAATAGAGAAAACTAAAAGGCGTACGATTTGGGTGTCGCCAGAAAGAGGAGAAAGAGAGCTTTAAAATGATATCCATCTTTCCATAGTTACATTGTATTACACAGGGCGACTTTTTCTCAAAGTCAGCAGCTCCATTCAGCAGAAAAAGTCGCCCTGTGTAATACAATGTAACTATGGAAAGATGGATATCATTTTAAAGCTCTCTTTCTCCTCTTTCTGGCGACACCTAAATCGTCGCCCTCCGCCTTTAAGTTTTCTCTACTTTCGCGATCGAAGCCGCGTCAATTTAAATCGCGGGAATAGCGAAAACTAAAAGGCGTGGGGTGGCGGTTTATATATCATTGGAAAGAGGAGAAAGCGCTTTAAAATGATATGCATCTTTCCATAGTTTTTGCACTGCTCGGAGTCCCTTTAATGCTGCCAGGATCAGGTGGCTTCAAGGTTAATAACTCACTTGCTCAGCTGTAATTAGACTGGTTGTAAAGTTGAATATCAGAGTAACAGCTTATATTGTGAGTAGCAGAGATTAGCACACACATTGTAGTTACAGCAAAGTCCCCCGTATCCAACAATTGCGGGTATCACCTGATGCACTGTATACACGCACTTCTGAAAAAGCACAAACCAGAGTTATTTGCACGTCATCGACCATCCTTAAGGTGCGTACACACATGCGACTATAGTCGTTTGTAACGATCGTTCCCCGATCTTTACTAACGACGATCGTTACAAAAAACGAACCACCGACTATTAAGGCAAACGACGAACGAGCCAAATCGCTACAAAAGAAAGTTCTGTCTCGGCGGATTTTAACCAACGACGATCGTTTGCAAAAGTAGTACATCGTTGCAAACGGTCGTTCGTACTAGGCTTGACATGCGCATTTCACTATTTCTCCCTGAAACTTCTCATTTTTATGCGCAGGCGCAATAGTTGCTTTACGTGATGTAACGTTCATTCTAACGATCAGATCGTTACACACATTTAAAAACTAACTTTACTCAGGTCGTTCTTTCATCAATTAAAAGCTCGTTCGTCGTTCTCAACGAACGATCGTTGTCGCATGTGTGTACGTAGCATGAGTCAGGACACTCCGCAGATAGTTTTCTAAGAATATAAGCACAGTGTCAGAATTCATATTAAACAAGCTGAGTGTAGCAGAGATCAGGACACACCGCAGCTAGTTTACTATCAGTATAGGCACAGCGTAGCAACTTATACGTGACATACTGGGAGTGACATTGCTTGAATCTTTAAAAGAGAGTACAGATAAAATGATGGAAAATGACTGCAGCCGGGCCTCATTTTAAGACATTTGAGCCACGCGTACAGTGTACGGTAACACTTGATGTTTGTTTTGAGTTCCGCTGGGAGTAGTTCATTAACCCTTTTTATGTCTGAGACCAGCAGAAGCCGCTGGGGGTAGTCCATTAACCTTTTTTATGTCTGAGACCAGCAGAAGCCGCTGGGGGTAGTCCATTAACCTTTTTTATTGCCTGAGACCAGCAGAAGCCGCTGGGAGTAGTTCATTAACCCTTTTTATGCCTGAGACCAGCAGAAGCCGCTGGGGGTAGTCCATTAACCCTTTTTATGCCTGAGACCAGCAGAAGCCGCTGGGAGTAGTCCATTAACCCTTTTTATGCCTGAGACCAGCCTCTTAGTCCACAAACTGAGAGTGAAAGAAAATAAACAAAACAAAAACAAAACACTTTTTTTCGTGGTCTCCCACCCCCTTTTCATTTCTTAATATTTGTGTATCATTTTTTTAATTTATTTTCTCCTTTTCTGCACATTGTTGAAAATAGAAAAAAAAAAAATCTTTATATAAAATAAACTGCTGACATTTCGGTGTTATATCAACACAAAATATATATATTTATAGCTTTTACCCCCTTTGCTGCCTGCACTGGCCTCGAAGGGGTTAAAGCTTATTTATTTTAGCATTTGGTAAATATATATAGGTTTGTGTCCATTCTTTTTGTTTTAGTCCCCTCCCCCCAGTGTATATAAGTATTTTGTGTTTTTTCTTTGTGTGTTTTGTTTCTGTTTTTGTTATTATTATTTTTTTTCTTTTTGTAATAAACATTTTGCTGGAAATCAAATCCATCCAGTTTGTGTCATTTCTTTACATGTTTCACATTTTGTCTTCAATGCGTGTTTTGGGGAAATTGTGGGGGAGGGGGTGTAATTGATCTGGATCAGTGGGCTTATATAAGGTGGTCTCTGAGCATGAAATGGTTAATGGGTACATTGGCAAGCGATAAAGTGATATTCTCATGGTAAAAATGCCCTTAGCCTAGATCAGTGTCGGGTGTGTTTTTTGTCATTTTATTCTTATTAAAAACTATCTTTCTGTTTGTTTGCAGACAGCCAACAATTACTAATACTGACATAAATTTCAGTTTGCACTGTTTTTCTTGCAGCCATGGCAACGGTACTCTTGTTGTGGAGTACAAATGGTTCCCAAAGTGCACTAAGGGTAGACTGCATACGGTAAATTAAAACCATTTAGACAATGCAATACAGAGGCGCCAACAGAGTAAAAGTATCAAGTTAAAAAGGTATAAAATGAGGGGCAAGGGTGGACTTACCTCCCCGACAAAAATACAACTGTTGTATAAGATCAAGAAAAACTGTATTTACTTCAAAAACTGTTTCACAGGTCTCAAGCCCACTTCCTCAGGCAAAAATACACAAGGAGAAGCTTTCAAGTTATGCGCGCTAGTGAAGCGCCTCTGACAGAAGCGTGCACAGCTTGAAAGTTGCTCCTTGTGTATTTTTGCCTGAGGAAGCGGGCTTGAGACCCGTGAAACGCGTTGCAAACAGTTTTTGGAGCAAGAATACCGTTTCTCTTGATTTTACACAATAGTTGTGTTTTTGTCTGGGAGGTAAGTCCACCCTTGCCCCTCATTTTATACCTTTTAGCTTGATACTCTGTTGGCGCCTCTGTATTGTATTGTCTAAGTGATAGTTGTCCACCTGGTGGATGGGTGTGGCCACCCTTCTTTCTTGTTCTACGGAGAGCGACTTCTTAGCCTGAGTGGGGAGAGGCCTAATCTCCCCTCTTGCTTTTTGAGTGGTTGCCTGGTCTTGGCAACCCATACTTGTGAGTATTATTCACTACATACCATATTTACATTGTATTAACAATAATACACAATTGGGGGCTCTTGCTTGTCTTCCTTCTTGGTTTACATATCTAAATTAAAACCATGTTTGCTTTCAAAGGTTATAGTACTGAATTGTGTATTTCTGTACCAAATGGGGATGTGACCCCTCATATAAGGGTAGATGATAGAAGGAACTGTTCTGCACAGTTATCAGTTCTGGAAACTATTTTTTAAACAGGAACTTAAACCAAGGATTGCACTTCATCCCAATCAGTAGCTGATACCCCCTTTCCCATGAGAAATATATTCTTTTCTCAAATGGCTCATCAGGGGGTCCTGTCAGACTGATATTGTGGTGAACCCCTCCCACAGTGTGATGTCATGACCTGTAAGACTGATATTGTGGTGAACCCCTCCCACAGTGTGATGTCATGACCATGGTCCTGACAGTTTGTGGTCTCTGAACCTTGTTGCATTGTGGGAAATAGCTGTTTCCAACTGCCAAGTAACTAGGATCTTCCTCTGTGCATATGTATGTTTTAAAAAAAAAACAACATATAGCCTATTGCAGTATTAGGGGGTGGCAGTTGGTGCTGTCTAGTTTTTTTCATGTCTGCCAGTAGTAAAGATGACCTGCAGGCTCATTGTGGATCAAACAAAATGAACAAATCACATAGTGAATATTAATCATTTCTTGATCTCTCTTTTGATTTTTAACTTCTCACTTTGCAATGTTTTGTTTCGCCCACTGGAATCTTTGAAAACTCCTGTAATTATTTTCCACATGCAAAAATAAACAATAACTTCTGGTTAGATGAACAATGCACATGGCACATTGCTGGTCAGATTGTGCTGAAGAGCTTGCAGACAGAATTATCCAGGTGGTTGTAGATTATCCATTTTCTGCGGACTCCAGCGTCTGAGCGGATCTCTGCAGTGTCCCCCGTCTGAGCGTATCTCTGCAGTGTCCCCCGTCTGAGCGTATCTCTGCAGGGTCCGGCGTCTGAGCGTATCTCTGCAGGGTGCAGCGTCTGAGCGTATCTCTGCAGGGTCCCGCGTCTGAGCGTATCTCTGCAGGGTCCCGCGTCTGAGCGTATCTCTGCGGGGTCCAGCGTCTGAGCGTATCTCTGCGGGGTCCAGCGTCTGAGCGTATCTCTGCGGGGTCCAGCGTCTGAGCGTATCTCTGCGGGGTCCAGCGTCTGAGCGTATCTCTGCAGGGGTCCAGCGTCTGAGCGTATCTCTGCAGCACCTGAACGTATCTCTGCAGGGGTCCAGCATCTGAGCGTATCTCTGCAGGGTCCAGCGTCTGAGCGTATCTCTGCGGGGTCCAGCGTCTGAGCGTATCTCTGCGGGGTCCAGCGTCTGAGCGTATCTCTGCGGGGTCCAGCGTCTGAGCGTATCTCTGCGGGGTCCAGCGTCTGAGCGTATCTCTGCGGGGTCCGGCGTCTGAGCGTATCTCTGCGGGGTCCGGCGTCTGAGCGTATCTCTGCAGGGTCCGGCGTCTGAGCGTATCTCTGCAGAGTCCCCCGTCTGAGCGTATCTCTGCAGCGTCTGAGCGTATCTCTGCGGGGTCCAGCGTCTGAGCGTATCTCTGCAGCGTCTGAACGTATCTCTGCAGGGTCCGGCGTATGAGCGTATCTCTGCAGGGTCCGGCGTCTGAGCGTATCTCTGCAGAGTCCCCCGTCTGAGCGTATCTCTGCAGCATCTGAGCGTATCTCTGCAGGGTCCGGCGTCTGAGCGTATCTCTGCAGAGTCCCCCGTCTGAGCGTATCTCTGCAGCATCTGAGCGTATCTCTGCAGGGTCCGGCATCTGAGCGTATCTCTGCAGGGTCCGGCGTCTGAGCGTATCTCTGCAGGGTGCAGCGTCTGAGCGTATCTCTGCAGGGTCCCGCGTCTGAGCATATCTCTGCAGGGTCCCGCGTCTGAGCGTATCTCTGCGGGGTCCAGCGTCTGAGCGTATCTCTGCGGGGTCCAGCGTCTGAGCGTATCTCTGCGGGGTCCAGCGTCTGAGCGTATCTCTGCAGCGCCTGAACGTATCTCTGCAGGGGTCCAGCATCTGAGCGTATCTCTGCAGGGTCCAGCGTCTGAGCGTATCTCTGCAGGGGTCCAGCATCTGAGCGTATCTCTGCGGGGTCCAGCGTCTGAGCGTATCTCTGCAGGGTCCGGCGTCTGAGCGTATCTCTGCAGAGTCCCCCGTCTGAGCGTATCTCTGCAGCGTCTGAGCGTATCTCTGCGGGGTCCAGCGTCTGAGCGTATCTCTGCAGGGTCCAGCGTCTGAGCGTATCTCTGCAGCGTCTGAACGTATCTCTGCAGGGTCTAGCGTCTGAGCAGATCTCTGCAGGGTCCGGCGTATGAGCGTATCTCTGCAGGATCCGGCGTCTGAGCGAATCTCTGCAGGATCCGGCGTCTGAGCGTATCTCTGCAGAGTCCCCCGTCTGAGCGTATCTCTGCAGGGTCCAGTGTCTGAGCGTATCTCTGCAGGGTCCAGTGTCTGAGCGTATCTCTGCGGGGTCCAGCGTCTGAGCGTATCTCTGCAGGGTCCAGTGTCTGAGCGTATCTCTGCAGGGTCCAGTGTCTGAGCGTATCTCTGCGGGGTCCAGCGTCTGAGCGTATCTCTGCAGGGTCCAGCGTCTGAGCGTATCTCTGCAGGGTCCAGCGTCTGAGCGTATCTCTGCAGGGTCCAGCGTCTGAGCGTATCTCTGCAGGGTCCAGTGTCTGAGCGTATCTCTGCAGGGTCCAGTGTCTGAGCGTATCTCTGCGGGGTCCAGCGTCTGAGCGTATCTCTGCAGGGTCCAGCGTCTGAGCGTATCTCTGCAGGGTCCAGCGTCTGAGCGTATCTCTGCAGGGTCCAGCGTCTGAGCGTATCTCTGCAGAGTCCCCCGTCTGAGCGTATCTCTGCAGGGTCCAGTGTCTGAGCGTATCTCTGCAGGGTCCAGTGTCTGAGCGTATCTCTGCGGGGTCCAGCGTCTGAGCGTATCTCTGCAGGGTCCAGCGTCTGAGCGTATCTCTGCAGGGTCCAGCGTCTGAGCGTATCTCTGCAGGGTCCAGCGTCTGAGCGTATCTCTGCAGGGTCCAGCGTCTGAGCGTATCTCTGCAGCGTCTAGCGTCTGAGCAGATCTCTGCAGGGTCCGGCATCTAAGCGTATCTCTGCAGAGTCCCCCGTCTGAGTGTATCTCTGCGGGGGCAAATGGGAGGGGGGAGACTGTTTGCCTCTTAGTAGCTGATAACTGTGCAGAATTGGTAATTCCAGTTTAGCAGTTTTACCATAGAAGTCTACAGTGGATAGTTTAACAGAGAACCATTTGTGGAAAAGTTTTATATATCAGTCAAGAAGAATACGGGGCACTTTCATGCTGTTGAGTTGGTAGAAGGAACTTCTTTGAGTAACATAATGGTGACTTCAGGCTCTTTTTTTGTGAGGAAAGCTTCCTAGATGCTACAGCAAAGTCATTTGATCAGCTAAGTGTATACTGGAGACCTGAAAGGAGCGGTCTGAGAACTGACGCTGATTGGCTAGCTTTTTTCAGATGCATGGCTTACAGTTTCCGCCTGTACTAACATCTGAGCTCTGCCCGCTATACTTAAATGTATATGAGCATTTTCCAGAATTATACGCAGGTCTGCTCTCCCTGCACACGTGATCTCCTAGGTCGTGATAGGCTTCCAACAGTGTCAGACTGGGAGCTGGTAAAGCTGAGGTAATCCACTTGCTGGCCAAGCAGCAGTAATCAGGTGTTGCTGCTCACAGTGATGACTTGCTGCAGGTTTCTATTGGGAGTGATAACACAGTGTTACTGCTGCTTGGCCTGCAGGTGAATTTGCTCAGTTTTTCCACCTCCCAGTCCGACACTGGCTTCTGAATATGGCAAAACAAAGCAGTAGCGCACTGATAGAGTGAGCAGCCCGGGTGAACTCGGGGCCAGTCCTAAAGCCCCAACAAGGAAAGATCAAAACTAAATGCTGGAGCACCTGGTGCTCAAATACTAATATAGTGCAATAATAAAGAGCAATGTGATCAAACAAAGTCCCACAGAGTGTCTCTTCGGAGCGCGTGTATAAACAACGCTTCCTAACTTCAGTGGGATATGCTTGAAACTGGTCACTCTTACCATAACACTATAAACAGTACCTCCTTGGGATGTACGCGCTCCGAAGAGACACTCTGTGGGACTTTGATCACATTGCTCTTTATTATTGCACTATATTAGTATTTGAGCACCAGGTGCTCCAGCATTTACTTTTGAACTGGCTTCCGAATAGTCCGGTAATTTCTATTACATCTTGCTAGCCGCATCAGAGAGGGGCGTAAACCTACCCATGTCGCCATCTATAGCTGATGCAGTCCAAGTCATGTTCCACGTCACTCCAATTGTTTCTTCTGGGTTTAAAGGAGGAGGCATTGGAGTGACGTGGACCACATCCGCTATAGGTTGCGACTGGAACAAGTTAAACCCCCTCCTTTAAAGAGATTATCTAGAGTGAATGTATCAAGATTGCATCTCTGGCTTCTACAAATAAGGACTGTGAGGGGGGGGGGGACATGGTAGCTTCTATACCAGGAGAAATTCTATGCTTGGTTCCCTTTAAGGACCCACTGCACAGCCCTGTGACTGAGCACCCTCCAGTGTGCTGCATTCTCTGGAGCAACCTAGCACCTCCCACCCTCGCTCAGGTGATACAATCCGTGTAATGTCTGATAACAATGCACAAAATTTGATGCACACTAGCTGTCTCCGTTTGCACCGTAGTCAGCTTGCTGATGGTGCGCCTCCTGCTCTTTTTAGCAATAGTCTTGCTCAGCACAGGTGCCACTGAAGTTTAATAGCAATAAAGTCCCACAAATTCCACATCATGAAGTCCTTTTCCTCCTCTGCAGATCTTTCAAGGACCCTCTTCTTGCGTATCACAGTGCATTTCCATCACACCCAATCAGAAGCGATGACCACCAGGGTCTAGTACAGGGTTCGGCTACCCTTCAGAGGCTCGGGCCGCACTCCAAAAATTCTCCCGTTCCTTCCCTCCCTCCCTCCCTGCAGAGTCGGAAGCTGGCGGTATTGCTCAGCGTCGCATCTCCGTGGCAAAAGGGTGTCACATGACATGTTGGGCGTTCCAGCGTATCGCATGCTGGCAGCCAGCATGCTTATTCCAACGTCATGTGACACCCTGTTGCCATGGAGATGTGACGCTAGATGGCAATCAGGTAAGTTTTTAGTCTCCCCCGTTACCACCTGCTCGCGCCTTGTGATGGGGGAGGAGAGTTATCCGTCCTCCTCCCAGTCGGTGGGCTGGAATAACAGCAGGAGCAGGCTTAATCCGGCCCGCGGGGCTGTAGTTTGCCTAGCGCTGGTCTAGTAGCACGATGGGGGTATTCCCAGGTCACCCCTAACCTCTACGATCAGTTACAATCCACTTCCTATTCCACCTTCAATATCCCATTCATGGCCAATGTGATAACCTCAAATAAAAATCTCTCATAGCAGAATACTGTAAAACTATTTAATAATATGAAAGGATATTGCACTCATAATGTCCCGGATGTGGCAGTGCTCAAGTATTAGTGAAGGGGGATGCTGGGAAGCGGTGAGACTGTGTGTGCGGCAGCGGACCATACACTGTGAGGACAGCACGTTGGGAGCCTAAACTGGGGAGAGCCTGTACATAAAACTATGCTGTTCTACAAGTCATGTTATGTGTGTGCAATACCCTTTTATACTATAAAATCGTTTTACCGTATTATTTGGTCACCCCCAGTGTGCACTTCAAAATTTTTGGAGCCAGAACTTCCTGTCATGCTTCCCTTAACCTTTGGAACTCCTTACCACACCAAGTAAAGACAGCCCTATCCCTGGAGCTATTCAAATTCAGACTGAAAAGTCACCGGTTTAGCCTGGCATTTGTAGACTTATAGAATTCTTCCTCTGTACCATGACTTACCAATCAACCAATTGCTGGTCTGAGACAAGCTTATGCAACTTGAGTCCTACAGGAGAAAAGCGCTTTACAAATGTTATATTTGGTTGTTACTACGCTATGTTTTTTATTTGAGGTGATCACATTGGCCATGAATGGGATATTGACGGTCGAATAGGAATTGGATTGTATCTAATCATGGTGGTCGGGGGTGACCTGGGAATATCCCCAACGTGCTGCCAGACTCTGGTGGTCAACACATCTGGTTAGTGGCTTCTGATTGGGTGTGGTGGAGGTGCACTGTGATATGCAAGAAGAGGGACCTTAAAACATTTGCAGAGGAGGAAAAGGACTTCATGTTGTGGAATTTGTTGCTATCACATATGATTCCGCTTGAGTGGCGCCTGTACTGAGTATTGAACTGTAATGTCTGATGACGTCACCACTGCAGTCATGGTCTTTAGCTAGTGGCTAATTGCACTTATCATTGGCAAAGCAGATGGATGGACAGAGAGGAAGCATTACTTCATATAGTGGTAGATATACTTTATTACGAGGGCTATCCAGAAAATAAAGGGCGCTAGTCTATTTTAGGGGTCCCAGCAGGCGTACGAGATGAATCGGTGCCGGGAGACTTGGGCGCAGGATACAGCCAATATATGGCTGATTCTGCTGCTGCACAAGTCCCGGCCGTGTTAATTACTTTTCCCCCTCCACCTGGATGGTAGGGAATGATGTAATCCAGCTATTGCTGGAAGCCGAATTACAGTGTTTTAAATGTAACTTCAGCTCTGTCTGCTGACAGCGCCGAAGTTACTCCCTGTGCGCTGCTATAGCCGTAATTCCTATTACGGCCTATGGTGGCGCTGGCTGCACCCAAATCTCCTGCACTGGTTTCTTAGTGTTCGCCCAGCAGGAATCCTCACAGTTCTCCAATCACAGCACCCACTTACAGCACAAAGCGTTGTGATTGGCTTAATAGTGTTACTCCAACCTATTGGAAACCTAGCAGTTAGAGTGAACGCTGTCCACCCAATCACGCTATTGGAATTTCCCTGTGAGGTTTCCTGCTGGGTCCCTTAACCATTTCAGCCGCCCGGACATGATCCGCACGTCCAGGCGGCTGCTCTGCTGCAGTGGAGCGCTCGGGCACGCCCCCCTGTCCCCGTGCTGTTCTCCGGTAGCCCTGGGATCAGTGAACGGGAACATGGTTCCTGTTCAACGATCTAAGTCCCCAGCAGAAAAACAGACGGTCTCTTAACAGAGACCGCAGTTTTCTAAAAAAAAAAAATAAAAAAAAATCCCTGTCCTTGTGCTTCCGGGGAAGCGAGAAGCACAAGGGGGAAAAAAAAAAAAAAAAAAAACCTCAAGGTGGCTATCTTGTGGCCAAATAGTAAAACTACATCTACATACATTTTTCAAGCAATTTACACACATTCTGACATTAAAAATTAACTGTTTATTTTCCAACACCAAAAAATTACCCAAATAAATTTTTTATTGGGAAAATAAAATACAATAAAAAATAAATAAATAAAACAGACCTAAGGGTCTGAACTTTTTAAATATGCATGTTAAAGGGGTATACTACAAACATTTTTTAAATTATAAGCTTGTAAATGGTGATGGACGCAAAACTGAAAAAAATGCACCTTTATTTCCAAATAAAATATTGGCGCCATACATTGTGATAGGGACAAAATTTAAATGGTGTCATAACAGAGACAAACGGGCAAATAAAATACATAGGTTTTAATTATGGTAGCATGTATTATTAAAGCTTTAATGGCCGTAAACTGAGAAATAATGAATTTTTTTTCAATTTTTTTTGCTTAATATTCCTGTTAAAATGCATTTATAAAAAAAATGATTCTTAGCAAAATGTATCACCCAAAGAAAGCGTAAGTAGTGGCGGAAAAAACAAGATATAGATCAATAAATTGTGAAGTAATAAAGTTATTAGCGAATGAATGGGAGGTGAAAATTGCTCTGATGCATTTTGTGAAAAATCCCCGCGGGCTGAAATGGTTAAAGTAGACTAAAGCCCAGAAAAGACTATTTTTGTTTAATCAAGGAAACCTTTTAATTTTAGGCACTGTATCTCATTATTTACAGAGGCAAAAGCCTTGAGGACACAGAGACTATACACAGGTCCCTGGACCTGACCAATCGCTTTCTTTTGAGCGTCTGTCAGCTGGTGATTTGGTTCAGTATAGGCCTGACTCAAGGAAGTTGTCGACTTTTGAAATGGATCTAGTTGGCCACGCATGCACACTAGCTCAGTGCCACCACCAAAACGGCGGGAGTGGCACTAAGCTACTGCGCATGCACAGTGAACTATTTCCGGTTCAGAGGTCGCTGAATTCTTCTGATTAGTGCATATATCGGACTGAATTACCAGCTGATGGAGCTGTTTGGAAGAAAACTGCCACCACGGTAAGTTATTGCTCAGGTGGCAGGGCCTATGGATGGGCCTCTGTGTCCCAGAGGCTTACCACCTCTGTATTTAAGCAATTATATTTTTACAAGTTTTTCAATCCCTTTTTTGTATTAGCATTACCCTCCTCACCTATGAGTTGGGGGTGTGGCTTCACGTTAATGCTACTGCACAAACAGTTACCGGCATTCTGCAGTCATGGAACAAGGTGTGTAAGGAGGGAAGAGGTTAATCTGACAGGTGCACGTTGCATTACATAAAGAAATACCTAGCGTGGGAGGTAGCAGCTGTCACTTTCACCTTCCGTGGTCACGTCTAACCCAGTGCTGTATAGCAAAGAACAGATTGAACCTATTCTGTACTGGGAATGAATTTGCCTGATCCTGGGAAGTACTGTAGAGGGGGTGGCTTGCTATCGAGGATGGCCAGTGAGATGCAGATCGTTCTGAATTTATGCCAATTTTATGCAGCTTTAAAATAGATAATTAGAATGCAGTCGCTGTGAGCGTTTGGTCCATTTTCATAATACATAAAATTGTAATCATTTTGGATTGATTTGCATTTCAATGACTGTCCCTGATTACCACCCAGTTTTATTTACAGCAACCCAATGCATGGTCACTTCAAAGGTAAGTGGTTGAGGCAAAAATCAGTACTGCGATACTAGTGCTCTCCCCAGAACTGTGGTTTAATCATGTGGGTGGGCCAGTGGTGGGCGCTGCTCTAGTGTGATGTCAGGACACTGGTTCTGACATCACACTGTGGGAACCTTGTTGCATTGTGGGAAATAACAGCTGTTGCCAAAAAAGCAAGCAGCATCTCCTTCCACTGACATCACCTGCCAGCAGTAAAAATGTCACCATGTGATAAATGTCAGAATGTAAATCAGGTTAGGAAAGATTTTACAATGGGCAAACACTGACTAAATAATTTATACAGAATTATTGTAAAAATGAAGCCCTTTTATTACATAATTTGCACTGGAGTTCCCCTTTAAAGTAAGTACCAACTCTCCAGTGCCACCCAATCCCAGCACCCCAAAGTATGTCCTTGCTTTGTTGGAGCCTCCTGTACAGTGTTCTCATGTCATTAAAGTGAACCTCCAAACTAAAAATCTACTCAGCAGCACTGAAAAGGCTTGGTGTTTAACAGTTTCACAGCATCAGAACTTTTGTTTTTCTTACCCAAGCCTAATTTTTTTAGCTACACAAGCTAAGCTCCGCCCCATCAAAGAAAACTGCCTGGGCATTTTCCCCCTGATGCTTTGCAAAGCATGATAGGGTTTCTGATGATGATGATCTCGTTGCTGAGCAGCTGGGAGGAGTGATCAGGACACAGGACAGTTGGAACTGTGTCTCATGCTCCCTATCACCTCCTTTCAACCAAAAAGATGGCTGCCCCCATGAAATCCCATACATTTGCCTGTTCTTTTAAAACCGTGTGAGTACGAGATTATATTACCAATCTATACTAATTTAAGAGTAACTGTCGGGCATAAAATAAAAAATCAATTCTTTATTTTTATCTGGTAAACAAGTAATAAGGATGCTAACCAGGAATTTCAAAAGTTAAAATCACTATTACTTTTCTTGTTGATAACTTGACTCTTATTTGGTACACACAAAATTTGGTACACAAAAAGGATGTTGCAGGGCATGCTGGGTTGTCCTTTTTTGCTTCTGTACTTCCCCTCAAACTTAACTCATGCAGCCTCATTGGCTGAAGCCTCTTTCTCTCCTGTTTTCCCCACCCACACCTCTGTTCCTCTCTGACCAATATTTCTCATGCTGAGACAATGCACTTTCTATAGTGAAGGATGGTCAAATCAGGCAGAGGATACAAAGGGAGGAAATGACATCAGAATTGGCTTCAAAATAGCCACACTTAAAGGGAACCAGAGAGGATGCAATATACATACCTGGGGCTTCCTCCAGCCCCATACGCATGGATCGCTCCCACGCCGCCGTCCTCCGCTGCCTGAATCCGCCGCCACCGGGTCCCGTCATTGCCGCGAGTCGGCAAGTCGGCCAGCTGACGCGGCCAATTCTCCGCATCACAGGGTGCTCTCCCCATACAGATACGCATGTGGCTGCTTACTGCGCAGCCGCATGCGTACATGTATGGAGGGAGCCCCTGTGATGCGGACAATTGGCCGCGTCCGCCGGAAGTGACGGGCCCGGTACCGGCGGATCCAGGAAGCTGAGGACGGCGGCGTGGGAACGATTCAGGCTTATGGGGCTGGAAGAAGCCCCAGGTATGTATAAAATCTTTTTCTTTTTTCACCCCCCCCCCCCCCCCCCCCCCCGTTCCTCTCTGGTTCCCTTTAAAGAGAGTCTGAAGCGAGAATAAATCTCGCTTCAGACCTCATAGATAGCAGGGGCATGTGTGCCCCTGCTAAACCGCCGCTATCGCGCCGCTAAACGGGGGTCCCTTCACCCCCAAATCCCCCTCCGTGCAGCGCATCCCCTCTTCCGCATAGAGGCAGGGCTAACCGCCGCAGCCCTGCCCCACGCGCGTCTGTCAGTGCGTGTCTCCGCCTCTCCCCCGCCCCTCTCAGTCTTCCTTCACTGAGAGGGGCGGGGAAGAGGCGGCGATGCGCCGCTGATAGACGTGACTGGAGGCAGGGCTGCAGCCGTTAGCCCTGCCTCTAGGAAGAAATAAATCACGACCAAGTTTGCGACCAAGGTATGTGGGGGTGGGTTTGGGGGGTGAAGGGACCCCCGTTTAGCCGCGGGATAGCGGTCGGTTTTGCAGGGGCACACATACCCCTGCTGAATATGAGCTCTGAAGCGAGATTTATTCTCGCTTCAGAGTCTCTTTAAAATGGGAAATGCTAAGGATTTTCTCGTTTTTTGTTTTTTTTTACGGTAGAACAATCACTAGAATCAAAATGTGGACAGTGCAATACATATGTTATGTAAGTAGAGCAAGTATTTATCTACTATATTTTTTTCTGAGATAGTATGGTTGGCACCTCCTCTTTAACATAACTAATGTAACTTAATGTTAGTATGTTTGTTTAGGCTGAAGTTCCTCTTTAATGGATACCTTAGTGCTGAAAAAAAAAAAGCCTACTGTGTGTGTGGGGAGACATGCAGTGTTTAACTGCACCTCCCTTGCCCCGGTGTCAGTCTCGGGGTTTTTTTCAGAGCGAGCCAGTTCTGTTCTGCAAAGAAAATGCCAATTTTTTTTTAGCGCTAAGGTATCCTTCATTACCGCCTGAGGCTGCTGGCAGATTGGCGGGCTGCAGTGTGACAGCCGAGTGGCCGGGAGAAGCAGCGGAATGGAGAATCGGGTCATATCGGAGCTGGGGAGAACACTGATTCTAATGCCCAGGAACCTGAAGTGGAGGCTGACATATTTATTCAGTTTGCGTTGCAAAGCGATGATTTTGCTCATTGCAATGCAACAAAGTGTGAAAGGACCCTTCGCAATAGCCCCTGAACAAGCATGCAGATCAGCTGTTAGATTAGCTGCATGCTTGTTTCAGGTGTGTGATTCAGCAGGACTGCCAGGCAACTGGTATTGTTTAACAGGAAATAAATGTGGTAGCTGCCATATCCCTCTCACTTCAGGTTCCCTTTAAAGGTAAGGCACTGAACACTTATCCCTTGGCTACAGAAAGCCTCATCTACAAAGTCACTCTTGTGTTATGCGACTGCGCATATAGATTAGTTTAGGAGGCACCCTCCAACACACATTACAAATATGCAGGGGCGGACCTACCATGACGCCACCTAAATCACGTGATTCAAGCAGCAGAATCTAGGGGGCGGTGTTTAGAAAAACAGTTTGAGCCTCCTGGTGCATGCCTCCTCTCCGCTCTCCCTGGCACACATGCATCCTTGAATCCCTGTCCTAATTTGACGTGGCACCAGCTTTGACAGAGGGGAAGCTTTGTCACGTGACCAATCAGGCTGGGGTGCTGTGACTTGACCGGCTGATTTGAGCCGCCCGCTGCTCCCTTTGCTGGTGCCAATGGTCTCGTGGGCACCGTCATTGGGCCAATCGCTGCACTCGATCATCAGCAGTGCAATCTGATACGTCACTGCTACTGATTGAGTGCAGTGATAAGCCCAATGATGGTGAGACCATCGGCACCAGTTAGCAAAAGGAGCAGTGGGCGCAAGTGATTGGCGGTCTGGTGCCAGCAGCCACAGCCTGATTGGTCGCGTCCCCTCTCACCTGGCCATGGCGATCTCTCGCCTCAGGCAGCAGGAAGTCTAGAACTGGCCCTGCAAATATGATAAATGTTATAGTAAGTATGAAATGAAACCTGTGATGGTCAAATATCTAATTGTTATATTGACAGTGATGTGAATGACTATTGTGTCTGGAACAGCATAAATTAGATTAGGGATGATCAATGCGATGCAAATCATGTCTCCTTGCCTTTGATGAAGGATTTGAGAGTTTGACCAGCATTCCAATCCCAGCTCAAGCCAGTATGTAAAACAGTAAGGCCAGATAACTAGAGATTAAGGTGTTGGGGGCCCTCTTAGGCCAGAAACCCACTAGGAGCGATTTCTAATCGCTGGTGATTTGAAAAAGCTCTTGCTAATGCAATGTTATGGGGGATTGTTATGAAATCACATCGCTCCAGCGGGATCCCACCCATAGCATTACACTAGCAAGAGCTTTCATATCACAAAGCGCTCAGAAAATCGCTCCTAGTGAGTTTCTGGCTTAAGGAGTCTTTGGGCAAGGCTCCCTAATGATGCTCGTTTAACATGGACCACGCTAAGTAGCTGCAGCCCTGAATGCTTTGAGTCCACCAGGAGAAACGTGCAATGTTTTTTGTTTTGTTTTGGTTTTTTATTTACATGTTATGCAGCTCGAACTTGGACCAATAAAAATTGGACAGGCAGTTATTCTGATTGGTCCCATCTCAAGCTGCATATAATTTGAATGCAAGGAAAAATGATTTGCGACTCATTGGTCATCCCTCTAGAAGATAACCTGCATAGATGGAGGCTGCTGTGAACAATGTCTGTTCCAAGTGTTGGACTCCAGTGACAGTGTCTTCTGTCCCTGTCTTCTTCCTTTCTCACCCTGCCCTAACGTTCTCCATCACCTCCTTTCACAACTTTCTCTGGCCCCCACCTTTCCCTTTTGCCTTTTTCACTTCCCTTCTTGCATTTCCCCCACCCCATCTCTCTTCCTTTCTCTACTCTTCCCCCCTCTACTCTTCCCCCTCCCTGTTTCATCCTCCCTACTATGATTTCGCTGCTATCCCTGTGCTTTTATTTCTCCCTGCTCTCCCTTCCCATCGCCCCTTCTCTTCTTTTTCTCCCTCCTCTCTTCAGTCCAAGGAGCTGCAGATCAAGCGACAATTCCAGGACACGTGTAAGATACAGACCAGGCAATACAAGGCCCTGCGCAACCACCTGCTGGAAACCACCCCTAAAAGCGAGCACAAGAGCATCCTGAAGAGGCTGAAGGATGAGCAGACCCGCAAGCTGGCCATCCTGGCGGAGCAATACGACCACAGCATCACGGAGATGCTCTCCACCCAGGCAGTACGTGTCTCTCCCACATCTTCCAGGCCACTCACTGGCCACCAGAGGTCTCCAGCTGCTGTCAGTAACCAATCCTGGCCTGAAGTAAGGCTGGGAGGAGGGATGGTACTGCTTTGCGAGGACTCAGAAGCATGTGATCAGCTGATAGATTTGTGAGGTTTTGATTTGCTGTGATGACTTTTTGGTTTAACACATGATCATGATCCGCAGATCAGAGCCTTACAAATCTATCAGCTGATCACATGCTTCTCCATGAGCATTGCTGGCTACACAACAACTAGAGCTAGGAGGCTTGTCTGATCTACCCTCCTTGTGATGACCTACCATGGCTTCTCCATTAGTTCTCCTAAGCCTTGCTGGCTACACAACCACTAGAGCTAGGAGGCTTGTCTGATCCACCCTCCTTGTGATGGCCTACCATGGCTTCTCCATTAGTTCTCCTAAGCCTTGCTGGCTACACATCCACTAGAGCTAGGAGGCTTGTCTGATCTGCCCTCCTTGTGATGACCTACCATGGCTTCTCCATTAGTTCTCCTAAGCCTTGCTGGCTACACAACCACTAGAGCTAGGAGGCTTGTCTGATCCGCCCTCCTTGTGATGACCTACCATGGCTTCTCCATTAGTTCTAAGCCTTGCTGGCTTCACAACCTCTAGAGTTAGGAGGCTTGTCTGAGCCACCCTCCTTGTGATGACCTACCATGGCTTCTCCATTAGTTCTCCTAAGCCGTGCTGGCTACACAACCACTAGATCTAGGAGTCTTGTCTTATCCGCCCTCCTTGTGCTGACCTACCATGGCTTCTCCATTAGTTCTCCTAAGCCTTGCTGGCTACACAACCTCTAGAGTTAGGAGGCTTGTCTGATCCGCCCTCCTTGTGCTGACCTACCATGGCTTCTCCATTAGTTCTCCTAAGCCTTGCTGGCTACACAACCACTAGAGCTAGGAGGCTTGTCTGATCCGCCCTCCTTGTGATGACCTACCATGGCTTCTCCAATAGTTCTCCTAAGCCTTGCTGGCTACACAACCACTAGAGCTAGGAGGCTTGTCTGATCCGCCCTCCTTGTGATGACCTACCATGGCTTCTCCATTAGTTCTAAGCCTTGCTGGCTTCACAACCTCTAGAGTTAGGAGGCTTGTCTGAGCCACCCTCCTTGTGATGACCTACCATGGCTTCTCCATTAGTTCTCCTAAGCCGTGCTGGCTACACAACCACTAGATCTAGGAGTCTTGTCTTATCCGCCCTCCTTGTGCTGACCTACCATGGCTTCTCCATTAGTTCTCCTAAGCCTTGCTGGCTACACAACCACTAGAGCTAGGAGGCTTGTCTGATCCGCCCTCCTTGTGATGACCTACCACGTATGAGCTCCTGTCACCTGACTGCAGCCACGTTTACAGCTGTGCAGTGGAACGGCTGCTTTGTAACGTGGCTTACCGCAATGCAGTGCACCACCTAAGTGACGTTCACAGAGAGGCGGGTGCGTTGCAGTATCGTAATGCACTGCATGCAGTGCGTTACCGCTAAGCGCAAACATCAGTGAATGTGAAGCATACTTTTTATTGACTCTGCTTCACCCGTACCCGATGCAACACGAGCATAACGAGCAACGTCGCTGTCATGATCTGTTGCGTTCCTGCTGTCACAGAATAGAATGGCCAGCATGAACGTGGCCTTAGTCACAGGTCACTCAGAGGGCTTCCTGGACCTGACTGCACAGCACATTTATCAATCAATCCAAGTGTGAACTTAAGCCCAATCTACACGATACGATTCGATTACGATCCGATGAAATACAACATGTCCGGGATTCGATTCAATTCGATGTGCCATTGTTTTGCAATGGCGAATTGAATCGAATGCCGATCGGACATGTTGGATTTAATCGGATCGTAAATAGAATCGTAATCGAATCGTATCGTGTAGATTGGGCTTTAGGCTGCACACACACTTGAGATAAGTCTTTGGAAAAGGCAAGATCACAGACCAATTTTACCCCCTTCCATGTAGTATGAGAGCCATACTCTACACAGTCTATTCTATGGAGCTGAACTCCCCATCAGATACAATCTTTGCAAGATGCTGCACACAAAGACGCTGTACACATTCAACAGATCAGTATCCGCAAAAGATCTGTTCCCCCCAATGCCCCCCACCACCACCCTTCCCCCTGTAGTCCGTGAGGTCCCACGGCGTCCTCTGGGCTAAATCCGTATTCCTGCTTGTGTTTCCTTTAGCCACACGACTTGGCCGGGAGTTGTACGCAGACTGCCTGTGCGCCTGTCTCCGTGAGCGTTCTCCACATGGGTGGTTCACGTAAAAATGAACCACGTGTGTATAGAACGCTCACAGCAATGGGCTGCGAGTGCGCAGCTGCTCACTACTCCCGGCCAAGTCGCGTGGCTACTGGAGCCACCAGCAGTAAAAAGGAGTGAGCCCAGATGACCCCCGAGGGACCTCACGAACTACGAAGTGTAGGAGGAAACCCCAGGTAAGGTCTGTAGGGCATTTTTCCATTCTGTTCAGAGTCCCTTTAAGCCTGGTTCACACTGCATTTGAGTTTTTTAAGCACTAGTAGTTTAAAAAGCTCTTCCTAATGTAATGCTATGGGGGATTTTTGTAAAATCACATCCCTCAAGTGTAAACACGCATGGCATTACATTAGCAAGAGCTTTTACAATCACCAGTTCTTAAAAGAAGCTCTTGCAGTGTAAACCAGCCACTAAATGTGTTTATGTTCTAATTCGCAAGAATTTTTTGTTTCTTTTGCATTTAAGTTCTAGCAAATACTTAAAGGATACCAGACATTGAATGTATATTAAAACGGGGAGCATATATGCATCATGCCCACCCCTCCCCCCCATTCTCCGTCACCCTCCTTAGTGCCCTAATACCCCCGGCAGCTCAGTCCAGAACTACGAAGTTGGGTGGTAGTGCGCGGGTGCACGCCCAGGATCGCTCTGTGTGTGCGCAACACGGAACAATGACTCCATCGTAATGTCATACGCACGCACGCTTCTGGACGCACGCACTACCAGCAGACTCCGGTGACCTGGACGAAGCTGCCGGAGTTATTGGGGCACTATGGAAGGTTAATGGAAAATGGGGGGGAGGGGTGGGCATGAGGAACGCCTCATGCCTGCTCTCCCCATTTTTAATATACATTCCAGCTCTGGTATCCTTTAAAACTGAACATTTTGGTGTCCACCTAAAACAATACATAGAGGTGGCCACACATGATCCAACACATTGTTTTTTTCAATAAAAATTGGTTTTATAGAAAAATGTAATTTTGTTTGGTTGGTTAGGAGAACCTCTACACTGTTTCCCTATTCTCCCGGCATCGTTGCATTTGTTGCCGAGTTTAGTGACTCATCAGTCCTTTCAATAAGACGAGTATAGAGATTGTGAGGTTGAATGAGCGCTCTCCATACCTTCTCTGACCGAATGCCTTTCCCTTGCCAGTTACGGCTGGATGAGACGCAGGAGGCGGAGTACCAGGACCTGCGGATTCAGCTGCAGAAGGAGCTGGAGCTTCTGAATGCCTATCAGAGCAAGATCAAGATCCACACAGAGGCCCAGCATGAGCGGGAGATCAAAGAACTGGAGCAGAGGGTGTCCATCCGCCGGGCGCTGCTGGAGCAGAGGGTGAGGAGGGCACCAGGTTTCTGGGATTGGTTGGTCTACAGTTGTACTCCTAAGTTTATGTACCGCTGCATTTTTGCAAAATGAGTACCATTGTTTAAAGCGAGCCCGAGGGGAACCTAATGGAAAAAAAATGAGATACTTGCCTATGAAGCAGGTTCCTCCAGAGGGATCCCATGTTCTCATTGACACCACTGCCTTTGGCCCTCTAGAAGTTCGCATCCGCACTCTCTACTGTGCACGAGCGCGGTTGTGCTGCTCCTACCCGAGTACGGCTGTACATGGGCAGCAGTAGTATGGAGCCGCTTGAGGGCGAGCTGCTCCGGCTTATTGCACAGGCGCAGCCGTACTCGCGCAGTATGGCCGGGGTGAGTGCAGCCATAACATATCCAAGAAGCTTTTGTTGGACCTATTCCAGTGGTCTGTGCGTGGCAACTGTGATCTCCAGGAAGGATCCAAAGGCTTCCCTCTTCATAGGTATTTGGGTTTTTTTTCCCATTAGGTTTGCCATGGGTACACTTTAAAGTAAAACTTAAAGGGAACCAGAGACGAAACACCCTCATGTATTTTACCATATATATCCGTGGGAACATTAGAGAAAACACCTACCTTGCTTTCTGTTTTTCATTCTGCACTGCACAGCTTGCTTCTAATCAGCCCTGATAAAATCCCAGACTGAGCATTCAGTCTGGCTTTGCTCAGGAATATTTATAGCAGTCTGTGTTCTCTGGTGTCTTTTCAAGTCCAAGCCTGCCCCCTGCTGGCTCTGCTCAGGAATCATTATAGCAAAGCCAGGCTGAATGTTCAGTCAGGGATTTGATCAGGGCTGATTAGAAGCAAGCTGTGCAGTGCAGAATGAAACAGAAAGCAGGGTAGGTGTTTTCTCTAATGTTCCCACTGATCTATATGGTAAAATTCATGAGGGTGCGTAGTCTCTGGTTCACTTTAAAGGACAACAGAGGTAATATGATGAGATAGACATGTGTATGTACAGTGCCTACCACACACATATAGGCTGTGTTCCTTTTTTTTTTTCTTTGAAGAAAAGGAAACCAAGAGCCCGATATGGTGTAGTATGTTAGTGGAGTAATGTCAGGTGCAAGAGAAACGTGATTGTTATAAAGAGTGGGTCGCCACCAAGGCAACCACCAGACAAGCAGGCGGGGAGAATTATAACCTGACCCCGCTCAGGTCTAAGAAGTCTTTCTCTGTAGATAGAAGAAAGTGGGGGTACACCCCTCCACCCAGGGTGGACTAGATAATTTTGTGACGCAGCAAACAGAGGAGCCAAGTAGAGTAAAATTCGTTAAAATCGTTAAAAAGGGGGAAGTGGGTGGACTCGCCTCCCTTCTGGAAAAAATGGCCGGACAAGGGCAGGTTACTTGTAATCTAAAGTAACATTTATTATGAGCTCCAAAAGTGCAACGCGTTTCACGGGTAACAATCCCGCTTCTTCAGGCAAACTATTTTTGGAGGGTGCTGGGGAAAGGTAACAAAAGGAAAAAAGGGGATTGCCAGAGGAACGCTAGACACAGGCACCCAAAGGTGCACCATAAAACAAGTAAACAAGCGGTATCATGTACAAATTTGCAAGTAACAGTAATATTGTGCACACACAGAGAACGGAAGCAATGTTCAGAATGCATATATAAAGTGCAAGTATCGTTACATAGCGAAATAGTGTGCAGATGTGCAAATGACCGTGGTAGTATGCATATAGCATAGACTGGTGTAATACAAACAGACTAACGCCAATGATAATAAAAATTGACTAATGCAAATTGTAAACTACATATATAAATAAAGTGACAGTGACTTTTTTTTTCTTTATCTGCCTGAAAGAGTTAAAAATCAGGTATGTAAGTGGCAGTTCCAGGTCGGGACCGGGTCGGACTGAGTCAGACTATAGCATAACCCTCACTGATAGGTAATTGCAGTTATAAAATACTTTCCTGTCAGTAAATGGCTTCCAGGAAAGCTTTAAAAAGGGTCAATCATTCATAGATTTGAGCTTTACCGATACTTCAGTGAATGTGTCATTGAGAAGAGACAATGAAACGGTAAAAACGTATAAACTAGAAAGGAGGTAGCCATACACTGGTCGATGTGCCATTAGATCGACCAGCTGACAGATCCCTATCTGATCGAATCTGATCAGAGAGGGATCGTATGGCTGCCTTTACTGCAAACAGATTGTGAATCGATTTCAGCCTGAAACCGATTCACCATCTGCTGAGCTGCTCCTGCCGCCTGTCCCCCCCCGTATACATTACCTGATGCTGGCTCCCGGGCATCTTCTCCGCATTGCACGGCTCTGTTCCGGCTCCATCCCGGCGCTTCCTGTGTTACTCCGTGACCAGGAAGTTCAAATAGAGCGCCCTCTATTAGAACTTCCTGGTCACTGCAGTGACACAGGAAGCGCCGGGATGGATGGAGCCGGAACAGTGCCGTGCAGCGCGGAGAAGACGCCCGGGAGCCAGCCTCAGGTAATGTATACCGGATCGGCCGCCGCTAGCGACGCGCACTTTACCCGCGGGCGATCGAGGGTAATTTCCCGCACGGCGCGATCGACGGACCGATCCGATTTCGGGAGGAAATCGGATCGGCGGCTGCGTTTACCGCGAACGATTGGCAGCAGATTCGATCCCAGGATCGAATCTGCTGTCGAAACGGCCGCGAATCGAGCCAGTGTATGGCCTGCTTTAAATGTAAAAACTGTGGACTATGAGGAAAAAAAAAAAGTCATTTTTAGGAGGAGAATAGATACAATTTGTTTTTCTCATCAATTTATTTTCACCTCGGACGTCCTTTAAGTGAAACAAACAAACAAAAAAAAGCTGCACTTTCCTGGGGCTTCTACTGGCCCCCTGCAAGCCGCGCTGTACCCGCGCCGGGACAAACGGAGTTTCTTTTTTTGGCGACTGCGCCTGCCGTCCTTGATCACGCTCCCAGCAACGTGTGCAGCCAGGCTCAGTCGCCAAAAGTTTCACTTTAAGGAAGAAAGTGGTAATCAGGAGAAACACATCATTTTTTTTTTTTTTTTTAATCATATTCAAATTAAACTGAGACATCTCAAAATAACACAACCATCAAAAATAACTATTAGGAAACTACCGAGATGGTCCCTATTGAAAAAAATTTCATAGCCTTAGTTTTTAATACTCACTTAACCCTTTAGCAGCCAATTTATTTAGAGACTTGCAAGTGATTTTATTTTAGCACAATTTGTATTTGTTACATTTCCTTGCTACTAATTAGTGCTGCTGTAATGTGCACTTATGGCCACTTGTCACTAGGGGGCAGTGTGAGACAATAACAGAAAACTTCTGCTTTTAATTTCTCTATTTTCTGCTAGCAGAGAGACATCAAAGCATTCCAAGAATTTGCAGCATGAGGAGTTCTGCTGACTGGTCAGAAGCAGTGCACTTCTCTCAAACAAGATAATTCATTTGAGGCTGCTTATGAGTTAATACCCCCTTCTTTTATCATCAGTGATGGCTTCTAGTTTTTTGAGGTAGCTGTGGATGAGAGACTTAAAGGGAACCTAAAGTGAATGTCATGTGGGCAGTTTAACTTACTTGGGGCCTCTTCCAGCCCATGTAGTCCTCCTGGTCCTTCACCATAGTTCTGCTGTTTTCCCGGCAACGCATGCAGCTTTTGGAGGACTACAGGAGGCAGGAAGAAGCTCCAGGTATGTTAAAAATGGCCATATTACATTCACTATAGGCTTCCTTTAATTTTATCAGATGGTAAAGCAGTCCGTTCCATTTGGCAGAAGGCCCCCATTTCCTGAAAGTTCTTGAGCTGTCTTGCATGACCTGCACCTTTTGAGATCTCCCCAAAGTGGCTCAATGATATTGAGGTCAGGAAACTTTGATCACCAGAACCTTTATTTTGTTCTGCTGTAACCAGTGAGGGGTTACTTTAGCCTTGTGTTTGGGTCCATTTTCATGTTAGAAAGTCCAATTATGCCCCATGCACATGTTATCAGGCCAAAACTTCAAGTGTATGAAAACCTTTTATCGAGGTCATTTTGGTGCTTCCACTTGACACTATGATGATTAAAAAAAAAATTGATTATAAATCACTATTAGGCTATTAGAGGCTCCTACACTCTATTCCCTGTGCTATTAAGGCATTTTGTATTGACCTGAGGAAGCGAGCCATGACCAGTGAAATGCATTGTCAGCAGGCTTGCTCAAATTCGTATTCGGGAGACATCCGGATAGTTGTATCCGGATATCTCCCAGGAAAGCTGGGGGGGGGGGGGGTCAATCTTACTTGCATGACATCTTCTTTGGTCCATCCCTGGCGCCTCCCACGATGTGGTCCATGCGCCGGTCACGTGACTACAAACACTTCCTCCTTCAACCCGGAAGGAGGAAGTGTTTGTAGCTATGTGACCGCCGCTTGGAGAGCATCGTGGGAGGCGCCAGGGATGGACCGAAGAAGACGTCATGTAGGTAAGATTGACCTCCCTGCCCCCCCCCCCCCCCCCCCCGGCCTAGCTTTACTCGGAGATATCCGGATGTCTCCCGAATACGGATTTGAGCAAGCCTGATTGTCAGTTGTATATATCTATATACTGTACTTTTATCCTCCCTATACCTGACAATACTGCACCTTCAGGCTCCCGGCCTCTCCCAACTTCCTACCTAGGTATTCTTGGTCCCTACAATAATTACCAAAGAAAAATCCTCCCTATGACAAAAAGAGAAGATTTGTGGGTGGGGTCAATAAAATTTTCTAAAAATTAAAAATGGCCAATCTTTCACAAGTTCTGCCAGGATATATAAACTTGTGAGCACAGCTGTGTCTTGGTACTTACATTCTGCCTTTTCTCTACAGATAGAGGAGGAGATGCTGTCACTTCAGAGCGAGCGCTCAGAGCGCATCCGGAGCCTTCTGGAACGCCAAGCCCGGGAGATTGAAGCGTTTGACTCTGAGAGCATGCGGCTTGGATTCAGCAACATGGCGCTGACTGGAATCCCCGCGGAGGCTTTCAACCAGGGCTATCCAGCCCCGCCCCCGGGCTGGCCCTCCCGCCCCGTGCCTCGCAGCGGATCACACTGGAGCCACGGTGTCCAAAACACAGGGGCCCCTCAGCTGTGGCGCCAACCAACCCTGCTGGCACCGCCATCCTCGTCATGGGGCCTTCACCCACCGGGCTCCTCCGCCTCCTCTGTCATGCCTTCCTCCTCCTCTTCTTCCTCCTCCTCCGCCTCCCCATCTTCATCCTCCAGCGGCCGGGCCGGCCTCCTGTTGCTCCGTAACAGCCCCCAGCCCCTGAGGAGGGGGGCCACCGGGGGGCCGCCTGAGTCAGGATTGAGCCGAAGCACCAGTGTCACCTCCCAGCTCTCCAATGGCTCCCACCTCTCCTACTCCTGAGGCGCACACTAACTCTCCCCTCCTTGCCCGCGCTAGGCCGGAGCCTTTCTCTACCTTGACATTAACTTATACTTCAGTATGACTTTCTCCCGCAACCAAGTCTCGAACTTATTTACCCCAATTAGTTATCTTTATCTTCCTCCATCTCTTCTTCACCTTCAAAGCTTTATTTAAATTCCTTTCACCGCAAGACTAACCCCCTCCCCCTCTACTTCCTGCCAGCGCTGGGTGACACCCTCCACCGTGTACATAAAACTTTTAAACCCCCTCCCCCCCCTCCTAAATATTGGTTAATATTTCTTGGTCGAAACCCGGGAACTGCCCAAGTATTTCACTCCATCTGTGGTAGAAGATCACTCTCCTTGTTTTTCTAGCACTTTATTGGGTAAAATGCCTACATATTATTTTTTTTGTTTCGTTTTATTACGAAATTTTTTTTTTTGGTTCTTTTTTTAGTCCCTTTTATCATATGTTCAGTCGCTGTATCATTTTAATGATGTTGTCACTGGGATTTTTTGACGGGCGTTTGTGAGTCTGTGTGTGACGTTAAGTGCGCGAGAGTCGGAGCGTGTGTTATAATTTTTCTTTTTTTTTTTAAAATAGATAAGATTAAAAAATGTAATAAAAAAGAAACTATTAAGGAATGTATTAAAATAAAAAAAAACTACTCAATATCCCTTCAGGGGGCATCTCAGGCCTCGAGCCTATTTTCTTTTTTTTTTTTTTTTTTAATTTTTGGAGCGAGAATGAAGCAGGATGGAAGGACTTGACATATTCCCTGCTGATCGGGACGGCTGCAGAGGTTTCAGAGACTTTACATGGCAAATGTTGGTTATTAAAGGTTTAAACTGGAATGGAAACTTGTCTCTGTGTCTTGGAACTCTGCTACGGCAACACGCTAACCTACTTTTCTAGATCGTAAACTCGGAGCACTTTATGTACTACTGTTCTTCTGTTTGTCCATACAACTACCAGATCAGCCAATCGCAAGGCAGCAATGCAGTGCCTATGTCCATGTAGATGGAGGCGCTTCAGTTAATGCTCACATTAAAGAGTGGGCCAGATTTATCAAGAGTGTCTGAGACAAAATATTAGTAGGTTTTTAGAAATCTGTGCAGAACTCTCAGGCATCTTAAGAAAGCATTAGATAGTGCAGATTCCTTCTAAAACTGTTGTATAATAGGAGGAGCTAGGAAGGTCTCTCAGACAGTGCAGTGTGTGAGGGGAATTGCTGTTGCTGAGGTAACCAACATCTGCTGTATTGATAGCAGCAGGCTCTGAGGAGGAATTCAGCAGGTGGGAGGAGCACATCACAAATCATGTCTAGCCTGCACTCTGCAATCATGTCTAGCCTGCAGTTCTACATCTGTAGAACTGATATCGAGCACTTTTTAATCTGCGCCAGTTTAGGGATGGATTTGCACTTCTCTTAACTGTAGTGCAGCTCTAGAAATTCATGCTAAACTGCCACGATTACCTAGGATTTAAGAAGGTTCTTATCATGCAGTACTGTTCTCCCTGCTGGTTAGAACAGATTAAGAAGAAAAAACTGTCGGTAATGCGTTGATAAATCTCCCCCACTGAAAGCGGACTGAAACCCAACATTTCTGCTTTGCTCTGCTTTTACTAGAACAGCATTTAACTAGTTAAACACAGGAGTTACAAGCTCAGTGCAGAGAACTGGAGATAATGTTATCTTCTCTTTACTTAATTGTATCAAGTGATGAATATGACACATTCTCTGACTGTGCAGACTCTCCTGAACACAGAGACACTCAGAAAGCATTTCTGCTTAAATTAAAATATGAATAAAACCAGTTATGAATTAAATGGAAAGTCAGCTCTCCCAAATGTGCTTTGGGAACTTGTAATTTCTGAATGAATAATAACACTTATGCACAAAAGCAAATCTGATAACTGTATGGCATATACAAAGTAGGAAAACATGTTTTTATTGAATATTATGTCAGGGTTTTATACCGCTTGAAGCGGGAAAAAAAAGTCATGATACAATGAATTGGTTGTGTAATACGGATATTTAATAGAACATAAGTAGCAAAAAAAAGTGTCATTTTTATTTTCATATATATACAGTTGTGTTCAAAATTATTCAACCCCCACTGAAATTGAGTGTCTTGGCCAGTTTGACATTGATTTTGATCATTTCAGTCATCTTGTTTACAATTAAATCAAAGAGGCACTTGTAAGTCAGACAAATATAACAACATTTATAATGAAATAACCACAAATGTCTTTTCTGTGCTCACATCATTATCAGTTTTATTCAACCCCCAAGTGACATTCATTCTTAGTACTTAGTACAACATCCTTTTCCAGTTATAACCGATTTTAAACGTGAAGCATAGCTTGACACAAGTGTCTTGCAGCGATCTACGGGTATCTTAGCCCATTCTTCACGGGCAAAAGCCTCCAGTTCAGTCACATTCTTAGGCTTGCGCGCTGCAACTGCTTTCATTAAGTCCCACCAGAGGTTCTCAATCGGATATAAAGTGGACCCAAACCAAACATTTTTTTAATTCAAAATATTTAGTTGCAGCACTCTGACACATACAAAGATAAATAAACACTCCTTCAAGCCTATGAGCATTTCAGTGCATGCTTTACACCCTTCACTTTTCATAACTAGGGTTATACAGGTGGCAGCCATTAGCAATTCCTCCTTTGCTGGACACCTCCTACTCCACCAGTTTGCTGGATTTTGTCCCGGCAATATGAAAGGAAGGGAGGGGTTCCTCCAATAAATGTAAAATATTTTATATTTGTCATCATGCAGCTGAAAAAAGGCTTCTATTTATTATTATAATTTAGAAAATAGATTTTATTTCTGAAATCTTGTATTTTTAGTTTGGGTCGACTTTAAGGCCCAGTGCACACCAAAACCCGCTAGCAGATCCGCAAAATGCTAGCAGATTTTTAAACGCTTTTTTTTATTTTTATGAGGCGTTTTGCTAGCGTTTTGCGGATTGCTGCTGCGGTTTTCAGTATAGTAGATTTCATATATTGTTACAGTAAAGCTGTTACTGAACAGCTTCTGTAACAAAAACGCCTGCAAAACCGCTCTGAAGTGCCGTTTTTCAGAGCGGTTTGCGTTTTTCCTATACTTAACATTGAGGCAGAAACGCATCCGAAATCCAAAAAATGCCTCACCCAGGCATTTTTCGTTTCTGCAAAACGCCTGCCGCTCTGGTGTGCACCACCCCATTGAGATACATTGACCAAGCAGATCCGCAGCCGCAAGCGGATCTGAAAACGCGGAAAAAGCCGCTCGGTGTGCACCAGCCCTAAGTCTGGTGACTGCGATGGCGTCTCCAAAATGTTCCAGCCTTTAATCTGCAACCATGCTAGTGGACTTGGAGTTATGCTTGGGCCCATTGTCCTGTTGAAAGGTCCAACGTCTCCCAAGCCTCAGGTTTGTGACGGACTGCATCACATTTTCTTCCAATATCTCCTGGTACTGAAGAGATATCATGGTACATTGCACATGCTGAAGCTTCCCTGTACCTGCAGAAGCAAAACAGCCCCAAAGCATGATTGACCCCTCGCCATGCTTTACAGTAGGCAAGGTGTTCTTTTCTTCATAGGCCTTATTCTTCCTACTCCAAACATAGCGTTGATCCATGGGTCCAAACAGTTTTAATTTTGCTTCATCAGTCCACAGAACACTACCACAAAAGTTTTGAGATAGTGTTCTGTGGGCTGATGAAACAAAATTAGAACTGTTTGCCTACTGTAGAAAAGAACACCTTGCCTACTGTAAAGCATGGCGAGGGGTCAATCATGCTTTGGGGCTGTTTTGCTTCTGCAGGTACAGGGAAGCTTCAGCGTGTGCAAGGTACCATGAATTCTCTTCAGTACCAGGAGATATTGGATGAAAATGTGATGCAGTCCGTCACAAACCTGAGGCTTGGGAGACGTTGGACCTTTCAACAGGACAATGATCCCAAGCATACCTCCAAGTCCACTAGGGCATGGTTGCAGATTAAAGGCTGGAACATTATGGAGTGGCCATCGCAGTCACCAGACTGAAAAGGACTCCAAGCAGTGCAGAAACTATGGAAAGATGCATACCATTTTGAAGTTCTTTCTCCTCTTTCCAACGATATATAAACCGCCATCCTATGCCTTTTAGTTTTTGCTATTTCGTCCGCCGCGATTTGGATCGGAAAAATTTCGAAAACTAAAAGGCGTAGGGTGGCGGTTTATGTGTCGTTGGAAAGAGAAAGAGCTTCAAAATGGTATGCATCTTTCCATAGTTACTTGTATTACACAGGACGACTTTTCCCCAAAGTCAGCAGCTGAATGGAGCTGCTGACTTTGAGGAAAAGTCGTCCTGTGTAATACAAGTAACTGTGGAAAGATGCATATCATTTTGAAGCACTCTTTCTCCTCTTTCCAACGACACATAAAACGCCACCCTACGCCTTTTAGTTTTCGTTATTTTCGCGATCGAAATCGCGTTTGCTGGAATTTCGATTGTGAAAATAGCGAAAACTAAAAGCCGTAGGGCGGCGGTTTATATATTGTTGGAAAGAGGAGAAAGAGAGCTTCAAAATGGTATGTATCTTTCCATAGTTACTGCACTGCTCGGAGTCCCTTTAAATCTGATTGAGAACCTCTGGTGGGACTTAAAGAAAGCAGTTGCAGCGCGCAAGCCTAAGCATGTGACTGAACTGGAGGCTTTTGCCCATGAAGAATGGGCTAAGATACCCGTAGATCGCTGCAAGACACTTGTGTCAAGCTATGCTTCACGTTTAAAAGCTGTTATAATTGGAAAAGGATGTTGTACTAAGAATGAATGTCACTTGGGGGTTGAACTTTGCGCTACTGGGCATGTGCAGTATTGACCCGTTCATACACAAAAAGGTGCCCGGCTGTGAATTTGGTGGGAGTCCTGGCCAGCAGCGGTGTGGTAGAGGATGTCATGATAAGCCTCTGGATCATCCAAAGGCTTCTTTCTTCTCATGTAAGTATCTTTTCTTTTTATATGATGGGTTTGCTTTAAAGTAAACCTGAACTAAGTAAAACTATTTGAAGTAAACATAATTTTTACATACTTGCCTCACCATTAGTTCCTCTCAGAAGCTCACCATTTTCTTCTAACGGCGACTTCTTCCAGTTCTGACTCTAGTCGGACTTGTCTTTGTGGATGCTGAAAGCCTTAGGGCTGTGGCCCACTAGAGCAATTTTAGCTGTACTTTGAAATCGCTGGCAATCATGCTAGGCTAATGAAAGTCAATGGAGGAGAGCCAACAGGAGTGATTGAGATGAGTGAAATCGCAATTACAGATCCTACGCCTTATTTGCAGAGATTGTACTCCAATACAAAGTGATTTTGCAGCAATGTTGTGTTTTTTGAATAAAGTTTTTACTTACAGGCTGGGTCTGTGCGTCTTCTGGCATGTAGCCCCGAACCTTGGACAGAAGTAGTGGTGATTTTACCGAGTAGCTATGTACTTATAGCTACTTGGAATCAAAATGTAAATGAGACCGCTGTGACTGTAGGAGAGGGGGGTTAACATACTCATGTGTGCGTCTGATCCGATGCGTCCCACGTCGCGTTCTACGTCACTCCCAAGCTTCATTTTTTAACCCGGAAGGAGGAAATGGGAGTGATATGGAACGCGATGTGGGACGCATTGGATCAGACGCAAACGAGTATGTTAAACCCCCCCTCTCCTATAGTCACAGCCGTCTCCTTTACATTTTTATTCCAAGTAGCTATAAGTACATAGCTACTCTGTAAAATCACCACTTTTTCTGTGCAAGGTGCGGGGCTACATCAGTATTTGCAATTTAATAGTTTCAAGACCAATAGTGCCATAGTAAAATCACAAAAGAAAATGCATAAAATACACATGTACTCTAAAAATACAATACAGAAAAACACAGGCGGACAGTGATGTATTGGAAATTTTCACCACAAGTCACTTAAAGGAATATTATTGATACCCAAGTGTTCTAAAATGACAGTGTGCAAATAATGTCTAAGTAGCTGTGTAAACATTTTCCTACTTTTCATGTTAAATATCGGAGGCAAAAGCTGTAATTTATTGAGGGTAGGATATAGCTATATTGGGACAAATCAATTGCAGAAGGGGTGTCTGCTTCAATGCACAGCCAGAGTTGTATATCAGACTACAGAAAGCAAATATCAAACATATCAAACTTTGAAAGCAAAAACAGTATGAAAAGCTGTGACAATTAGTTACATTTCCTCTGCTCTCTTCAGACACGTCAGGCCTAGTGCACACCAGAGCGGTTTTGCTGCGGTTTGCGATCCGCTTGCGGGTGCGGATGCGCTAGGGTAATGTATTTCAATGGGCTGGTGCACACCAGAGCGGGAGGCGGTTTGCAGAAACGCATACTCCCGGTCTGCTGCAGATTTTGGATTGCGGATGCGTTTCTGCCTCAATGATAAGTATAGGAAAAACGCAAACCGCTCTGAAAAATGGCACTTCAGAGCGGTTTGCCAGGCAGCTTTTTGTTACAGTAGCTGTTCAGCTTTACTGTAACAATACATGAAATCTACGACACCAAAAACGCTTCACAAAACCGCAAAATGCTAGCTGAAACGCTGCAGAAAAAGAAAAAGCATTTCAAAATCTGCTAGCATTTTGCGGATCTGCTAGCGGTTTTTGGTGTGCACCAGGCCTATGTCAGAAACGCAGGACACAGAAGCTGCAGCTTTCTCTCTGTCACACACCGAGCTACACATAGGCCTCGATTCATAAAGCATTCCCGCATTCGGAAATGCTGAAAACGGCTCACTTTACCGACCACACAGCAAAATCTGTATTCATAAAGGCTTTTTCCGCATGAAAAGCCGACATTCGCGAGCAGAGTGATAAATCGCCGCCTTGCGCGGTGATTATCATAGCAAAAGTAACAAGTAGTCAATTCATAAAGATTAGAGGTAGCGGTATGCGGACGGGTATTACCGCTACCTCTGATGTGGCGAGAAGCGTGCGGAATACAGTGCAGTGAATGGGACAGACCTCCCAAGCAGCTGCAGAGAGAACACCGCACGGAGGGATTCCGCCTGCTTCCCCTGTTTCCGCAGGCGTAGGACAGCCTAACGGCTGCCTACAGCGGAATATCTCCGCACACCTGTCACATCTAGCTACATTTTTATGAATTACCACCCTGAAGGCGGAAATACCAACAGCGGTGTTTCCCCGCTCGACTTTTCCCGCTCGACAGCACTTTTATGAATCGAGGCCAAAGAGTTAACTGATCAAGTGTGAGGGGAATTTCCCCTCTCCTCATGGCTCAGTCAGCCCTCAGTTTTTGTCAGTAAAGATTGAAAGTATTTTGATAACAGTAAACAAAGAAGTTGCTACTAAAATGTATACACCAGTACTTAGCAGCACTTCCCAAACAATTCCTGTGTCAATTGACACGGTGATATTACAGTTTTACAGTGTGCTGACCAGGAAGCTGTTGGGGGGGAGGGGTGTAATGGCCATTTTCAAAATGGAGGGAGAAATCCATCGATTACAGTGGACAAATGGGATGCAGGAGAGGAGAGAGAAATTGATGAGTAGACTACACAGGAGGTAAGTATGACCTGTGTATGGTTATTTTGACTTTTTAGTTTCAGTTCAGGTTCTCTTTAAGGACTTTTTTCAATATATCAGTTGCTGTCAGTGATAACTGAAAGGACAACTGATGTGCAAGGTAATGTCCATGTACAGCAATAGCTGGCAGCTGAATTACATTTTCCCCACTATCCATGGTGACCTGGAGGGGGAATAGTTATTAACGCTGCTGAAACTTTTGTAGGAGCAGAATGAGACATTTATTGGCTTTACCCTGCGCCCAAATCTCATGGCGGCTGAATAATAGGTACGCTTTCGTGAGGTAGACCTGGGGAACCTCGCAGCCAGCGGTGGGTTCACGAGTCCCTAAGGACTCGAACACAGGATTCAAATGACGCTTAACTGCCTCAGCTGTGCGGCTGGGAGAGAGGGGGTTAGTTACCCATAAGTCCGTCGTCTATTCTGCATTCCAAACATCTTGCACACGTCCTATTGGACACGTTGCAAGACTCACTACCGTTTACTTCCTCCTTGAAGCCGGAAGAAGGAAGTGCACAGTAGTAAGTCTTGCAACGCGACCAATATGTTTGGCACACAGAAAAGGCGATGGATTTGTGGGTAAGTAACCCCCTCCCAGCCGCACAGCTGAGGCAATTAAGCCTCATTTGAATCACATATTCGAATCCTTAGGGACTTGTGAGCTCACCATTGCTCACAGGATGTATAGGGTACAGGCATCCAGGCTACGATGGAGAGGAGACACAGGAGGGGTGCACCAGCGGATAGGTGTGTACAATCCGCTGCAACACCGCACAGCCTGAGGGAGCACATTGCAAGGAGTAGACCTGGGGAAGCTGGCGGTATGTACAGTACGTGGTCACAGGATACAGGTGTATGTATAACTCTTTTTATCTTCTATGGTCACTGGTTTCCTTTAACCTCCCTGGCGGTCTATTAAAACCGCCAGGATGGCTGCGCAGCACTTAAATTTTTTTTTTTTTTAAATCATGTAGCTAGCCTGGCGCTAGCTACATAATAGCTGCTGTGCAGCGGCATCCCCCCGCCCCTTCCGATTGCCTCGGGCGGCGGGTAGCAGCAAATCGGCGTGGAGCGGTGGCGATCGGCTAGTACATGCATCTAGCAAAGTGCTAGCTGCGTGTAACAAATGAAAAAGTGTGCAAATCGGCTCACCAGGGGCTGAGAAATCCTCCGCGGCGGCTTAGCCCGAGTTCAGCTCGGGCTTACCGCTGAGGAGGTTAAAGAGAACCTGAACTGAAAATAAGAAGTCAAAATAACCATACACAGGTCATGCTTACCTCCTGTGTAGTCTACTCCCCAATCTCTCTTTCCTCTCCTGTGTCCCATTTGCATGCTGTGATCAATGGAATTCTCCATCCTCCATTTTGAAAATGGCCATTACTCCAGCTTCCTGGTCAGCACACTGTTACACTGTAATATCGCCCACATGAGCCATAGGGAAACATGGACATTACCTTGCACATTCAGTTGTAACTGACAGCTCCTGGTATGTAACTGACAGCAACTGGTATATTTCAGTTCTGACAAAATATTGTCAGAACTGGGGGGATCACTTTAAAGAGAATCTGTATTGTTAAAATCGCACAAAAGTAAACATACCAGTGCATTAGGGGACATCTCCTATTACCCTCTGTCACAATTTCGCCGCTCTCCGCTGCATTAAAAGTGGTTAAAAACAGATTTAAAAAGTTTGTTTATAAACAAACAAAATGGCCACCAAAACAGGAAGTTGGTTGATGTACAGTATGTCCACACATAGAAAATACATCCATACACAAGCAGGCTGTATACAGCCTTCCTTTTGAATCTCAAGAGATCATTTGTGTGTTTCTTTCCCCCTTCAGCTCTCATCCACTGAAGTGTCAGGCTGTTTCTTACTGCAGAGTGCAGACAGCTCTGCCCGTATGTAATTCATCAGTATGTGAAAGCCCAGCCAGCTCAAAGGACGATTTATCCAGCTTGTAAAAGATAATAGAGCAGAGAGAAGCTGCCCTAATCTAAAAAACACACAGGCAGTGTGCATAGAGGGGCCTGGAGGGGGGAGATGCATCACAGAACCACAACACTGAAGAACTTGGCAGCCTTCCAGACACAGGGCGACAAGTCCGACAGGGGAGAGATAAGCTGATTTATTACAGAGATGGTAATAGAAGAAAGTGCTGCAGTAAGCCAGAGCACATTAGAATAGGTATAGGAACTTGTAGGATGGTAGAAAATAGGATTACATTTTTGTTACGGAGTCTGTTTAAGAAGAAAATGGTGAGTTTCTGAGAAGAACTGACAGTGAGGTATGTATGTACTATTCATATATCAAAGTAAACAGCGCTGGGAATAGTGGTACAGTTATACAAACTTTAAGGTATATAATAACCTGTATGCAATTTAATATGGTTTCAAGACCAATAGTGCCATAGTAAAAATCACAAAACAATGCCTAAAATACACATGTACTATAAAAATACAATACGGATAAACACAGGAGGACAGCGATGTATTGGAAATGTTCACCACAAGTCACTTAAAGAGAACCTGTAACAAAAAAAAAGTTCCCCTGGGGGGTACCCACCTCGGGAGGGGAAAGCCTCAGGGTCCCAATGAGGCTTCCCCCTCCCCTGTAGGCTAGCTGCAGGCAGTCCAGCGCTGGCTCCCCCGAAGAGTCCCCGAATCCTCCCTCGACAAGTGCTGATTTATTTACCTTTCCTGGCTCCAGCGGGGGCACTGTTGCGGCTCTCCGCTCGGAGATTGGCAGAAATAGCCGATCTCTTTCGGGTCCGTTCTACTGCGCCGTAGAGTGGCCTGATGTAGATCGGCTATTTTTGCCTATCTCCGTGTGGAGAGCCGATACTGCGCCTGCGCTGGAGCCGAGGAGGTAAATACTTGCATCGCCGCCGTTCCGGGAGGATTTTTGCCACCGCCGTGGGACCGAGGAGCAGGGCCACCATCAGAAATGTTGGGGCCCCTCACACTTCATCAGGCCAAATCCCCCCCCCCCCCCGCCTTGGGCCCACCCACCAGCCACCCCGTGTCCGTGTGGGAAGTGCGCTGCAGCGAAAAATATGCATGTCTCCGATACTGAAGAAAGAGGCATGAACAGCGTAATGTGGCAAAAAGTGGGCGTGACCATGGCATGTTGTGGGTGGGGCCAAATACTAGCAAAATACAGGTAGTCCCCGGTTAACAAATGAGATAGGGACTTGTATGTCCGTTCTTATTCTTTATCCGTTCTCTTTTGTCCCTCTCTTTTCTTCCTGTGCCTCTTTTGTCCCCCCCTCTGTCTCACCTCAGTTTGTGCCTCTTTTGTGTCCCTCTGTGTGACCTCATGTTCCCGTCTCATCTCTGTTCTCCCTGTGCCTCTTGTCTGCCTCTGTTCCCCCTGTGCCTCTTTTATCCCTCTGTGTTACCTATTGTTCCCTTCTGTCTCAGCTGGTCCCCCTGCCCTAGCCAGGTTTAGGTGCCCCCAGTATAGCTATCCAGGCATAGGTGCCCCCAGTATAGGTAGCCAGGTATATGTTCCCCCAGTATAAGTAGCCAACTATAGGTGGTGCCCCGGTATAGGTAGCCTGGTATGGGTGGTGCACCAGTATAGGTTAGCCAGGTACAGGTGCCCCCAGTATAGGTAGCAAGCTATAGGCGCCCCAGTATAAGTAGCCAAGTATAGGTGGTGCTCCAGTATAGGTAGCCAGGTATAGGTGGTGCCTCAGTATAGGTAGCTAGGTATAGGTGTTTCCAGCCCCAGTATAGGTAGCCAGGTATAGGTGGTTCCAGCCCCAGTATAGGTAGCCAGGTATAGGTGGTTCCAGCCCCAGTATAGGAAGCCTGTAGCCAGATATACAGTGGGTTGCAAAAGTATTCGGCCCCCTTAAAGTTTTCCACATTTTGTCATATTTCTGCCACAAACATGAATCAATTTTATTGAAATTCCACATGAAAGACCAACACAAAGTGGTGTACACATGAGAAGTGGAATGAAAATCATACATGATTCCAAACATTTTTTACAAATAAATAACTGCAAAGTGGTGTGTGCATAATTATTCAGCCCCCTTTGATCTGAGTGCAGTCAGTTGCCTATAGACATTGCCTGATGAGTGCTAATGACTAAATAGAGTGCACCTGTGCGTAATCTAATGTCAGTACAAGTACAGCTGCTCTGTAAAGGGCCTCAGAGGTTGTCTAAGAGAATATTGGGAGCAACAACACCGTGAAGTCCAAAAAACACACAAAACAGGTCAGGGATCAAGTAATTGAGAAATTTAAAGCAGACTTACGCTACAAAAAGATTTCCAAAGCCTTGAACATCCCACAGAGCACTGTTCAAGTGATCATTCAGAAATGGAAGGAGTATGGCACAACTGTAAACCTACCAAGACAAGGCCGTCCACCTAAACTCACAAGCCGAACAAGGAGAGCACTGATCAGAAATGAAGTCAAGTTTGCCACAAGGCATGTGGGGGGACACAGCAACCAGGTGGAAGAAGGTGCTCTGGTCAGCTGAGACCAAAATGGAACTTTTTGGCCAAAATGCAGAACGCTATGTGTGGCAGAAAACTAACACTGCAGATCACTCTGAACACACCATCCCCACTGTCAAATATGGTGGTGGCAGCATCATGCTCTGGGGGTGCATCTCTTCAGCAGGGACAGGGAAGCTGGTCAGAGTTGATGGGAAGATGGATGGAGCCAAATACAGGGCAAACTTGGAAGAAAACCTCTTTGAGACTGCAAAAGACTTGAGACTGGGGCGGAGGTTCACCTTCCAGCAGGACAATGGCCCTAAACTTCAAACCCAGGGCAACAATGGAATGGTTTAAAACAAAACATATCTATGTGTTAGAATGGCCCAGTCAAAGTCCAGATCTAAATCCAATCGAGAATCTGTGGCAAGATCTGAAAACTGCTGTTCACAAATGCTGTCCATCTAATCTGACTGAGCTGGAGCGGTTTTGCAAAGAAGAATGGGCAAGGATTTCAGTCTCTAGATGTGCAAAGCTGGTAGAGACATACCCTAAAAGACTGGCAGCTGTAATTGCAGCAAAAGGTGGTTCTACAAAGTATTGACTCAGGGGGCCGAATAATTACGAACACCCCACTTTGCAGTTATTTATTTGTAAAAAAATGTTTGGAATCCTGTATGATTTTCGTTCCACTTCTCACATGTACACCACTTTGTATTGGTCTTTCACGTGAAATTCCCAAAAAATTGATTCATGTTTGTGGCAGTAATGTGACAAAATGTGGAAAACTTCAAGGGGGCCGAATACTTTTGCAACCCATTGTAGGTGGCGCCCCAGTATAGAAAGTCAGTTGTAGCGAGCTCACTCATCTGCTCCCCACGTTCAAGAGCTGATGTCACTCTTCGCTTAGTGCTGGAACGCGGTGTGCTGGTTAGTGAGCCACAGGCCCGCAGCCAGCACATGCGGCTCTTCCAGCACTTGGGGGAGGGGGGCTCAGGGCCCCCAGAAGCCCTGGGCCCCTCACTGCAGTGTCAGTTGTCCCCCCCCCCCCTGACGAGAAGGACGGGGGAAGCCTCAATAGGATCCGGAGGCTTCTCCCACCCGAGGTGAGTACCCCCCCAGGGGAGGTTTTCTTTGTTACAGATTTTGTTTAATGAAGTGACATATTCCTCTACCCCCATCTTCCTCCGAGCGCCTCTCCACATTTATTATTCTTGCAAGTATGTACTATTCATTTGCAGCTACACCATGTGTTTATTTTAAATAATTTTACTCAGTTCAGGTTCCCTTTAAAAGCAAGTTTCTTCAGAATAGACACTAACACACTTACAGAAACATCTGAATATACTGCTCCATTTAAAGCCAATGGGTACCAATTTAAAAATAAAAAAAGTCAGATACTCACCTAAGGAGAGGGAAGGCTCGGTCCTAATGAGCCTTCCCTCTCCTCTCCCAGTGCCCTCGGTGCTGCGCTGGCTCCCCCGTTCGCGTCCGCCGCTGCAGGGACTTCAGAGGTCTTCGGGAGCACTCTGGCTTCCGAAGACGGGCCGCTCCATACTACGTACGCGCAAGTGCGTCATAGAGGGCGCTCGCGCATGTGTAGTGTGGAGCGGCCCCATCCTCGGGAGCCCAAGTGCTCCCGAAGGCTTTCGAAACATCCCTTCGGCAGTGGAAGTGGCAGTATTTGACCGAACTGGTCGAAAACTGCCACGGGGGATCCTGCGCGGGACCGGGCACCGGGAGAGGGAAGTCTCATTAGGACCGAGCCTTCCCTCTCCTTAGGTGAGTATCTGACTTTTTTATTTTTAAATGGGTAAACATTCACTTTAACACACTCTTACAGGTAATATTTTAGACACACCACACACAATCTATATACAGTATGTTGCTATAATATGCTAATATAAGGGCGCCTTGGTTTGCAGGAGATTAGTTGATAGACACTGACACCTACTGGTCACCTTGAATATCTCACTACTGACAGTTTAAATCAAAAACAGTCACACTTGTGTCTCTGGTAGGCCCTCTGGGAAAAGCAAACAATTTCTTGCACAGGATCTTTTGAATAATATGGGCATTTATCTGCACTTAAACGCAGGCTTTTTTTTTAACCTTTAGGGCTATTACAGTAAGACGTTGCGTTTGATGCGACGTTAAGGTCGCATAACGTGCCCCTAACGCAACGCATTGAAAGACTATAACTTGGACATTATTTAGCCCTGCGTTTGGTGCGCACAGTGATAGGCGCATGTGTAAAAAAAAAAAAAAAAAACATTACTGAGCATGTGCAAACAGTCTAAGGCCCGGTTCACATTGGCGTTTATTTGCGGACTGCAGCCGGACCGCAAAGTCCGCGAACGGAACGGACGATTAAGGGTCCATTGTTAATCAATGGACCCGTGCGAACACACGTCCGTTCCTCCGGATGCGGTCTGCGGTCCAGAATTTTCCTACATGCTCCAATTTTCCAAACCAGTCCTCCGTCCACCGCCGCCGGACTGGATCCGGACAAGAAATTCAGCACAATAATACCTGAGGGGAAACGGAAGTGCAAAACACACTTCCGGATGAAAGCCGGACGTCCTACCCCACTTCCTGTGGGGTTCTCTATGGTGCAGGCGGCCATGTGGACGTACCCAGCGCCGGACAGCCCCCAGCCTCTCCACAGCCACCCCAGAACACAGCGGAGGACGGAAGGACCCGACCATCCAGACGCAGGGCCCCGCAGGACGAGGAGGAGGATGTCTGCACAGCAGGCTCTCCCCAAGAAGGACTCTAGCGCTTTCCCAGACCTTCCAGGCCCCTCTTTGAAAACGGGAACGGATCCAGGACGCATGAAGAACGGAAGAAGATCCGGATGAAAACTGAACGTGACCTGACCGGATCCTGATGGCGAACGGATGTTCTCAGAACGGACCTGGAACAGACCCGTGCCACCGGTAAGTATTTCATCAAAGCGCAAGTGTGAACCGGGCCTAACGCAGCTAAAAACGTGTATAACGCATAGCATGCAGCACTTTCATTTAACATGCAGCATTAGACACCAACACAACGTCTGCACTGTGAACAGCCCATTGATTTTTAATTGCTGTAAGTTACTGTGCGTTATATGTTGTTGTAACGTGCGACTTTAACGCCGCACTGTGAAAGAGCCCTTAAAGCAAAGCCATAAGTTAAAATAGTTGCATATGACTGCAGAGGGAAGCCTCTCGATGCTCTAGATGTCTGCAACGCCTCTGCAGCTGGCCGCGAATAAGCCCCTCATGGTACAAGCTCGGTTGCACTACAGGTCACCAGTAGAGTTCTCCCCTGCGCAGTAGCAAGGCACCACTTGTGCATGTAGGTAAAAGCAGTGCACAAGAAGTTTCTGCGCAGGTTGGGGCCGTACTTTGTGCCTGCGCAGTGCGACCACCCTCGTAGACGGAGGAGAGAGGGGCCGCAAGTACCATATTCAACATTAATGTTGAACATTTTCAGAGAATCGCAAGGAAGGAACGGAGGGGTGTAAGAAGACCAGGGAAGCCTCTGCACTATTATTATTAATTATGTAGCGCCAACATCTTCCATAGCGCTGTACAATGTACAAAACCTACTATAATGAGCAGCATAGATACATGAGCAGCTCAACATACTATACAATCGGGACAATCCAGAAAATTCCCCCACTGAGGTTTTTTTTTTAGATGTAATGGATGCAGAATGATCTATGCAGCAGCAGCTTTTTATTGCTAATGCATCTTCCTATGCAGAGGAAGGCCACCAGGTGTCGCCATACACCAGGCGCGCTCCTCCTGAGCTCTCTGCGCTGCGCGCTCTCTCCCAGCAGAGGAAGGCGTTCTGTCCCTTCCAGCGCTCGCTGATCCACCGCTGGTTGTCAAGGTGCGGAGTCCGCCCGCTGACGTCACAAACCAAGATGGCGGAGGAGAATATTTTCCTATTCGTGCCCAACCTGATCGGTGAGGGGGCTGGGGGGAGACTGAATGGCGAGACTGAGGATATGGGGGCAGCACTGGGGGAGGGGGCTGCCTGGGGGTTGTTCTCACCACACTAATTATTATATTATAATATGGCCCATAAAGCACAGTTCTTACAGCAGCTGCAGTGAGTATATATTGTATGCTATATACACACCTATTCACACGATTAATATAGCATCATCCTATCCTTCCTTCATAGTGACAGCAGTATAATACTTCCAATTCCAAAAGTGTAATCCACCCTTCAGGAATAATGGTGGTTATAGACCTCCCTACAGTAGTCATATGAGAGGAAGATCCATAATTCTATTACTTATATCAGTCCTGTATCACAATAATAATTCTCTATTTGTTAACAGTGTTGCCAACTTAGCTACTTTGTCGCTATATTTAGCGACATTTGACACCCCTCTAGCGACAGTTTTTAAAAAAAGCTACTAGCGACAAATCTGGCGCCTTTTTGTCTCCTGTTATTGGAGACTTGGGAGACTAAGTTGCCAGGGACGTCACTCACAGTAGCCCCTTCCTGCTTCCATCGCAGGCGCTCTTGCAAGTTGCTGGTGTGAGCCAGTTGCTGGATCATGATGTGTTGGGGTGGAGCCGTAAGAGGTGCTGATCGGCGCTGCTACTTGAGTCAGAGAGAGTCGGGGGTGGAGCCGTTATGCAAATTACGTGATGACGTCATCTAGGGTGGGGTCGGGGCGGAGCTGTTATGCAAATTATGTGATGACGTCATCCAGCGACTTCTAGGACAGCCAATAGCTACTTTCCTTACTGAGGAGTTGACAACACTGTTTGTTAAGCAGTGACACCTTCTGCAGCACTTTACAGAGTCATGTCACTGACTGTCCTCAGAGGAGCTCACACTCTAATCCTACCATAGTCATAGTCTAATGTCCTACCATATTATTATTATGTATTTATATAGCAGTGACATCTTCTGCAGCACATTACAGAGTACATAGTCATATTACACGCTGTCCTCAGAGGAGCTCACACTCTAATCACTGCCATAGTCAAATGTTCATGGTAGTTTAGGGCCAATTTGGAATTTGAAGATCAATCCAATTAATTTATGGGATGTGGAAGGAAAACAGAGTTCACAGAGTAAACACGGGGGTCAGAGCTCTGTGCTCTTATCCGAGAAGCACAGAGCTCAGAAAGGCGGGGATGGGTGGGGGACAGGAGGCGAAGGGCCATTGAGAGGAGGGAGGGGGTGTTCCTGATGCCCAGAGTGGGCATTTTGCAGGAGAGCCTCTCCTGCAGGGGATGCCTTTTTTCCAAGATATTGGTGACAAGCTGCATGTTGGCAACCTCGGGGGGTCACAGGGAGGCTGAGAGCAGCGTGGAGGGGACACAGAGGGATGGCATAGATCAGGGAACCTGCCTCTGTGTCTCATATGCCCCCCCCCCCCATCTGCCTTGAGTACACTTTAAGGCATTAAATGGCTGGCAGTGTGCAGATGATTAATAAAGTAAGTTTTATATGAATTTGCCATCAAGGTACTTACCATAGTTTTGAATTTGATTTTCTTATAGGAAAAGCAGGCAGCTGGCTACCACCTAGATGCAAAAATGCCTTTATTTATTTTTTTAGCCTTTCAAACGTAGAGTTACCAATTTTTCATAGCAGCTCTAGTTCCATGTTACTCTTAGCTCATGACTATGGGCTTAATGCAGCTCAAAAAGGAAAAAAAAGATACCTGCTTCATACAAGTACACTACCCCAAATCACACAAACTTAACAGCTGATCTAATATCTAGTGCAATGCCTACGTCAACTCGGATTCACTAGCTGAGTTAACCACTTAAAGGGGAACTTCAGCCTAAACAAACATACTGTTATTAAGTTACATTAGTTATGTTAATTAGAATAGGTAGGTAATATAATCTCTTACCCACCTTGTTTTAAAAGAACAGGCAAATGTTTGTTATTCATGGGGCTGCCATCTTTGTCATGGGGGCAGCCATCTTTTTGGTTGAAAGATGACAGGGAGCAGGAGACCCAGTTCCAACTGTCCTGTGTCCTGATAACCCCTCCCAGCTGCACACGCTAGGCTTCAAATGTCAAATTCAAAATGTAGAAGAAAAAAAAATTGCACCAAAACAGCAGAACGAGAGCAACAACATCAGAAATCCCATCATGCTTTGCACAGCATCAGGGGGAAAATGCCCGGGCAGTTTTTTTCTATGCAGCTAAAAATGAGGTTTGTATAAGAGAAACAAAGTTCTGATGCTGTGAAACTGTTAAAGAGAACCCGAGGTGGGTTTGAAGAATATTATCTGCATACAGAGGCTGGATCTGCCTATACAGCCCAGCCTCTGTTGCTATCCCAAACCCCCCTAAGGTCCCCCTGCACTCTGCAATCCCTCATAAATCACAGCCATGCTGCTGACAAACAGCTTGTCAGAGCTGGCTGTGTTTATCTCTATAGGGTCAGTCTGCTGCTCTCCCCGCCTCCTGCAGAACTCCGGTCCCTGCCTGCATCCCTTCCCTCCCTGCCTGCATCCCTTCCCTCCCTGCTGATTGGAGGGAAGGGACGGGGGCAGGGACTGGAGCTATGCAGGAGGCGGGGGAGCAGCTGAGACTGACACTACAGATGTAAACACAGCCTCACAGCACGGCTGTGATTTATGAGGGATTGCAGAGTGCAGGAGGACCTTAGGGGGGTTTGGGATAGCAACAGAGGCTGGGCTGTATAGGCAGATCCAGCCTCTGTATGCAGATAACATTCTTTAAACACACCTAGGGTTCTCTTTAAAGAAACACCAGGCCTGTTCAGTGCTGCTGAGTCGATTTTTAGTCTGGAGGTTCACTTTAAGGACCAGGGGATTTTCCCCTTGTCTGTGCTGCGTGGGCTTTTTAGCCCACAGCACAGATCGTGTTGGCAGCAGGGCGATCAGACTCGCCCCCTTTTTTCCCCACTAGGGGAATGTCCTGCTGGGGGGGTCTGATCGCCGCCGGCTATAACTGATTTGCAGGGGGGGGGGGGGGGCTCCTCAAAGCCCCCCTCCGCAGCGTTATCCGCCCTCCCGTCCTCTCCCTCCGTCTCCCTCCGGCGATCCCCGGACAATCAGAGGCCGGGGATCGCCGATCTGCCTTACGGCGCTGCTGCGCAGCAGCGCCGTATGATGTAAACAGCGGGGATTTCTTCCCCGCGTGTTTACATTTTGCCGGCGAGCCGCGATTGGCGGCTCTCCGGCTGTTCACGGAGACAGCCTCTGTGAACTGACATGGAAAGTTCCATGGAAAACCACTTAAGACCTGCCGACGCCTATCGGCGTTAGGCGGTCGTTAAGTGGTTAAAACATTCCACTTGACTGTAAGGATGCTGATTTAGGCATGTTGCTGGGGGATTTCTATTGTATTTAGTGAACCTTTTTCATAATTACATATCACTTATGGGCAGCACGGTGGCATAGTGGTTAGTGCTCTCACCTTGCAGCGCTGGGTCTCCGTTTTGAATCCCAGATCTGCACAGTATGTATGTTCTCCCGGTGTCTGCATGGGTTACCGCCTCCACTGCAATTTCCCCAAATCATACAGATCAGTTAACTGGCTTCCCCTAAATTGGCCCTAGACTACGATACACTACACTACACTACACAATACAGACATAGACATATGACTATGGTAGGGATTAGATTGTGAGCTCCTTTGAGGGACAGTTAGTGACAAGACTATATACTCTGTACAGCGCTGCATAATATGTAGGCGCTATATAAATACTGTACTAAATAAAACAAAATCATTTATCGTCCATTCCGCTTGACAAACGCTGCAATATTATTATTATTATTATTTTTTATTGCATTTTATTTGTCTGTAATGCATGTGTGTTTTGTGCTGTCTGTATCATTAGTACCAGCCTGGTGGCCACAAGTACTCCAGTCTGCACTCTCCATACCTCTGCTCTCTGCCCCCTCTGTCATGTGGTAGCCACAAGGCTCAGATAATATCTCCTCTCCTCTTTTCTCTTCTTCAGGCTATGCCCGGATCATTTTTGCCTTTGTGGCATTTTATTTCATGCCAACCTCACCCCTGGTGGCCTCCACCTTCTACCTGCTCAGTGGCCTGCTGGACGCCTTTGATGGACATGCGGCTAGAGCACTTAACCAAGGTGAGACCAGGGACACTGGTACAGGCATAATTATTAGAGGTACAAATGATGTTACTGGAAGGGGTTGAAAAGATATGGATGCAAATGTAGTTACTGGAAGGGGAGGGTCGGATTTACCAGTAGGCACTGTAGGCTCGTGCCTACAGGCGGCTACTGGCTGAACGACGGCTCACTGGGAGCCCAATGTGCTCCCACTTCTCCTTCCTTCTGCCTCTGTGAGCGAGCAGAGTGTTGGAGAGAAGAAGCTCACCAGGCCCCGACGTTCCAGTGTGACATGTCTCCACAGCAGCACCCCCAGCGCCCTCTCCTCGTTAACAGCGAGTGCGTGCGTCACATGGCAGATACCGCTGTTACTAAGGAGATTTAAGCCAGTATTTACCAATTTAAAAACAAAAAAGTCAGATACTCACCTAAGGAGAGGGAAGGCTCAGTCCTAATGAGCCTTCCCTCTCCTCTCCCGGTGCCCTCGGTGCTGCGCTGGCTCCCCCGTACGCGTCCGCCGCTGCAGGGACTTCGGAGGTCTTCGGGAGCACTCGGGCTTCCGAGGACGGGCCGCTCCATACTACGCACGCGCGAGTGCGTATAGAGGGCGCTCGCGCATGCGTAGTGTGGAGCGGCCCATCTTCGGGAGCCCGAGTGCTCCTGAAGGCTTCCGAAAGCTCCCTTCGGCTGCGGAAGTGGCAGTATTTGACCGAACTGGTCGAATACTGCCACGGGGGATCCTGCGCGGGACCGGGAGAGGAGAGGGAAGGCTCATTAGGACCGAGTCTTCCCTCTCCGTAGGTGAGTATCTGACTTTTTTATTTTTAACTTGGTAAACATTCACTTTAAGCTGGGCACACTGCTACTGTGGAGTGATGTCATGCTGGGACGGTGGGACTGGATGGGTTTCTTCTCAAAGCTTCGCTCACCACTCTGAAGAGGGGTGGTACTAACTGCTATACTGGGCTGGGGGCTGGGCACATCTGACTATTTATAGGGGGTAGGAAGAGGGGGCACATCTCCCTACCTACAGGGGGCACATCTGACTATAGGGGAGGGGAGAGGGGCATATCTGGCTATTTGTCTTTGGTAATATCTACATTACCTTGTGTGGTTTTATTTAATAAGAAAAGGGGTGTGATTTGAGGGGTGTGGCTTGTGTTAAAGGGCGGAGATTAGGGCACCAAAGCTTATGTGCCTATAGGCTCTTGAGCTGTAAATCTGGCCATGTGGAAGGGCGTAAACAGGTATGGATGTCTGTATACCAATGGGGTGCACTGTAGACCATACTTGGTGGTGAGATTAGGGCTGTACCCGTGTAATGGTTGGTCTGGTTAATGGTGGATGGCACTACATCAATCCTTCTGTGGACTGAGGGTACTGAAATCGCTTTTTGCTCTGTGTTTGTCTCTCCAGGAACCAAGTTTGGTGCTATGCTGGACATGCTGACAGATCGCTGTGCCACCATGTGTCTCCTGGTCAACCTGTCCCTCCTCTACCCATCATGCACTCTGCTCTTCCAGCTGAGCATGAGCCTGGACATTGCCAGTCACTGGCTGCACCTGCACAGGTAGCGCCACCTACTGGTTATCCAGGAAATCGCCCCATGGGGGATATGTAGCTCCCGCTAACGTCTGTTTCTGTTTCCTCCACCAGCTCCACCCTGAAAGGAAGTGACAGCCACAAGACCATTGACCTGTCTGGTAACCCCATCCTGCGGCTGTATTACACCTCCCGGGTATGTCCACACAGTGGGCCCTGCCTGTTGCACTGTTAGTGGATGCCGGTGATCACATTTCTCATACTTGTCTGTTTTCTTGCAGCCTGTCCTGTTCTCCATGTGTGCTGGCAACGAGCTCTTCTACTGCATGCTGTATCTGCTGCACTTCACCGAGGGACCAGCAGGTGGGGCTGTGTGCTGTGTTAGGATCATAGAGTCTAGTTATGAAAGACCAGTGATTTTTTTCACTACAATTTTCACATCTGATTACCACTTTAATAATGTTAAATTTATAAAACAATGATCAAATTATGTTCCCTGATGATCCGTGTTGTGGTCGCCATACTATAACCTGAGATAACAATCCATTGCTCCAATCTTATGCCGGGCATACACGGCTCGTTTTTTTCGCCCCGGATCGAGCCAGCGCATCCCCGCTCGTCCCAGCCGGCGCTCCTTATCACCGCGCGATTCCCTGCCATTGTCCGCCAGCGGGAATCGAGCGGGCGCAGGTCGAGCGGCATGATCGGGGCAGCTGGCCGGATCAGCTGGTCGATACACGGTACAGAAACGTACAGTGTATCCCCAGCATTAGAGTGGCACAGCAGATTGCCGTCCACAACCTCTTTTTATCAACAGAAGTAGCGTTAGATCCGGGGCTGTGGAGTCAGTCAAGGAGTCGGAGCAATTTTTGGTACCTGACGTCAAAGTCGGTGGTTTCATAAACTGAGGAGTCGGAGTTGGATGATTTTTGTACAAAATGTACAGCCCTAGTAAGTATTAGACTAAGGAGTCGAGGAGTTGGAGCCATTTTGGGTACCTAGAGTCGGAGTCGGAGGTTTCATAAACTGAGGAGTCGGAGTTGGATGATTTTTGTAAGTATTAGACTAAGGAGTCGAGGAGTTGGAGCCGTTTTGGGTACCTGGAGTCGGAGTCGGTGGTTTCATAAACTGAGGAGTCGGAGTTGGATGATTTTTGTACAAAATGTACAGCCCTAGTAAGTATTAGACTAAGGAGTCGAGGAGTTGGAGCCATTTTGGGTACCTAGAGTCGGAGGTTTCATAAACTGAGGAGTCGGAGTTGGAGTCGGATGATTTTTGTATCGACTCCACAGGCCTGGTTAGAGCAGCCATAGATTTTCATTGAGGTAACTTGTAACAAACGAATGAGCAGCAGTGTTCTCAGGCCCTGAACACTCCAGGCGGCGTACGCTACAAAGCGTGACTCGGCCACAGTACTGGGCCGTCCTCTGGGGACAGGAGCCACCTGGGGGGACAGCAAGGAAGCAAGCTGGCTGGAGGAAGCCCCGGGTGAGTGTGGAACCTGAGACTCCTTTCATCAACAACAAATAGCATTTGTAAAGCACTTTTCTCCCATAGGACTCAAAGCACATAAGCATGACTCAGACCAGTAACTGGTACAGAGGAGTAATTCTATAAGTCTGAAAATGTTCTGTTCTTTCATCTCAGGTTCCCTGTAAAGGACCACTATCACGAAAATTGTAAAATTTTAAAATATATGTGAACACATTCAAATAAGTAGTACGTTTCTTCCAGATTAAAATGAGTCCTAAATTGCCTTTCTCCTATGTTGCTGTCACCTAAAGGGCCACTTAAGTCAAACAAAAAAAATGAGTTTTACTCCCCTGGGGCTTCCAATAGCCCCCTGCAGCTGTCCGGTGCCCTCGCGGTCTCCCTCTGATCCTCCTGGCCCCGCCGGCAGCCACTTCCTGTTTCGGTGACAGGAGCTGACAGGCTGGGGACGCGAGGGATTCTTCGCGTTCCTGGCCACAATAGCGCCATCTATGCTGCTATAGCATATATCATATACCGTATAGCAGCATAGAGGGTGCTAATGTGTCTGGGAACGCGAAGAATCACTCGCGTCCCCAGCCTGTCAGCTCCTGTCACCGAAACAGGAAGTGGCTGCCGGCGGGGCCAGGAGGATCGGATGGAGACGGCTAGGGCCCCGGACAGCTGCAGGGGGCTATTGGAAGCCCCAGGTGAGTAAAACTCATTTTTTTTGTTTGACTTAAGTGTCCCTTTAAGGCTCATACACACATCAGACCATAGTCTTTGGAAAATGAAAGATCACAGACCAATGTTACCCCCTTCCATGTAGTATGAGAGCCATACCTACACAGTCTATTCTATTGAGCTGAACTCCCCATTAGATAAAAATCTGTGCAAGATGCTGCACTCACAGATGCTGTACACATGCAACAGATCAGTATCTGCAAAAGATCCGTTCCTGCAAAATGCATTCATAGTCTATGAGATCTACAGATCCTCATACACGCCTTATTTAACTGACATTCATCTGCAGATTAATCATCTGCAGATCTGAAAATCCATCCTGGTGGATCTGATCTGCAGATGAATGTCTGTTAAAAAGGTGTGTATGAGGATCTGCAGATATCATAGACTATGAATGCATTTTGTAGGAACTGATGTTTTGCAGATACTGATCTGTTGCATGTGTACAGCATCTTTGTGTGCAGCATCTTACAAAGATTTTTATCTGATGGGGAGTTCAGCTCAATAGAATAGACTGTGTAGGTATGGCTCTCATACTACATGAAAGGGAGTAACATTGGTCTGTGATCTTTCATTTTCCAAAGACTATGGTCTGATGTGTGTATGAGCCTTTACAGTAGGAAATATAAATCTGACAGGCTTTGGACTAGCCCATCTCTTCATGGAGGATTCTCAGTATGACCTTTATTCTTTATTAAAACATTCCTTGAAAAAAATTTATACAAAGATGCTGGCCACCCTCTGTGCTTACTGCACACTTTTTAGCAGTTGGACAGAGAAACTGCCATTTACTGAGTACTTTTGAAAAGAAAGAAAACCCTGAGAATCCCCATGAGGAGATGGGCTAGTCCAAAACCTGTCGTTCTGTCAGATTTCTATGACTTACTGTAAGTGACAGCAACATAGGAGAAAAGTCATTTATGGCTCATTTTACTCTGGAAGAAACTAACTTTTTATTGGTATGTGTTTACATGTATTTACATTTTTCCTATTTTCTCGATAGTGGTCCTTGTAAGGAAAATGCAAAAGTGGACCAGCAGGTGGAGCTCTGATACAAAGTACAAATTTTACATAACTGTGATTGGAAACGTTTTCTTGAGATCGTTTTGTGCTGCTGCGTGGATCAGCTGACACACATTACTATTCACATGTTGTCTGAAAGGCAGTAACACCACCTAATGATAGCTGTTAGCATCATGGACAAGTAGTGATATGAGTATATTGTGTTCTGTGATATTTCATAGCTTTTTTTTGTCAACTTTGCAGTTATCTTTGTTTTGCTTTTGTACTTTTATTTAACGTCACAATAGAATGTGGTTGTTGGAAAAAAAATATATATATACGATTAGTGCAGAGCATGTGGGAGCTCCTCCTCCTTGGGAGCAGGGATGGGTGGAAGCTCCTCCTCCTTGGGAGCAGAGATGGGTGGAAGCTCCTCCTCCTTGGGAGCAGAGATGGGTGGAAGCTCCTCCTCCTTGGGAGCAGAGATGGGTGGAAGCTCATCCTCCTTGGGAGCAGAGATGGGTGGAAGCTCTTCCTCCTCAGGAGCAGAGATGGGTGGAAGCTCCTCCTCCTCGGGAAGCAGAGATGGGTGGAAGCTCCTCCTCCTCGGGAAGCAGAGATGGGTGGAAGCTCCTCCTCCTCGGGAAGCAGAGATGGGTGGAAGCTCCTCCTCCTTGGGAGCAGAGATGGGTGGAAGCTCCTCCTACTCGGGAGCAGAGATGGGTGGAAGCTCCTCCTACTCGGGAGCAGAGATGGGTGGAAGCTCCTCCTACTCGGGAGCAGAGATGGGTGGAAGCTCCTCCTCCTCGGGAGCAGAGATGGGTGGAAGCTCCTCCTCCTCGGGAGCAGAGATGGGTGGAAGCTCCTCCTCCTCGGGAGCAGAGATGGGTGGAAGCTCCTCCTCCTCGGGAGCAGAGATGGGTGGAAGCTCCTCCTCCTCGGGAGCAGAGATGGGTGGAAGCTCCTCCTCCTCGGGAGCAGAGCTGGATGGAAGCTTCTCCTCCTCGGGAGCAGAGATGGGTGGGAGCTCCTCCTCCTTGGGAGCAGAGATGGGTGGGAGCTCCTTCTCCTCGGGAGCAGAGATGGGTGGGAGCTCCTCCTCCTCGGGAGCAGAGATGGGTGGGAGCTCCTCCTCCTTGGGGAGACATCAGGTACGGAGTCACAAGGCCGATTCCTGAGAGGTTTTATGTTGAAATTGATTGGGAATCGGCATGCGGTGTAAGGACAGGAAACAGATCTGTCTCTTGGTCGAACTGCCCATACATCCTTTGATGTACGCTTGCGCAGTAACCCACAACTGGCTCAGTCAGTTAGCTTTCAGAGGGTCACAGCTGCTGATTGGAGCACAGTAGTAACGGCGAGGGCGCAGAGCGACTGCAGTGCACTGAAAGAAGCCCCAGGTAAGTTAAGCTGTCCACTTTTATTTCACTAGCAGCGGTTGGAAAGTGTACTGGTTAAGGGCTCTGCCTCTGCCTTCGATCAAATCTCGTCTCTTCCTGTTGAGTAAGCTAGTACCTATTCAGTAAGGAGTCCTCGGGTAAGACTCCCTACCACTTTTACTGCCTATAGAGTGCGCCCTAGTGGCTGCAGCTCTGGTGCTTTGAGCCCGCTGGGAGAAAAGTGCAATATAGAAATGTTGTTTTTATTGTCTCTTGTCACTTTAGGTAACCTTTAAAGGAACACATTTATCTGAGACGTATGGAAATATTTTTAATAGAATTAAAATGGAGAGTGACTTGTGTAGCAATCATCTATAGCCATGGAAATCTTATAAGGAAGATGGAATTTCTCTTTAACATAATCATAAAAAAGAAATAATCCCTATAAATTAGTCTCTATAGTTGCTCATTCTGATCCCTGTTCCTCTCTCCGTAGTGGCGTTGGGGCCCCTCGGAGCTGTGGGCGTATTTCGTCTCATCCTCTGGATCAGCTGTCCTATTTCCCTGGTGAAATCCGGCATTAGCCTCCTGCACCTGATCACCGCCTCCTGCAATATGGCCGCCCTGGACCGTGCCGAACGCGCCAAGAAGAAGTGAGGGGAGGTTGCGTAGAATCCAGCGGTATGGTGGTATAATGTATTACCTCCAAGTGTTAATTCTTACGCTGTATCTGCAAGACACTGTACCCTCAAACCTCCCCAAGACCGCCTTCCCTGGAGCACTGCGTCGACTGCCTTCCCTGGAGCGCCGCGCCGAAACCTCCAGAGTGAGTCCTGCACTTCCTGCCTAGAGATTGTCAAGTGTTAGCTAGCGCCACCTGCTGACCACACCAAATATCCAATCAATACAGTTTACAGGGATCATTTTGAGGGCAACCGGTAAAAAAAAAAAATCTAATTTAGAATGTTAATCTTCATCATTCAATACTCAAGTCACTCATCATTCACTCTTTTACTATTTAAAATGTTTGGGTTTCGTTTTTTTTTTTTTTTTTTTTTGTATTTAGTATATACTGTCTTGCTTTAAGTTGGTTTTTAAGTTTTCGTGTTTTGTGTGTCTAAGATTTGTGCATCAATAAGGGAACATATTTTTTTATTGTATATTTAATTTAAAAGTAATTATGAAAAAACAAGATCAAAATGGCGCCTGGTTCTGCTCCCAGAAGCCTTTGCAGCAAGAATGGCTGTTTTCTAGGCTCACATTGGCAGCATGGTGCGCTTGAAAAAATTATTTCCGTTATAAATGGTGGAGCCCCCTGGTGGCCGGCCTGCTGGGGATTTTGTAGAAGTTTAGACACTATGTAGTGGGATGTGGAATACGGATTCTGCCTGTCCAAGCCTGTATAGTATTACATATACTGTCCTCAGACCCTTCATACAGGTGTAAGTCTGGAATAGGAACTGCTTTCTATGAGGAGATTAGTAAGGAGCCGTGCAAAGTGAAAACTTGATGTTAAAGGACAACTGAAGTGAGAAGTATATGGAGGCAGCATATTTATCTCCTTTTAACCAACACCAGTTGCCTGGCAGCCCTGCTGACCTTTTTGTCTGAAGTAGTGTCTGAATCACACCAGAAACAAGCATGCAGCTAATCTTGTCAGGCTTTAGTCGGAGCACCTGTTCTGCATGCTTGTTCAGGGTCTTTGGATAAAAGTATTTGAGGCAGGATAGCCAGGCAATGTGCATTGTTTAAAAATTTAATAAATATGGCAGCCTCCATATCCCTCTCACTTCAGTTATCCTTTAAAGTAAACCTGTAATGGGAAGGAGGGGTGAAGTTAGAGACTTCCCTCAGTGGTGGTAGCTCCTCCTACAGTCCACCGTTGTAGCACTGGTTCCCTCTTCATCTTCTGGCTGCTCTGCAGGCTATGGATAAGCACAGCCAGTCTGGGCATGTGCGAGTAAGGTCTGCACATGCTCAGAACGATGCTGCTCCTGCATTGCTTTTTTTCCTCCCTGCATGTAAGCTTCTGTTGAATACTATACAGGGGCCCTGCACTGGAAAAATGGGCTGAAAGGGAATCCAGGGAGCCCCTGGGTCATCCTCTACTTCCCACTACTGAGGTAAGTATGTAACTTAATGTTTTTCCTGACCACAGGTTCTGTATGACAATATTGCACTGAAATCCCCACGTCCAGACTGGCCTAATTTACTGAGACATCTCTGGGTGTAATGTCATTATACAGCATAGGGAACCTGTTGTTTGTTGAAAAACGACCCGTTTTTATAGGAATAACGTTCTTCATTAACACAGAACATAATTGAATGTGATTATGTCTGCTTGTAAGAGTTAAAACACCCACCCTGCATCTCTTGAGAATGGTAAGGGGGAACCAGACCACACAAACGCATCCAGGCCCACCATCCGCTAACTCCTAAAGCTACAACTAAACTGTGCTACTTAAACTTGAAAATCCCATTATGTAAAGCAAATGGGAAAGGAAAATAAACCTGAGTTTTCACCTAAGTGATATTTTCAAAACTTTTTTCATAAAATGTCTTTTAAAGAGAATCTGTATTGTTAAAATCGCACAAAAGTAAACATACCAGTGCGTTAGGGGACATCTCCTATTACCCTCTGTCACAATTTCGCGGCTCCTCGCCGCATTAAAAGTGGTTAAAAACAGTTTTAAAAAGTTTTTTGTTTATAAACAAACAAAATGGCCACCAAAACAGGAAGTAGGTTGATGTACAGTATGTCCACACATAGAAAATACATCCATACACAAGCAGGCTGTATACACCCTTCCTTTCTAATCTCAAGAGATCATTTGTGTGTTTCTTTCCCCCATGCACTGAAGTTTCAGGCTGCTCGTTTCTTCCTGCAAACAGCTTTGCCCTTGTCTGTAATCCTCAGTATGTGAAAGCCCAGCCAGCTCAGAGAACGATTTATCCAGCTTGTAAAAGATAAGAGAGAAGAGAGAAGCTGCCCTAATCTAAATAATACACAGGCAGTGTGCATAGAGGGGCCTGGAAGGGGGAGTTCATAGCAGAACCACAACACTGAAGAACTTGGCAGCCTTCCAGACACAGGCCGACAAGTCTGACAGGGGAAAGATACATTGATTTATTACAGAGACAGTGATAGTAGAAAGTGCTGCAGTAAGCCAGAACACATTAGAATAGCTTTTGGAACTTGTAGGATGATAAAAAACAGGATGCAACTTTTTTTTTTGTTTTGTTTCAGAGTGGTAGCTACATGAAACACCACTAGAGGGCGCATGTGTCCCTCTAGTGCGATCGTCGCCGGCATCTATAGCAAACAGGGGAACGCGTATATAACGCGTTCCCCTGTTTGGCTTCTCCTGTCGCCATGGCGACGATCGAGATGACGTCATGGACGTCAGCCGACGTCCTGACGTCAGGCACACCCGATCCAGCCCATAGCGCTGCCCGGAACTTATTGGTCCGGGCAGCGCAGGGCTCTGGCGGGGGGGGGGGGGCCTCTCTCGCCGCTGCGTGCGGCCGATCACCGCAGAGCGGCGGCGATCAAGCTGTGCGCACAGCTAGCAAAGTGCTGGCTACGCGCACAGCACTTTACAGCACACAAATCGCCCCACCAGGGGCTGAGATCTCCCCCTGTGCGGCATAGCCCGAGCTCAGCTTGGGCTTACCGCCAGGGAGGTTAAGCCACCAGCTAGCAAGAAAATACTCAAAATAAATTTGATAGTATTCTTTCAACAACTTTTGGGTATTTTTTCAATGGTAGAATGCTGAAATTTTAAAATTTTATTTTTAAGAGAAGATAAAAATTATCTCCTAGGAGATAACTCAGGTGAAAAAGTTAATTGCATATGGACCAATGAATTGTATGCGTAGTATGGGTAATAAATAGAACATTGGATTGCAAATAATAGTCTCATATTTTTATTTTCTATTCTATAGCTTTATTTAGGATTCCCTCGTCCTCCTTAGCACCTCCGATGCAGCGCCCCCCCCCCCCCAAAAAAAAAGTCAGCCGGCAAGGGCTTGTTAGCGGCTCGCACAGGCATACTAGCGGATTCCATTGCTGGGACACCGAACAAAGTGCGCCTTGTGGAGCCTGATCAGGTCCGCTCTACAGTGCAGGCGGAAGTTGTTCTAATATGTCTAGCTGCCCTTTCCATTAATCCATGGGCCAGGGAGGAAGTTGCATGGAAGCAGGGGCAGGCACATGTCAATGGAGGGGAGGTCAGTACCAGGGGAAAGAGATCCTGGGTGGACACCACGCTTCCACAGCAGAAGATATGATGAAGGGGTGGAGCCTAACAGAAAATATGACATCACCAGGAAGATGTACATTTCAAAATAAAACAGCGTGCTACTATAGGCTGTTAACTAAATGCTCTGGATGCATAAGTGGCTCACAGAGGCTAATATGGTATGACTAGTGTAGCTTTGACCTCGTCCTGGTGAGGTGCATTATGGGTGCTGTCTTTCACACAAAAGGAAATTATTACATTCAATTACTAATACTGTATTGTGCCGTGATATTACTAGGGGACGTTTTTCTCTAGTCCACCCCATAAAACCCTCATTGCTTTCAGGCAGCATAACTGAACTGGGGACCGGGCATACCTTGGAAAAGGTTTGCAGCCTTTGCTTGGGTCATATCAAACTATAGTAAGAATTGCTGAAACGTCAGTGAAAAAAACGGTTATACAGTTCTGTGAGAGTCGCCTGCAGTGAGGAGATTTCTGATAGATCCAGGTGAGATATTGAGGGCCACATCTGATCTCCACCCCAGAGATGTCTCTAGTGAATCAGGCCTTGTGTAAGTCACCCCCTTTGTCTGCTACCCCTGTACAGCAGCGATGCCCTCAGCTCTGCAGAGGCTTCTGGGAATAATCAGAGATCACACTCAGGGATCATTACAATGATGAATGGAAAGACGTGTTATTATTATGGATTCATTGTCTGATGACCATAGCTTGTACAGAGGCTTGGCCATGTGTCCTCGGCTGTAGAGAGACTGTCACCTCCGAGCTTCTGTATAAATCCATTGTCTTGGCGAGTGTCTGGATAGTGTGCTGGCTAAGGGCTCTGCCTTTGACATGGGAGACCAGAGTCTGAATCCTGGCTAGGGTCAGTATGTATTCAGTAAGGAATCCTTGGACAAGACTCCCTTACACTGCAGGGTGGCCTCCTTAGCCAGAGGCTGTAGCTTTTGAATGCTTTGAGTCCGACAGGAGAAAGGCACTATACAAATATTCGGATTATTATTATCTGTACTCGCATAGAGTCTATTTATAAAAGGGGAGATTCTCCACTTTTGAAAATATGATTTTTATAATGCCGCCCCCCCAAAAGGGCTTTAGGTCGGTTTCCTAACGCCACCACCTCCGCATGACAGTGCACATGTGCGCGCACCCACCGGCCGCGCTCGCAATGGCCGCTTGTGTGCACACACCCGGCTAACTGGCCCTGTCCTCCTGTCTCAGCGGTCCGTGCTGCGCACATGCGCAGTAGCAAGAAACACAGACCCAAGGACACAGAGACAGGAGTACGCAGGGACAGTAGGTAGGATATTTATAAAAGGGCAATCATATTTTGATCACTGCTTTGATTGGTTTTGCACTTCCTGGTCCTCATTTTCGCCTTTCTGGTAGTGATCCGATTGGCAGACCATCGTTGTGGCGTCGTTGACCTCATTCATACGTCACAAACCGTTGGGGATCACTCATTTTATTTTTTATTTATTTACGACATCGATCGTGTGTATGGTGCTTTAGACTTGGGGCTAAGCCTCATCCTCCAGCCATGTAATGGTCTGCTGTGGCCACTGGTGATGTGACTTGGAGATATTCCTATGAAAGGCTGCGGATACCACTTCAGCTCTGATATTGGTCAGTGTGACAGGGTTGGGGTGGAGTTTTTTATTAATATTATTTATATAACGCCAACATCTTCCGCAGCACTGTACAGAGTATATTGTCTTGCCACTACCTGTCCCTCAGAGGGGCTCACAATCTAATCCCTACCATAGTCATATGTGCATCATAGTCTTTATCAGTATTTTTTGGGGATGTTGGAGGATACTGGAGTGCCCGGAGGAAACCCACACAGACACAGGGAGAACATACAAACTCCGTGCAGATAGTGCTCTAGCTGGGATTCAGACCGGCGCTACAAGGCGCTAACCACTACGCAACCGGGTAAAAAGGGCAGAAATGGGTTCCAGATCACAGCAGTCAAAATCCTCTTGAATAGTGTTGTTCAGGATCACAGCCCTCCCCAGAGAGGATTGTTTTAGGTATTTACACGGTCAAACGGTGCTCTCGCTTGTCCGCATTATTATCCTGGGCAGGTGACAGGTTCTCTTTCAGGGCCTCTGTGCTTGCTACATCTGTTGTTTTATTGGACCAGATATGTTAATCAATTGAATTCCATGAACCAATCACAGCTCCTGACCAACAGTATCCATATTACAGGTACATACAGTGTCTCTGAGATTATATATGTGTATTTGTGTCCAGTTGTGTTAGTAGAGCCGTAGCAGAATAACCACGTAGGGTTGGACTAGAAAACTGGGGTGGGGGAAACAAGGGGCGGAGCCTGTAACAGCCAATAAGATTCCAGCTCTGTGTTCCTGAAAGAATTTCTTTGGATGGCATCAGAGTAAATGTTGGAAACGTGATATTTCTTTTCCGTTAGAGCTAAATTCTGGGGCGATACGCTCTGGTTAGTTCCCCCCCTCCCCCAATGCATATCTGTATATCATTCCTCCTGTACAAGGAACTGTGTGATATAATAAAGATCTACTGTAACCACTCACACCTGTCTGTCTGTGCTCATTCCGTGGTCTGTGTCTCTGTAGGGAAGGTCTTACAGTCAGCATGAAGACTAAATATTGAAAAGTAGATTCATTCAAGAGGGACTGTCAGAAACACAATCAAATTCCATTTACCTTCTGCTCTGTGTTCATTATGCAGCCTGGAACCTCACCCTGCACTGCAAGCACTCCAATCTAATCAGAAATGTGATTTAAGGGAGCTCAGGGAAAATTAGTACAAAATTTATTGATGCGTATAACAATGAAACAACTATAACAACTATGTATAAAACCTTCCCCCCTTAAAATCAAATGCAATTAAGCTGAGCTAGATGCATGTGTCCCTAATAGGTGTGCACACCCTATAGTAACGGGGATCCTTGCATGCATAAATTTCTCTTCAGGCCCAACTTATGCTGAATTGGTGATCACCACCACAATACTTGGTGCGTGTAAATCTTCGGATTCCCCCCGTGTGTCTTGCCAACACGCCTCTGTGTAAGATAACACTTACGCAGCCATTACTGACACTTGCGCGTGTCAAACCTCCCCAAACATCAACCAGCTTCTCATACAGGCTTTAGAATGATTCCGTGATTCACTCACGTGGGCAGCCTATGGAGTCCGGCTGCCGTGCGATTCCTCACTACCCGGCTGGGACTAGTGGTGCGGCGGCTCTCTCCTCCAGTAGGCTCCGATATGCGGAGATGTGATCTTGGTACGACCCGACCCTGGAGCGTTACGATGTTGGGAGGAAGGTTGCGGAGGCACGGGGGGAAAACCACGCCTACCAGTCGCGGCGGCGTCACCTGCACGTGACGCGTTTCATCCAATCAGGATTTCATCAGACGTGTGACGTCGGGATGAGGTAGCGTGACTTTTATGTCCATCCTGGAACATCAAGTTTACGCCAAAATTTAAAAGGACAGTCCTTTAAGCACAAATAGGTACCTATCCATGTTTATGCCAGTCCACCAAACGAAGTTGCGATCACAATCCTGCCCTCCCAATAGGAGCCTAGGATTTCCCTGTAAAAAAGCAGGAAATAGTGCAATACTGCCTTGGTGCTAATTTATATATTTATTATTGTGGAGCGCTGTCCTTTTCTCCTCTCCTGGGAGTTATCCATGTTTATGGATTTGGTAACTGAGGATCTGAAAGCTATTGATTGGAAGAAAAAAGGCAGGGACAACTTAACAAGGGAGGAGCGACAGGCCCTATTAGAATTACAGAATAATACCAATATAGTAATAAAAAAAAGTGATAAGGGGGGAAATGTTGTCATAATGACTAGAGAGAATTATGAGGCTGAGGTCAGGAGACTTCTTAGCGATCAATCTACTTATGAAAGGGTTAGGATTAATCCATTCAGAGAATTAGTAGATAAAATCAATTTGAAGTTACAGTGGGGCTTCCTGGATGGAGTACTATCAGAAAAAGAATTTAACAGTAACCGAATATACAATTCCAACGTTTTACATTTTACCAAAGACCCATAACAATTTGCAGGCCCCTCCAGGACGCCCTATTGTTTCTGGGAATAATAGTCCCCTTGAACGAATTGCCAAATATGTAGATCTAAAGCTTAAACATGTGGTCAGTAACCTACCCTCATTCGTCATGGACACCAGGGATGTACTGGCAGGCATCGAGGGGGTACATGTGGAGAGTGAGTGGCTGCTCGTTGGATTGGACGTGGAATCGCTATTCACGTCCATACCGAACGATAAAGGCCTAGAAGCCCTCGAATATTATTTGGGCGTACACTATGCTGAATATGAAGGTCAGGGAGAATTTATCCTTGACCTCATGAAGATAATCTTACAGAACAATTTTTTCGAATTTAATGGAAATACATACAGACAGAAAAAGGGCGTGACGATGGGGGCGGCATGCTCCCCGGCCTACGCGTGTCTCCACCTGGGCTTTTGGGAGCAGGAGGTGGTGCGGGCCACTCCGGGGTACGGGGAGCATGTCGCCCTCTGGATCCGCTATGTGGACGATATATTGGTCTTATGGAAGGGCACAGAGGCGGAGCTTAAGTCCTTTGTCCTTGAACTCAATCAGAACAATAGAAACATTTTTTTGACGTTCACGTATAGTTTAAAGGAAATTTCTTTTTTGGATCTACTGATAGGCAAAACGGGCACCTCCCTGACAACTAGGACATATAGAAAAGAGACCTCAGGGAATACCCTCTTGTCAGCAAGCAGTGCACACTTGCCTGCACAGAAGTGGGCGGTTCCCACTGGACAATTTTTGCGGTTACGACGCAACTGTGCAGATATCAATATTTTTAAACAAGAGGCAGGTGATTTAATGGCCAGATTGAAGGCACGAGGGTACCCTACCAAGATTGTAAATACTGCTTATCATAAAGCACTTGCAAGGGAAAGAAGGACCCTTTTAGGTCCAAAATTCAATTCAGAGATGATAACGCCTGTTCAGTCCAAGCCCAAAACTGACGAAGGGGTGTCTAGGTTAGTCATGACTTATGGGGCTCATTACAAAGAAGTTAGAGATATACTCTGCAGACATTGGCATTTGTTGGGAAGGGACCCCATAATAGTGAAGGTGGTGGGTGACTATCCCCATATAGCAGCTAGAAGGAGCACTAATTTAAATGACATCCTGGTCAGCAGCGAGTTTGGCTGGAGCAGGCGTAGAAGTGATATACAGAGAAAGAAAAAAGGAATGTTTACATGTGCTGGATGTGATATTTGCAGGTATATTCAGAAGGGCAACATGTATTATAATTGGAATCGATCGGAATCGTTTTATGTTAATGACAAAATTGATTGTAATGCCGAAAGGGTTATCTATCAAATCCGCTGCCCATGTGATCGCATATATACAGGAAAGACATATAGAGCCCTTAATGTCCGCATAAGAGAACATGTTGCAAATATAAGGAACCCCAACGTGGATAAGAAAAGATTGAACCCAATGGTTATGCACTTTAAGACAGAACACAATGCAGATCCAAAAGGTCTAAAGGTTATGGAAATATATAAACTGAACATTAGCCCCAGACGGGGTGACTTCGATCGGGAGCTTAGAAAGAAAGAATCCGAGTTGATATACAAATGTGGTAGTCTATTGCCACATGGACTAAACAAAGATCTAAATATCAAAGTGTTCTTATGAATATCCACGCTCTTTACCTGTGCCCCTCCGTTTCTAATCGTTCACCTTGGATATAGTGTTCATATGTGCAATGGACAACTGTCCTTTTAAATTTTGACGTAAACTTGATGTTCCAGGATGGACATAAAAGTCACGCTACCTCATCCCGACGTCACACGTCTGATGAAATCCTGATTGGTTGAAACGCGTCACGTGCAGGTGACGCCGCTGCGACTGGTAGGCGTGGTTTTCCCCCGTGCCTCCGCAACCTTCCTCCCAACATCGTAACGCTCCAGGGTCGGGTCGTACCAAGATCACATCTCCGCATATCGGAGCCTACTGGAGGAGAGAGCCGCCGCACCACTAGTCCCAGCCGGGTAGTGAGGAATCACACTTTTTTTCATGATCAGTCATTTTCAAGGTGAGACGGGCATCACAAATAATATGTATGCTGCAGGTTGATATCCCGTGTATGGAAGTGTTTCTAATCAGAAATGTGTTTGCTGTAATAAATCTCATCTCAGTCAGCCTGGCTCTATTTGGTAAATTGCCAATGAGAAGGAAGCCTGTTATCTCTCCTCCCACAGTCCTGCTCCTCACTGATTGGCTGAGGGCAGTTCAGTGTGACACAAGGCTGAAATATGATCTATGCTGTGCCCACTTGTTTACAAAGCAAGATAGCTATGACAGTGCAAAGTCTAAGAGGGAAAAAAGTAAGGGAGGAAATGACATCAGTATTGGCTTCAGTCAGAGGGAGTCAAAATGGCAAATGCCAGGAACAGAATTCTCTTTATTTACTGTATAAAATTCACTGAAATCAAAACGTAGCCAGTGCAATACATCTGCTATGTAAGTAGAACAAGTAGTTATCTACTTATCTATGTGTTTTTTGTTTTTTTCCTGGCATAGTATGGATAACCCTGCTGCTTTTAACTACCGGCCGACTGGTCCATGCCAATTAGCAACCCCAGGACCACTCCATGCCGACTGGCGTCAGCTTCTGTCTGCGCAGTCTGCATAGACGCGAGTGCGGCTGCACAGCTCTAGGACCTCCCCACCGATCCACGCACAGGAGACAGCCTGTAGCGAGGACACGGTGGGAGGGGCCCTAGAGCTGTGCAGCCCCACTCGCGTCTATGCAGACTGCATAGCCGCAGCAAGCTCCAGCGGCCATTTTACTTGAGGAATGAGAGCTCGACCCGGGCTATGGGGTCGGGAGCCGACCGGGGCCGGTAACAGAGCTGGGACCCAGCGGAAGTAAATGGAGGGCGCGAATGGCGTCCACCATGGTTCAAAATAGACACAGGTACGGAACTTTTTTTAACTGTTCACCTCATGTCGTTTAATAATTTATAAATTAATATTGTAAAAAAAAAAAAAAATTTATTCTTTGTTTATATTCAGTAATGTTACTTTTTAAAGTAATCAGAATTAGGGCTCAAACCCACTAGCAGCCTTTTCTGATCGCTAGGGATTTGAAAAAGTTCTTGCTCATGCAATGCTATGGGGGATTTTTATAAAATCGCTTCGTTTAAGTAAAATCACACAGATGGCATTACATTAGCAAGAGCTTTTCACATCACAAAGTTCTCAGAAAAGCGGTTCTAGTGGGTTCCAGGTCTCCATGTTATTTGGCCACGTGCATTTGCAATTGGAGGAATTTGACTGGGCAGTTTCCTACCCTGTTAAGCTTTTTGGACGTAGCTCCTACAAAAATGAATGCTGAACATAGGAGCTACGTCCATGAAAAAACCCGTGGCCGATCGCATGTTCACCCGTGGGGTTACTTGTTGGCGCCCGTTAGCCCGGAGATCATTGATCTAAATTGCCGTGTCAGTGACATCCTGCATCATTGCGATGTTGGAAGTAACATATCCACGCATTACTTCCTGTTTAGCGTACTAATTGTGCACAACGGAAAATAATGCGCAAGGACATCTTGTGGCCAAATAGCAAAATTACACTTACATACATTTATTTTAATATTTTCTAAAATTAATTTTTTTTTTAAATTATGGGCTTGTTGAAAGTGATGGAGGCAAAATTTATAAAATGCACCTTTATTTCCAAATAAAATATTAGCACCATACATTGTGATAGGGACGTAATTTAACGGGTTCAATAACCAGGACAAATGGGCAAATTAAATATATGGGTTTTAATTATGGTAGCATGTATTTTAAAACTATAATGGAGAAATAAGGATTTTTTTCAGTTTTTTTTTCCTTAAAGGGGGAAGGTTCAGGGACTATGAAAAAAAAAATAAAAAAACCTTATCCACTTACCTGGGGCTTCCTCCAGCCCGTGGCAGGCAGGAAGTGCCCTCGGCACCGCTCCGCAGGCTCCCGGTGGCCAACCCGACCTGGCCAGGTCGGGCCTCTTCTGCGCTCCACGCCGGCGCGCTGACGTCATCGGACGTCCTCCGGGCTGTACTGTGCAGGCTCAGAACTACTGAGCCTGCGCAGTACAGCCCTGAGGATGTCCGATGACGTCAGCGCGCCGGCGTGGAGCGCAGAAGAGGCCCGACCTGGCCGCCGGGCTGGTCGGGTGCGCCACCGGAGACCACTGGGAGCCTGCGGAGCAGCGCCGAAGACACCTCCTTCCTGCCACGGGCTGGAGGAAGCCCCAGGTAAGTGGATAAGGATTTTTATTTTTTTTTCATAGTCCCTGAACCTTCCCTTTAATATTCCCATTAAAATGCATTTAGAAAAAAAAAATCTTAGCAAAATGTACCACCCAAAGAAATCCTAATTGGTGGTGGAAAAAACAAGATATGGATCAATTTGTTGTGATAAGTAGTGATAAAGCTATTGGCAAACGAATGGGTGGAGCGCTGAAATGATGCTTAAGGTGAAAAAACACTAAAGGCTGAAGGGGGTTATCTATGGTGGTTCTGCATGAAGCATAGCTACCAGGAGAAGAAACTGTTTATGAGCCTGGAAGTTTTGTTGCAACTGACCGGTATCTCAACCTGAAGGCATAAGCTGGATGAGCGGGGTCAGAGGCTATCTTGGTCGCTCTCTTTCTCCACCTGCTAGTGTAAAGGTCCTGCAGGGAAGGTAAGCAACAGCCAATTATCCTTTCTGCTGATCGGATGATGCGCTGCAGTCTCATTTTCTCTTGTACAGAGCATGAGCTGAACCAGACAGTCATAGATATGCATTCAAAAGAAAAAGGTGTGCGCTCATACCAGGAATACCCTCACTTATATGCTGGCTGCCAAAATGTCTATTGACAAATTAATGGGGCACAGCAAATGCATATTGCATCCGCTCGCCAGAATGTGCAGGCTCCTAAACTAATTCACTGCTATACCCTGCAGGATCTCAACAGGGGCACCTGTAAAAATAAAAAAGGTCCCCTGGGGAGTACATACCTCGGAACAGGGAAGCCTCTTGATCAAGTTAAGGCTTCCCCCGTCGTCCTCCGTCCCACAGCTCCAAATATTGTCCATGTAAATATTTACCTTCCCCAGCTCCAGCGCAGGCACAGTAGCGGCTCTTAGCTTGAATCAGGCGGAACTAGCCGATCCCAGTCGCGTCCGCTCTACTACGCAGGCACAAGTTGACTGCGCAGTAGAGCGGACCTGACTGGGATTAGCTATTTCCGACTGATCCGAGCCGAGAGCCACTACTGGATGGAGCCAGGGAAGGCCTGACAATTTGTCGGCTGTGGCTTCAAATGGGCCTGGAGAGACCACCGTGGGACTGAGGACGACGGGGAAGTCTCAATCTGATCCAGAGGTTTCACCCTCCTGAGGTAAGTACCCCTCAGGGGCCCTTTTTTTAGTACAAGTTCTCTTTAATAATCAACTTGCTGAAAGAATCTTATTCAGATGGTGGTAAGGGGTTAAATATTCCAGCAATATGTGTTCCTTGTCTTGTTCTCTGATTGATTAACCCCCTTGGCGGTACGCAGTTTCTGAGGCTGCGTCCGCTGGGAGTTTTTTTGTCCCCAAAATAGTTTAACGCTTTAGCTAGCATTTCGCTACCTAAGCGTATGTCCAAAGTTGCTCCGGTCCCCTCCATGCCTGCTGATCGCCGCTGGTTTATACATACCTCGCCACAATACCACAAAAAGTGCAGTTTCCCCATCGGCTTCCGGCGTTGCTATGGCGACGATCGGAGATGACGTCATTGACGTCATGACATCATCCGCAATCCCGATCGCCGTCATCGCGGAGCCTGGAGCCGATTGGGCGGCTGCGCCTGCGTGGGAACGCTGGAGGGTACGTAAACCGGAAGCTATTGCGGGGTACTGGAGCAACTTTGAGCATACGCTTTAGCTAGCGCACCGCTAGCTAAAGCGTATAGCAACATTAAAAAAAAAAACATCCTGGGGCCATGTGATCCTCTGCAGCGGCTACCCCGTGTGTAGTACGGGGTTACCGCTAAGGAGGTTAAGATCCTGATAATGCCTTTGTAAACAGCCTCTCTCCCTCTCATAGCAGCCTATGAAGTAGATGTAGCCTGGAATGTAACATCACAAGCAAGCCAGTCATTCAGTCAGGAATAGGGTATACACATCTCCCTGCTAGTTTTATTTAAGCAATATTACAGCTCCTCTAGTTACCGGTTACCTCCTCCTGTTAGCCTCCTCCTCATGTCTCCTGCATGCTGTGACACAGTGAAGTATATTTGTGAGCTGTGTGGGGAATGAAGGATGATTTTTAAGCAGGGAGAGAGACCTGGGTGAATAAATAAATTGCCCCTAGCACTAGTGGTAATGTGTACTCTAAAATTAGTGTTAAAAAAAAGTTGTTTTAATTGATAGTGTTCCTTTAGCATCACTTGTGTGTTAGGCAGGAAACACACTTGATTCGTGCACATTTTGCCACGCACAGCAAATCACACACTGCTGCTCTGGCTATTCTAGACAATTCCATTTTTCCCCACAGTTTTATATCGGACAGCTTCCTGCTTTTTGTCCACATGATGCGCACGTTCACAATTACAATGTATTCCGTTTAAAAATCATGAACATGCTGAAAAAGCAATAACCGGCACAGAGTGATGGAGACCCAGGAATCACATACAAAGTATGCCCCCTACCTAAACCATTTGAAGGCATCTTAAGGGGCGCTATACAAAATTATATAGCAAAGCATAATATAATTTCAGTTCACCAGCATTAACACATTAACAAGTTCCTGGCCGCCTAACGCCGATCTGCGGTGGGAGCGTGGCACTCTGGGAACTGCTGGACACCAAGAGGCGTCACCTAGCGAGAGGCGAGATTAGCAGGGAACAAGCGCTCACACAACCACGATCGGAGCTGGCAGGCTGAAATAATTAAAAAAAGCAAATATTTATGTGTACAGAGCTGTGCCGCAGCGCTGTACAGGGGACAGCCTTGTCACTTAAAGTGGAATATAACCCAGTATTTCTTCTTTGCTCTAAAAGATTATTTACAGCATATAATATACTAACACAATGTGTTTTTTTAGTCAAACAGCATTTGAAGGGTTACATCACAGGACTGACTTTTTCTCCTGCAGGGGCTGCTGCATCCAAACTGGTGATTAGCTTATCTTCTGTATACATTCTTTACTTGATACAATTAAGTAAACATTCTCTGGCTGTGCAGAAACTGCATTTAAGCTGCATTTAAAACAGACTTCCAACAGTTATGAATAAAATGCACCAGCAGCTTTCAAAGTAAATAAACTGAACTTTGGGAAGTTATAATTTATAAATGTATTATAATACTTGTGCACAAAAGCAAATATGATAATTGTACGGGTTATAAAAAGTAGGAAAACACTTTTGTTGAATATTTTCTCAGAGTTTTAAACCGCTTTAACTGTCCCTCCCAATGGCTCACAATCTAATCCCATACATAGGCTAATGCCTATGTATGGGTAGTGTATGTATCACATGTCTAGGGCTAATTTAGGGAGAGGGGGAAATCAGAGAAGTAGGGATTTAAAAAAATCATAATCTTTTATTAATAAAAAAAAAAAATAAAGATTGCAGCAGCAATCAGAGACCACCATAAGAAAACTCTATTAGTTACAAGAAAAGGAGGTAAAATTCATTTGGGTGGTAAGTTGTACAGCCGAGCAATAAACTGTTAAAGCTGTGAAGTGCTGAATTGTAAAAATGGCCTGGTCACTAAGGGGGTATAAACCTGTAACTAAAAAAGTTCCCCTGGGCGGTACTCGCCTCAGTAGGGGGAAGCCTCTGGATCCCATTGAGGTTTCCCCCGTCCTCCTGCGTCCCACGGCGGTCTCACTGTGCCCCTCCGAACAGCGGGGATGTAAATATTTACCTTCCTGGCTCCAGCGCAGGTGCAGTATCGTCTCTCCGCTCAGAGATAGGCGGAAATAGCCGATCGCTGTCGGTCCGCTCTACTGCGCAGGCGCTAGTCTCCTGTTCCTGTGCAGTAGAGCGGACCCGACAGAGATCCGCTATTTCCGTGCTGAGAGCCGCAACAGCGCCCCCGCTGGAGCCAGGGAAGGTAAATCTATCGAGCCTTGTCGAGGGAAGATTGTGGGACGCTTCGGGGGAGCCAGTGCTGGACCGCCTGCAGCTACAGGGATGGGGGAAGCCTCATTGGGACCCTGAGGCTTCCCCCTCCCGAGGTAAGTACCCCCAGGGGAAGTTTTGTTTTGATACAGGGTCTCTTTAAAGACAGGTCCTCTCTCACCATCATGTTCCACTTTTATGAAGTGAATGCAAATCTAGATCTTGAGAAAGCAATAGATGGTATACTTGGGCTTCAATTCATCAAAGGCTGTTCAATGACAAAATCCAAGTCGTTAAAATACAGCATTTGGTATTTTACACTTGTGTGTGCTAATTCATCAATATTTTCACATGTGCCGTGGATGTTCGTTAAGTTACCGAACTACTACGGCTGCAATTCATCAAAGGCTCTCTCTGTGTTGCTACAAGCTGAGGCATTTACAATAGAAGGCATCCCGACATCCCTTTAGATGTAAACATGTGTTATATTTACTGTTTTCTATACTGCCTCTGCTGCTCTGAATCTGTCCATCAGTGTTTCTAACATTTTACTTATTTGCCACAACGTAGATGGACTTCCCTGAGACATTACAAATGCCATGCTTGTTGATTTCACCACTAGCAACTTTGCATTTTCAAACAGGGACTCAAAGGGTTACACCACTGAAGGGTGCCTGGAAAATATCTTTTGTCCCATTCTCTCTGCTCACTGCCTGGGGGGGGGGGGGTCTAAAAGCTTGTTCCACTGGAGAAGCCTGTGTGACCTATCAGCAGCACTTGCAGGAGAACAGGGGCTGTTTCTTTTGGCTCCTGTCAATCATGGGGACATCCACAGGAAGGCATTCGAAGCTAGTTACCGACAGGAGAGCTGGAGATAATCACCGAATGTGTTATCGAATGCTGTAACCTTGATGAATTGACATTTACTGACATTTGCTTACATGTGTTAAGCACAAGTCGGTAATTTATCTCACTGCTCTGTAATTTCAGCTTTGCATGCGGTAACAGCTTTGATGAATTGACATTTTCTTAAGTGCTCCGTTAAGTCAGCTGTTTTCAGCATTACCACATGCGGTAATGCTTGATGAAGCCTTGGACCTTGCAAAGTCTTTCAAACATGTTCCCCATAACAGCCTTGTGCAGAAACCAAGGATACTCTCACTAGAGGACAATGGCCTCAATTCACTAAGCTTTATCAAACACTTTATCAAATGTTTGATAATTTACCTCATGGATACAATCTAATTTTGAATTCACTAAGGTGTTATAGATTTATTGAACGTTTTATCAATAAAACATTTAATAAATCTATAACACCTTAGTGAATTAAAAATTAGATTTGATCCATGAGGTAAATTATCAAACGTTTGATAAAGTGTTTGATAAAGCTTAGTGAATTGAGGCCAATGTGTGAATGTGGATGGACAACTGGTGAAGGGACAGAAGTCAGAGTGGTGACAATGGTAAAATGTTAGCATTGGTGTCCCACAAGGGTCAGTACTAGGTCCAGTCCTTTCCCAGATTATTTATTATTCAACTACTAGATGGAGTAATGTAACCATTTTTGCAGATGTAGATTTCTATAGGAATAAACAAGAATTGGAGCTATTACCGTATATCCTCGAGTATAAGCCGAGTTTTTGAGGCCAAAAAAGTGGCCCAAAAGTGGGGGTCTCGGCTTATACTCGAGTGCCCACCTCCCCGAGTGCACCTTCCTTCCGCAGAGTGTAAAAAAAAAAAAAAGCTGAGCAGCGCTAATGGTTGATTAACTTCCCCCTCCCGCTCGCCGCAATGTGTACAGTAACCCGCATGTCCTCCTCCCCGCTATGTGTAAAGTGCTGTAATCCATGTGACAGTCTCTCCCTGGCAGACTGGAGTGTGTTGCCAACCTTGGAATTGTCCTCCGTGTCCCCCGAGTGTCACCATATGCAGCGCAGCTTTGAGTAACTTTGATCCGCGCTGTGTTCGGATGCCTCTTCCTGCCTGTCGCAGGCTCGTTGCTATGACTCAATCACGTGCACCATGTGCGGCGTCATAGCAACGAGCCTGCGACAGGCAGGAAGAGGCATCCGAACACAGCGCGGATCAAAGTTACTCAAAGCTGCGCTGCATATGGTGACACTCGGGGGACACGGAGGACAATTCCAAGGTTGGCAACACACTCCAGTCTGCCAGGGAGAGACTGTCACATGGATTACAGCACTTTACACATAGCGGGGAGGAGGACATGCGGGTTACTGTACACATTGCGGCGAGCGGGAGGGGGAAGTTAATCAACCATTAGCGCTGCTCAGCTTTTTTTTTTTTTTTTTTTACACTCTGCGGAAGGAAGGTGCACTCGGGGAGGTGGGCACTCAAGTTACACATAGCGGGGGAGAGGGGCATGTGGGTTACTGTACTCATTGCGGCAAACGGGAAGGGGGCACAGATTACTGTACACATAGCCACGAGCAGGAGGGGAGAGTTATGTGATCATTAGTGCTGCTCAGCTTTTTTTCCCTTTTTTTACACATTGCGGTGGGGGAGTGCAGGGGGGCACGCTGCCATTAGTGATAGCTTTTAACGCAGAACTCAGTACTTTCTCTCTGCTCTATAAGATACGCACCTTAAGATAGTAAAGAAAAACAATTCTTTGTTACACAGCTGATACAAAATCCTGCAATACATCTGCAGTGCGTCTACTTCCTGCTTTCATGGAAGCAGACATATTAACATCCTGTGCTTTCAAATGAGCTTATTTACCTTGACAGGTGACACAGGAGAGTTCAAATTACAATTTGTGATTAGACAGATGAGGAGGAGGAATTATTTTTATTATTAATGCTGCTGCATTTCCTACCCTCGGCCTATACTCGGAACAATCATTTTTTCCAGGATTTTTTGGTAAAAGTTGGGGGGTCGGCCTATACTCGAGTCGGCTTATACTCGAGTATATACGGTATTTAATCCACTATATTTATGTTTAGGAATTTATTTGGAAGAAGACAACTTTCCTAACAGTAGGCCTGTGTGGATACTCCATTACAGAATCATGATTGCCAAGAAATGTTAACATTAAACAACGCATAAAACCTATGAAATAATTGGATAAAAGTGTTTATTTCTGAAATTCAATTCACAATTACAACATCTTCTGACAGTAACAGTAAAAAGAAAATAAGTTCAATCTATACGAATTTTAAGAAAGTGAACATGCGGAGTTATGTTTCACTGGAGCAGATTGTTTCCACCCACTCTAAAAAGGGGGGAAGGGGGAGTAAGAGTAATGGAAACTGATGGGAGGGAAAAGGAGGGGGGGTTAGTGAGAGGAAAGGACATGAGTAGGAAGGGAAATGTGTAAAAGGAGGAGGACATAGAGCCCTGAGAGCCACAAAAAAGTGATGGGATCAGCCATGGGAACAGTTAGTGTTACACCTATAGGACTGAAACAAGGGTTCTATACTAAAGCTACGTACACACGCTGGATTGGACTTGTCCATAGTGGCTGATGAAGACCACTTTAACTGATAATCTGGAGAAAATCCAGTGTGTGTACAGCGGACGTCCAACATGCTCCTAAAGACTAGATGGATCCTTGATGCCCTGACTCCCGAGCACATTGTTCTCCCAACTCACCACGCCCCTGGCCTGGATAACAGGTTATTATACTGAGAACCAGGGGGACACAGGTGCAGCTGCTCCATGGGATGCTAATATAGCATGCTGAAGGTGAGTATTTATTCAGATTACACAAAAGAAAGAACAAACTATGAGCGTGGAGGTGCTTTAAACTGAGGGCAAGAAGAGGAGGAAGAGATGTGCGTGAGGATGGATAAGGATGGTAGTTAAGGAATATGGGGGGGGGGGAGAGAAGAGGATGATGGGGAGGATAGGCAAAAGGGGGTTAGGGTAGGAAGATAGAAAGGGTTGGCTATGTGGGAGATGGGGAAAAGATTAAGAAGGGAAGGGTTGTGGAAAGGATGGAAGGACAGAAACATGCTCACTCCAGGGAAGCTCATAAAGAAAAAAGGATGGACTAAATAGAAAACAAAGAAAGCATAATACATCAAAATAAATACAAGTGCCTACTAAACGGCCTTACAATAGACAAAGCAAAGTCCTACAAAACATACTCTAGTATGGCCAGATGTCACCTGGGCACAAACCAGATTACAGAGTAACAAGTGTGTAAGCAAAGTACATGCAGTACAGCCAATGGTACAAAGAAAAGGACAGCTCTGAAATATAATATTGCAAGTTAAAAAATATGTAATTCGTATACCAAAAATAGAGGAAATCACACAAAAAAGTTAATTATTTCAATTAAACCTGGAACTTCATTGACCATTGAGTGGTAAATCCATTTGGCTTCTGTCTGTAACAGTTTCTTATCTAGGTGATCACCTCGGTCATCTACCCATAAACATGTCTGTAGAGCTCTACTGAATTTTTCAGTGTGCGTTTTCGATCCAGTGGGATGTCCATATAATCTACATCTCAGGTCTTTTGTGCCACCTACATAGACTAGATTTGATTCTTCTCCAACACGTTTTCCGAGGATCAGGTCACCTGGTAACAGGTTCCAATGTTGTAAGAGAACCTAACCTTTCCTGTAGATGGATAGATGTAAACTGAGTGAGAAAGTGAGGAGTGGATATGATGACTTTAACTTGCTTTTTAGTACGTTGGATCTGGCACTATTGTCAGTGCACTCACTGGCCCATTTTATGCATATTTTACTATAACCCTGCAAGGTGAGGTGGTATAGTTCTGTCATCTTGATTTAAAATTATTGGTCGCATTGGCTGGTCCTCCGAATCTGGGATTTGCCAAATGCTAATTTTTCTTTAGAAAAGAAGCATGTGTTGTATTGGCATGGAGTAGGGAGTTTGAGGCAGTTTCTATATGAAACAGTGTATCAATAATACTGCCGTCGTCCATCTTCCATACATTGTATGGACGTCCACCCCTTGCATTACTTGCCCACTTGCAAGGCTCCAAGACTTCTCCAGAGCTGTTCCTACTCTATGGAACTCCCTCTGTCCCCGTCAGGCTGGCCCCCACCATTAACTCATTCGAGCAGGCCTGACCGGCTCATCTGTTCACCACTACTGTTTACCGACTATCTTCATAGCTCCAACCCCCTCCCTTAGACATACACCCCATTCATCTTATGTGTCATAGGGGTGCAATTTTTACAGCCTTGCCCTGGGTGAAATTTAGCCTAGAAACTGCCCTGAACTCAAAGGTACTGTTATCTCTGCTAACGTATAGAAGGTGGGAATTTTTCAGAAATGTTTGTCTTTAAAGTGAACCAGAGACGAAGCACCCTTGTGTATTTTACCATAGAAATCAGTGGGAACATTAGAGAAAACATTTACCATGCTCTCTGTTCCATCCTCACTGCTAAAAGTGTCTGTTATCTAGCTGAGATAAGAATCCCGGACTGAGCATTGATTCTGGCTTTGCTATAATGACTCAGCTATAATGATTCCTGAGCAAAGCCAGCAGGGGGCAGGCTTGGACTTGAAGACAGCAAAGAACACAGTCTCAGCTATAATTATTCTGTAGCAAAGCCAGACCGACTGCTTAGTCGGGATTCTTATCTTAGAGGTGATAACAGGCAAATTAAACAGAGAACAATGTAACAAAGAGCAGATTAGGTGTTTACTGTCATGTTCCCACTGATTTATAAGGTAAAATACATGAGGTTGCTTCATCTCTGGTTCTCTTTAAGGAGAGAGACAAGATTACAAGGTGTAACATTCCTAGAATGTGCTTAGTTATCTCAAAACAGATATTGATCACAATCTAATTATGAGGAAGCAATTGGTAAGAACCAACTATGGATAATTACAACAGCATACATAACTTGACCACACACCATACAATTAAAAGACCCAATTTTACACCAATTCGATAAATTCGATCAGTTGCCAAAAATTGAACGCTTTTATTTGTTTTCGATTGAGAAATCCAATTTCCTGTTTTTTTTCTGATTTAGACCAATTTTATCAAGGATTATATGGTGTGTGATGGATTGTGAAATTGTATTCAACCAGAAAAATTGTATGCAACTATTCAGTACATACCATACTTTTTTTATTCACTTTTTTCTCTTGATTATTCTAACTAACCAATTTTTTTCAGAGTTTATGATCTTTTATTCTGAAATTGGGGCAGTCTCGAAAATACGTGTGGTACCTCGAGGATTCTGATTGAAACTTCCAATCTATCGGAAAATTGTATAAGAATGCTTGAATCGAATCAAAATAATAAAAAAAAAAAATTGTATGTTGTGCAGACTCCTGTAGTCTGTCTATACGTGTCTTGGTCACTATGCAACATGCCCCCTAGAAAAGTCCAAGACATGTTCAGGGGTGAGTGAACAGCATGAGGAGGTCATGTGAAGCTGTGAGTTGGAGTTATAGGCATTTCTCTTCTGTGAAGGCACATAATTGAATTCCCCCTCCCAGTTATTGATGGAGCAGCAGAGCTCCTCAGAGGAAAAAGTTCAAAAGTTTGGTTTTTGGGTGATTATTTCTTATTAATTTATTTCACTGGAGCTTTCATTACTCTTTTCCATTCCATGCTGCAGGACCAGGAATGGGTCAGTCAGATGACATATTTCATCAATCTCATCTATCTGAGAGGAAAGATCAAAGAGTTTAGTCTTTGAGAAGGAGTCATGTGAAGTTTGTGGTTCCAGCTCCATGGCATCAGATACCTTCCCCGGTACTTCTCTGCAATTCTCCAGACATTCCTCTACTTTCCTTTTCTTACAACACAGGTCCTCTTGCATAAAACGAAGCTTCCTTTTTTTCTTCTCAGCTGCCACTTTTATTATTTCCACGTGGTGTCCTCGGTGCTCTTCCAATGAGATGCAGCAGGAACAGATACAGGCATCATCTTCAATGCAGTAATGGTCAATGATCTTATTATGGGTGAGGCATTTCCTCTTCTTAAAGGAGGTGGTGGGATCTACCAGGATGTGGTCAGCCCCCTTGCTGTGGACCTTCAGGTGGTCATCACAAAAGGAGGCTTCACACTGTAGACAGGATTTAACAGCAGCTACTGAGGCATGAACAAAGTATGTACAGCTCAGTTCACTAGTGTTGGACTTTGACTTGGTTAGTTTGCAGAACTCGACTACCTGTCGGAGGCTCCAGTTTCGTTGGAGCCGAGGCCTGTTTTTGAATCTCTGGTAGCAGTTAGGGCAGAGAGAGTATCCCTTATCCTGAGTGTCCCAGGTTTTCTCTATGCATTTCAGGCAGAAGGTATGGCCACACGTCAGTGTTGTTGGGTCAGTAAGCATCTCCTTACAGACTGAACATTCCAGTTCATTTCTCAGATAGGCTGGCATTTCCCTTCAAGAAAAAGAGAAAGTAAAAATATCATTACTTTTTCCTGAACATCCTCAGAGAATCCACAAAACAGAAAAAAAATAATTTGTCTTGGATCCTAAATCTGTCTGGTGACCCAGTTGACTGAATAATGAATGCACCACTGGCTGCTATTAAAACTGTTCTACTGATTTGTGAACTATCATTTGCTGACTAGTGCGGCATTAGTGAGCTGGTAAGAGGGGGGTTCTGTGCTTCCCCCAGTTTACTATTACAGGTCGCTTAGATAGTAACACCCGGTTTGCTGTTTATAAAATGTGGATAATAATAAGTGGACAAAACCATTTAGAGTAGGGTGGCCACTTGCAGTACCCCAAAAAGGAGGACATCACACCCTGAAAAGGAGGACATCGTACAAAGCGTGCCAAAAGTGGGTGTGGTCAAGCATAACGTGGGCGTGGTCATGGGTGGGGCCAAATATACATGACATTAGCAGTGGTGTAAATTGTCTGCCGGGGAAGTTTGAGCTCTGCCATAGTGTAGCCAGTGGCGGCTCCAGCTTCAGATTTCTGGGGGGGCTCAAAGGGGGCACGAGGGCTGGCAGGCCGGGCTTGGGGGGGGGGGGGGGATTGGGCGTGGTCATGATGTCATGTGGGCGGGGCTAACTGTAATGTAGTTGTACCAGCTAACGTAGTTACATGGAAAAAAAAAATGAAGTAAACGCACTTAATGACAGGTAGCCTTTCACCAGTAAATGCACGTAATGACAGACAGCGTTTCCCCATTAAATGCACATAAGAGACAGCTTTTCACCAGTTAATGCACATAATGACAGACTGCATTTCTGCAGTAAATGCACATAAGAGCCTGCTTTTCACCAGGTAATGCATGTAATGACAGTTTCCCATTAAATGCACATAAGAGACAGCTTTTCACCAGTTAATGCACATAATGACAGACTGCGTTTCTGCAGTAAATGCACATAAGAGCCTGCTTTTCACCAGTTAATGCATGTAATGACAGACAGTTTCCCCATTAAATGCACATAAGAGACAGCTTTTCACCAGTTAATTTACATAATGATAGACTGCGTTTCCGCAGTAAATGCACATAAGGGACAGCTTTTCACCAGTTAATGCACATAATGACAGACTGCGTTTCCGCAGTAAATGCACATAAGGGACAACTTTTCACCAGTTCATGCACATGACAGACAGCCTTTCACCAGTTAATGCCCATAAGAGAGAGCTTTTCACCAGTAAATGCACATAAGAGACAGCTTTTCACCAGCTAACGCACGTAATGACAGACAGCCTTTCACCAGTAAATGCACATAATGACAGACAGCTTTTCACCAGTAAATGCATGTAATAACAGACAGCGTTTCCCCATTAAATGCACATAAGAGACAGCTTTTTACCAGTAAATGCACATAATGACAGACAGCGTTTCTGCAGTAAATGCACATAATGACAGACAGCCAGTATTCCCAGTATATGTAGCCAGGCGTATAACTGTCCCCAGTATATGTAGTCAGGCTAGTGATGGTGGGCTGGGGGCCCCAGGGCACCTCAGGCCTGGCTGGTGGTGGGCTGGAGGCCTGAGACCTGGCTGGTGGTGGTGGGCTGGGGGCCCCAGGGCAGCTAAGGCCTAGCTGGTGGTGGGAGGCTGGGGGCCCCATGGCAGCTAAGGCCTGGCTGGTGGTGGTAGGCTGGGGGGCCCCAGGGCAGCTAAGGCCTGGCTGGTGGTGGGAGGCTGGGGGCCCCAGGGCAGCTAAGGCCTGGCTGGTGGTGGGAGGCTGGGGGCCCTAGGGCAGCTAAGGCCTGGCTGGTGGTGGGAGGCTGGGGGCCCCAGGGCAGCTAAGGCCTGGCTGGTGGTGGGAGGCTGGGGGCCCCAGGGCAGCTAAGGGCTGGCTGGTGGTGGGTGGCTGGGGGTCCCAGGGCAGCTAAGGCCTGGCTGGTGGTGGGAGGCTGGGGGCCGCAGGGCAGCTAAGGCCTGGCTAGTGGTGGGTGGCTGGGGGCCCCAGGGCAGCTAAGGCCTGGCTGGTGGTGGGTGGGCTGGGGCTGGGCTCAGGAGGGCAGCTCAGGCCTGGGTGGCTGCCTGCAGTGCCTGGTGCAAAAAAACGATTTGGCAGTTGGCTGGCTGGAGTAGTGAACAGGACAGGACACCCACCTTGAGCTAGTTGTTGTTGAAGTTCTGAGTCCTGCTGGGCCAGCCTGGCTGCTGTGCTCTGGCCTGGGCTGACTGTGTAGCTGACTGGCGCCTCGGCTCCAGACTCCAGTCCTGTGTGCACTGACCCACCGTCCATGGGTGCCTGCCTGGGGGGGTCACACTCACTGCCACTGAGTGTGACCAAGTGCTGGCCTGGCTGTGCGTGTGTGCCGCGGGCCGCAGCGCGGAGAGTCCTCTGGAGAGGAGACTGTATGTGACGCAGTCACTCCTGTCGGCGGCAAACTAACTGCGGGGGAGAAGAGGAGAAGGCGGAGAGCGCGCTGCACGTCACGTGATGCCGGCCCGCCGGACGGCGTTACGTGACATACGTGCACTTTTATACTGCAGCACCCGGGCAGGGGTGGGGCGGCGGTGACACAGTCAGTCAGCACCAGCCCAAGCCCTCCTCCCAGTCCCAGACTCCAAGTCTCGTCCTTGTGCAGGCAGGAAGTAAGGTCGGGTCGGACTCGGAACGGAAGTTCTCGGTGGCCGCGGCGGGGGGGGGGGGGCGTTATGGGGGGCTAATGAGTCGCCAGCTGGGGCTGAAGCCTGGGTAAGCCCCAGCGTGGCGCCGCCACTGAGTGTAGCCCCCAAAAATAGATGTAATCTGACAGCATTTCACCAAAAATACGCGTAATCTGGTAGAAGTTCCTGCAAAATACAAATAATATGGCAGTGGTTCCCCCAAAATAGACAATGTGGCAGCAGCAGTTCCCCCAACATACACATAATCTGGAACCAGTTCCCCAAAATACGCGAAACCTGGCAGCAGATCACCCAAAGTACACATAACACCCAAAATACATGTAATCTGGCAGCAGTGGTCCCCCACACATACACAATCTGGCAGCAGTTCCCCAAAATACGCAAAATCTGGCAGCAGCCGTGCCCCTAACATACATATTATGGCAGCGGTTCCCCATAAATACAGATAATCTGACAGCAGTTACCCCAAAATAGGTACCCCCAGCATAGGTAGCCAGGTCTATAGGTGTTCCCAGTATAAGTAGCCATGAGTATAGTTGTCCCCAGAATAGGTAGCCAGGTGTATAATGTCCCCAGAATAGGTAGCCAGGTCTTTGGGTGTCCCCAGAGTAGTTAGCCAGGTCTATAGATGTCTCCGGTACAGATGGCCAGGTTTTTAGGTGTCCCCAGAATAGTTAGGCAGGTCTATAGGTGTCCCCAGTATATGTAGCCAGGTCTTTAGGTTCCCCCAGAATAGTTAGCCAAGTGTATAGGTGTCTCCAGTACAGATAGCCAGGTGTATAGTGTCCCCAGTATATATAGCCAGGTCTATAGGTGTCCCAAGTATATGTAGCCAGGTCTATCGGTGCCCCAAGTATATGTAGCCAGGTCTATAGGTGTCCCCAGAATAGTTAGCCAGGTGTCCCCCGGCAGGAGGGGCGAGCTCAGTGAAGGGAGAGCGGTAGGTACAGGAGTGTGAAAGGGGAGACATCTCCCCCCCTTTGGGCTCCCCCTTCCTCACTCTCCCATCTAGAACTAAAGTTTTGGGGTGGCTGGCAGCGGGTGAGACTTACCTGCCTCCTTCCACGGCGAAGCAGTAGTGATGTCCGGTTCATGAGTCATTTGAACCTGTTCTTTCCTGTGACCGACTCATCCACTGAACCGAATCAGTTCAGTGGATGAGACAGGAACTGATTCTGCTCAGTGGATGAGTCAGATCATTACACTCACAGGAAAGAACAGGCTCAAATAACTCATGAACCGGACGTCACCACGCAGTGCTTGGAGCGAGGCAGAGGTAAGTCCCGCCCGCTGCCAGCCACCCCAAAACTATAGTTCTAGAGGGGAGAGCGAGGAAGGGGGAGCCCAAAGGTGAGGAGAGGGGGGGGGGGATATGTCTCTCCTTTCCCACTGTGCCCACCGCTCCCTCTTCTCTGCGCTCTCTCCCTCCTCCACACAGCCCAAAAAGGAGGACATCTGGCTGTCCTCCCTTGCCTTGCGCCGGACGGAGGACAAGCAGTCCAAAAACCGGACTGTCCTCCCTAAATCCGGACGGATGGCCACCCTAATTCAGAGGGTTAATAAGTCTAACAGGAATAGCTACTTGGATCTGGTTGCTCCGTCCCAGTCTCTTTTCCAAGAAATAGGACACTTGGTTGTACAATTTCATTTTCAGATCTTGCAGCCTATTCCTAAGTTGAGGAGAGGAGGTGATAGGAAGAAATGAAAGGAAATAAATATGACAGCCTCCATATACCTCTCACCTCAGGTATCCCTTTAAGCGGTGCTGGTGGCTACTCTTGCTGTGCTAAGCAAGCTGACACAAGCCCAGTCCTAATGCAGTTGGCCACTTACCTACACTTTTAAACTCCGCTCTCCTCTCCCTGTGTGATGGGAGGCGGCTGCTGTGTGATGGGGAAGGGGGCAGATGCAGCTTCTGTGTGACTGGGGGCAGCTGCTTATGGCTGTGTGATGGGGGGGGGGGGGGGCAGATATGGCTTCTGTGTGACTGGGGAGCTGCTGCTGCTGGCTGTGTGCTGGGGGCTGCTGCTGTTGCTGGCTGTGTGCTGCTGCTGTTGCTGGCTGTGTGCAGCTGCTGGCTTTGTGCTGCTGCTGGCTTTGTGCTGCTGCTGGCTGTGTGCTGCTGCTGCTGCTGCTGGTGTAGCAGGTAGAAAGAGGGGGGATCTATTTATTTTTATTTTTATATTATTACCTGGTCAGCAGCTTTAAATAGAGGCGCTGCTGACACAGGTTTGTTAAGTAAGGGCATTTTTCCCTTAGTTGTAATGTGTAATGTGTGGGTAGGCAGAGCTGATGGCTGAGGGAAGGTTGCTAAGCAACCAGACACACAAGCAGGGGAGCCGTTAGGGAAGATATAACAGCTTTCTGAGGGATTGAGTTGGCAGTTGGAGCAGACAGGAGAAGGGGAAAGATGCAGCAGGCCAGACGATGCGATAGCTGACATTTTGGGAGAAAATTACTGAGCCATGATGATTCTTCAATCCTCCATAAGATAAGCCAGCCATCAGTCCTGTAAAGCTGACAAGGAGTGGGAAAGCCAGGAGAGAGATTTCAGGCAGAGGAAAGATGATAGCCAGTGATTCTTGACACTGAAGTGCTGGAAAAGAAATCGTTCAAGATGACACGTATGAAATGTGATCAATGTGTTGATAAATCAGCATGCCACAAGAAAGATTTTTAAACATTTTTAATTACAGTAAATTTGGCTCTGGTAATATCCCCCACTTCTGAAGTGTAGTGTTAGGAGGCTGAGAATTCAGAATTATCCTCCCTACTGTGATGAATATAATCTCACTTGTATTTTATTTTGATTTTTATAAGTGGCCTGAATGGTTGCTGTAAAGGGAAAACAGTTGTGTTATGGAAGACAGAAACTGCATATTACCCATATACTAGGCCTGAGACTAAGAGATAGTGAGATTGAGAGGAAAGTGAATCTGCTTAAGGAAATGAACTACTGTCCTGTCTGCTAGAGGCCTATCTTAACCTCTTATAGCTTACTGACTTTACCAAAGTAATAAATGCAAGAAACCATTTTGTTTTGGTTATTTTATGTGTGGTGCACAAGATAGTGCGAAGTTATATTGGAAGAAATATTTACCTATGGGAAAAGTCGTTCGGCTGGATTCCTGTAAAAGAAAGGAGAAATGATTAATATGTCCATTTACCAGTAGTGTTGAAAGATTTAGAAGAAGTACCTGTTAATAGACTGTTTCTCTGGCAATAGACTGGTCCTGCAAAAGAACAGAAGAGATTACATACAGGAGCGGCAGAAGCTGAGATTTATAAAGAAACTGTTGTGCTTTTATTTTTCTGCTGTTTTTTGGGCAAGCATATTGAGTAGTTTTGTTCATAGGAACAAGTGACGGAGTTATTTTCTTCTTATTATTTAATTCTAGTAACCTTATTAATTTACTAAGAATTTAGTAATTCACTAACCAATTTTATTACTTTTATTATTTATTATTAACTTAAACCAATTTATTAACTCCTAACCATCTAACTTATACATTGATTATTCTGGCTTTTCCTAAGAAACGGCTGAACTATTGAACAAGAAAAATAGCCAGAATAATTGATCAGACTGAGAACAAAAAAAAACAAGAGTACTCTATTTACTATTGAGTTATGAAAGATTTTGCTGATCAGCAAACTTAGAGGTTAAAGTACTATATAATGGTTGTCAGGGAAGCATTAAACTGAAATTACTTTATGACTCAGGGTTTAGGAAATCCAAATAAGGTCCATTTTTCATTAAAGTGGGTGGGAACGCTGAGAAAATACTTACCGGGTGGGAAGGTTATGTGTTATTGTTAACCAGTTGTTTTCCTCCTAGCTTCCGGAAGTGTTCTATAGAAAGAAGACCAGAAGATAATAAGAAGACTGTGATATAAGAGATTGTGTTGTTTGTAATTCTCATTGGTTACATGGAGTAGAAAGTGTATTTTTATCTTTTATTTTGAATAAAACTTTTGAATTTTACAACCTGCATTGGTGTTTGTGGAGTTCTCCTTCAGTTGGCGGTTTGAAACAGTTTACACTGGCTGTGTGCTGCTGCTGCTGCTGGCTGTGTGCTGCTGCTGGCTGTGTGCTGCTGCTGCTGCTGGCTGTGTGCTTGTACTGCTGCTGTTGCTGGCTTTGTGCTGCTGCTGGCTGGGGGCTGCTACTGCTGCTGGCTGTGTGCTGCTGCTGGCTGGCTGTGTGCTGCTGCTGCTGTTGTGCATGCACAATCAGTGTCCCTCTCCCTCCCCATAACAGAGAATATGTGAGCTCAGCTAGTTAGGCCTCCTTTCCACTGACCGCTGATAGGCAGTGAAATGCCTCTCAAACTCTCTCAACTGCTTACTTCTGCCTGGTAAATGCTTGCTGAGGCATGAGGCTAGCTTCTGCTGCTGGTGCAGGGGAGACAGGCAGCACGCTGTGGGATTCCACTCCAAAGGAATCTATTTCAAACAAGTCAAGTGCAGGAGGCAGAGCTATTCAAGCTTTTTCCTATCTCCCTCCTTTTGACATCAAATCCACGCCCCCTGCCAGTGATTGGCCAAGTGGGCAGTGGAATTTATTGTGACAGGCTTAGCCTCAGCCCATAGTGATAGCTGCAGGCTGATGCTAGTGCCAAGCCCCGCCCAAAACATGTTACAATGGGCTCTATTCATAAAACATTTGCAGTAAAAAAATTCTTGGAGGGAAAACACCACATTGGAATTTTAGATTTTTGTGTGCTAATTCATAAAAATGTTTACACTTGCGATAATAGGTGGGGTAAATCCCCACTAAACTGGCAGTACTGGCTGAGTTGTTACATTTGCTGGCTGAGTTGATACATTTTCTCCTGCAGAGACAACTAGTATAAAGGAGGCAGCCCCAGCATCCCTTTACATGTGCATTTTTCTGCCTCTCCTCCTGAATCTGCGCTGAATCTGTCTATTAGTCTTCCTAATCAATCTATTTAATTGCTGCAGCTTAGAAACAGTTCCAGAAACTTTACACATGCAGGCTTTCTGATGTGAAATTTATCTGAAAACAGGTACCCAAGGGGTTAAAAAACACAGCCTTGGTATTCCTGAATGCCTTGTCTGCTCTCCTCTCACTGCAGCTGCCTGGGAGGTCTGTCTCTCCATTAGCTTGCCTGTCATTGCTGGCTTATGCCTTATCTAAACAGCGGGGTTTCTCTGCACACATTCCACCTGCTCTAATCTTTATGAATTAACCTTCAGTGACATGTGTTGTGATAATCTCCGCACAAGGCGGTAATTTCCCGTAGTGCACAGAAATGTCAGATTTTCATGCGGAAACAGCCTTTATGAATGCCCACTTTGCTAAATGGTCGGGAAAGTCAGCTGTTTTGAGCGGAAACTTGCGGTAAAGTTTTATGAATAGAGCCCATTATGAGTTCCCTGCTGTATGAGACAGTCCCACCCCTCAGTTTAGCCAGTTACTGCAACCCAGCCTCAGCCTTTGTCCCTCCCCTTGGCCAATAATCTCTCCAGTTTATTTTTCCCTCCGATTTGGCCCCATGAGGATGTGGTAGCGTGAGGATAGTTATGTGAGTGGCTGACTGCAGGAGCATTTCCCGGCATTGCAGAGGCTAGATTGGATGGCTAAGGAAGCCTTTGTATAGACAATGTTCTCTTTGCTGCAACTCACATTTCAATGGCAGCCCTGATAATAGAGAGGCTGCAGCTGGGATATCACACACACAGAACCTGTAACTTCAAAAATGTCCCGGGGGGGGGGGGGGGATACTTACCTCAGGAGGGGGAAGCCTCTGGATCCTATCGAGGCTCTCCCTGTCCTCCATCCCACAGTGGCTGCGCTGGGCCCACAAAACCACAAGGAAAGTCGGCTGTGGCAATATTAACCTTCCCCAGTGAAGGCGCAGTAGCAACTCTCTGCTCGGGATCAGGTGGACATAACCGATCCTGATCGGGACCACTCTACTGTGCAAGCGAATTGCGCCTGTGCAGTAGAGCAGATCCGATTGGGATTGACTATTTCCGAATGACCCAGAGCTTAGAGCCGCCACTGAGCTGGAGCCGGGAAGGTAAATATTTACATGGCTGCTGTTCGGGGACCACTAGCACTGCGAACGTGGGATGGAGGAGGATGGGGAAGCCTCAATAGGATCCAGAGGCTTCCCACTCCCATGGTAAGTACCCCCAGGAAACATTTTTTAAAGTTACAGGTCCTCTTTAAGGTGTCCATACATCAAGCAGTGATGGGCAGATTTGACCAAGGGATAGATTGCTCTCTGATCAGAGAGAGATCCATCAGCTGCCCATACACCACAGGCCGATTTCCAATCAATTTCATGCTAAAATCTTTTGAAAATGGACCCAGTGCGCAGCCTTGCCGCTGTTCCCTAGTGTGCACGTGTGCATTTATACATTACCTGTGCTGTGTCGCAGTACCCATCCAGTGTCCCAATCCACCGCTCTTCCATCACACATGCTGATGGCATATATGGGGCTGATGGGAAAAGGGGCAGGACACCGTGACACGGGACAGGTAATGTATAAACGTACACGTTTTTACAATGTGGAAACAGCTCCGGGGGTTTCATCCAGTGCTGGGCCGAAATTACGCATGAGCGTAATTACGCATCGTAATTCAATGTAAATTTACGCGTAAGCGGTATGCGTAACTTACGGTCTTACGCGTAATTATTTACGCGTAAGACCGCAAGTAGTATCGTAATTACACTGTTTACCGTAATTGCTAGGCATGCGTAATTTTACGAACACTTACGCGTAATTTTACGTGTAATTACTAACGTAAAATCTCCCATTTTCTAAGAGTAGTCAATCAGTCAACATCCTAAGCAACCAATAGTATCTTCTCCCGCCCTTCAGTATAAGCGTACGTTTTGACGCATACGAATGATATGTACGCAATAACTGTCACATTGACGGCTATTGCGTACATATCGTCCGCATGCGTCAAAAAATACGCATTAATGGGTATTACGGCACTACGCGTAACATCGTAGTGTAAGCGCCTTCATTACAGTATCCTTACGCGTAATTGCGTAAGTTTACGCGTAATTACAGTGATGTACCGTAGATAATTTCCTACGCCGTAACCGTAATTGCGTAATGCGTAATAGCGTAAAATTACGCGTAATGATCCGTAAGCGTAGATTTTTCCATTACGAACAGCACTGGTTTCATCGCTCTTTGTTACTGCCGCGCACCCGATCAAGGAAGTTGGCTCTACACCTTGCAGCTTGTCTGACCAATTCATGCACCAATTTCAGGACCAAATGAATCGCATCATCGATCGGGCGTGCACTTGGCAGCACCGATTTCCGTGCGATTTGATTATAATTGAATCGGATGATCGATTGGCCACCAAGTCCCCTAATGTATGGCCACCTTTATGGATTATCGATAAATATATGGTAACATTTGTAACAGTCATGGATCCATTGTTAAAACTGTTGTAGTCACATTGGTTTATTTTGGAGGGAAACCGTTGCCAGATCATGTGTATGTTGGAGGGAATCTGCCAGATTACGTGCATTTTGTGTGAAATGCTGTCAGATTATGTATATATTTGGGGGAAACACTATGGCGGTGCTCAAACTTCCTCCGTAGGAGCACCTGCATGGCTGCTAAGGTCATGTATGTTTGGTACCACTCATGACCAAGCCCATGTTCTTTTGCATTGCCACACCCATTTTGCAGCTGCATGGGGTGTCACTCTTCTCCTGTCACTACCTCTGGCTGCAGCTGTGCCATCACTCCTCTCCTGTCACTACCACTGGCTGCAAGTGAGCCGTCACTCCTCTCCTGTCACTACCTCTGGCTGCAGCTGTACTGTCACTTTTCTCCTGTCACTACCTCTGGCTGCAGCTGTGCCGTCACTCTTCTCCTGTCACTACCTCTGGCTGCAGCAGTGCCGTCACTCCTCTCCTGTCACTACCACTGGCTGCAAGTGAGCCGTCACTCCTCTCCTGTCACTACCTCTGGCTGCCGCTGTACTGTCACTCCTCTCCTGTCACTACCTCTGGCTGCAGTTATGCTATCACTCCTCTCCTGTCACTACCTCTGGCTGCAGCTGTGCAGTCACTCCTCTCCTGTCACTACCTCTGGCTGTCACTACCTCTGGCTGCAGCTGTGCCATCACTCCTCTCATGTCAGTACCTCTGGCTGCAGCTGTGCCATCACTCCTCTCATGTCACTACCTCTGGCTGCAGCTGTGCCATCACTCATCTCCTGTCACTACCTCTGGCTGCAGGTTTGCCGTCACTCCTCTCCTGTCACTACCTCTGGCTGCAGCTGTGCAGTCATTCCTCTCCTGTCACTACCTATGGCTGCAGCTATGCCGTCACTCCTCTCCTGTCACTACCTCAGGCTGCAGGTAAGCCGCCACTCTTCTCCTATCACCACCTCTGGCTGCAGCTGTGCCGTCACTCCTCTCCTTTCACTACCTCTGGCTGCAGCTGTGCCGTCACTCCTCTCCTTTCAATACTTCTGGCTCCAGCTGTGCTCTCACTCCTCTCCCATCACTACCTCTTTCTGCGGCTGTGCCGTCACTCCTCTCCTGTCACTACCTTTGGCTGCAGCTGTGCCGTCACTCCTCTCCTGTCACGATATCTGGCTACAGCTGTGCAGTCACTCCTCTCCTGTCACTACCTCTGGCTGCAGGTGTGCTGTCACTATATCTGGCTACAGCTGTGCTGTCACTCCTCTCCTCTCTCTCACAGTGTGTGAGTGTGAGTGTGTGTGTGAGTGTGTGTGAGTGTGAGAGAGTGTGAGAGAGTGTGAGTGTGTGTGAGTGTGAGTGTGTGAGAGAGTGTGAGTGTGTGTGTGAGTGTGAGTGTGAGAGAGTGTGAGAGAGTGTGAGTGTGAGAGAGTGTGAGTGTGAGAGAGTGTGAGTGTGAGAGAGTGTGAGTGTGAGTGTGAGAGAGTGTGAGTGTGAGTGTGAGAGAGTGTGAGTGTGAGTGTGAGTGTGTGTGTGTGTGTGTCTCCTCATGGTTGGTGGTCTGTGGGGCAGAGGGTGGCTGTGTGCTTTTTTTTTAAGTGAGAATGGGCTTCTGAAAATTGACTATTTGGGTTTGTGAGACGTGCAATTGGTGGCACTATTAGTTGCTTGGAGAGGGATCGTTCCTATGACAGTATCCTTTGTGTGTGGTGGGCCTGCTGTATGTGATTATTGCTAACAACAATGTGGGGGAGGGCAAGCTTTCTTTATAACTGATACAAAGGCTTTTGTCTTGTCACAGATTGCCCAGAGGAGCCGATAGTCGTATCCCTTGGAGTGCCTTCAATGTTTCAAGTAATCAACTGTAAATACCTATATACATATTGTACATTTACATAGAGTTTGCCGCTAAAGCAGAATTGCAAACACTGTGCACGCTATGCTGTGGTACTGCTTCTACCATGCGCTGGCAACTTGCGCTCACAACTTACTACCGTCCACGGGTCAAGTGGCTTACTGACGCAATCCAAACCCACTTTGATTGGCCTAATAGGCTGCCTGTCCAGTTTTCAGACAGGGCCAATCAAAGTGCTGGGATCACGTCCATTATAGCAACTGGACCTGCAGGGGTATCAGTGAATAATGGCGCACAGTGCCTATGCATAGAAATGGCGCCGCATTAAAAAGATACGCTTATCGCTATTTATCGTTAGTACTGCATAATAATGGCGCACAGGGAAAAAAGAAGAAAAACGGCACACACTAACGTTATTTATCAATAGTGGCACACACTAACGTTATTTATCAATAGTGGCACACACTAACGTTATTTATCAATAGTGGCACACACTAACGTTATTTATCAATAGCGCCCTACATAAGCCAAACTGCAGAAGTTATTAAACTGCAAAATGATGAATGGATTTAATGTAACACTGTCAAGGTTAGGGTTAGGCACCACCAGGGGGGTCTTAGGGTTAGGCACCACCAGGGGGGTGGTTAGGGTTAGGCACCACCAGGGGGGTGGTTAGGGTTAGGCACCACCAGGGGGTGGTTAGGGTTAGGCACCACCAGGGGGGTGGTTAGGGTTAGGCACCACTGGGGGTGGTTAGGGTTAGGCACCACCAGGGGGGTGGTTAGGGTTAGGCACCACCAGGGGGGTGGTTAGGGTTAGGCACCACCAGGGGGGTGGTTAGGGTTAGGCACCACCGGGGGGTTAGGGTTAGGCACCACCAGAGGGGGGGGGTTAGGGTTAGGCACCACCAGGGGGGGGGGGGGTTAGGGTTAGGCACCACCGGGGGGTTTAGGGGTTAGGGATAGGTACAGAGAGGGTTCTGTGTGTTAACGCTAAATAACAATAAGGCTTTAACGCCAAATAACAATAAGGCTTTAACGCTAAATAACAATAAGGCTTTAACGTTAAATAGCGATAAGCGGCAAACGGATTAGCGGCAACACTGTGCGCCATTATTCACAGGCGCCATTTTCAGATGGATGCCCTGCAGGGGCTCATGGTGTATTTAGTGGAGCGGCTAATCGTCAGAAGGAGCGTATGAAAGTTACCAGCACAATGTTAGAGGCCCTACCGCAGCATTGCGTGTGATGTTTTTATGCTCCTGTCATTTTGGCTGCGCTGCTTCCGCTTCGCAGGTCGATAAATCAACCTCAGTGCCTCACCCAAGACAATTGTATTACTTGTTTGTTTTGCTTGTAAATATGGTTTTTTTTTCCCAACAGGTCAAGTTTCATTTATTCATATCGTTCTTAGATGTTTTTAAAAAGTTGTACAATTTTTTTTTTAGATGTACACTTATAGATTTCATTTTTACCTTACAAAGAAACCCCTTTGGCTTTGTTCTCCTTTGCAGCAGCCCATTTTCATCAGAGCACAAGTCCGTCTTTAGCCTACATTTCTCCCAGGGCGATGATGTAAAAACCGTGGCCTCCTCTCCCGCCACCCACCCACACCTAACAGTTTTGCTCTTTTCATGTTCAATATTGTTCTTCCAGCAATGTTACTGCCGCACAATCCATAGGATTTTATTTATCATTCTAATTAGAAATCTTGTGGAAAGAGACCAAATTTTTAATAAAACAAATCGATAGGATGGGGCACAAAAATTTAAGATTTCAATTAAGGGTTGACAAAGGTGGCGGTTTTCCAATTGGAAAATCTAAAAGTGTATATTCAAATTTAAACAACAAATAAGACAATTGAAACAGCCATTAGTGGATCGCCCAGGGCCGGCCCGCCCATGAGGCGGGGTGAAACTTTTGCCTCAGGCGGCACTTCTGGGGGGGCGGCACCTGCCCCGTGGGTGTGGGGGGGCCGCCTGAGCTGGAGGGGATAGCGGGCAGGAAGGGGGTATTGGGCCTAGCAGCGGGGAGGGAGGTCGGACCCCCCCCCCACACCTGGATCCCCCGTCCTCCGCTCCCCTCCAGCTTTAAAGAGTTACGTCGCTGGCTGCATTGTAAGAGGCAACGGGCGGGGATCACTCACCTCTTCCTCGTTCCAGCGTGCGCTCCACTGACGTAACTTCCTGCTACGCCGCAGGAAGTGTCGTCAGTGGAGCGCACGCTTAAAGGAGAACTGTAGTGAGAGGTATATGGAGGCTGCCATATTTATTTCCTTTTAAGCAATACCAGTTGCCTGGCTATTCAGCTAATCCTCTGCCTCTAATACTTTCAGCCATAGGCCCTGAACAAGCATGCAGCAGATCAGGTGTTTCTGACAAATTTAGACAGATATGACAAGATTAGCTGCATGCTTGTTTCTGGTGTGATTCAGACACTTCTTTAGGCAAATAGACCATCAGGGCTGCCAGGCAACTGGTATTGCTTAAAAGGAAATAAATATGGCAGCCTCCATATCCCTCTCACTACAGTTCTCCTTTAATGAGGAAAGGTGAGTGATCCCCACCCGTTGCCTCTTACAATGCAGCCAGCGACGTAACTCTTTAAAGCTGGAGGGGAGCGGAGGACGGGGGACCCAGGTGAGGGGGGGGGATCCGACCCCCCTTCCTGCCGCTAGGCCCAATACCCCCTTCCTGCCAGCTTTTCCCTCCAGCTCTGGCAGCCCCCCCACACTCACGGCCTGGGGGGGGGGGGGGGCGATTTCTTTCAAGATTGCCTCAGGCGGCAAAAAGTCTAGGGCCGGGCCTGGGATTGCCTAACAGGGATCAGAAAGGATTTTTTCCCCCATGCTATACTTCTATTGTCCTTTTAGTGTGTCATGGGTTTTTTCGCCTTTCTCTGGTTCAATTCTTATTTTTTTTTCTTTTTTTTGAGGGTTTCCATATTTGTCTATTAAATTTTCCAAATTACATTGTAATGACATGTTAGATGGTTTGTGTTAGTGTTCTGAATAAATCTATTACAAAACCCTCAAAATCTGTGTTTCTGTGTAAATTTGATCACAACATGAATATAATGGAGATATATATATATATATACAGTAATTCTAGATATATACAGTACATTCTAGATATATAGATATTTAGAATGTACTGTATTTTCCGCCTATAAGACGCACTTTTCTACAACAAAAATGGGGAGAAAAAGTCCCTGCGTCTTATACGGCAAAGGCAGGGAATCCCCGAATTCTGAACGCCCGCCGATACGAACTGCTGCCCCGTCGGGGATTCCCTGCCTGTGTGCGTCCTCGTCTCCTCCTCCTGTCTAACCACCTGTCACTTCTGTCCTCGCCATGGTCCTCCTGTCCGCCAGCGGTGAAATCAGCTGCAGCGGTAGCATATAGGCAGCCCCGGGTCCTCACAGCTAGGGAAGAACGGAGAACAGGGGCCAGCAGGACATGGAGCGGGACAGTGGAACAGAACACAGAGCAGGGGACAGCAGGACAGCACTAAATAGGTGAGCTTCGGGCCTTGGCCAGCCACATGTAGTCAGAACGCGTTCTGGCCGGCCAAAGTCCGAAATTGTGCAGCATTTTGTACATTGGCCGCATCAGGCAGCCACTTCGCATTGTGACCGGCCAGAACTTGAAGTGGCCAGACTTCGGGTTCTGGCCGTAAACATATATAAAAGAATCCGGTGTACACATCATATATACAGTCACAATCAGATATGTTTATCTTACTTTAAAAATATGGGGACTGCTTTATTGAAGCAGGACAAGTAACTATTTTTTGATTGGTTTATTTCATTTTTGTGGGCTATACACAGCTATTGCTGTATATATAATTTATGATGACTATTATCTGAGAAATAGAACATTTTATCATATTTTCTATTTTAATTACAGTTTAAATTCATTAGGCATCTGAGTCGGTGCATTCTACTTCGCGTATTGGAAAACCAACAGTATTTAAAAATGATAATACAAATAAAGCTTGACTTTTTATTAGGAAGTAAATATTTAACACAATTAGTAATCAAGCATTTCAGCCGCATCAGAATCGTTGCCATAATAAAACCCCTTGTAAATTCCCTGAGGGTCTGGAAAAGTATTTCGCACACTTTTTACGGTGCAAGATGGGATTGGACGCCTCCTCCCTTTCCCAAGATAGCCATAAATCCAACGATATGCGGTTCTATGGAGTTTTCTGAAAAATAAAAAATTGTAGTTAATGAAGAGTACACTTCTTTATAGATTAGAAGAGAACTGTAAAGGTAGCCATACACTGGTCGATTTGCCATTAGATCGACCAACTGACAGATCCTATCTGATCGATTCTGATCAGAGAGGGATCGAATGGCTGCCTATACTGCAAACAGAGTGTGAATCGATTTCAGCCTGAAACCGATCATAATCTGTTGAGCTGCTCCTGCTGCCCGTCTCCCCCCCCCCCCCGTATATATTACCTGAAGCTGGCTCCGGGTCCTGTTCTCCGCGCTGCACCGCATCCCAGCATCCCGCACCGCATCCCAGCGTACACTGTGTCACTCCGTGACCAGGAAGTTCAAATACAGCACCCTCTATTTGAACTTCCTGGTCACTGGAGTGACACAGGAAGTTAAGCTGGCCATACACTGTACGCTGGGATGGAGCAGGAACAGAGTGGTGCAGCGTGGAGAAGATGCCCGGGAGCCAGCGTCAGGTAATGTATACCTGTATCGGATCGGCCGCCGCTAGCGACGCGCTCCCTACCCGTGGGCGATCGACGGTAATTTCCCGCACGCCGCGATTGATGGACCGATCTGATTTCGGGAGGAAATCGGGTCGGCGGGTGCATTTAGCGCGAACGATTGGCAGCAGATTCGATCCCAGTGATCGAATCTGCTGTCGAACAGCGACAAATCGGGCCAGTGTATGGCCAGCTTAAGGATAGAGATTAGTTACCTGTGATATACATCGGCAGGAGGATGAGTTGTATTGTTCGGATGAGTCCTAAAAAGAGCTTCCACAATAATTGGGTTTGTGCAAAGTAGAGTGGGGCCGAACCTCCGATTTTAGGTTCGCGAACTTCCGCGTAAGGTTCGATTCGCGGAAAAGTTCGCGAACCGCAATAGACTTCAATGGGGATGCAAACTTGGGGAAAAAAAAATTATGCTGGCCACAAAAGTGATGGAAAAGATGTTTCAAGGGGTCTAACACCTGGACCCCCAGGTGGAGGAGTGGGATACATGCCAAAAGTCCCCGGGAAAAATCTGGATTTGACGCAAAGCAGCTTGTTAAGGGCAGAAAATCACATTGAATGCTAAATGACAGGCCTAAAGTGCTTTAAAACGTCTTGCATGTGTATACATCAATCAGGTAGTGTAATTAAGGTACTGCTTCACACTGACACTAGAGATGGGCCGAACCTCCGATTTTAGGTTCGCGAACTTTTGGTTCGCGTTAAAGTTCGCGAACCGCAATAGACTTCAATGGGGATGCGAACTTTGAAAAAAAAAAATAATTATGCTGGCCACAAAACTGATGGAAAAGATGTTTCAAGGGGTCTAACACCTGGAGGGGGGCATAGCGGAGTGGGATACATGCCAAAAGTCCCGGGGGAAAATCTGGATTTGACGCAAAGCAGCGTTTTAAGGGCAGAAATCACATTGAATGCTAAATGACAGGCCTAAAGTGCTTTAAAACATCTTGCATGTGTATACATCAATCAGGTATGGTAATTAAGGTACTGCTTCACACTGACACACCAAACTCACTGTGTAACGCACCGCAAACAGCTGTTTGTGTAGTGATGGCCGTGCTGGACTGGTGCGCACCATGGCGAGAGTGCAGGTTTTGGTGGCTTTACAGCCCATATGGTCGCCTGGCTGATGTAGCTGAATGACAGAACAGTGACTGTCCAGCTGATCAAATTTGGTCTGACCACAATGAAGCAACGACCTTATCTTTTGTGTGCCCCCCGAGACACTCATCTAGACGCCGGTCATTGCTTCATTGTGATACGCAAGCCCCTTCACCACGGCAAGGTAATGATCACGAAGGGGAATGGGCGCATGTACATGCCTTTTCTTTTGTTGTTGCAGCTGCCCGCATTGCAGCCAGAAAAATTAGGCAGTCATGTACACGCACCAGAAAAATTATTACAGCGGCCGCTGCTAGCAGCGGCCTAAAAAATTCAGCAATCCGCCTGGAGTCCCGGACCCTGTTGGTGGTGGCGGAGAAGGTAGTCAAGCGGCCTGCAGGCAGACATGCTGTGTGGAGGGACTGGGAGCGACTTAGTCTTCTTGGGGCAGCCCAGGCAGCCAGTCACACGGCGTGCAGGCAGAGATGCTGTGTGTGCGGGGACTGACTTAGTCTTGGGGCGGGCAGCAGCCCTCCGGGATCCATGCCTCATTCATTTTGATAAAGGTGAGGTACTTAACACTTTTGTGATTTAGGCGACTTCTCTTCTCTGTGACAATGCCTCCAGCTGCGCTGAAGGTCCTTTCTGACAGGACGCTTGCGGCACGGCAGGAGAGAAGTTGGATGGCAAATTGGGACAGCTCTGGCCACAGGTCAAGCCTGCGCACCCAGTAGTTCAAGGGTTCCTCATCGCTGTTCACAGCAGTGTCTACATCCACACTTAAGGCCAGGTAGTCGGCTACCTGCCGTTCCAGGCGTTGGTGGAGGGTGGATCCGGAAGGGCTACGGCGAGGCGTTGGACTAAAGAACGTCCGCATGTCTGACATCACCATGAGATCGCTGGAGCGTCCTGTCTTTGACTGCATGGACACGGGAGGAGGATTAGTGGCAGTGGTACCTTGCTGGCGTTGTGCTGTCACATCACCCTTAAAGGCATTGTAAAGCATAGTTGACAGCTTGTTCTGCATGTGCTGCATCCTTTCCACCTTCAGGTGAGTTGGTAACAGGTCCGCCACTTTGTGCCTGTACCGAGGGTCTAGTAGTGTGGCCACCCAGTACAGCTCATTCCCCTTGAGGTTTTTTATACGGGGGTCCCTCAACAGGCAGGACAGCATAAAAGAGGACATCTGCACAAAGTCGGATCCAGATGTACCATCCATCTCCTCTTGCTCTTCCTCAGTGACGTCACGTAAGTCAACCTCCTCCCCCAGCCGCGAACAATACCACGGGAAGGTTGAGCAGCACAAGCCCCCTGTGACGCCTGCTGCGGTTGTTCTCCTGCCGCCGTCCCCTCCTCCTCCACCCCCAAAGAAACACCTTGCTCATCATCCTCTGAGTCTGACTCGTCTTCTGCACACGACTTCTCTTCTTCCTCCTCCTCCCCCCTCTGTGCTGCCGCAGGTGTTGAGGAAACAGCTGGGTCTGATGAAAATTGGTCCCATGCCTGTTCCTGCCGTAACTGTTCCTGGTCACGCTCATTCGCAGCTTCATCTGCCACTCTACGCACAGCACGCTCCAAGAAGTAAGCGTAGGGAATCAAGTCGCTGATGGTGCCTTCACTGCGGCTCACCAGGTTGGTCACCTCCTCAAACGGCCGCATGAGCCTGCATGCATTTCTCATCAGTGTCCAGTTGTCGGGCCAGAACATCCCCATCTTCCCAGACTGTTTCATTCTACTGTAGTTGTAGAGGTACTGGGTGACGGCTTTCTTCTGTTCTAGCAGGCGGGAGAACATGAGCAGGGTCGAATTCCAGCGAGTCGGGCTATCGCAAATCAGGCGTCTCACCGGCAAGTTGTTTTTCCGCTGAATTTCCGCAAAGCGTGCCATGGCTGTGTAAGACCGCCTCAAATGCCCACTGAACTTCCTGGCCTGCTTCAGGACATCCGCTAAGCCAGGGCAGGGCCGGGCCAAGGCATAGGCTGGAGAGGCTCCAGCCTCGGGGCGCAGTGTAGGAGTGGGCGCACAATTCATTCAGCTGTCATTCCTAATTGTTTTTAAAGCAGAAAGAAATAAGAAAAGGGAATACATAGCAGTGACTGCAAGCCAGATAACTAGAGATTAAGGTGTTGGGGAGGTTGTGGCCCCTGTGGCACCTCTTAGTGTATTAGCAATGAGTGTGTGACAGCTGGGGTGGGAGGGATGGAGGGGCGCACTTTGGTGTCTCAGCCTTGGGTGCTGGAGGACCTTGTCCTGCCTCTGAGCCAGGGTACTTTGACACAAATCTTTGAACAACTAGATTCTTGACATGTGCCATGCAGGGTATGTGTGTCAGCTTCCCCATATGCAAAGCGGCAAGCAGATTGCTGCCGTTGTCACACACCACGTTGCCTATCTCCAGGTGGTGCGGGGTCAGCCACTCATCCACCTGTTTCTTAAAAGCAGCCAGGAGAGCTGCTCCAGTGTGACTCTCCGCTTTGAGGCAAGACATGTCTAAGATGGCGTGACACCGTCGTACCTGGCATGCAGCATAGGCTCAGCGGAGCTGGGGCTGTGTAGCTGGAGAGGAGAACTGCCACTCAGCCAAGGAGGAGGAGGACAGCGAAGAGCATGTAGCAGGAGGAGAGGAGGTGGCAGGAGGCCTGCCTGCAAGCCGCGGAGGTGTCACAATTTGGTCCGCTGCGCCCTGCTTGCCATCGTTCACCAGGTTGACCCAATGGGCTGTGTACGTAATGTAGCGGCCCTGCCCGTGCTTGGGAGACCAGGCATCCGTGGTCAGGTGTACCCTTGACCCAACGCTCTTCGCAAGAGATGACACCACTTGCCTCTCAACTTCACGGTGCAGTTGGGGTATGGCCTTTCTCGAAAAATAAGTGCGGCCTGGCATCTTCCACTGCGGTGTCTCGATGGCCACAAATTTACGGAAGGCCTCAGAGTCCACCAGCCGGTATGGTAACAGCTGGCGAGCTAACAGTTCCGCCACGCCAGCTGTCAGACGCCGGGCAAGGGGGTGACTGGCCGAAATTGGCTTCTTCCGCTCAAACATTTCCTTCACGGACACCTGACTGCTGCTGTGGGCAGAGGAGCAGGAAGCGCTCAAGGGCAGAGGCGGAGTGGAGGAGGGTGCCTGTGAAGGTGCAAGGGAGAAAGCGGCAGAAGCAGATGATGCACCTGAAGGAGGAAGAGGAGAAGGAGGGCGACTTCTTTTGTGTGCTGCTGCTGCTTTTGCTCAGGTGGCCATCCCATTGCTGTTTGTGCCTTTTCTCCAGGTGCCTTCGTAAGGCACTTGTCCCTACGTGAGTGTTGGCCTTTCCACGGCTCAATTTTTGTTGGCAGAGCGAACAGATGGCTTTGCTCCGATCTGAGGCACACACATTAAAAAATTTCCACACCGCTGAGCCACCCTGGGATGTGGGCACTATGGGGACCTCAGCAGCTGATGCTGAAGGGCAAGTTGGCTGGCGGTACATAGGTGGCGATACATGGTGCCGGACACTGCCACCAGCTGTTTCTGACGAAGAGCTGCCCCAGCTTCTTTCAGCAACTTCTCTCATCCTACTACTCTCTGACTCCCCCTCTGAACTGTCCCCCTCTTCATCTCCTCTATTGGGAACATACAGAGGATCCGTATCATCGTAATCATCCTGCCCAGCTTCGCTTGCCTCAGAAAAATCCAAACATGCACCATCAGTAGGTCCTTCATCCTCCTTACATGTTACATCCATAGTGTTGCTGCATAACTCAGACATATGAGCTGGTGAAAATTCATCTGGCTGTAACAATGGCTGTGCATCAGTGATTTCACCACTAAATAATTCTTGCGAAGTGTCAAATGCAGCGGAAGTGGTGCTAGTAGTAGCGCTGGTGGCTGAGCAAGATGAGGTGTTCTGTGTCGCTAAACACTTAACCACGTCCTGACAATCTTGGGAGGTGATGGGACGTGCCTTCTTCCGAGCACTGTACTGTGGGCCAGGTCCACACGAAATTACATTTACACGACCTCGCACAGACCTGCCGGGTGGCCTTCCTCTGGCTCTGGCACTACCTCTTCCTCTACCTGTTTTGTCCATATCGGGTATGCACGGAGTGGTATATCACTCTGCGTGCACTTACGTAGGTAGGTGGGTTCACTTAACTGCACAGGTATGCGCACTGATGCGGTGGGTTCACTGAACAGAACAGGTATACAGTGGCGGGTTCACAGAACAGAACAGGTATACAGTGGCGGGTTCACAGAACAGAACAGGTATACAGTGGCGGGTTCACTGAACAGAACAGGTATGCAGTGGTGGGTTCACTGAACAGGTATGCAGTGGTGGGTTCACTGAACAGGTATGCAGTGGTGGGTTCACTGAACAGGTATGCAGTGGTGGGTTCACTGAACAGGTATGCAGTGGTGGGTTCACTGAAAAGGTATGCAGTGGTGGGTTCACTGAACAGGTATGCAGTGGTGGGTTCACTGAACAGGTATGCAGTGGTGGGTTCACTGAACATGTATGCAGTGGTGGGTTCACTGAACAGGTATGCAGTGGTGGGTTCACTGAACAGGTATGCAGTGGTGGGTTCACTGAACAGGTATGCAGGTATCCAGTGGGCTCACTGAACAGAACAGGTATGGTGGGGCTCACTGAACAGAACAGGTATGCAGCCAGGAACAAGCTAAGCCTAACTAATCTTTCCCTATGAGAGACAGTCTGCAGCAGCTCGCCCTACTCTCACTAACGCAGGCACACGAGTGAGCTTAATGGCTGCCGCTGCCTGCCTTTTATTAGGGGGGGGGAGGGGGGGGGAGTGGCTCCAGGGGCTAGTGTAGCCTAATTGGCTACACTGGGCCTGCTGACTGTGATGTAGAGGGTCAAAGTTGACCCTCATGGTGCATTATGGGGCGAACCGAACTTCGCAAAACTTCGCCTGCGGGACGTGAACGCGAACCACTGAAGTTCGCATGGAACCGTTCGCAGGCGAACTGTTCGGCCCAACTCTAGGGCAAAGGTGATTAAAGTCTAGAATTTGTGCAATACATTGTAAGTCATCAGGTATGAAAGACTTGATGTCCTCGGCATCCTGGCAGCAGATGCTTTCTATTTCCGTTGGCATGGAAATACAGTTTCCACATAAACACCAGTTGCTGTTCCTAATTCTACCTGTAACTGGTGCATAGTCAGATGTTGATGCCGCTGACCCTTCATTGTCTGTCTGTAAGGGCCTTCTTGGATTGAATGGGAAGCTGCAATCTTCATCAAAACATGGGAAAGTAGCGTAGATCTCGTCCATAACCATTTGTGTCTAAATTAAGAAAATACAAACATTACACTCTATAAAAGTACTAAAATTGATATAGACTTTGCAAATTATAAAAATAGCAAAATAATTAAACGGGTATAAAAATACTGTTTGTGGCCAACAAGATCCTTCCATTCATTCAGGTTTCCGAAGCAATTGAATTACCTTTCTAAACTACTATACATTTTTTCAACCACAATTGTCATTTTCACTAAATTAGGATCTCTTCTGCTCCATGCTTGTGGTGCGTTTCTACTGTTTGGCGAAGGGTTAAGGGCGCTGCCACATGACATATTTTACTATTCAGTTATCGAATTGCATTTATTTCCCCATTGCAAGTACACCGGGCCATCACAAGGCCACCCTCATCAGTGGTGCGTTGTTTATTTCACTTTACAATTGCAGTGTCTGATGCAGTGTTGCTGTGTTTGTCAAGTCAATGGGAGTGCACGCAACTCGCATTGCAAACATAGTGTTATGCGATTTGTACTGCGATTTCACATTGAGAACATTTTACATCAAACTTTGCATGTCAGGAAACACAATAGTGCACACAGATCAAACATGAAACTCACTGTGAAACATGCACTTGTCAGGAGCTGCTATCACAATGTCATTCTATGTCATCATGACATCACTAACGCAGAGCTAGTGATAGGCCCACTGCACCTGATGGGGTGCTGGCAGGCAGAAGGATACTTTCCAAGCCTCCAGTAACATCTAGCAGCCTTTCTCTAACTCCTCGTGGTGTCTTTATCAGGTTCCAGCATCCAAGTACATAAGCTGGCCTGTCACCTGACCCAATGCGGGTCATGTGCGGGAGAAGATGGAAATATGCTTGCAAGGAGATACATACAGGCTGCTACTAGATGTCACTGTATGATCAGTGACTATTTCAGGGTGATTTTTTTTTTCTTGGATGCTCAAGCAACTGGCATGCACATATATCTTTCATCAGGCTATCCCTGCTTATGCCAGATGCTCGGAACTCTACTGTATTATACAAAGTAAACTTACCCTTTGTGCTCTCTCCTCAGCAATCATTTCTGAATCCACATATTCCGGTCATCCTGCTGCTTGGAATTCAGTCTGAAAAAAGATTATGTAATAAAAAAATTAAATAAAAAAGTATATTGATTGATAGAGATACATACATTCATGTGTATTTAAACATACTGTCACATGAGCCAGGACCAAATGGATTGGGAAACATTTAGGGGTCCCCAAAGTATATCCTCTGATTCACTGGCCAACCCATGCCTTGGAGAAGCATGCATGGGTTGGAAAGGAATAGACTTCCACATTACAAACAGTGGCTCCGGGCTGTCTTGGACTTATGGCCCATACTCACGGGCTACAATTGTCACCGCAACCACGTGGCACACGTGTTGCGGCAACAGGTCACCCATAAGCATGGCGTGCGCCCCCCCCCCCCCGAAGCATCACTGTTGACGCCAGGCGATTGGCGCGGTCAATCGCCTAGCGACAGTTGGCGCCGCAACTGTCGCTAGTCCGCGTGTGTATGCTGACTAGCGACAGAAACCTAATAGCCGGAGCACTGAGTTTCTGGCGGGGGGGGGGTGGAGGAACGTCGGCGACAGCTTCCGCCGCATCACTGATCCCTCTTCCGTGGTATGTATGCGGAGGTACCTGGCGACGAGCTGTCGCCGAACTGTCGCACACACGTTTCCGTGTGCTAGCGACAATCTACAAAAGTAGCCTGTGAGTATGGGCCATTACTTAGCCCTGTGATGTCACAGGCCCTTGGAAGGTGCCAACATGGCTGGAGACATTTAACACCTTGAGAGACAGTGTGTCTCTAAAAGACTATAGGTCCAGGAAGATTATCACCTGATTTAATTATCTCTGTGGGGAGCCGTTGTAAAGTGTACAGTAGTGTATTCCAGGTGCTGAACCTTATTGTGTACAGATAGATAAGATAAACTGTTTAAAAGATAAACTGGTTGGGATGGACAATCCTTCCCAAAGGTGGGGGCTCTGCTGTTGTGTATAAAATGTCTTGTTTGACTGAATAAAGGGAGTTACTGTTTGGAATCACAGAAGTTCAGAAGTGCTGTCTCTTGCTTCTGTGCTGGCTTGCTTAAAGTGAACCTAAAGCCTGGAAAAAATGAGATTAACTCACCTGGGGCTTCCCTCAGCCCCCTGCAGCCGATCGGTGCCCTCGCAGCCCCACTCTGACGCTCCAGGACCCGCCGATGAACACTTCCGGTTTGGCCGTCACCGGCCGACAGGCATGGGAACGTGAGTGATTGTTCGCGTTCCCAGCCTGTATATCGCCCCCTATGCTGCTATTGTGGCCAGGAGGGAACGCGAACAATCACTCGCATTCCCATGCCTGTCGGCCGATGACGGCCAAACCGGAAGTGTTCGCCGGCGGGTCCTGGAGCGTCAGAGCGGGGCTGCGAGGGCACCGATCGGCTGCAGGGGGCTGAGGGAAGCCCCAGGTGAGTTAATCTCATTTTTTTCCAGGCTTTAGGTTCACTTTAATGACATTGGTTCTGCCCAATGCATAGGTTTATCCCAGTACCGTCCTGCAGCTGAGTTAGTTCCTGAGGTTCTGGTAGCGTTGACTTGACGGAGTGGCCCGGGTCGTGGTCTAGCAAGCGGTTCCGTCACACATACCTCTTCCAGGATGGAACATTCATCAGAACTTTCTTCCACTTCTGTGTGGATACTACTCATGTGTAAAATCTTCAGACTCACTGGAAGTGTATGACTCATCCAGATTTACTAGATATCCAAGAGTTTCTGATTCACATTCAGTACTGGAACTTGACATTTTGAACCTATTGGATGATAATCTTACACGATTATAGATTTTTTTTTTTTTTAAATTATTATCATTTTTCAAAAACCAGTAATTATATGCCCCGAACTACAAAGATAAGTAACATATATGGCATGTTAGTACAATGTGTTTCTCAAACACCTGCTTGATAGTCAAACACAGTACACTATTTTCCACTCACCAGTTGGGCTAATTTGACACTGGGCTATTTTTATTCAGAGAACAGGGTTACAGTGTAGGTAGAAAAGGCATATTGAGTGCGTTGTGCACACCAATACATGCCAATGCAAAGGATACATGTCAATGCATACTACGCCACCATGGGCAGCATGGTGGCATAGTGATTAGCGCTCTTGCCTTGCAACGCTGGGTCCCTGGTTCAAATCCCAGCCAGGTAAACATCTGCAAGGAGTTTGTATGTTCTCCCGTGTCTGTGTGGGTTTCCTCCGGGCACTCTGGTTTCCTCCAGCACCCCAAAACATACAGAGAAGTTATTTGGCTTCCCCCTAAATTGGGCCTAGACTACAATACCTATATACTACACGATCGATGCATAGACATAGGACTATGGTAGGGATTAGATTGTGAGCTTCTCTGAGGGACAGTTAGTGACAAGACTATATACTCTGTACAGCGCTGTGGAAGATGTCAGCACTATAGAAATACTAAATAATAATAATGCTACTGTAAAGGCTTCTGCAGGCAGTGGATGCACCTGCACAGCCCACGTGCTTGGTACTAGCGCTTGACTGCCCCCAGAGTCTCACATCTGAGCGTGGCCGCAGCCAGGCTCAAGTGTAACAAGTTGTGGTCCTCTGCTGCCAGGTTACTTCACCACTTGACACGCGTGGTGCTACAACCGTTGCCATATGGCTGTATTTACATTGAAAGGCAGAGACTAGCAGAGACGGAACTAGACTACAGGTTATCAACCTGTTCTAGTCATATGGTGGAGGGCTGGTGGCACCAACAGAGCACCACAAGAGTGATGTTATGTGGGGGCTGGATAGTGGGGAGAACCAGGGCAGATAGTCCCCCAGTATATGTAGCCACGCATGGGAGCCCCCAGTATAGGTTAGCCAGGGATAGGTGCTCCTGGAGGATGTAGCAGTAGGTGAGCGTGGGCACAGAGCAGTTACAAATCACCTTCCGGCATGCACACTTTTTTTTATTATTATTATTATTATTATTATTATTATTATTAATTGTATTTATATAGCGCCAGCATATTACGCTGCGCTGCACAAAAGATAAAAGGGTTAACATACAAGGTAGGACATACAGGAAACTCACAACAAAACAAGATCATGCAAATGATTTGATAATACAGTGTCATAGGTCAAAATAGAGACTGTTCTAGTCCACAAGAGGGGTGATTGTCAGTAAGATTGCATAATCAAGCTGGAAACACTAAGGGAGATGGCCCTGCCAGAGGCTTACAATCTAAAGGGTGGGGGTGGAGACAATAGGTGCATCTGTTGAGAGGGTGTCTAACAGAACATATTATGGTGCTGGTGTAGGGGGGTATGCGAGCATGAAAGGGTGAGTCTTGAGAGCTTGTGTGAAGGTATTAAAGGTGGGGGCGAGTCCGGTGGCTGGAGGGAGCGAGTTCCAGAGAGCAGCTTATTGCGGGTGGACCTGGCATTCCAGAGGCCACAGGAAACACGGAGCGAATGCCTAGGGGTAGGATGGATAGGAATAAGGTTATGCCGAGGGGGTGTGTGGGTAGAGTTTGGGGGGGGGGGGAGGGAAGAGAGGTGCATGGGGGTTGAGGGCCAAAAGGGAGTCTAAGGACAAAAGGGGAGAGGGTGCAGGGAAACAGAAGGGGGACAAGGTGTAGAAGGAGGTGGAGGTAGAGCATGTGGTGATGGGGGAGAGCGAGATGGGGAGGGAGATAGCTTGGAAATGGTGGAGGGGTAAGGGAGTGAATAGGAGGGAACATTTTGTACTGATGGGAAAAGGTAGGATGGGGTGTGGAGAATGGAAGCATAAACAGGGGGACAGCAGTTAGACCAAGATGAGATAAATGTCACCAATGATGTGGCATCCATCTTCTCCCTCCTAGGCATCCATTGCATTTGTAACAGGCCCCCGTGAGGTCATACCTGCATGTCATCACAGTGGCCACGCGTGTGTGGATCCCAGAAGGTAATATGTAACTGCTCTGTGTCCACGCTCACCCATCTCTACACCTCGGTCAGTCGCCCACTCCAGCTACCTCTACAAATGGCCATGGGGAGAAAACCACTCAGCCAGCCAATCAACCTAAGTGATCCACCAGTTTGACAAGCAGCGGATGAATCTTGCCCGAGTCGTCCAATAACGACTGCCTGTGCTGGGAATCCAGCATTTGCATATTATTATTATTTATTTAGCGCCTACATCTTCCGCAGCACTGTACAGAGTATATTGTCTTGTCACTAACTGTCCATCAGAGGAGCTCACAATCTAGTCCCTACCATAGTCATATGTGTATGTATGTATCATGTAGTGTGTGTATCGTACTCTAGGGCCAATTTAGGGGGAAGCCAATTAACTTATCTGTATGTTTTTGGAATGGTTGAGGAAACCGCAGTGCCCGGAGGAAAACCAAGTCGATACAGGGAGAACATACAAACTCCTTGCAGATGTTGACCTGGCTGGGATTCGAACCTGGGACCCAGCGCTACAAGGCGAGAGCGCTAACCATGACGCCACCATGCTGCCCATGTCAGCCCCTGATGTGCAATTGTTGCATTCCCGGCACAAGCAGTCCTTATTGGACAACTCGGTCAACATTCATCAAGCTTGTGGACAGAGCTTTACAGTATAGCAACATATTCAACCACACTGCTAACAAAGGTGTGTTCAAACATGGGCATGAAATAACAGCAATTGAATATTTGAAATTTTTACATTATTATACAATCCACTATTGTAAATTATCGGGTAATTTGCTGATATTCTACCATCACCCTCTGTACTTCACACTATGCAATGTGACTATACAATCTTACAAACATCCATGTACTATAAACACCAATAAGTTTCAGGTAGTGTCTTATACTACATAAAAGTAGTAAGATTGGAGATTGATTGTACAGTCAGACTGCATACAGTGTGGCCATCCTTTACTCTCAAATGAACTCTCCTCTATCTAAAGCCTAATACACACAATGAGATTTTATTGCCGATTTACTGCCAGATCTAGTATGTCCAGCATGACCCTTCTCATTTCCAATCGATTTTCCTTAGACGCGAATGGAAAATCAATCGGAAATCAGATCGGCCATGCAGTGGCGTAGCTAGAAACCTCTGGGCCCTGATGCGGAATCTAGATGTGGGCCCCCCCTCCCAGCAACAACAGCCCCCCTCGCAACACCCGAAGCACACACATATCCAAATCCCCATAGCTGTGCATGGCTATATCAATTCCGCTTTCCAGCAGCATGGCTGCCATGTTCAATTTGCAAACATACGCAGCACCCAGAGGAAATAGGGCAATTAGTAGCAAGATGCCAGTCTGAAGGAAAATAATTGTTATGTGCGCAGCATTCACCAGAAAATAATCGTTATGTGGGGGCAGTCACCAGAAAATAATCGTTATGTGGGGACAGACACCAGAAAATAATAGTTATGTGGGGGCAGTCACCAGAAAATAATCGTTATGTGGGGGCAGTCACCAGAAAATAAACCTGTACAAATAAAAAAAAAAATGCACTCACCTGGCCAGCCTCTGACGTGAGCTCCCCGACGTGCAACCAGCCTCCCTCATGCAGCTCCTCCAGCGACGATCCTGCAGCGGAGCAGCCAGTTTCTCCCTAGCTGACAGGCAGAGTGCAGGGCTACGGGAAGATGGCGCCCGAAGCCCTGTACTGGAGACACAAATAGTCTCTAGTGCAGGGCTTCGGCAGCAATCTTGCCGTAGCCCTGCTCTGCCTCCGGGAGCCAGTCCCCGCAGTGCGCTGCGGGGATTTCAACACCTGGGGGGGTCCAGGCCCCTGGGCCCCTCCCCTGCCTCTTTAGGAGGCAGGCCCAGCCGCCACCGCGACCCCTACGCCCATGCGGCCATGCTGGAAATCGTTTCTGGCAGCACATCTGCCGGAAAATCTCATTGTGTATATTAGGTACTAGCTGATTGCCCGGCGTTGCCCGGGTATGTATTTGGCTGGTGTTGGCTCCGCCTACTTTTTCTAACTCTAACACATAATTACTCAGTGACCAAGTTTGTGAGCTTTGCGGTCTTTGGTATCAATAATCTGCTTTGAAATGAAACAAATCTGATTGGCTGTGTGTGGCTCCACCCCTTTTCTGAATTTGAACCCCAGTCACACAATAACCAACTGTACCAGGTTTGATGCCTGTGCCATTAACAGTTCAAGAATGGCAGCAATTAACTATTCCCCTTGAAAAGCAACAGATGAAGTTTGATTCACTTTTGTAGGCTCCACCCACTTTTCTGAATATTAATCCCAGTAACCAACTGTGCAAAGTTTAAAAACCCTGGCATTAACAGTGTAAGAATGGCTGCAGTTTACATTTTCCCAGTGAAATTTGTATTTGTCTCCACCCACTGATGATCCGGCGTTGCCCGGGAATGTATTTGACTGGTGTTGGCTCCGGCCACTTTCTAACCCTAACGCACAAACACTCAATGACCAAGTTTGTGAGCTTTGGGGTCCTTGTCATCAATAATTTGCATATTCCCATAGAAATGAAACAAATCAGATAGGCTGTTTGTGGCTCCGCCCCTCTCCAGCATTCAAACCCCAGTCACCCAATGACCAACTGTAGCAGGTTTGAGGCATCTGCTATTAACAGTGTAAAAATGGCAGCAATTTAAATATTCCACTTGAAAATCAACAGGTGAATTTTGATTGGCTATTATAGGCTCCACCCACTTCCCTGAATATTAATCTCAGTCACCCAGTGACCATCTGGGCAAAGTTTGAGAACCCTGCCATTAACAGTGTAAGAATGGCTGCAGTTTATATTTTCCCAGTGAAATTTGGTTTTGGTTCCGCCCACTATTTGTAACCTAGACACACAGTCACTCAATGACCAATTTTGTGAGTTTTGGGGTCCTTGGCATCGATAATTTGTACTTTCCCATGAAATGAAACAAATCTGATTCACTGTTTGTGGCTCTGTCCCCTTTTCTGAATTTGAACCACAGTGACCCAATGACCAACTGTACCAGGTTTTAGGCTTGTGCCATTAACAGTGCAAGAATTGCAGCAATTTTAATATTCTCCTTGAAAAGTGACATGTGATTTTTGATTGGCATTTTTAGGCTCCACCCACTTTTCTGAATATTAATCCCAGTCACCCAGTAACCAGCTATGCTAAGTTTGAGAACCCTGCCATTAACAGTGAAGAAGGGCTGCAGTTTACAATTTCCCAGAAAAATCTGTTTTTAACTCCACCCACTTTTTATAACCTTGACACAGTCACTACTCAATGACCAAGTTTGTGAGCTTTTGGGTTCCTGGCATCAAAATTGTGCTAATGGAAGCAGTTTATCCAGCAAAGAAATCTGGTTCTTTTTGGCTCCGCCCCTTTACTGAATTTGAACCCCAAACACTTAACAACCGACTGTAGCAGGTTTGAGGCCTCTGCTATTAACAGTGTGAGAATGGCTGCAGTTTCAATATTCCCCTTGAAAATCAATAGGTGAATTTTGATTGGCTCTTGTAGGCTCCACTTACTTTTCCGAATATTAATCCTAGTCACCCAGTGACCAACTGTGTGAAGTTTGAGGACCCGGCCATTAACAGTGTAAGAAAAGCTGCAGTTTACATTTCCCCATGTAAAAAGTTAGTTGTTTTTGGCTCCGCCCACTATTTCTAATCTTGACATACAGTCACTTAATGACCAAGTTTATGAGCTTTGGGGTCTTTGGCATCAATAAGTTGCATTTTACCTTTGAAATTAAACAAATCTGATTGGCTGTTTTTGGCCCGCTCCCTTCAGAATTTAAATCCCAGTCTCCCAGTGACTGACTGTAGCAAATGTTAGGCCTCTGCTATTAAGAGTGTATGAATGGCAGCAATGTAAATATTCCCCTTGAAAATCAAAAGGTGAATTTTGATTGGCTGCTGTAGGCTCCACCCACTTTTCTGAACATTAGTCCCAGCCACCCAGTGGCCAACTGTGTCACGTTTGAAAACCCTGCCAATAACAGAATGGCTGAAATCAATCTAACAAATCTGATTGGCTGTTTGTGGCTCCACCCCTTTAGTGCATTTGGACCCCAGTCACCCAATGACTGACTGTATCAGGTTTGAGGCCTCTGCCACTAACAGTGTAAGAATGGTAGCAATGTGAATATTCCCCTTGAAAATCAATAGGTACATTTTGATTGGCTGTTGTAGGCTCCACCCACATTTATGAATGTTCATCCCAGTCACCCAGTGGCCAATTGTGTAAAGTATGAGAACCCTGCAATGTAAAAAATGAAGTTGTTGGCACCGCCCACTTTTTCTAACCTTGACATACAGTCACTCAATTATCAAGTTTATCAGCTTTGGGTTCCTTGGTATCAATACTTTGTATATTCCCATTGAAAAATAAACAAATCTGGCTGTTTGTGGCTCTGCCCCCTTCCTGAATTTGGGCCCCAGTCACCCAGTGACCAACTGTACCAGGTTTGAGGCATCTGCTTTTACCAGTATAAGAGAATGGTAGCAGATGAAATATTCCCTTTGAAAATCAAATAGGGAATTTTTATTGGCTGTTGTAGGCTCCACCCACCTTCCAAAATCTTAATCTGTCACCCAATGACCAACTGTGCAAAGTTTGAGAACCCTGCCATTAACGGTGTAAGAATGGCTGCAGTTTATATTTTCCCAGTAAAAGTTGTTTTGGCTCCGCCCACTTTTTGTAACCTCAACACACAGTCACTTAATGACCAAGTTTGTGAGCTGTCAGGTTCCTGGCATCAAAAATGTGTGAATGGAAGCAGTTTATCCACCAAGGAAATCTGATTGGCTGTATGTGGCCCCGCCCCTTTAGTGAATTTGGACCCCAGTCACCCAATGACCGGCTGTAGCAAGTTTGAAGCCTCTGCAATTAAAAGTGTAAGAATAGCAGCAGTTTAAATATTCCCCTTGAAAATCAATAGGTGAATTTTGATTGGCTGTTGTAGGCTCCACCCATTTTCTTGAATCTTAATCGCATTCACCCAGTGACCAAGTGTGGCAAGTTTGAGAACTCTGTGATTAACAGTCTAAGAATAGCTGCAGTTTACATTTTCCCATTTAAAATGAACGGCTGAAATTTGATTGGCTGTTTTATGATCCACCCACTTTTCCTGGATTTGTAACCTCGGTCACAAAGTGACCAACTGTGCAATGTGTGGGGACTCTGGCTTGATTACTGTGAGAATGGCAGCCTTTTACATTTTTTCCATTGACTTGAATGGGTGAAATCTGATTTGCTGTTTGTAGCTCCGCCCAGGTGTGCAGGGGGGCCGCGAGACCCCCAGAACATATCATCCCAGGTAGTAAGGGATCTGTGTACCAAGTTTCGTTCAAATCGGTCAAGCCGTTCTCGCGTGATCGCGGCACATACACACACACACACATACACACACACATCCGATTTTATATATATAGATTAGCCTAAAGCCCAATCTACAAGATATAATTCTTTATTCGATTACGATTCTATTTACGATCCGATTAAATCCGACATGTCCGATCGGGATTCGATTGTTTTGCAATGGCAAATCAAATTGAATAGAATCCAGAACGGACATGTTGGATTTAATCGGATCATAAATAGAATCGTAATTGAATAAAGAACCGTATTGTGCTGATTGGGGTTAATACGAACCAAACACACTACAGCCCGGAGTACGAACTACAATGTAGCCTACCTCTGCTGCACTACTTCTCCCAGCAAGTTGCTATAGATCCGCACATCCACTGCAGCAGCAGCATGATTATTCAATTCTACCATTCCCCATATGCTCTCTCCCGCACACCTCTGGTATTTATAGCCAGAGAAGTGTTGGTGATGCTATAGATGACAATGTAAAGGCACACCAGTAAATTCAGGAGGTGCCTGATAAAGTAGCACTGCAAGATCCCCTAATGAATAGCCTCCATTTTCAGGCTCAGGTGCCCACTATCTTTTCACCTAACATCTCCGGCACATCGATTGTAGTCGAACGTAGATTGATGGTCCATACCATTATAATAAATCATATTGGGTGGCAATCTATACTTGCATGGGCACCTCTATACAGAACACATCACATAACTGGATGCAACAACAGTTACAATTCACTCCTAGCTCTGCTGAGATGGACCGGTTCTGAAAAGACCTGCTGCCACCATTATAAAAATTAAAAATAAGCAGAACAAAAAAAAAAAAAAAAAAAATCATTATGTCACTGCAGAGTAATACTATTATCTGGATTGTATTTAAAAAAAAAAAAGTTTTATAACTGAAAGTAGGTTTGGTAACCAGGATTAGTCTTACCTTGAATGTATCTGTGTAAATCCAGGAACAGATGTATCTGCAGGTATGTCTGTCTTCTTCCACAGTTTGTGTTCCAATACATTGCTTCTTAAGAACAAGCGACACCCATGCTAACCTAGAAATAAAAAACACATATATAAGTAGATAAATACTACTTCTACTTGCATAACAGATGTATTGTGCTATCCACGTACTGATTCCTGTGAATTTTATAAAGGAAAAGCAGAAAATTCTATTCAAGGCAGTGGCCATCTTGCCAAGCTAATGCTGACATCATATCCTCCCCGACTTTTGTTTTTTCCCCTCCCTTCTCTTGCTTATTGTGTATTCATTAGCTGCCCTCCTCCCAGAGTCTTCAGACACTCCCACTGAGGTGTATACTAGGAACTACACTGTCTCATCCTCCAATCGCTGATTCACCTCAGCCTTGCTTGTAAACACAAGTGAGCAGAGGTGTTTCAGATAAGAAAGCTAGGCAGGGAAATAAATGGAAGAGGAGGAATATATTATAGATAAAAAGAACTTGCAGCATTCAACTCTTTGGCACTGTTTGGCACTAGGGCCAGTGCTCCTAAAGTATGTGATAACTTCAAACCATAATATAAAGTGGCTGGATAGAGTACTGGTTAAGGGCTCTGCCTTTGACGTGGGAGACTAGGGTTCAAATCTTGGCTAGGTCAAGTACCTAGTCAGTAAGGAGTTCAAGGCAAGACTCCCTAACACTGCAGGGTGGCCTTTTGAGCGCGTCCCAGCGGCTGTAGCTCTTGAGCGCTTTGAGTCCGACAGGAGAAAAGCGCTATACAAATGTTCAGATTATTATTATTATTACAGCAGAAAAAGTTTTGCAAGTTTTGAATGCAGGGTTAGCATCTTTAGGTGGGGGTGAGGACTCCCTGGTGGGAGGGGGGGGGGGGGTGGCATCTGGGAGTCCCCTTTAACACGGGGTCCCCAGCCCAGATGCCCACCCCCTCCCAGCAGAAATGAGTATAGGGTTACAAAGTACCCCTTACCCATTTCCACAAAGGGTTAAATGAAATAAAAAACAACCACGAAAAAAATCCTTTAATGTTCTTAATTAACCAGAAATACTTACCTTTAGCTTTAAGAAAAAAAAAATTCCCACACCAATATCCTCGGTAAATGATCCCACGAATACAGTATCCTCTTATCTTGCGATCTTCAATTAAGTTGATTGATCTCTGCCGCCCCCCACGTAGCAGAGAATGCGTTCTTTGGGACGCATAGCTGCCGTCTCCCGCTGTCTCTCCCCACCTGCCTTCACCCATCACCCTCACACCGGGTGCCAGCCTAGCCGAGGGTTACAGGTAAAGGCAGGTGGGGAGAGACAGCGGGAGACGGCAGCTATACGTCCTGCACAGGACGCATTCTAAGCTATACTAACGGTTCATGAATGATCCAGTTCTTTTTAATGAATCAGCTCTTTTTTCTTTGAAAAACTTTAAAATCGATTTTCTCAAAAAGTATAAGGTCTTTTTGAAAAAAAAAATGTTCCTCTTGTTCCCACTGTTTGTGTTTTGGTGTTTCTAGCTTTTAAAGGGCTTTTGCTATTAACCACTAAATTCGGCAGGGGTTTAATTTTCTCACGGTAAGAAGTAGAATTTTAAAATAGATTTTCTCAAAAACTATGAGGTCTTTTTGACATTTATTTTCCCTCTAGTAGTCACTAAAAAAAAACTCAGGTGTTACACCACTTAAACATCTTTTCCATCACTTTTCTGGCCAGCATTAATGTTTCTAGTTTTCAAAGTTCGCCTCCCCATTAAAGTCTATTGCGGTTCGCAAAAGTTCATGCAAACCGAACTTTTGCGGAAGTTCGCGGTTCCGAACTGAAAATTGGAGGCCATCTCTAGTCCTGACAATCTTGGGAGTTGATGGGACTTACAGTGGTGTGAAAAACTATATGCCCCCTTCCTGATTTCTTATTCTTTTGCATGTTTTTCACACTTAAATGTTTCTGCTCATCAAAAACCGTTAACTATTAGTCAAAGATAACATTATTGAACACAAAATGCAGTTTTAAATGATGGTTTTTATTTAGTGAGAAAATAAAACTCCAAATCTACATGGCCCTGTGTGAAAAAGTGATTGCCCCCCTTGTTAAAAAATAACTTAACTGTGGTTTATCACACCTGAGTTCAATTTCTGTAGTCACCCCCAGGCCTGATTACTGCCACACCTGTTTCAATCAAGAAATCACTTAAATAGGAGCTATCTGACACAGAGAAGGAGACCAAAAGCACCTCAAAAGCTAGACATCATGCCAAGATCCAAAGAAATTCAGGAACAAATGAGAACAAAGTACTGTAATTGAGATCTATCAGTCTGGTAAAGGTTATAAAGCCATTTCTAAAGCTTTGGGACTCCAGCGAACCACAGTGAGAGCCATTATCCACAAATGGCAAAAACATGGAACAGTGATGAACCTTCCCAGGAGTGGCTGGCCGACCAAAATTACCCCAAGAGCGCAGAGAAAACTCATCCGAGAGGCCACAAAAGACCCCAGGACAACATCTAAAGAACTGCAGGCCTCACTTGCCTCAACTAAGGTCAGTGTTCATGACTCCACCATAAGAAAGAGACTGGGCAAAAACGGTCTGCATGGCAGATATCCAAGGCGCAAACCACTTTTAAGCAAAAACATTAAGGCTTGTCTCAATTTTGCTAAAAAAACATCTCTGATTGGCAAGACTTTTGGGAAAATACCTTGTGGACCGACGAGACAAAAGTTGAACTTTTTGGAAGGTGCGTGTCCCGTTACATCTGGCGTAGAAGTAACACAGCATTTCAGCAAAAGAACATCATACCAACAGTAAAATATGGTGGTGGTAGTGTGATGGTCTGGGGTTGTTTTGCTGCTTCAGGACCTGGAAGGCTTGCTGTGATAGATGGAACCATGAATTCTACTGTCTACCAAAAAATCCTGAAGGAGAATGTCCGGCCATCTGTTTGTCAACTCAAGCTGAAGCGATCTTGGGTGCTGCAGCAGAACAATGACCCAAAACACACCAGCAAATCCACCTCTGAATGGCTGAAGAAAAAAAAAAATGAAGACTTTGGAGTAGCCTAGTCAAAGTCCTGACCTTAATCCTATTGAGATGTTGTGGCATGACCTTAAAAAGGCGGTTCATGCTACAAAACCCTCAAATAAAGCTGAATTACAACAATTCTGCAAAGATGAGTGGGCCAAAATTCCTCCAGAGTGCTGTAAAAGACTCGTTGCAAGTTATCGCAAATGCTTGATTGCAATTATTGCTGCTAAGGGTGGCCCAACCAGTTATTAGGTTCAGGGGGCAATTTCTTTTTCACACAGGGCCATGTAGGTTTTGAGTTATTTTTCTCGCTAAATAATAAAAACCATCATATAAAACTGCATTTTGTGTTCAATTATGTTATCTTTGACTAATACGGTTTTTGATGAGCAGAAACATTTAAGTGTGACAAACATGCAAAAGAATAAGAAATCACTAAGGGGGCAAATAGTTTTTCACACCACTGTATCTTCTTCTGAGCACTGTACTTTGGTCCAGGGCCACACAAAATCACATCAGCACGACCTCGCACAGAGCTGCCGGGTGGCCTTCCTCTGGGTTTGCCTCTACCTTTTTTGTCCATATCGGGGGGGGGGGGGAGATGACTTTCACTGACTTGACTAATACAATGTGTAGTCACACAGGTGCAGTTAACAGGTATTCACAGAGTGGTATATCCCACTGCGTGCACTCACGTAGGTAGGTGGGTGGGTACACTCAATATTAGTGTTGGGCGAACAGTGTTCGCCACTGTTCGGGTTCTGCAGAACATCACCCTGTTCGGGTGATGTTCGAGTTCGGCCGAACACCTAATGGTGTTCGGCCAAACCGGTCGGCCACATGGCCGAACTAAGAGCACATGGCCGAACGTTCCCCGAACGTTCGGCTAGCGCTGTGATTGGCCGAACGGGTCACGTGGTTCGGACCCGAACGCGCTCTGATTGGCCGAACTGTCACGTGGTTCGGGTAAATAAATACCCGAACCACGTCATATCTCTGCCATTTGTCTGTGGGTTTAGCTTTGGGTAGGCAGGCAGGGTAGTTCGCGCTCCAGCCACGCTAGCCAGGGTCCCCCCAGTCATTGTGTCGCTGCTGGGAATAGTAGTACACCGCTCGCTCAGCATTCTGTTTACTGCCACTCTGTGTACCTCGCTCAGCCACACTATATAGCATTCTGTTTACGGTTCTGTGTCTGCTGGGAATAGTAGTACACCGCTCGCTCAGCCACACTATATAGCATTCTGTTTACTGCCACTCTGTGTACCTAGCTCAGCCACACTATATAGCATTCTGTTTACTGTTCTGTGTCTGCTGGGAATAGTAGTACACCGCTCGCTCAGCCACACTATATAGCATTCTGTTTACTGCCACTCTGTGTACCTCGCTCAGCCACACTATATAGCATTCTGTTTACTGTTCTGTGTCTGCTGGGAATAGTAGTACACCGCTCGCTCAGCCACACTATATAGCATTCTGTTTACTGCCACTCTGTGTACCTTGCTCAGCCACACTATATAGCATTCTGTTTACTGCCACTCTGTGTCTGTTGGGAATAGTAGTACACCGCTCACCCGCCACTGTATAGCATTGTGCTCTGTGTCGCTGCTGGGAATAGTGGTACACCGCTCACCCGCCACTGTATAACATTGTGCTCTGTGTCGCTGCTGGGAATAGTGGTACACCGCTCACCCGCCACTGTATAGCATTGTGCTCTGTGTCGCTGCTGGGAATAGTGGTACACCGCTCAGCCACACTATATAGCATTCTGTTTACTGTCCTGTGCCTGCTGGGAATAGTAGTACACCACTCGCTCAGCCACACTATATAGCATTCTGTTTACTGCCACTCTGTGTCTGCTGGGAATAGTAGATGTCCTGCACTGTAGAAAATCTCAGAGGACGTGGTTTTTTTTTTTTTTCATGTAGCACATCCCCCAGCCCCTCCGATCGCCGCCGGCGATCGGCGATCAGGAGATCCCGTTCAAAGAACGGGATCTCCTGGAGGGCTTCCCCCGTCGCCATGGCGACGGGGCGGGATGACGTCACCGACGTCGTGACGTCAAAGGGGATTCCTATCCACCCCATAGAGCTGCCTGGCACTGATTGGCCAGGCAGCGCACGGGGTCTGGGGAGGTGGCTGCGGCGCGACGGATAGCGGCGGATCGGCGGGTAGCGGCGGCGATCGGGCACTGCACACAGCTAGCAAAGTGCTAGCTGCGTGCAGCAAAAAAAAAAATTATGCAAATCGGCCCAGCGGGGCCTGAGCGGTGCCTTCCGGCGACATAGCCCGAGCTCAGCTCGGGCTTACCGCCAGGAAGGTTAAATATCACACTGTGTGCGCTCACTTAGGTAGGTGGGTGCACTGTGAACAACAGGTAGGTATATGCAGTGATGGATGGGTATTATAATGTACACCTGTCACACACAGACAAGTACCAGTCAGGCACAGTGACACTGTTTGCGTTTACGTAGGTAGGTGGGTGCACTGAAGTGAACAACAGGTAGGTGTATGCAGTGATGGGTATTATAATGTGCACCTGGCACAGTAGTAATTATACCACCAAGGGGCCAAAGGCCAGCTGCAACTGACTGACAGGGCTGTATATAATGCAAGTGGGCCACACACACACACACACAAAAAAAAAAAAAAAAATCACAAGAAAAAGAAGATTAGTTCTCAAAAGAGCTGTTGATGGGTGCTTTTTTTTTTTTTTTTTGCAATAAGGATCAGCAAGGAGCAAGCTAACAAGCCTACAAGAGCCCAAGTAAGCTTTCCCTATAGGTCTCTGCACAGCAGCTCTCCCTTCTCTAATTACTGCAGGCACACGAGTGAATGAAAATTCTGACACTGCCTGCGTTTTATAAGGGGGTGGGGCTCCGGGAGTGTAGCCTGATTGGCTACAATGTGCCTGCTGACTGTGATGTAGAGGGTCAAAGTTTACCCTAATGATGCACTATGGGGGGGCGAATGAAACTTCCTGAAAAGTTTGCGGTTCTCCGCGATCGCGAACCACGGAAGTTCACCGGGAACCGGTCGGGCCATCTCTATTTCTAAATGTTTTCAAGTTCCAGTGGCTACAATGCAAAGTGTTATTAAAAAGATGTCCTGCACTGTAGAAAATCTCAGAGGACGTGGTCGAAAGCCAAAAGTGACACCTGTGCTGTCCAGGAGGACAGTGAGAGGTGAAAAACAATCCAAGGATCACCACCAAAGCCATCCTGGTGAATCTGGGCACTTCTGGTGGCAATGTCTCAAGGCAGACAATAAAACGGACACTGCACACTGTTGGGTTCCACAGATGCAGACCAAGGAGGACACCACTTCTCCAGATAAAGGCACACAAAAGCTCATTTGGCCTTTGCAAATGCTCATCTGGACAAAGAAGAAGACTTCTGGTCTTCTATGTTATGGTCAGACAAAACAAAAACACACAATACATGAGAATTCTCAACGACAACATCAGGCAGTCTGCTTAGAAACCTGGCCTTGGGCACCAGTGGATATTTCAGCATGGCAATGACCCAAAACACACAGCAAAAGTGGTGAAGAGATGGTTAGCAGACAACAACATTAACGTTTTGAAGTGGCCCAGCCACAGTCTTGACTTGAATCTAATTGAGAATCTGTGGAGGGAGCTAAAGATCAGGGTGAGGCAAGAAGACCAGGGATGCTCATCCGGATCCGGGTACCCGGGTAAACCCGGGTATCCGACCATTTTTCCACTAACCGGGTCAGATCCGGATAACTGGGCCACTATCTGGATAGCACCCGGATACCTGGGCCACTATCTGGATAGCTGCATAATCCGGATACCCGCCGGTATCCGTCCAGATATTGTAACTAGTAAGGAGATGATTTCATTCTGCCAATCAGAGGGCTCCCAGCAGAAGCCCTAGCAACCAATCACAGAGTGGAACCCTGGCTAGCCCCACCTGACCTCATTGAGCCAATCAGAGGCCTCTCAGCCTAAGTCCTGGCACCCAATCACAGAAGGGAACCCTGGCCAGCCCCCCCTGTATAGCAAGGAGGACTGGCATGATGAGACAGATCGTCCTTGCTTGTGTGGCTGGCTGGTCACTGACAGACTTGCTCCAGTGCTGGCTTAGCAAGTGCTGTATACAGTGATAAACCTTAAGCTTTGAGTGCTAAAAACCTTCACTACACTATTGTTCTATTGTGTTTTTAGCTAGCTAGCTTGTAATTGTTTGCTTTCATTCACTCAGTTAGGTCCTGTCTGTGTAGGCCAGCAGGACAGTATATGGAATAGGAGGATTACTGTGTTATTGTATTGTAGTTAGATGTTATGGCGGCGGCCTGGCGGGTACACACGGTGCGTTCCCGCACTCGATTTCCTGCTCGATTCCCGTCGCCGACATGTCCGATTTGCGTTTCGATGGATCGTTAGGTCGATTCGCATGTAAAGTATGCCAAATCGACCTAACGATCCATCGAAACGCAAATCAGACATGTCGGAAATAATCGAGTCGACGGGAATCAAGCGGGAATTTGAGTGCAGGAATGCACCGTGTGTACCCGCCAGGCCGCCACCATAACACAGTGTGCACTGTCTGTCCTCTACTCTGCGGTCTGTCACTCCGTGCTGATTTGATGCAAAGTCCAACCCTGATTTTATTAAAGTAAGAGTACTCCACATCATCTGGTGACATCACGTATAAGTTGTACTATGTCTGCTGACAGGCAGCTGGGGGAGGGGCAGCAAGGGCAAGAGGACAGGGAGCAACATTACAGCCACCCTCAGAAGATCTGCCGTGTCAGTATCGATCCCAGCGGGCAGCCTACCCTCAGTCAGCGAGCTTTTCGCTCCAGGCGCCGCGATTGAACTCAGGGCTGTTAGCCGCAAGGAGTTTGAGGAGGATGTTCTGGGTTTTGAGGAGGGGGGGGTACGATGATGATGGCATGAAGGACCGTGACTACCATCCACAGGATGGGGATGTCAGCTCTGACTCTGAGGAGGATGATGCGTCGGTGAGTTTGGCACGGAGGATCAGCATTGCAGACAGTGGCCGTGGAATGCGGGACCCACCACATCCTTCTGCCGCTACCACCAGCCGCACCACTCAACCCCCACAGGGAGAAAAGCCGCAGCATCCCATTCAGGCCGCAGGGGAATCTTCACCTCCCCAATCTGGCCGCCACGGTGCCACAGGCCACTGCTGCTGATACCGCCACCTATATTCAACCCAAAAGACAATTGCAGTGTTTTTTTGGAGGTGTCTGGGCTGAAAACTGTCATGTCCCAGTTGTGCGATTGGACTTTGGACACAATGTGGTCTGCACGACCGCTGTCTGGAACCTAGTCCTGATGTTAATTGACAGGTTTTTTTTTTTGTTTTTTTTTTCCCATTTTATGTCCACCAAATAATTAATTAGTATTTCCCTTACAAAAAAAAAAAAATCATGATGCTGCATGCATCATTTACCCTAAAAACCATTTTAAAGCTATTTAAAGGGCACTTCCGGGTTTTCTATCTGGATACCCGAATAGGTCGGGTACCCGCGGGTGATTTGGTCGGATATCCGGATCGGATATCCGGGCGAGAAATAAAAAGCACTACCCCAGCATCCCTGAAGAAGACCCTCCAACTTGAATGATTTGGAGCTTATTGCTAAAGATGAATGGGCAAAAATACCTGTGGAGACATGCAAAAAGCTGGTCTGCAATTATAGGAAGTGTTTGATCGCTATAATAGCCAATGGAGGTTCTTAATAAAAGCTGAGATTCTACCCCCCCCTCCCCCACACACACACACACACAATAATGCCTCTTGTACATAGTCTTATCCTTTGGGAGACGCATTTCCTGTCAAAAAAAAAACAACTTGCTGGTTGAATAAAAGTAACTTTAAGTCAAAATTTGTCAGGGATATGAATAATTATGGGCAGCACTGTAAATAGCATCATCCTGATTCAAATCTTCTTGCATTTACTGATGGCTGACATGGTACAATACTCTACAGTCTATATCAGTGCCACCGGCCTTCAGAGAGCTTTCCCAGGCCAGGGTTTGTCTGACTTACCTTTGAAATGATAAAGAGGAATTTGAAGGTCAGGTGGAAGATCAGGCAAGGAGGATTTATCCTGTATAATTTCCAGCAGTAACTCCAACATCCACCCTGCAAGACAAAGCAGGATTACTATCACTGCACTGAGCCAGGAGAGAGAGGAGAGCTCTAGAGACTCCAAGTGGTAAAACATGAGTAATGCACCTATCAGCACACTGCTATGCAGGGCTTCGGACAAGCAAAACTCCCAACTCAGATTTCTTTATCCACAGCACTTCCAACCTTCTCCAATTACACACACATACATACAGGAAATAAATGGTAAATATACATTTCTTACCATAAAGGTGTGTTATCCCTGCCAGTGTGAATACTCCAGATAATATACAATCCTCACAAATGAAAGGCTATAGATGTGTCAGTGGTTAATAAGATGCAAATACAACAGATTATGCAGAATTATGCAAGTATATGCCATTTCAATGTTGCATAATTCTACATCAATGAATTATTTGAATCTTATTGGCTATTCAGTAACCTTATAACAAAGGACAGAGTTTGCATGTTGACCCGTGTCTATATGTGTTTCCTCCGGGCACTCCAGTTTCCTCCCACATCCCAAAAACATACAGACTATGATACATACACTACACAATATAGACGTGGGGCTATGGTAGGCATTCAATTGTGAGCCCCTCTGAGGGACAGTTAAATAGGAATTGTAGTGAAAATACTACAATTGCTTATTGTGAGTTTCTTAAACCTGTCCTTGTGGCTCGCCAAAAGTGCATGGTTTGCAGGCAACCTCACTTATGCACAGGTGGGGTAATTAGTGTCTCAGCTACATGAAATCCACCAAGCGGAGACAGATTTAGTCAGTGTTGGCCCATTGTAAAATCTTTCCTCTCCCTGGTTAACATTCTGAAATATATCATTGGTGTTGACGTGTTCAGTTCTGCCAGGTGATCTATGCGGATTGTTCATTACTGAGAGTTCTATGCACAGAGTGAAATACTGCTTGCTTGGCCGTTGGAAAAAGCCGTTATTTCCCACAATGCAATGAGGTTCTCAGAGAGCAAACGGTCAAGACCATGGTCATGACATCACACTGTGGGAGGGGTTTCACCACAATATACAGACTCCCCTGATGATCTATTAGAGAAAAGGTAAAGCTTTCTCATGGGAAAGGGGGTATCAGCTACTGACTGGAATGGAGTTTATTCCTTGGTTAATGACAAGACAACATACTGTGTACAGCTCTGCGTAAGGTGTCGGAGCTATATAAATACTAAATAGTAATAATAAAAAAACTTTATAACTGAACGGGTTCACTTTTGATTACATACAAATTTTAATATGCATCAGAGTCAGAAATTGGTTCGAAACATAAACACCATTATCCTGATCTGAACCCAGGGGAGGACTGGGACCTTTTGGCCTGGGGGGGAAATACAACCTAGAGGCCCTTCCACGGCAGTCACAGCCCAAAGCCATATCTTTTTTTGTGAGCAAATGTATACAGTGTAAAGCAGCATTACATGAAATTACATAGATTACACCCCCCTCCCTCCCAGCAACCCAGGCTTGGGGTAAAAAAGCCTATTAGCAGTAATCAAAAGCCTGGGTTGGGGTGACCGCCAATCAGGTTATAGCAGAAAGCACAATTGGAGCTGGAATTATAACTCTGTCTTACAATAGTAAGTTAGTTGGTTTCCCCAAAAACAAGTCTATAGTGAAAACAGGCTATGACTATGGTAGGATTATGCTCAGGGCCGGATTTAGGCCATGGCCTAGGGCACCACAGGAACAAGGGCACCAAAGCAGCAGACTCACTGGTGCAGCATTTGCAAGCTTGCAAATGCTGCAATTCCGGGAGATCAGGAGAACGCATGATCTCCCTGCTGCCAGCCACCTGTGCAGCGGCCATCTTGCTCTCTGAGCACGTTGGTGTTGTAGCGTGTGGCTACAGACTTGGACAGCATTGGAGACAGAGGGGAAGAGGAAGCTTCTGCACTGGAGATGAGCAGAGAAGTGAGAGATACTGGTGGCTGCTGCGGTGTGGTGGCGAGCTGTACTGAAAGGGGGGGGGGAGGGGGGGATTAAGGGAGTCATCTGGCTACCTATACTGGAGGGGAAGGGATCATCAAGCTACCTATACTATAGGGAAAGAGGGGAGGGGTCATCTGGCTACTGATACTGGAGTGAAGGGGGGAGGTAATCTGGCTACCTATACTGAAGGGGGGCGGCTGGTGACATTGGCCTTGGGCGGTAAAGAGTACAAATCCGGCCCTGATTATGCTAGGTACACACTGAGATTTTCTGGCAGATTTATTGTCAGATTGATTATTTCCAACATGTCCAATCTGATTTCTAAATTGATTTCCGACCGATTTCTGATAGAAGTGAAGGGAAAAGTCGGAAATCAGATCGGACTTGTTGGAAATAATCAATCTGACAGTAAATCTGCCAGAAAATCTAATAGTGTGTACCTAGCATAAGATTGTGAGCTCCTCTGAGGACAGCCAATGACATGACTATGTACTCTGTAATGTGCTGCAGAAGGTGTCAGTGCTATATAAATACATAATAATAATATGGTAGGATTAGAGTGTGAGCTCCTCTGAGGACAGTCAGTGACATGACTATGTACTCTGTAAAGTGCTGCAAAAGATGTCAGTGCTAAATAAATAATATTAATAATACAGAAGGACATTAGACTAGAACTATGGTAGGATTAGATTGTGAGCTCCTCTGGGGACAGTCAGTGACATGACTATGTACTCTGTAATGTGCTGCAGAAGATGTCAGTGCTATATAAATACATAATAATAATATGGTAGGACGTTAGACTATGACTATGGTAGGGATTCGATTGTGAGCTCCTCTGAGGACAGTCAGTGACATGACTATGTACTCTGTAATGTGCTGCAGAAGGTGTCAGTGCTATATAAATACATAATAATAATATGGTAGGCCATTAGACTGTGACTATGGTAGGATTAGAATGTGAGCTCCTCCGAGGACAGTCAGTGACATGACTATGTACGCTGTACAGTGCTGCAGAAGATGTCAGTGCTATATACATAATAATAATAATATGGTAGTACATTAGACTATGACTATGGTAGGATTAGATTGTGAGCTCCTCTGAGGACAGCCAGTGACATGACTATGTACTCTGTAATGTGCTGCAGGAGAGGTCAGTGCTATATAAATACATAATAATAATAGGGTAGGACATTAGGCTATGACTATGGTAGGATTAGAGTGTGAGCTCCTCTGGGGACAGTCAGTGACATGACTATGTATTCTGTAATGTGCTGCAGGAAATGTCAGTGCTATATAAATACATAATAATAATATGGTAGGACATTAGACTATGACTATGGTAGGATTAGAGTGTGAGCTCCTCTGAGGACAGTCAGTGACATGACTATGTTCTCTGTAAAGTGCTGCAGAAGATGTCAGTGCTATATAAATGCTTAATAATAATAATAATAATAATAATATGGTAGGACATTTGCCTTGGACTATTGTAGGATTAGATTGTGAGCTCTGAAAACAATCAATGCCATGTACTTTGTAACGTGCTGCAGAAGATGTCAGAGAGAAAGAGAGAATAAATACATAATAGAAAGGAGAGACAGGGACAGATGCAGGGAAATGAGGCATAAAGGTAGAGGAATGTGGGAAAGAGAAATAGAGTACATAAGAAAGATGGAGGACATGGTGGAGGAGATTGAGAGGTATAGGCACAAAGAGACAGAGCATGGGGGAGAGGAGAAATGGCAGGGAAATCTCACTAGGCCTGCTGGCTTCCTCTGTCCCATTTGAGAAAGACTTTATGAGGAAAGAAGCCATTGCATTTGGGAGTGAGGAGATGGGAGGAGGGGGGCCTGGGTAGCAGACACACACACTTGAAAAACAAGAGATAAGAAACTCCAGCTGGCAATACAGCTAATTGTCTGGCGTTTACAGCTTACATTTAGGGCCCTTTTCCACCAGCGCTGCGTTTGCGCTGGCTGAATCGCAAAAACGCAAACCGCTAGCGATTTTACAATCGCTACGGTTTGCTTTTTAACATAGGAATCGCGGTAGATCATTTCCACTACCGCGATTCGCTTTTGATGGGAACGCGAACGCGCGGCGGAGCGATATTTGCCGCGATTTTGCTATGCAGTGCATAGCATAGCAAAATCGCGGCCGCGAACGTCGGGGAATCGCCGGTTTTGCGATTCAGCAATCGCTAGCGTTCAGCGTGAACGCTAGCGACTGCAGGTGGAAAAGGGCCCTTAGGATGTACTGTGCAGGTCCTGCTTCCTCTCCCTTCCATGTGTCTCAGAGATGCACCCAGCCTGGCCGCAGTCCTGTCTCTATTCACCACTCAGAGCTGCCGGTCACACTTTGAAATTGCTGGTAAGAAAGGGGCGGGAGAGAGGGGTGTGCCATAGGTAGCAGGAAGAAGAAGAACAGTATAGTACATTGCCTGCACGTCACGCTGGCTGCTCAGCTGATACCCTGTCGGGCCAGCTGCTGGTGAGACTGATCACCGCAGCCTCCCTACTGATGGAGACGCAGCCAGGGGACCTTCAGAGAGCAGAGCAGGAGAGGAAAGAAGTCTGCCCTTTCCTCTTGTGCTAGGCTTCAGCCAGCGGCCCAAAACACAGAGACAGGAGGCGGCCCGGGGGGAGACTGACCCCCATCCCCCCAGGCCAGTCCGCCCCTGAACCCATGACTTGGATATGAACCCATGACTGACGCCATGACCTTGATATGAACCCATGACTCAGTAGCCACGATCCTGATCTGAACTCACGACACTGTAGCCATGACCCTGTTCTGAACCCACGACTCGAAGGCATGACTTATCCGAGCCACTGACTGGAGTCCTGACCCTGATCTGACACCATGAACCTGATCTGAAGCAATGACTCTGTAGCCATGACCCTGATCTGAACCTATCACTTTGAAGCCATGATCCTGATATAGCGGCCCTGATCAAAGTGATCTGTGTACAAAGTGAAGTGTCAACTGGCTCCACACTGTTATTAACATTAGCAACATTTCTCTGCAGCCTGGAGGTGCCTTGCTGGCCCCGACTCTTGTCTATGGTAATGAAAATAACTTACCTAGATGTGGATCCAGAGGGTGAGGCTGCTCCTGATAATTGTCCATAATAACTACAATGAAAGAAGAGAGGATGGTGAGACTCAGACAAGGAACATACAGGCTTCTTGTCTCCTACCGCTGCCTAATCCCCAAGCGCAGAGTTCAATCTATTACCCCAGCAATCCCCCCTCCACCTCTACCCACAAACAGATTCTGGATCAGCAGGACTCACTATGTCCCGCAGTCACACACATATGGATCTAGCGATTCACAGTCTGGTTTGCTCACCTTTAAACCTCTGTGCGCACACCTCTCTGCTCACCGGCTCCATACAGGACATCTGTAGGTTGACAATCTGGTCTTGTGTGTTTGCTCTCCGTAAAATATCCCAAGATGTTACCGCTCAATACAATCTCCAGGCTGCCATCTTCCTCTCACTCAGCACGTTCTGCCACCATCGTGAGGATTCTGAACTAGAGACGCTAACGGCTCCCATCTAAACACTCAGAACAAAGGCTTTCCTGAGCAGTCATTATGTTGCTAGTTACAGTTGAATGACCTCTGTATGAGCACAGCACCATCGCAGGAATATAGTCTCCTCCACATCACACATTACAGAAGTCTAACTTGGTCAGGCAGATCTGGCTCCTGATTGGTTGCTACGGATGTCAGAATAATGTCAGCAGCTGCACATACAGAGGGGATTATTCAGTTCCAAACACATCCAAATGCCAGCAGGAAGTATGCGGCCCCTTTCACACTGCATGGGTTTCCATCTGATTATTGAGCCACATGCAACCGCAAGAACACCAGCGCTGATCCCAGATCCCGAGAACAGCTGATCCCATTCTCTGAATGTGGCATTTGTGCCATAATGCCATACACCATTCAATACAACTTTTACTGCCGGTACAATTGCAAAGTACAAGTGCACAGGAAAACAATTGCCCCCTTCCTACACACTTTTTACTGTGAGAGGGCCCGTTTTGTCTGGTTCAAAAAGAGTGGGGATAGACAATATAGTGTAGTAGGTCCTGAGGTCCTTTGTCTTAGCCATGACTGTCCACAAACCAACTGCAGAGAGCCACTGATTTTAATCTGTTCAGTAGATTACAGCAGCTGTTCCAAATTAATCAGGGTAATTAGGATGCTTTAGAACAGCTTGGACTATTTGGAATGGTATAGAACTTTGGATTTCCCCTCAGACTGACGGTTTGAAGGGTATGAATAATTTTGGACTGGTCACTTTCTGTTTAACTGTATGTTATTTTTCCCCATAATGCCTCTTGTACATCAGCTTATCTTTTGGGAGACACCCATGTCCTTTCACATCAAAAAAAATTACTTGTTGGTTAAATAAAAGTAACAAAGTCAACATTTCCCAGAGGTATGAATAATTATGGGCAGCACTGTATATGACTAAGCCTTGTTAGGAGTTGCCTGTGATTAGGAGTGGCTGAACACCACAACACATTGTGATGCCCCATTGACTAATGATAGGCAAATTTCTAAACCTTCACGGTATCCCTGCAGCCACAATTACTTAAAAAAAAAAAAAAAAGTTTGCAAAGTGTTCAAAAAACCCAGATAGAGTCACTGCAGGGAGGGGGGGGGGGGGGATCAAAAGCAAACATTTTAGCCAGTTGAGGACTACAGGCTTACACCCCCCTCGCGACCAGGCAATTTGTTACACTTCTGCACTCTGCACTGTCTGCAGCTTTAACAGCTCGCAGCAGGGCCATATAACTTAGCAAACAATTTAATCTTCCCTCCATTTCTTCACACAAATAGGCCTTTCTTTTAGTGGTCTGTGATAGCTGCTGCAATGGTTTGTTTTTATTTTGTTTGTTTAATTTCTACGTTTCTCCTTCCCCCTCCCCTCCCCCCCCCCCCCCCCCAATTGGCCCTAGGCTGCAATCCATCGTTTTTTCCCCACTTCTCATTGGGCATTAGCATGGGGAGGGGGCTGCGATTCTCATTCTCATTGTGTGCCGCAAAATCAATTAACGATTTGTGCTCCCAATGTGAACTCGTCCTTACAGAGCTGGCTGCTGCTGCCATGTGGTTTAGTGAGTCAGGCTGTAATTACGGTTTACTAATATAACCATGCCATACTAACTATCACAACAACGTGACGGACTCTGACCTGCTGGAGCATGGTTGGAGGAGATTTGTACAATTGAGAGATTGAGAGGTGAGAACCACTGGTGAGGAGCAGTGGAGGCTGATATCCAATGGCAAGAGGGAGGAGCAGCAGATTAACATTACTGCAGCTGCAATACATACCTCCCAACATTTTAAATCTAAGAATCGGGACACTTAGGCCACACCCCTAACCATGCCCCCCCCCCCCCCCCATCACACCTACCGTAAAAAAAAAAAAAAATTTCTTCAATTAACCCTCCTGGCGGTTTGCAAAAAAATCGCCAGGGGGCAGCAAATCTTTTTTTTTAAATTTTTTTTTTTTTTTTTCATGTAGCGAGACAAAGTCTCGCTACATGATAGCCGCTGCTCAGCGGCATCCCCCCAGCCCCTCCGATCGCCGCCGGCGATCGGAGATCCGGAGATCCCGTTGAAAGAACGGGATCTCCTGGAGGGCTTCCCCCGTCGCCATGGCGACGGGCGGGATGACGTCACCGACGTCATCGACGTCGTGACGTCAGAGGGGACTCCGATCTGCCCCATAGCGCTGCCTGGCACTGATTGGCCAGGCAGCGCACGGGGTCTGGGGGGGGGGGGCGGCCGCGGCGAGAGGAATTGCGGCGGATCGGCGGGTAGCGGCGGCGATCGGGCACTGCACGCAGCTAGCAAAGTGCTAGCTGCGTGCAGCAAAAAAAAAATTATGCAAATCGGCCCAGCGGGGCCTGAGCGGTGCCTTCCGGCGGCATAGCCCGAACTCAGTTCGGGCTTACCGCCAGGAAGGTTAATAATATCCCCTAATAATTTTTACATATGTCTCCCCCATATATGATGATGATGAGGAGGAGGGCATCCGTGGGTGGGTGGGTGAGGGTGTCCGTGGGTGGGTGGATGGGTGGGTGAGGAGGAGGGTGCCAATGCAAGAAAAAAAATGATCGAGGCGCCAGCCGCGGGTAAATGGGATGCGGGACGCGTGTATCCCATGACAGTCCCGACGAGATCGGGACGGTTGGGCCCTATGGCAATAGGAACTGGGAAGCAAAGGTTTCATTTAAACAGACACACAGCACAAAATAGCCTTTATGGACGACCTGTCGACTCAACAGCACTCCAAAAGTTCAAAAAACACACTGCATGTATCCACATTATTTTAGAATTCTGAAAAAGCAGCTGAAAATGCGCAGGCCTGGGGTGGCGACGCTGCGGACCGCGGGTCGGGGCCAGCGAGGCACCTCCAGGCCGCAGGCCTGGGGTGCCGACGCTGCAGACCGCGGGTCGGGGCCAGCGAGGCACCTCCAGGCCGCAGGCCTGGGGTGCCGACGCTGCGGACCGCGGGTCGGGGCCAGCGAGGCACCTCCAGGCCGCAAGCCTGGGGTGCCGACGCTGCGGACCGCGGATCGGGGCCAGCGAGGCACCTCCAGGCCGCAGGCCTGGGGTGCCGACGCTGCGGACCGCGGGTCGGGGCCAGCGAGGCACCTCCAGGCCGTTCTTGGTTCCTGTCTGTGATGTAAGCTCCAAACGTGTTGTGTTGTGTTGTGTTGTGTTCATACATACATACAGTGATGTGAAAAACTATTTGCCCCTTCCTGATTTCTTATTCTTTTGCATGTTTGTCACACTTAAATGTTTCTGCTTATCAAAAACCGTTAACTATTAGTCAAAGATAACAATTGAACACAAAATTCACAACAGTGGAGTCGTGAACACTAACCTTAATTGAGGCAAGTGAGGCCTGCAGTTCTTTCGATGTTGTCCTCGGGTCTTTGGTGGCCTCTCGGATGTTATTTGGGATCCCTGACCACACTAGGTGGTCTCAGGCAGTGGTGTGTTTGATGTGTGATTGGTGGCCGAGCGTGGCTTCTTGGCAGGTTACATTGGTGCTTTTTTTATATGTTTAATTATAATATTAATACATTTTTGTAAATTTTCACTTATTTTTGGATTTTGTTATTTGTGACATATGCTCCCCAACCCTCCTTTTTCCTTACATTTACGTTCTATTTCATTTGGGGGGCAATGTCACTTAATACTACTTTTGCTTTTTCTCGTGCGGTCGCATGTCCTCCACTAAGGAAATAATACCTTTTTGAGATAGGTTAAGTAGGGCAATCAGCCCTGGTGGACATGTTGCATGCATGATTAATTAGATTTACCTTGACTATTGCTGTCTTTGCTCTGAGTCTGGCTGTGCGGCGATGCTGCAGTGGGATGACCTGGTCTCGCAGGTCGAGAGTGATTGCTCGCAGACACGGGGGGCGAGAGATTCTGAGCAGCAAATTAATGGGGCTTTTCGTAGACTTACCAGATTGTACGAGAAAAAATCCCGTCTTTGGTGGAATGTGAAATATAACAAAATCTATTTAGAGGAACATTATAGTCCCATGTGGCTTCGCTTTCAAGTTTTTCCTCATAGAAAAAATATTTTTGAGGATTTCAAAAAACGTTGGGAAACTAACTTTGAGAGTTGTGCGAGGGTCTGTCTGGGTCTAATGAACGAATTGGACGGAACTGACCTTACTAGCACAGAAGCCGAGATAGTTAAGACAACCTCATCAATTGAATCTTTTAAAACTGATCCCCTATACAAAAAGCGTAACCAAGAGCTTGAAGCTCACATTAAAAAATTCAACAAGGACCTTGTGATCCAACGCGATCAGAAACTATTGAGAGATCGCGTGGCTTACAAGACAGGTTCAGCTTATAGGTGGGGCTACCGCCCATCTAAGCCATTTAAACCAAAGGGTGGCAAACCTATCCCTGTCCGGTTACCTCCTGCGCAACCGGCCCCCTCAGTTGCGAGTGGAAGCTCTGCTCCAGCAGGAGATACGGTTCCTCCTCCTCGTAGAAGTCCCAAAAAGTACAATCTTAGACAGAACAATACTAAAAGGGGCCAACGCCCCAAACAGAGTAAACACCCACCTGGAGGAGCTACCGGTGGGATATGTGGCGAGGGCTCGGACCTCACCCCGGCGGAGGACGAGGGAGATTGCCCTTCTTCTGGGCCCTCGTCTTCGCCTGGAGGAGCTACCGGTGGGATATGTGGCGAGGGCTCGGACCTCACCCCGGCGGAGGACGAGGGAGATTGCCCTTTTTCTGGGCCCTCGTCTTCGCCTTTTTTGGGGTGAGTGGGCTGACGGAGGGGGACGGTCGGGTTGTTGATGCTCCTGATGGGGGTGGTATTGAGTTACAGGTCATCAATCTTACAGGCGAAATACTCTCCGAGTCTGTGCGTTCACTCTTGGCCAGAGGCCTGGGGTTCTGCCCGACATATGATTCTGACATTTTCGAAGTTATAACAGATATACACATCTTTGGACGCAAGATCCTTATGAAATTGCTCCATGATGGTTCTACGAGAGATGTCATATCGTCTCCGCCTAGGATTGAGTTGTCGGGTCGGGACCGGCGGGCACTGGCCGATTTGATCGATTTACAGACTGATGAGGACCCCCAATTTTTGGGCGAAGGCTCTTTTAGCTCTATACCTGATACATTACCTGTGACATACCAACCCATTTTAAATGAGCTTGAGCTTAGGAATAGGTCGCACCGATTCCCGCCATTCTCCGTCAGCCCTAGTCTAAGGACGTTCATCTCTGTGGTTGAACGTGATATCAAACGTCTCTCTGGGAGAAGTTCTGGCTCCCATAATCTCAATGCTGAGGAGCTGGCAGCGCTGGGGGAGCTGGGGCGGCAGACCAGGTGGGAGATCAAGCCCTCTGATAAGGGGGGCAACGTTGTTGTGATGGATGTGCAGGCCTACAGGGATATGTGCCTTGATATACTAACTCGGCAGGAGTGTTATGTGCGCGTCTCCGCGTCCAGGGTCGCAAGGTGCCAAAAGCAACTTTTTACCATCATTGATGACGCCCTTAGGCGGAGTGTTATAGAGGAGAATATTGTACAGTTTTTGAAAGTCACACACCCCATAACACCCACTTTTTATGCTTTACCAAAGATTCACAAGTCCAGGACGAATCCTCCTGGCCGTCCCATCGTTTCCGGCCGTGGTTCCCTGACTGAGCGGGTGAGCGTGTACATTGACCGGCATCTTCAGCCTCATGTGCAGGCTCTGCCCTCTTATGTCAGGGATACCATGCACCTTTTGAGGATTTTGGAGGGGGTGTTCGTTCCCCCTGGTGCATACCTTGTTGCTCTGGACGTGGAGGCGCTGTACTCTAGCATTCCACACGACCTTGGCATTTCTGCTGTTGAGACCTTCCTGTGCGAGCTCGACATTAGACAAACGACCCACAATATATTTCTATTGGATTTACTGAGATTTTTACTTTTGAATAATATTTTTGTTTTCGACGGGTCGCACTACCTCCAGGTGCAGGGGGCGGCTATGGGGACCACCTGTGCCCCCTCTTACGCCAACCTGTACCTGGGGGAGTGGGAACGTGTCACCTTTTCGGATGATGGTCTCTCGATGTACCTGTGCCACGTTTTGATGTGGCACAGGTACATCGATGACATCTTTATCGTCTGGACGGGGACCTCCTGCGAACTTAGACAATTTGTCGATATCCTCAATAAAAACACAAGGAATTTACGTTTCACGATGACGTTTGACTGTAGAAGGATCTCATTTTTGGATATTTGGATCATCATCGATGATCACGGCTGTTTGTCCACGGGCTTGTACAGGAAGGAGACTGCTACGAATGCCCTTCTTAGGGCCGACAGTTTCCATCCCGGACATACTGTCAGGGGCATCCCTGTAGGCCAATACCTCCGCGTTAGGAGGAATTGTTCCTCTCTTGAGAACTTTGAGGAGGAGGCTGTGACCTTAAGATCACGCTTTAGGGATCGGGGATACCCCGATCGCACTTTACGACAGGCGTACCAATGGGCTCGGATGGCTGATCGAAGTGCCCTATTGGCCTCTGGCGGGTCTCGGAGAGACGTGGCGGAATGTGCACGCCTTTGCGTGCGCTATTCTGCGCAGTTTAAAGAAATCACACGCGTTTTACAACGCCATTGGTATATTCTTACCAATGACCCCAAAATTGAACCATTGGTGACACCGGAACCCAAGATCACGTGCAGGCGCGCGCCGTCTCTCCGCGACCTGATCGTCAGGAGCCATTTCCGGGGCACTGAGATCACGCGCCCCCATTGCACTGTAACCGGGACATACAGCTGTGGTGGATGCACTGTTTGCCGCTTTTTATTTATTGGGAGGGAGGTTGTCCTCCCCAATGGTCATCACTGGCGTTTACAACATTTTGTGAATTGTAATACCAAATTTGTGGTCTACCTCCTATTGTGTCCTTGTGGCGCATTCTATATAGGCAAGACCGGACGTGAATTGAAGTCTAGAATTGGCGAACATATCGCCAATATTAAAAACATTGCATCCACCACACCCGTTGCGAGGCACTTTAGATCTGAGCACGGTGGTAGGGCCTCAGGTATACGTTTTGTCGGTCTCGACCGTATACATACTACGATCAGAGGGGGTAACTTCGATCGCTTACTGTTACAGAAAGAATCCAGGTGGATCTACGAGTTAGAGGCCACTGAATATCCTGGCCTTAATGAAACGGTCGGTTTTGCGGCCTTTCTACCTAACTGATGCTCATCACTTTTTCCTACCTGTCCTGCTGTCCCTTTCCCTGCCCCCCTCCGCTGCTCTGCTCCTCCACTGCCCCCTGTGTTTGCGGGCTTGTTTATGCTCCGAACTGTTGCCTCCATGTGTTTTCCCCTGTGACATTCGCCGTTTACAGCTGGCATATGCTGTTGCTCAGTTTTTTTGCTCTTTGAGTGCGCTGATTTCTCGCACGGTTTGGATCTTGGCACTGTGTTTTCACAGTCCCCCTGATCCAACTTCTTTAGTCGCTGATGGTAGCATGATAATATTTGCTGACTCTGAGCTATGTTATATATACATTTCTTCTGGTTTGCTTGTGTCTGTTGTGTTTGCATGATTTTGCACTCCTTTATTTTCATTTATGTTTGGTTGTTTACACATATATAAAAAAACTCTTTTGTCCTCGTGTGCCGCCATATGGCCCCCTTTCCCCTCGCCCCCGCCTTGCCCTCTCACGTATTTTTGCCATCCTACACATCAGGCCGACCTAATTTGTCTGGCCTGCCTATTGGGCTCTGGTGGGGGCGAGGCTGAGCTGCGTGTCCGTCGCCGCGTTAGTGCGCATGTGTACGCGTGCGCGTTGGTTGACGCGTACGTAATTCCGCATGCGTGCGTGCGCGCGGCTGATGACGCGGCCCTATAAGGAGCCTCTGGCGGCACACGTCTCTAGCCACGCCTCCCTTCGAAAAAGCCGGTAGACCCGGCGAAACATGTCAGGGCTGCCGGCGTGGTGTTAGCACATGACTGCCTTGCTCTGCCACCCGCCCACCCTCCGCATCCACCCTCTGCTGGCCTGAGGCACTTTTCTGACCTCCACCTGGAAAGGCTACTAGCTTCCTGCACACATGGGACTCTGCTTGATCATTACAGCCATCACAGCCTGCTATACCAGCATATTGGACCTGACTCCTTTACTGGATTCTTAATCACTCCCCCAGCCTTGGGCTTCTACACATGGGGCTGAGCGACCAGACAACCTTCAGGAGCTAACTGGACTCCGCATCGCTGTACCAGGATTGGGTATAGTATGGCTCATGCTTTATGCCATTCCTTTTGATCTGTGCTTGTTGCTACTTGCATTCCATCTGTCCATGCTGGCTGTGCTGTTTCATCTGAACTGTTGATTTGCAGATGCGATATTGGCTTTCTAGCCTCTGCTGGATGCATTGACTCACTCTGCTTCTGTTATCTGTACCGGCTTGCTTCAACCATCATTTTCCTATTACCCCCATTTTTTACTACATACTTGTCTAGGCCTATTTTTTATTTGGGATCCCTGACCATACTAGGTGGTCTCAGGCAGTGGTGAATTTGATGTGTGATTGGTGGCCGAGTGTGGCTTCTTGGCAGGTTACATTGGTGCTTTTTTAATATGTTTAATTATAACATTAATACATTTTTGTAAATTTTCACTTATTTTTGGATTTCGTTATTTGTGACATATGCTCCCCGACCCTCCTTTTTCCTTATATTTACGTAACAAAACACACGGCAACCTGCATTGGGGATAGTGTACTAGGGCTCTTATAATTGTGTAGTGAATGTATAAACTGTGTGTGGTGTATGAAACCTTATCTGTTCATCAGTCCACAGTAAGGCAAATTGTAAATTAATGGAGAAAGTTCAGCACTGCAGCTACTCTCCCTAGGAGTGGCCATCCTGTAAAGATGACTGGAAGAGCACAGTGCAGAATGAGAAGGGCTATGAAATAAATAAGAATAAGCCCTACATGGGATTGTGTCAATCTGAAAAGGTTATTATTAGTATAGTGCTAGATATCCCTTTCAGGAGTTTAACATTAGAGTCAATGGATGAGGTAGCTGTGTTGCTGATTGTTCCCCCCATTAGGTACAGGTTGCAGGGTAAGGAAAAGTAGCTAAAGTTATGATTGGTCGGCAGGTGAGCGGAAGGTAGTCTGCCAGGTGTTGCTAGGGCAAAGACATTGTTGCAACAACCAATCAGCTAGATTTACAGGGTATAAAAGAAGGGTCTGTTCAGCACATTTCACCTTGTAGTCCTGAGCGGCTTGGGGAGCTCCCCACCCACCCTCCCCTTGAAGAAAATGGATTCTCGTCGTGGTCAAGCTTTATTGGTTCTTCAAGTCACACGGGCGTGTGTGGACGAATTTCGTCTCAGGGGTCCTTTCGGAAAGTTTGAGTATGATAAGTGGTCCGAACCGTAGTGGTGGATCACAATAAGTGCTTTTAGCTGTTATGATGTTTTGATGAACAAAGTTATATATATATTTATATATTTAATAAAGTTATTTGGACCTCTTTTGAGTATTTTAATTTAACCAATAAAGAAGGCCACGGCCAATTTTATGCCAACTTGGAGGGTTTTTAGTCTTTTGTTTATATATGTATATATATATATATATAGATGTTTTATTATGTCTTAAGGTTTGATGTATTGATTTCATGGTATTGACTACACTCCCATGCTCAGTGAGGTGAAGAAGAATCCTAGAGTGTCAGCTAAAGACTTACAAAAGTCTCTTGCATATGCTAACATCCATGTTAGGGAATCTATGATACATAAAACGCTAAACAAGAATGGAGTTCATGGGAGGATACCACAGAGGAAGCCACTGCAGTCCAAAAAACATATTGCTGCACGTTTAAAGTTTGCAAAAGAGCACCTGGATGTTCCGCAGCAGTACTGGCACAATATTCTGTGGACAGATGAAACCAAAGTTGAGTTGTTTGGAAGAAACACACAACACTATGGCGTCAATTCACCAGAGGTTACCAACCTATTTATCTCTTGGGAGGTAATTTACCTCCTGTGATATCTCCAAATAGCAATTCTCCAGAAGTATAGGGGAAAATATCGACAGAGAGAAATGCAAGAGATAAATGTGAGATAAATAAGTGATAGTTAGTAGTTAGTTTTTCTCCAAATCACAATTCACCAGGGAAGAAAGGGGGTGTGGCCATTTGTTATTTTTTCATCTCTTTATCCCCTGAATGAACCTGGAGATATCGTGGTTTTCACACAGCAGCTGCTGCTGTGGAAGATGGAGCCTTTTGAGCTTACTCTGTTAGGCATGGTGCACACCAAAAACCGCTAGCAGATCCGCTAAATGCTAGCAGATTTTGAAACGCTTTTTCTTATTTTTCTGTAGCGTTTCAGATAGCATTTTGCGGTTTTGGGAAGCGTTTTTGGTGTAGTAGATTTCATGTATTGTTACAGTAAAGCTGTTACTGAACAGCTACTGTAACAAAAACCGCCGGCAAAACCGCTCTGATCTGCCGTTTTTCAGAGCAGTTTGCATTTTTCCTATACTTAACATTGAGGCAGAAATGCCTCCGCAATCCAAAATCTGCAGCAGCCCGGGAGTATGCGTTTCTGCAAAACGCCTCCCGCTCTGGTGTGCACCAGCCCATTGAAATACATTACCCAAGCGTATCCGCAGCCGCAAGCGGATTGCAAAACGCAGCCGAACCGCTCTGGTGTGCACTAGGCCTTAGAGCTTGCTTCTATTGTGAGGAGACGAAGGCGCAGGAGGAGGGTCTGTTTAATCGCCCCTCGTATTTTTCGTGAGAGAACAGTTCTTGATAATTTTACTGAGACAGAGGTGGTGAAGAAGTTCAGACTCACTCGTGATATGATTTATGATATGATCCGGCAGTAAAAGGCGGGAATACTCTGGTCAGGTAGTGGTAAAACTCCGCCTCCTACCCACAATGCTTCACTTTCAAGCTTACAGAGAGGAAAAGTATCCCATGTAAATCATTAATACCGATTACCTAACTCTCTGCTTTCTCACACTTTCCTCATGCATATCTCTCCATTATCCCCTGCTATCGAACACTTTTCTCTCTGTCCTCTCACACTGGTGAATTGACTCCAGAGTGTTAAAATACCTCATGAGATAAACTACCTACATTTTTTCTCTTAGTAAATCCTCTCTGGTGAATTGACGCCATTGTGTGGAGAAAAAGAGGCACAGCACACCAACATCAAAACCTCATCCCAACTGTGAAGTATGGTGGTGGGGGCATCATGGTTTGGGGCTGCTTTGCTGTGTCAGGGCCTGGACAGATTGCTATCATAGGAAGAATAATGAATTCCCAAGTTTACCAAGACATTTTGCAGGAGAACTTAGGGCCATCTATCCACCAGCTGAAGCTCAGCAGAAGATGGGGGTTGCAACAGGACAACGACTCAAAGAATAGAAGTAAATCAACAACAGAATGGCTTAAACGGAAAAAAATACGCCTTCTGGAGTGGCCCAGTCAGAGTCCTGACCTCAACTCGATTGAGATTCTGTGGCATGACCTCAAGAAAGCGATTTACAGCAGACATCCCAAGAATGGAAACACGTAATTATTTGTGTGGTATTAGTTTAAGCAGACTGTGATTGTCTATTGTAGTGACTTATATTAAGATCAGATCACATTTTATGACCACTTTGTACAGAAATTCATATAATTCCAAAGGGTTCACATACTTTTTATTTGCTACTGAATATGTAAATTTACTCTACTGTTAGGTTGGCTACATTATCTGTCATTTACCATTTTTAAATGTACTAGCCGACCCGCAGCGTAGCATACGCCGCATAAGGGGGTAGAGGGCAGGAAGGGGGTATTGGGCACAGCGGCGGGGAGGGGAGTCGGACCCCCCCTCAACTGAGTCCCTCATGTGTGCTCCCCCTCCAGCTTAAGCTCAGCAGGAACCCACCCCCCTCACCTGGGTCCCCCATGTGTGCTCGCCCTCCTGCTTAAGCACAGTAGCAGCCGCCACTATTAGTAAGAGGCAGCGGGCGGGGATGCCTCACCTCTTCCGTTTTCCAGCGTGTGTTCCACTGTTGTCACTTCCTGCAATGCCACCCACTGTATTGGTGTAATTTGCCTTCTTAAAACAGAAAGAAATCTGCAATAATTCAGCTATAAATGAACATTTGTGGTTAGCCACAATGCACTGCTACTAAATATGCCAATTATTCTTTTTCACCCTTAGTAACCCAAGCAAGCATCCAGATCCACTGGTGTATAGCAAACCTTTAGCTTTAAATTTTAACAGCCATATCAAACCCACATGTGACAGCCTGTTTCAGACTTTTGGTCCTCATCTATACATGGCAAGGATTGATATGGCTGTATGAGATAGGGCTTGGACCAGTACAACAGAGTAACCAAGCAGCTCAGGGTGACACAAACCACTCGGAATGTATATAGGAGGATAAAAGGGTCCAAAAAGACCTTCTACTAAAAAAATCAAAGCTTGGTGTAATTTGGCTTCTTAAAACAGAAGCAAATCTGCAATAATTCAGCTATAAGTGAACACTTGTGGTTACCCACAATGCACTGCTACTAAATATGCAAATTATTCCTTTTCACCCTTGGTAAGTCAAGCAAGCCTATGGGCCTGATTCACAAAGCGGTGCAAACTGTTTAGCACGGGTGTGCTAAACAGCACGTGAAGTGCCGTTCGCAGATTTTTGCACGCGCAAAGTGCCGCGATTTGCGCGATAGCGGTTCTTTGTGCGCGCAATTTGCCGCGAATCGCAAACTCCGCAATCGTGCGACTCGCGGCAAATTGCGCACGCAAAAGACCTCAATTGCGTGAATCGCGGCACTACACATGCTAATTGTTTAGCACACCCATGCTAAACAGTTTGCACTGCTTTGTGAATCAGGCCCTACAGCTTTTCGTTTTATACAGTCATATCCAACCCACATGAGCCAGCCTATTTCAGACTTTCAGTCCTCATCATTACATAGCAGGGATTGATATGGCTGTATGAGATAGGGCTTGGACCAATACAACAGAGTAACCAAGCAGCTCAGGGTGACCCAAACTACTAAGAATGTATAGGAGGATAAAAGAGACCAAAAAGCCCTCCTACTAAAAAAAGCAAAGCTTGGTGTAATTTGCCTTCTTAAAACAGAAGCAAATCTGCAATAATTCAGCTATAAGTGAACATTTGTGGTTACCCACAATGCACCGCTACTAAATATGCAAATTATTCCTTTTCACCCTTGGTAAGTCAAGCAAGCCTATGGGCCTGATTCACAAAGCGGTGCAAACTGCTTAACAGTTAGCACGTGAAGTGCCGTTCGCAGACTTTTGCGCGCGCAAAGTGCCGCGTTTTGCGCGATCGCGGTCTTTTGCGTGCGCAAAAGTCCGCGATCGCATAAATCGCGGCAAATTGCGCACGCAAAAGACCGCAATAGCACAAATCACGGCACTTTGCGTGCACAAAAGTCCACGAACGGCACTTCACATGCTAAACAGTTTGCACCACTTTGTGAATCAAGCTCTATAGCTTTAAATTTTACATAGTCATATCAAACCCACATGTGACAGCCTGTTTCAGACTTTTGGTTCTCATCAGTACATAGCAGGGATTGATATGGCTGTATGAGATAGGGCTTGGACCAGTACAACAGAGTAACCAAGCAGCTCAGGGTGACCCAAACCACTCGGAGTGTGTATAGGAGGATAAAGGAGACCAAAAAGCCCTCCTACTAAAAAAAGCAAAGCTTGGTGTAATTTTCCTTCTTAAAACAGAAGCAAATCTGCAATAATTCAGCTATAAGTGAACATTTGTGGTTACCCACAATGCACTGCTACTGAATATGCAAATTATCCCTCTTTGCCCTTGGTTTGATATGACACTACTTCTTCTTCTTGCTTGGACCAGCCCCTTCTTCTTGCTTGGACCGGCCCTGGGGGCAGGGCGCTACTTCTTCTTGTTTGAAGGTTGAGGCACTTAGTCTATTATATATATAGATACTTTTTTTCCTATCCTAAATTGAAAATCGATTTTCTCCAAAACGATAAGGTCTTTTTGAAAAATTAAAAGGGGAGCAGCGGCGGTGTGTGTGCGGAGATCTTCAATCAAGATTGTAACATTAGAGGTACAGGTAAGTATTTCTGTTTAATTAATAATATTAAAGGACTTTTTTTATGGTGGTGTTTTTATTTCATTTAACCCTTTTTGGAAATGGGTCAGGGGTACTTTGTATCCCTATAGTCAGGGCTGGATTTAGGCCATGGCCTAGGGCACCACAGGAACAAGGGCACCAAAGCAGCAGGCTTAGCTGGTGCAGCATTTACAAGCTTGCAAATGCTGCAATGCAGGGAGATCAGGCAGGCGTCCGACCGCAGTACTCTGCTGCCAGTGGCCTGTGCAGCAGCCACCTTGCTCTCTGTGCATATTTGCATTGTGGCCGGTGGCTATGGACTTAGGCAGCATTGGAGACGGAAAGGAAGAGGAAGCTCCTGCACTGGACGAAGTGGGTAGTGGGTGTCAGGACACCTTCTGAAAAAAGACACAGGGAACAAAACGGGGAGCCCAATGGTGCAGTACGTCAATAAAATCGGGTAATTGTAGTAAGTAAAGATCTACTCACAAAGGTAGGTTGCAGAGGGGCAACCGACCGCAGGAAGCAGGTGGAGACAATAAACCCGACTCCACTCGGGGAGGTCACCGAGGACCTGGATGCAGTCGCACTCCTTGGGTAAAAGAAAGGGGACAGGTGTCCGCCGTGGTGTACACCACGCGTGGTCTGTCTCCACCCCTCAAACGGGACACGTATGGGGGTACAAGATGCACTAGACAATTGTAAAGAGGCGCCCTAATCGTAGATAAAAGCATCTAAAAACAGTTTAAAATTGACAAAAACGTGAGGTAGCTTACCTCAATGACGACATATCTTTGTAATAAACAAAAGATTTATTATAGCTATTTATTATGCTATAATAAATCTTTTGTTTATTACAAAGATTTGTCGTCATTGAGGTAAGCTACCTCACGTTTTTGTCAATTTTAAACTGTTTTTAGATGCTTTTATCTACGATTAGGGCGCCTCTTTACAATTGTCTAGTGCTCCTGCACTGGAGATGAGCAGAGAAATGAGTGACACAGATGGCTGCTGTGGTGTGAAGGCGAGCTGGCTACCTATACTGGGGGGGTGGGGGTGGGAAAAGGAGGGATAAAGGGAGTCATCTGGCTACCTATACTGGGGGGGGGGGTCATCAGGCTACTTATACTAGAGGGAAGGGGGGAGGGGCATCTGGCTACCTATACTGGAGAGAAGGGGGGAGGCGTCATCTCGCTACCTGTTCCGAAGGGGGGGCGGCTGGTGACAGTGGCCTTGGGTGGTAAAGAAAACAAATCGGGCCCTGCCTATAGTCATATAGCCATATTGAGGCTGTACAGTGATCCCTGGCCAAAGCGTTACGACTTCGTAGGGCTTTCCAGGGGGTCCATACGCACTGCAGACAGACCCCCGGGAAACCCCGTCGTGAAATTGATTGCTCTTTCCTTCGATATATATAAATTTACACTACCGTTAGGTTTGCTATTAATTGCTATTTGGTAATAATAATAATAATCTGTCATTTACCATATTTAACTATATACTTTTTTTCCTATCGTAAATTTAAAATCGACTATAAGGTCTTTTTGAAAGATTTTGTTTCCTCTTGTAGCTACTGTCCCCCTCCACGTACCCTGAAAATTGAGGTGATTCTAGCTTTGCTATTAACCATGAAATCGGCAAACATTAGGCAATTGTCAAAGTGAAAATTGTACTCATCGTGAAAATAAGCCGAAAAGAATATTGGCATTTTTGCTCATCACTTATGTTAACACGCGTTATGTCGCATGTTACCATGGCAACGCGCACATCATCCTGGTGACATGCGTGGCACTCAGGGCCGGTCCTGGACTTTCTGCTGCCTGAGGCAAAGATCGTGAAGGCGCCCCCCCCCCCCCCGGGCCCCAGGCCCCCCCCTCCCCCCCTCCTTAAAGCAAAATTAAAGAATTAAAGAAGACCGCTTCAGTTTCTGCTCTACAGTGAATTAACTATCACATACCTTGCATTACTGGAGACCTGTAGGAAGAGTATGCTTTGAAGGAGAATGAAAAGTTTGGTTTCAGGGCTCCAGATTGGCAATCCTAAAAAAAAAATTACAGAAAGTTTAATTCAATAGTCCATGAGAGGGAGAGAAAGGGAAAAGACAAAAAGAGGAGAGGGATAAGGCTACATAGTCTGTGTGTTTACTCTGTAAAGTAGATACCTTATCTTGCATGTATGTGAAGAGAATCCAACAAGTCATTGAAAAGGTATTCGAGGACCAAAGAACTCTAGGAAGAGTTAGGCTTCCAAAAGATTGACACCTATAAAAATAAAAATAATTGAGTCAAATAGTGAGACAGAAGAGGAGAGGGAGGAGTAGAGGAAAAGGTGAGGGGAGGAGAGAGGGGAGGGAAGAGAGGAGTAGTGCAGTCAACTAGAAAGACAGAAAATGAGAGGAGAGAGAAGAGGAACATCAAAGAGGGAAGAGGGGGGGGGGGGAAGAGAGGAGAGAGAAGAGGAGATAGTGCAGTCAAATAGTGAGACAGAAGGAGGAACATGAGAGGGGATGGGAGAGGGAAGGAGGAGGAAAGGGAAGAGGGGAAGGAGAGAAAAGAGGAGATAGTGCAGTCAAATAGTGAGACAAAAAGGAACGGGAGAGGAGGGAACAGGAGAGGAGAGGGTCACATGGTCTGTTTACCTTGCATGCACGTTCGTTAAGTCCAGAGTGCCATTGAAGCCAAGCCATATTTTAGGACCAAAGACCTCTAGAAGTTTTCTCCCCAGGGCCAGGCCTCCACATTATTGAAGATTGGTGTGGCAGAACCCCGTCTGCGATCCAAACACACTCAATAGGCCATAAAGTAAAATCATGAGTACATTTATTGAATACAAAACATAACAAATAGTTAAAAGTCATAAATATAACCTGTAGCAGGAAAGAGGTATGCAGTCTAGTAACCAAGCAATATCAAACACCATAAGTTCTTGTGATTCACAATATGCATAGCTTGCCAGAACGCTAGAGATTAGGCTGACCTTTAGCGCCACCTAAAAAAAAACAGTCTCTTTATCAGAGTAACGTAGCCCAGTCAGGGCAAAATTTCTAGTCCCTTAATCCAGATAAACAGCTTGTTCAGCATAAGGTCCAAATTATTGACACCTATAAAAATAAATGGAGAGTCAAATAGTAAACCAGGAGAGGGAAGAGGGAAGGGGGAGAGAAGGACACATTGTCTGTTTACCTTGCATGCATGTTAGGGAAATCCAGAGTAACGTTGAAGCCATATTGTAGGACTAAAGACCTCTAGAAATTTGCTCCAAGGCCTCCAAATTGAAACCTATAAGAAATAAATGGAGTCAAATCGTAGAGGAGGAAAGGGGAAATGAAAGAGGAAAGGGTAACTGAAAGGGGAAATGAAAGAGGAAAGGGGAAATGAAAGAGGAAAGGGGAAATAAAAGAGGAAAGGAAAAAGGAAAGTGGAAAGGGTAACTGAAAGGGGGAAGGAAAGTGGAAAGGGTAACTGAAAGGGGAAAGGAAAAAGGAAAGAGGAAAGGGTAACTGAAAGGGGAAAAGGAAAGAGGAAAGGGAAAAGGAAAGAGGAAAGGGTAACTGAAAGGGGAAATGAAAGAGGAAAGGGTAACTGAAAAGGGAAATGAAAGAGGAAAGGGTAACTGAAAGGGGAAATGAAAGAGGAAAGGGTAACTGAAAGGGGAAATGAAAGAGGAAAGGGTAACTGAAAGGGGAAATGAAAGAGGAAAGGGTAACTGAAAGGGGAAATGAAAGAGGAAAGGGTAACTGAAAGGGGAAATGAAAGAGGAAAGGGTAACTGAAAGGGGAAATGAAAGAGGAAAGGGGAAATGAAAGAGGAAAGGGGAAATGAAAGAGGAAAGGGTAACTGAAAGAGGAAAGGGGAAATGAAAGAGGAAAGGGGAAATGAAAGAGGAAAGGGTAACTGAAAGGGGAAATGAAAGAGGAAAGGGGAAATGAAAGAGGAAAGGGTAACTGAAAGAGGAAAGGGGAAATGAAAGAGGAAAGGGGAAATGAAAGGGGAAATGAAAGAGGAAAGGGGAAATGAAAGAGGAAAGGGGAAATGAAAGAGGAAAGGGGAAGTGAAAGAGGAAAGGGGAAGTGAAAGAGGAAAGGGTAACTGAAAGGGGAAATGAAAGAGGAAAGGAAAAAGGAAAGAGGAAAGGAAAAAGGAAAGAGGAAAGGGTAACTGAAAGGGGAAAAGGAAAGAGGAAAGGGTAACTGAAAGGGGAAAAGGAAAGAGGAAAGGGTAACTGAAAGGGGAAAAGGTAAGAGGAAAGGGTAACTGAAAGGGGAAAAGGAAAGAGGAAAGGGTAACTGAAAGGGGAAAAGGGTAACTGAAAGAGGAAAGGGTAAGTGAAAGGGGAAAGGGGAACTGAAAGAGGAAAGGGGAACTGAAAGAGGAAAGGGGAACTGAAAGAGGAAAGGGTAACTGAAAGGGGAAATGAAAGAGGAAAGGGGAAATGAAAGAGGAAAGGGGAAATGAAAGAGGAAAGGGGAAATGAAAGAGGAAATGAAAGAGGAAAGGGTAACTGAAAGGGGAAATGAAAGAGGAAAGGAAAAAGGAAAGAGGAAAGGGTAACTGAAAGGGGAAAAGGAAAGAGGAAAGGAAAAAGGAAAGAGGAAAGGGTAACTGAAAGGGGAAAAGGAAAGAGGAAAGGGTAACTGAAAGGGGAAAAGGAAAGAGGAAAGGGTAACTGAAAGGGGAAAAGGTAAGAGGAAAGGGTAAGTGAAAGGGGAAAAGGAAAGAGGAAAGGGTAAGTGAAAGGGGAAAAGGAAAGAGGAAAGGGTAACTGAAAGGGGAAAAGGAAAGAGGAAAGGGTAACTGAAAGGGGAAAAGGGGAACTGAAAGAGGAAAGGGGAACTGAAAGAGGAAAGGGGAACTGAAAGAGGAAAGGGGAACTGAAAGAGGAAAGGGGAACTGAAAGAGGAAAGGGGAACTGAAAGAGGAAAGGGGAACTGAAAGAGGAAAGGGGAACTGAAAGAGGAAATTAAAGGGGAAAAAGGAAAGGGAAGAGGAAAGGGGCAGAGGAGGACGCATGGTCTGTTTACCTTGCATGCATGTTAGGGAAATCCAGAGTGTGACGTTGAAGCCATATTGTAGAACCAAAGACCTCTAGAAGTTTGCTCCCAGGCCTCCAAATTGCCACCTGTAAGAAATAAATAAATGGAGTCAAATCGTAAAAGGGGAGAGGGCAGAGGAAAGGGGAGAGGGCAGAGGAAAGGGAAGATGGCAGAGGAAAGGGAAGATGGCAGAGGAAAGGGAAGATGGCAGAGGAAAGGGAAGGGGGCAGAGGAGGACACATTGTTTACCTTGCATGCATGTTAGGGAAATCCAGAGTGTGACGTTGAAGCCATATTGTAGGCCCAAAGACCTCTAGAAGTTTGCGTCCAGGCCTCCAAATTGACACCTATAAGAAATAAATAATGGAGTCAAATCGTAAAAGGGGAGAGGGCAGAGGAAAGGGGAGAGGGCAGAGGAAAGGGAAGATGGCAGAGGAAAGGGAAGGGGGCAGAGGAGGACACATTGTTTACCTTGCATGCATGTTAGGGAAATCCAGAGTGTGACGTTGAAGCCATATTGTAGGCCCAAAGACCTCTAGAAGTTTGCGTCCAGGCCTCCAAATTGACACCTATAAGAAATAAATAATGGAGTCAAATCGTAAAACAGAACAGGAGAGGGAAGGAGGAAAGGGAAGGGGAGAGGGAAGGTAAGGAGGAGGAGGAGAATGGAGAGGGAAGAGGAGAGAAGGTCACATGGTCTCTGTTTTATAAAGGTGGAATCAAAATACCTTAGATGCATGTGAAGAGAATCCAAAGAGTGACACCCGTTTCTTTAACTTCTGTAACATTCTTTAAACAGTTTCTTCTTAGTATGCCCAACCCATGGCAACTTTAGTCTTCAACTCGTTATAAACGTCAACTCGTGCATCTTCAACTCGTGCATCTTCAACTCGTGCATCTTCAACTCGTGCATCTTCAACTCGTGCATCTTCAACTCGTGCATCTTCAACTCGTGCATCTTCAACTCGTGCATCTTCAACTCGTGCATCTTCAACTCGTGCATCTTCAACTCGTTATAAAACGTCAACTTGTGCATCTTCAACTCGTTATAAACGTCAACTTTTAAAAAACTTGAATTACAAGAAAGGTGCCCTTCGTGCCTTGGCGGAGGCAAAGGCTGTAATTGCTTCATCCACATTAATATTCTCGGCCAACTCATGCTCTATTGATATTGTAGCAAGCCCCAGAAGTCTCTCTTGTGTCATTGTAGACCGCAAATAGGTTTTAATTAATTTCAGCTTCGAAAAACTACGTTCACCACTTGCAACAGTGACAGGAAGTGTAAGGAGAATACGAAGAGCAATGCAGGTGTTTGGATATATGGTAGACATTTTGGTTTTGTAAATGTACTCCAGAACAGCCCTTGGTGTCATGCAGTCTTTGGGTAAATATCTACACAGTGTATGAAGCTCATAACACAAGTCTGCAGCTTCAATATCTCGTTTTTTGTCTTGACAAAGTGCTGTGTCCAGCTGATCACATTGCTCACGTACTTCTTCTGCAGTCAGTTCCTTAACTGTCGGAATTTTGTACAGTATACCGAAGATGCTGCTATATTCTTTAACCTGCAGGAAACGGTCCTCCACTGACTGGAGTGCACAGTCTAGAATGCTGTTAAAAAACTGCACTTTAAAATTCTGTTTTGGATCAGTGACCTGCTCATCCAATGATTCATAGTCAAAGTGCCTTTTAGTGCGATGGATTCTCCCAACCGGAGCAGGTGGAAAATTAGCTTCAATCTTCAGCTCTTCAGCCAATGTTTGAGCAGTCTTGATGACCTTTTCAAACTCCTCATCTGTACGGTAATTTTGCAGAAACAATTTTGTTTTTTCAAGCTGTTCCATTGCTCCCGAAAGATCAGCTTCAATTTCCTGGAGTCTCTTGCTTGTGATGTTAATGTTGAACAAGATATCATACCACAACACTAATCCACACAAGAATTTAAAGCTGCAAATATTTTTTTGGATGCCTCTTGCTTCCGCTATGGTTTTTGATCGAGTTGCCCCTGTCAAAGCGGAATCTTCCATGGCAGCAGAAAGTGCAGCATCTACTTTTCCAATTTGATTCCGGACAGCTTTAACAGCATCAATTCGGCTCTCCCAGCGAGTGGTGCTCAATGGCTTGAGTGTAATCCATTGCGGTGTTACTGACAGGTGTTCCTTTAGAACAGTCCAACGGTGTGTTGAAGCAGAAAAAAAAACATACAAACTCTGTATTATATTGAAGAACTCGACTGCCTCAATACAGGTAGATGCAGCATCACTAACAACCAGGTTTAATGAATGGGAGCTGCATGGGACATAAAAAGCTCGTGAATTTATCCGGCGCACTTGAGCCTGCACACCATTAATTTTGCCTTTCATGTTTGAACCGTTATCGTAACCTTGGCCCCGCATGTCATGAACACTAATACCAAATGATTCCAGTTCCTGAAGCAGTACTGTTGTCATGCCAGCTCCTGTCGTGTCATCTAGATCAATAAATGTTAAAAAGTGTTCTTTAATGGAGACAGCTGCAGAGTTGCTTTCCGTACTTTCGGTTGCTGTGACAAATCGCACAATTAATGTCATCTGCTCTTTATGGCTTATATCGGGAGTACAATCCAAAATAATAGAATAATACTTTGCAGCATGAAGATGTGCCAAAATCTTCTCCTTGATCTGCTGAGCTAGTAGCTGTATAATTTCGTTTTGAATTCTTTTTCCAAGATAATGATTGTGCGTTTCCTTGTTGGTAATTCTGTCCAAATGCCTCTTCATTACCTCATCAAATTCACTAATTGCCTCCACCAATTTTAGAAAGTTGCCATTGTTTGGTTGAAAAATTTTGTCACTATTTCCACGAAAAGCTAGGTTCTGCATAGCCATAGTTCTAACGAGCACCATTAGTCTCTTTAACACTTTTCTCCAATGCTGTGTTTCTGAATCAATAAGTTCTCTATTTGTGTCAGCAATGGTCAATCCGAGTCTCAGTCTAATCTCTAGGTCTTTCCATTTGTGGAATGCCATGGTATGGTATTCTGCTCGCTCATGACTTTCCAGATTCCTTATTAGATTGCTCCAATCACTAAATCCTGTTGAACACAGCAAAGAGACTGGAACTTTAGGTGGGAATAACTTGCAACAAAAGCAGAAGACAGCATCTCTGCTCTCTGAGTACATCAGCCACTGTCTTTCTGCTGTCTCCAAGTTTGGCAGGTGGCGTTTGTAATATTTGCGATGAAAGCTTCTGTGTTTTTTATCTTTTGGGAAACGAGCAAGTTTGACCTGCTTTGGACCATGCAGTACCAGATAATCTCTCAATTTGCTGCTCAAATCCATCCATAGGCCAGGGTCTTGCAGCACTGATGGATCAAATTGTGATTCTTCTGACAAGGTTTGTTCCTCAGTTTCTTCCATCTCTACATCCATTTGCACTCTTGAGGTAGCACTAGTAGACGCTTGACTGGTATCTCTTGAACCTTCATCGCCAGCAATATGCAGATCTGAAGAGTGAGAAATACTAATTATCGAAGCACTTCCGCCAGTATCAGAACTAGATGCTTGTGTCTCTTCAGGTTGTGTTGTTCCTTCTGATGTTTCTGGTGAAAGAAACTTCAGCATCGAGCCTTTCTGTTTTGCCAGAGCAGAAGCTTTAGCCTCCCTCTTCTTTTTGTATGCTGCCCCAGAGAGGCGTTTCCGCCCGTCTGACATTTTGATGTAATCTGGGGGGCGGGGGGAACGTGGGGGGGAACGTGGGGGAAGAAAGAAGAGAAAGGAAAAAAAAAATAAAGGAAAAATAAACATACAGTATACATACATTTATACAATGCTTCTGCAAAATATTCACTGCACATCATTTTTTTAAATTCATTTTTCGTAAGTGGAAGAGGTTCAAAACCATGACACTTCCTAGCGCTAACTACACTGACAGAAACAACCATCTCTGCAGCAATCAAGCCTGTATGGTTTGAGTGGTCAGACAGAAGCCACTCCTTAGTAAAAGGCATGTGACAAAATACACCTAAGGCCTGCTTTCACAGTGGGACGTTACAGGCGCACATTAGAGCAGCCTGTAACGCAGCCCACCGCACAGTAATGCAAAATCAATGAGGCTGTTCACAGTGCGGACGTTGCGTTACATTGTAACGCTGCGTCACAAGACAACGTACTGCATGCAGTACTTTAGATGCGGCTGAGCCACGTTAGACTGCTTGCACATGCTCAGTAATCTTGTGGAGGAGCGGAGAGCGGCCAGGCACATGGCTAATTAATATGCACTGCACTCAGTGACGTGCAGTGTTTACTTCCTGGAGCGGCCGCTCTGTGCGGCGATTGGCCGGCGGGACCACGTGATGCCGCATGCGCACAAGAGTACACATCACGGCATCACTGACGCCAGAGTGAGCTGCACAACGCGGCTCACTCTGACGTCCAGATCCAGCACCACCAGGCGTTGTTAGGGGGTTATGCGACCTTAACGCCCCCTCTAACGCAACGTCCTGGTGTGAAATTAGCCTAAAGGATTCAGACCATGAGAAACAAAATGATGCACGTTAAGGCTAAGGCCTCTCGCTCCCTGCCGCCATCTCATCCAGGCAGTCTGAGTGAAGCACAGAGGCAGTGACTGTGGTGTCTGGCTGCTGCTCTTGCTGTAGCTCCAGGAGAGGCAAAAAAGCTGTTGGATGGATAGGGCTATGGGGGGGGGGGGGGGGGGGGGGAGGGGGCGCAAGCTGCTCTGTGGATGGATGGAGCCATGATGGTGCAGAGAAGCTGCTGGTATGCAGCCTGTGTGTGGATGGATGGAAGCCATGATTGGGCAGATTGAAGCTGCTGCTATCATGCCTATGCAGGTGAATGGATGGATGCATCAGGATGGGACAAGAGAAGCTGCTGTTATAATGCAGGCTGCATTATGAAGCCTGTGTGAGAACAGGAGCTCAGCTACCTATGAGACGAGCTCAGCTACCTATGAGGCTCAGTAAGCCTCATAGGTAGCTGAGCTCCTGTTCTCACACAGGCTCAGAGTCCGGCTGGCAGCAACAGCAGAGTCTCATTAGCAGAAATAGTAAGATTAATTGCCTGACTGACAAACAAGGAAGCACACAGTACAGGAGAACTGGCCTGCATCTGACATTTGGGATGCAGAGTTAAATGGCCCCTTGGGAAGAGCTCTTATCAAGGGTAAATGTGGAGGAAATGCAGGGCTGTGGAGTCGGTACAAAAATCCACCGACTCCAAATCCTCTAATTTGCATATTACAATCTTGTTGATTGAAAGTATGTAACATAAAATGCATCTCTTCACTGCCAACACTTAGGAATTTTACAAGACAACTGAAGTGTGAGTGATATGGAGGCTGCCATATTTATTCCCTTTTAAACAATACCAGTTACCTGGCTATAAGGCTGATCTTCTGCCTCTAATACTTGTAGACATACACTAAAACTAGTCCTTGGTAAGAGTACTTGACGGTACAAACCGGAACAAAGAACATTTATCAGGCCCTAGGCAATGTAACTGTGGGTACATGTAAGAGTGATGTGCAGGTACTCTGCAGGGGAATATGGGGATTCTTCCTCTATTACACATTCTTCATGTACAATCTGAAACAGGTTTATGGGTGATAGACGACACTTCTGTGTTCAATGTGCACAACATTCTCAGTGGATTCCCTGCAGCTCTGTGGGGAGTGCATATGTAGAGTATAGTACTGCTGTGTAACAAAGTAAACCTGAGACAGATTAAAGTTTTATACGTACCTGGGGCTTCCTCCAGCCCCCTTCAGGCTAATTAGACCTTCGCTGTCCTCCTCCGTCACCTGGATCTTCTGCTGAGTCCAGGTACTTGAGGCAGTCTGGCGTAGCGTGCATGCACACACTCCGCCGCCGGGAGAGTACTACACCTGCGCAGCACTATTGCGCAGGTGCAGAACGCTCCTGGCTGTGGAAGCGGCATGCGGACGGACTGCGCTGACTGGCTGAATTACCAGGACTCATAGCAGAAGACCCAGGTGGTGGAGGTGGACAGCGAGGGACTGATTAGCCGGAAGGGGGCTGGAAGAAGCCCCCGGTATGTATAAAACTTTTCTTTTCATCCTTCTCAGGTAGTCACCAAACCAAATTTTACCGACATATCAAATTATTTGATTTCATGAGCAAAGAGTGCATACATTTGCATAAATCAGCATCAACGCAGAATTATTTCCATTTCATTGACCATCTCTATTAGTGACACGGCTACACATCAGGCTTTATTCTTACAGCGTAAATGATTTTTAGTATATATGAGATTCCTGTGTACACATCATATATACAGTCACAATCAGATATGTATATCTGACTTAAAAATACAGGGAATGTCTGCAGCACAACTAACTATTAATTGATTGGTTTATTTCATTTTTGTGGACCAAACACAGATATATATATATATATATATATATATATATATATATATATATATATATATATATATATATATATATATATATATATATATATATATATATATATATATATATATACGCCAACAGGATGTTAGATATACCCCCCCTGCAATGCAGGGCCGCAGCCTGTATATGCAGGGCTGGGCCTGCATACCAATACCACTATTCTAGGCACTGACGCATAGGGCCCAACCGTCCCGTTTTCTGCGGGACTGTCACGATTTTGGGGGGCTCTCCCGCTATCACGGTATGAGTCCCCCAAGTCCCAGGCGGCAGTGGGCAGTGATGGTAAAAAAAAAAAAATGATCGAGGCGCCAGCCGCGGGTAAGTGGGATGCGGGACGCGTGCATCCCATTACTACCTCCCTCCCTCGGAATCTGGCCCCTGTGTGTCCCCCCCGTTAGAGTGCGGAGCGGGCTGTCATTACCTGCCTCCATGCGTACCGATGTCCAGCTGCATTCTGCTTCCTGTGACGTCACAGGAAGCAGGAAGGCTGAATGAAGCTGGACATCGGTACGCATGGACGCAGGAAATGACAGCCCGCTCTGCACTCTGCTAACGGGGGGGACACACAGGGGCCATATTCCAAGAGAGGGAGGGAGGTAGTAATGGGATGCACGCATCCTCACCACCCACGGGCACCCTCACCCTCCTCCCCACCCACGGCCATCCTCACCACCCACGGGCACCCTTATCCTCCTCCCCACCCACGGCCATCCTCGCCCTCCTCACCACCCACGAGCACCCTTACCCTCCTTCCCACCCACGGCCATCCTCACCACCCACAGGCACCCTTACCCTCCTCCCCACCCACAGGCACCCTTACCCTCCTCCCCACCCACGGTCATTCATCCTCACCCTCCTCCCCAGCCACGGGCACCCTTACCCTCCTCCCCAGCCACGGGCACCCTCATCCTCCCCAGCCACGGGCACCCTCATCCTCCCCAGCCACGGGCACCCTCATCCTCCCCAGCCACGGGCACCCTCATCCTCCCCAGCCACGGCCATCCTCATCCTCCCCAGCCACGGCCATCCTCATCCTCCCCAGCCACGGCCATCCTCATCCTCCCCCTCCCCAGCCATCCTCATCCTCCCCAGCCATCCTCATCCTCCCCAGCCATCCTCATCCTCCCCAGCCATCCTCATCCTCCCCAGCCATCCTCATCCTCCCCAGCCATCCTCATCCTCCCCAGCCATCCTCCTCCTCCCCAGCCATCCTCATCCTCCCCAGCCATCCTCATCCTCCCCAGCCATCCTCATCCTCCCCAGCCATCCTCCTCCTCCCCAGCCATCCTCATCCTCCTCCTCCCCAGCCATCCTCATCCTCCTCCTCCCCAGCCATCCTCATCCTCCTCCTCCCCAGCCATCCTCATCCTCCTCCTCCCCAGCCATCCTCATCATCCTCCTCCCCAGCCCTCCTCATCATCCTCCTCCCCAGCCATCCTCATCATCCTCATCACCCTTGACTACACATACTACATTAAAAAGATACAAAAAACGGAATCCGACCCGATCCGACCCCAGCAGCAGCCAGAGGCCCAGAGGCAGCCGCAGCCCGCAGCAAAAGCTGACTCACCGGGGATGGTGCGGTGGGGTCCGGCGACGATGATGGCGGAGGGCAGGCCAGGCGGAGGGCACACGAGCCAGCCCAGCATCCATCTTGCGCCGGCGGCAAGAGGGCAGCGGGCTTGCTCCTCCATGCTCCATCTCTGGGCGGGCAAGGCCGGGGGGGGGGGGGGGGGCTTGCAACGGCGGTCGGCGGGCTCAATTTGTCACGGTCACGGGCGGTAGGCGGCAGCGTGCAGGTGCAGCCAGGAAAGCCTCACAGAGGCCTAGACCTAGTAGGCCGCCGCCCGCCTCAGGACTCGGAAGTCCGGACTCCGGCATGGTGGGTGGGGTGGGTGGGCCTGGGCCGGGCGTGGGCGGCACGTCAGTCAGGGCTGGTGCGTCACAGTCTGTGCAGCCAGGCCGGCCAGGGACTCACCGATTCAGTGTGCCACTGTGCCAGCAGCAGCAGGGTCGGACGGAGACTTCACTGCAGGCTCTGCAGCACTTGAGGCGGGCGGCGGCGATAGCACAGTGCCACTCCTCCAGTGACCAGTCCAGTCTCTCCAGAGGGCGGCAAGAACCAGGCACAGGCACTTCCTCTTAATGCCTGGTGCCGCCCCTCCACTTCCTGCCGCCTGAGGAACCCGCCTCACCCCGCCTCATGGGCGGGCCGGCCCTGGTGGCACTAATAGAGTAGCAGGCGGTGCTGTCCACAAGCGTTAGTGTCTTGTGCTGCCTGCGAATAGCAAATATACCGGCCTTTCATGTATCAGGCTCTATGGTCCTTATTCAATTAACTTCTCTCCTGAGTTTTCTCTCAAATGATGATTATTCATCCTATCTAAAAAAGATAAAGTTTTAGCCCCTCACAACTGAAAAGTAGTTAAGAGTAGCAGGGGCGTAACTGGAAATCACTGGGCCCCCCTGCAAAACTTTGGATGGGGCCCCCTCCCCCTGCACACTGAATAGAGACTGTCTACAAATCTTTGTCTACAAAACTTTGTATGATTCATTATTAGTGGCTGAGCAGATGCAGTCATTAGAACAATTGTGCAGAGAGCATAACGTTTTTTCTCTACTTGCCCTTAGTTGTCAGTCTCTCAGGAGGGGGCCCCCTGTGGTTTTTGGGCCCCCCTGCGGCTGTATCCCTTGCAGGGTTTATTGTTACACCTCTGAAGAGTAGATATGAAGTAACCGCAAACTTATTTTGCATAATTTCTTGCATGATGTGAGATTTAAAGAAATGTTATTGAAAATATCTCTTGAAGTAAGCTCAGTGGAAAAGTTAACAGTATATGGGCCTAAGGCATCTTTCAGATTAACCACTGTACTGTGCACTTCCTGAGCAGTTCAGCAATTCGGGTGCAATTTAAATGCAGCCAAATTGCAGCGGTTGCAACCCCACACGTGTCAAGCACTGACACGTGGTGGCTTTACCTGGTGGCAGAGGAACGCAACATGTCACATCTGAGCACGGCTGCAGCTGGGCTAACATGTGACTATCAGGGGGCATTTAAAAAGAACCACACAGCTGTATGGGGTGAATGCTGTTGTTCGGTTCCTAGGCAATCACAAATCCAAAGTCCAAAGGAGAGATCCGCACACAGACTTGTTGGAATTTCAAATAACTGTTATTGTTCCATCACAACTAGGTATATATAAAATTGGGTAGATCCTTTTTGTGAAAAGGTGAAGGATCAAAACACAAGTCCTTTAAAGGGCAATCCACCTTGCCCACAGTAACCTAAGTAATTTATAGTAAAGGGCTTTAAGTAAAACACAGAGGTAAAGTGCAGTTTGGCAAAAAACTTTGTAGGAAAAACTTTATTGGTACAAAAATGTCAAAAAGTCAGCAAATGTTTAAAAGCTTTTTCAATTCCACTCATATCATAGGTCTTCATATGGTTAAATCACTGCCATAAGGCACATATATTTGAAGCCAATAGATGAGTATTGTATTCTGGCTTGATTAAATTTTGGAGAAGATTTTTTGTATCTTATAGGCAACGACACATGTTCGTTTCGGGCTTCTCATATCATAAGTTTGCCCTTCATCAGGCCGCAATACAAGTTTCTAAAAAATACAAACAATAAAAGATAAATATTAAAAACAAAGCTCAAGAGACAATAAGCTCAAACATAGAGCAATAGGCAAGGAGAAAAAGCTCCACCATTGTGATTTCCGGTGTGCGGGCAACCCGATCCAGAATATGTTCTGGGACCACACACCAGAAACAGAAATGAAATAGACACCAAACCATACAATGATTGCAAGGCTCATATCATAGAGTAGAAAAAGAGAAGACCATAAATATAGGAAGCAAATCTAAGGCAGATCTGCAACAGAGACTAGTAAATATCAGTCAATGCATCACTGCCAATGATTGAAGATAATGTACCATTCTAGTGAAAAAAGGTTAAAATTGTGCACAACACCAAGATTCCACGAATAGTTAAAAGAAAAAAGGTTCGCAGCAGGTCTGCACCAAGGACTAGTAAATATCAGTCCATGCATAACTGCTAGTGACTGAAAATCTCCAAAGGACACCCACCAATGTAATATAGAGAGAGTTAAAAACATTCAAGGTACCCAAAATCCACTAGAAAAGTGCAGAGTTAAATATACCCTATACCGACTAAACAAATTATTAGAAATAATGTAGGGTACACTTGCACAAACCTGTATAACACAAAGGATCAACAAAAGGCCAGAAAAATAAGTAGAATGAACACGGGCATCCAAAACCAAGTAGATGCACACAGGAAACTGTAGAGGTACAAAAAAATGTATATGTAATTATTAAAAGTAAAACACAGGTACCCCAGCATACAGTGCCCTCGATGTCCCCTTCAAACTACAGATATAAGTCCAAACATATCAGCATAGGGGCACAAGTTCCTTAGCAAAAGAGACCTCCATAGTGTCATAATAAATGGAATAGATGTCCACAGGTTTAACTGTGTAGTATTGCGACTAGGACATATATCTCGCTTTGTATGAGGTTAAATGTATCCAAAGAATATGATAATACTTACTGTTCCACGGCGTTGTAGAAAAGAACCGCTGCTATGCTGGAAACTCTAACCATGATGGCGCTCGCCGCTGTTTAAATATTCGCACTTGGCGTCCTACACTCGTTAGTGCGCCTGTGCGGGCCCAAAGCCAATCAGCGTTATTCTTATCCAACTGTGCGCTCCAGCATGAAACCGCCGGAACGCACCAGTTCACTCCTGAATGCGCAGACGTAATGCTGCGCCAATAGGAAGCCATCAGGTGGATGGTAACTTCCTCCCTAATACGGAATCGCCAGTCCGGCTGTCACATAGGGCAGAGGCATGACGTAAGGGCTACACAAGGCGGAAATGCCATAGGAATAGTGCTAAATGGATGCGGAACTGAATTACAATCTATGGTGAAACGGAAGCACCTCCCACAACCACCAGAGGCGGAAATGCCATATAAAACAGGCTGGGTAAACACGGAGATAGATAAAACTTTGCGATAAAACGCAAATTATAAAGACCCAGTAATATGACCACTAGAAATAGACAGGGGTATAGTGAAGTTAATTCAACAAAATAAAATTAAGCCCCCAAAAGAAAGGGCATATCAATTTTCCCCATCCAAAGAACTGGGCAGACCCAAGGTATATAGTGGAAATCCACCCACAACAGGGCGGGGGAGCAATCAATAGGGGGACCAAAAGGGGCTATTAATATTTTAATATTTTAATAAAGAAGCCTCTAAAACCCCGTATATTATACAGCTCCACCTCACTAGCTACACATGCATTAAGGACACTAGTAGGCACTGCATGCTAAGGACCCAAAGAAAAAGGGATTTTTACCAATAACTGGCCAGTTGGTTCGTGCAAGTGCAATCCCACATTAATAGTCCAGATACCTACAAGATAAAAAGAAAAGAGAAGAAAGAAAGAGAGAGAGAAAAATATGAGCACAAACATAAGAAAAGGGGCATCTACCTAAATGTACATATAAGAAATGACAGAGAAACACATTGATAAGATATTCATTGATCACTTATTGAGGTCTGTAATCAATATTTAGACCTGTAGGATGCAAAGTTTGTAGAAACTTTATCCACCAAGCTTCTTTATGCAATAAAATGAATTCTCTGTTGCCACCTCGCCTAAGGGGGTGTACTACATCTAATACACAAAATCTCAACTGATTCGCTGAATGGCCCATTTCCACAAAGTGCTGGGCCACTGGGGAATCTATTTGGGAAGGGTCCAAACCTCAGCGTATTACTGAACACAAGTCTCGCATTAATGTAGCCATTAGACGGGGTTTGGACCCTTCCCAAATAGATTCCCCAGTGGCCCAGCACTTTGTGGAAATGGGCCATTCAGCGAATCAGTTGAGATTTTGTGTATTAGATGTAGTACACCCCCTTAGGCGAGGTGGCAACAGAGAATTCATTTTATTGCATAAAGAAGCTTGGTGGATAAAGTTTCTACAAACTTTGCATCCTACAGGTCTAAATATTGATTACAGACCTCAATAAGTGATCAATGAATATCTTATCAATGTGTTTCTCTGTCATTTCTTATATGTACATTTAGGTAGATGCCCCTTTTCTTATGTTTGTGCTCATATTTTTCTCTCTCTCTTTCTTTCTTCTCTTTTCTTTTTATCTTGTAGGTATCTGGACTATTAATGTGGGATTGCACTTGCACGAACCAACTGGCCAGTTATTGGTAAAAATCCCTTTTTCTTTGGGTCCTTAGCATGCAGTGCCTACTAGTGTCCTTAATGCATGTGTAGCTAGTGAGGTGGAGCTGTATAATATACGGGGTTTTAGAGGCTTCTTTATTAAAATATTAAAATATTAATAGCCCCTTTTGGTCCCCCTATTGATTGCTCCCCCGCCCTGTTGTGGGTGGATTTCCACTATATACCTTGGGTCTGCCCAGTTCTTTGGATGGGGAAAATTGATATGCCCTTTCTTTTGGGGGCTTAATTTTATTTTGTTGAATTAACTTCACTATACCCCTGTCTATTTCTAGTGGTCATATTACTGGGTCTTTATAATTTGCGTTTTATCGCAAAGTTTTATCTATCTCCGTGTTTACCCAGCCTGTTTTATATGGCATTTCCGCCTCTGGTGGTTGTGGGAGGTGCTTCCGTTTCACCATAGATTGTAATTCAGTTCCGCATCCATTTAGCACTATTCCTATGGCATTTCCGCCTTGTGTAGCCCTTACGTCATGCCTCTGCCCTATGTGACAGCCAGACTGGCGATTCCGTATTAGGGAGGAAGTTACCATCCACCTGATGGCTTCCTATTGGCGCAGCATTACGTCTGCGCATTCAGGAGTGAACTGGTGCGTTCCGGCGGTTTCATGCTGGAGCGCACAGTTGGATAAGAATAACGCTGATTGGCTTTGGGCCCGCACAGGCGCACTAACGAGTGTAGGACGCCAAGTGCGAATATTTAAACAGCGGCGAGCGCCATCATGGTTAGAGTTTCCAGCATAGCAGCGGTTCTTTTCTACAACGCCGTGGAACAGTAAGTATTATCATATTCTTTGGATACATTTAACCTCATACAAAGCGAGATATATGTCCTAGTCGCAATACTACACAGTTAAACCTGTGGACATCTATTCCATTTATTATGACACTATGGAGGTCTCTTTTGCTAAGGAACTTGTGCCCCTATGCTGATATGTTTGGACTTATATCTGTAGTTTGAAGGGGACATCGAGGGCACTGTATGCTGGGGTACCTGTGTTTTACTTTTAATAATTACATATACATTTTTTTGTACCTCTACAGTTTCCTGTGTGCATCTACTTGGTTTTGGATGCCCGTGTTCATTCTACTTATTTTTCTGGCCTTTTGTTGATCCTTTGTGTTATACAGGTTTGTGCAAGTGTACCCTACATTATTTCTAATGATTTGTTTAGTCGGTATAGGGTATATTTAACTCTGCACTTTTCTAGTGGATTTTGGGTACCTTGAATGTTTTTAACTCTCTCTATATTACATTGGTGGGTGTCCTTTGGAGATTTTCAGTCACTAGCAGTTATGCATGGACTGATATTTACTAGTCCTTGGTGCAGACCTGCTGCGAACCTTTTTTCTTTTAACTATTCGTGGAATCTTGGTGTTGTGCACAATTTTAACCTTTTTTCACTAGAATGGTACATTATCTTCAATCATTGGCAGTGATGCATTGACTAATATTTACTAGTCTCTGTTGCAGATCTGCCTTAGATTTGCTTCCTATATTTATGGTCTTCTCTTTTTCTACTCTATGATATGAGCCTTGCAATCATTGTATGGTTTGGTGTCTATTTCATTTCTGTTTCTGGTGTGTGGTCCCAGAACATATTCTGGATCGGGTTGCCCGCACACCGGAAATCACAATGGTGGAGCTTTTTCTCCTTGCCTATTGCTCTATGTTTGAGCTTATTGTCTCTTGAGCTTTGTTTTTAATATTTATCTTTTATTGTTTGTATTTTTTAGAAACTTGTATTGCGGCCTGATGAAGGGCAAACTTATGATATGAGAAGCCCGAAACGAACATGTGTCGTTGCCTATAAGATACAAAAAATCTTCTCCAAAATTTAATCAAGCCAGAATACAATACTCATCTATTGGCTTCAAATATATGTGCCTTATGGCAGTGATTTAACCATATGAAGACCTATGATATGAGTGGAATTGAAAAAGCTTTTAAACATTTGCTGACTTTTTGACATTTTTGTACCAATAAAGTTTTTCCTACAAAGTTTTTTGCCAAACTGCACTTTACCTCTGTGTTTTACTTAAAGCCCTTTACTATAAATTACTTAGGTTACTGTGGGCAAGGTGGATTGCCCTTTAAAGGACTTGTGTTTTGATCCTTCACCTTTTCACAAAAAGGATCTACCCAATTTTATATATACCTAGTTGTCTTAACTCCACCGGGGATTATTACAATTTGGTCAGTCTCTTGATTGACTTATATATCATCACTACATAGTGACATCCATGTCAACTAATACCTTATCACCTTTAACAGAGGAAAATGTGCAACCTGGCAGTATTGCAATTTTTTCTTATGTAGATGAAGACATCAAACGCATTCTAAGTAATGTTGATGGATGTTGCAAGATCCTCAATGAAATTGATGGCACTACCGTTAACTTAAAAGATCTGGAAAAGATAGAGAAATATATTATAGATTTGGAGTTGCATGGACAGACCCTTGCTGAATACTATAAAAGTAAGAGAATTCCGAGAGGTGTTAGATCACATATTCGTCCAAACATTTTTACCGATGACGGAGACTTTTTGTGTCGATTTGAGGGAATTTTAAACAAATCATCATTTGACATCCTCCTGTTGTATGTAGAGTGGATCTATAAGAAACTCCCTGGATACAAAGCTGAAGCGGCCGACCTAAGGAAAAAACTTGCTGAACAAGTAACAGAAGATTCCTTTACTTTTCAGATAGCCTTACTGGAGGACAGTTTAGAAAAGTACAAAAAAGAAACCCTTCAAAACAAAAGGGAAAAATTTCAAAGAGATTGTAGAGACTATACATCTGGCTACGTCTATCGATGGCAGCAAAAAAATATTCCCGTCACTCCAGGAGGAGGCAGATTTCCTCGAAAACCAAGGAAAAGATACCCAAGGCAGAATATGGAGCCACCAAACTCTCCTACACTCTCTACTGGCTCCTCTGCCTCAGAATCATCTTCTTCTTTTTTAGGTGCAGCAGGGCCGCAAGCTGTACGGTCATCCAGGAGGAAACAACAGAAACAGATGCCAAGGAGGGAATACTATTTCCGGGATCGCACATAGAACCGACAACCCTGAGTGTGGATCTGTCACCAGTGATTAATATCTCGGACTATAATTTATCCTCTGATGAAATTGCAGTCCTATCTAAGGGACTGTCATTTAGCCCTACTGCTACTCCAAATTTTTTCTCCTTAGAAATCGAATTTGAGAAGTTTTTTGAACAACTGAGATGGAAGTCATTTTTTGCCAGTCAGTCCACCAGTTTAAAACAAATGTCTAGATCAGCTATATACAATGCAAAGGAACTTAATCTCTTTTCTCCTACAGGTAATAGACCCCCTCAGGGGAACGATCATGTTGAGGCCTATATCAAACAAGTTAAAAAAGATATGGCTAAATTAGAGATTGAGTTCAAGAGAGGTAATATGCCCTATGTCCAACATAATATTACTAAAGCAGAAAGAGAAGCTTTGTTTAGTCTGAAGAGTAATCAATCGATTGTAGTTAAATCGGCAGATAAAGGAGGAGCAGTGGTGGTTATGAATAGAAGTGATTATATCTCAGAAATCTTGAGGCAACTTGGAGACAGCAATGTTTATAGGAGGTTGGATGTGAACCCTACTAGGAAATTCCTATCTGAACTTAAAATAATTTTGAATGAAGCTTTGGATAACAATATTATTGATCAAAAATTATTTGATTATTTATACAATGAGAACCCGGTCATACCGGTTATATATTGTTTACCCAAGATTCATAAAAGACTTAATCAACCGCCGGGGAGACCGATTGTAGCGGGTTGCGACTCAATTTTTAACCATACTTCTATCTTTTTGGATAGAGTTTTGAGAAAGTATATGCTAAGTCAGAAGTCCTATCTTAGGGATACATCCGACTTCATTAAACAGATGAGCACATTGATCCTGCCCCATGAAAGTTGTCTCCTGATTACATTGGATATTGAATCACTGTATACCTGTATTCCACACTCTGAGGGCAAGGCCGCAGTTCGACAGTCTCTTCTAGGTGATCTGTCAGTGGATGGGTTGCAGATTGAGTTCCTTATGTCACTTTTGGAACTTGTCCTGGAGAGGAATTATTTCCTTTTCCAGGACACGTTTTTTCTTCAGTTGCGGGGGTCTTCTATGGGCTCCAATGTGGCTCCGGTTTATGCAAATTTGTTTGTGGAAAGATTCGAGGAGGACTGGGTATATAGGAATAATCTTTTTCGTAAATATGCATGCATATGGCGTCGTTATATTGACGACATCTTCTTAATCTGGTCGGGGCCCAGGTCCTCTTTTGATCTTTTCTATGACGAATTACAGGGAGCCTCCAGTGCGCTCAAATTTACATTCAACATGGATTCTCAAGAGATTGCATTTCTAGATGTTAGTGTGTCTAAGAGGGGTTGTATGTTGTCATTCGATCTCTTTTCCAAGCCAACGGATCGCAATACTCTTTTGGATTATAAAAGCTTTCATCCGAAAAGCTTGCGTGAGTCTTTGCCCAAATCACAGCTTATGCGAGTAAGGCGCATAGTAAGCGAGGATGAACAAATTGAAAAACGTATGTCCGGGATGGCGGCGAGATTTCTCGACCGTCATTACCCAAAGAGGTTGGTTGAGCGTACCAAAAAGAATGTTATGAAACAAAACAGAGAGGATTTACTTAAATCCGGTAAGAACCGTGGTGGAGGGGAGGATCGAATGATATTGGCAACATCCTTCAATACTATATCATCAGAGATTGCAAGATCGGTCAGAAGACACTGGCCTATTCTGCGTTCCATTGGCACTGATATTCCAGCTTTTAGACAGGTCCCTATGATAGCTTACAAGAGGGCACGTTCTATTCGGGATCACTTAATTAAAGCAGATATTGGATCCACTAGAGTTAGCACTCAAAGACAATTGGCTCCCCAACGGAAAGGCACCTTCCCCTGTTTACATTGTTCATGTTGCCAGTTAGTCCTGAAAGGGAAGAGTATTAATCACCCTATGAAGGGGTTCCCTATTAAGTTTTCTCACTATGCCACATGCGACACTAACTTTGTGGTATATGGCATTAAGTGCCCTTGCGGCAAAATGTATGTCGGGGAAACCACAAGGGCAGTGAAGGAGCGTATTACTGAACACAAGTCTCGCATTAATGTAGCCATTAGACGGGGTTTGGACCCTTCCCAAATAGATTCCCCAGTGGCCCAGCACTTTGTGGAAATGGGCCATTCAGCGAATCAGTTGAGATTTTGTGTATTAGATGTAGTACACCCCCTTAGGCGAGGTGGCAACAGAGAATTCATTTTATTGCATAAAGAAGCTTGGTGGATAAAGTTTCTACAAACTTTGCATCCTACAGGTCTAAATATTGATTACAGACCTCAATAAGTGATCAATGAATATCTTATCAATGTGTTTCTCTGTCATTTCTTATATGTACATTTAGGTAGATGCCCCTTTTCTTATGTTTGTGCTCATATTTTTCTCTCTCTCTTTCTTTCTTCTCTTTTCTTTTTATCTTGTAGGTATCTGGACTATTAATGTGGGATTGCACTTGCACGAACCAACTGGCCAGTTATTGGTAAAAATCCCTTTTTCTTTGGGTCCTTAGCATGCAGTGCCTACTAGTGTCCTTAATGCATGTGTAGCTAGTGAGGTGGAGCTGTATAATATACGGGGTTTTAGAGGCTTCTTTATTAAAATATTAAAATATTAATAGCCCCTTTTGGTCCCCCTATTGATTGCTCCCCCGCCCTGTTGTGGGTGGATTTCCACTATATACCTTGGGTCTGCCCAGTTCTTTGGATGGGGAAAATTGATATGCCCTTTCTTTTGGGGGCTTAATTTTATTTTGTTGAATTAACTTCACTATACCCCTGTCTATTTCTAGTGGTCATATTACTGGGTCTTTATAATTTGCGTTTTATCGCAAAGTTTTATCTATCTCCGTGTTTACCCAGCCTGTTTTATATGGCATTTCCGCCTCTGGTGGTTGTGGGAGGTGCTTCCGTTTCACCATAGATTGTAATTCAGTTCCGCATCCATTTAGCACTATTCCTATGGCATTTCCGCCTTGTGTAGCCCTTACGTCATGCCTCTGCCCTATGTGACAGCCGGACTGGCGATTCCGTATTAGGGAGGAAGTTACCATCCACCTGATGGCTTCCTATTGGCGCAGCATTACGTCTGCGCATTCAGGAGTGAACTGGTGCGTTCCGGCGGTTTCATGCTGGAGCGCACAGTTGGATAAGAATAACGCTGATTGGCTTTGGGCCCGCACAGGCGCACTAACGAGTGTAGGACGCCAAGTGCGAATATTTAAACAGCGGCGAGCGCCATCATGGTTAGAGTTTCCAGCATAGCAGCGGTTCTTTTCTACAACGCCGTGGAACAGTAAGTATTATCATATTCTTTGGATACATTTAACCTCATACAAAGCGAGATATATGTCCTAGTCGCAATACTACACAGTTAAACCTGTGGACATCTATTCCATTTATTATGACACTATGGAGGTCTCTTTTGCTAAGGAACTTGTGCCCCTATGCTGATATGTTTGGACTTATATCTGTAGTTTGAAGGGGACATCGAGGGCACTGTATGCTGGGGTACCTGTGTTTTACTTTTAATAATTACATATACATTTTTTTGTACCTCTACAGTTTCCTGTGTGCATCTACTTGGTTTTGGATGCCCGTGTTCATTCTACTTATTTTTCTGGCCTTTTGTTGATCCTTTGTGTTATACAGGTTTGTGCAAGTGTACCCTACATTATTTCTAATAATTTGTTTAGTCGGTATAGGGTATATTTAACTCTGCACTTTTCTAGTGGATTTTGGGTACCTTGAATGTTTTTAACTCTCTCTATATTACATTGGTGGGTGTCCTTTGGAGATTTTCAGTCACTAGCAGTTATGCATGGACTGATATTTACTAGTCCTTGGTGCAGACCTGCTGCGAACCTTTTTTCTTTTAACTATTCGTGGAATCTTGGTGTTGTGCACAATTTTAACCTTTTTTCACTAGAATGGTACATTATCTTCAATCATTGGCAGTGATGCATTGACTGATATTTACTAGTCTCTGTTGCAGATCTGCCTTAGATTTGCTTCCTATATTTATGGTCTTCTCTTTTTCTACTCTATGATATGAGCCTTGCAATCATTGTATGGTTTGGTGTCTATTTCATTTCTGTTTCTGGTGTGTGGTCCCAGAACATATTCTGGATCGGGTTGCTCGCACACCGGAAATCACAATGGTGGAGCTTTTTCTCCTTGCCTATTGCTCTATGTTTGAGCTTATTGTCTCTTGAGCTTTGTTTTTAATATTTATCTTTTATTGTTTGTATTTTTTAGAAACTTGTATTGCGGCCTGATGAAGGGCAAACTTATGATATGAGAAGCCCGAAACGAACATGTGTCGTTGCCTATAAGATACAAAAAATCTTCTCCAAAATTTAATCAAGCCAGAATACAATACTCATCTATTGGCTTCAAATATATGTGCCTTATGGCAGTGATTTAACCATATGAAGACCTATGATATGAGTGGAATTGAAAAAGCTTTTAAACATTTGCTGACTTTTTGACATTTTTGTACCAATAAAGTTTTTCCTACAAAGTTTTTTGCCAAACTGCACTTTACCTCTGTGTTTTACTTAAAGCCCTTTACTATAAATTACTTATTGTTCCATCACACACACGACATACATCTCACCGTGTAACCCACAATCGTTCTGGTCCCCTTTGTCAAGGCATGGGTCAGACAACCATGTTTGTATGGTCAGATACATATCGTGTGTGTGATAGGGCAATAAATGTTCTATGGGTGTGGCGCCTGTCCAGTGCCAGTACCAAGCGCTGCTAACCAATTCCCAGCCGGTACAGGAGAGCAGCTGTCAGCTGCCCATTTGAAATATTCTGGTTATTAGTATGTTTATTTATATGTATGTGATAACATACTGATCATTCTCTTTTTTGTATATTGTATTTAGATATCCCTGGGGCGTGGCATGGTGGACCTGTGGGGTGTTGTATTAGTTGATTTACTTGTCTTTTATTGCAATTTTCTATATAGTTCTTCCATTCCTGATGGCCTGACTCTGGGGTTCAGCGCTGGCCTGGGTTGTTTTTTGTCACTGACCTGTGGATATGGAATTGATTTGATTGGATACCCATTTACACTGTGAACATTTATTGGGCATAGGTTAACTTATTGCCAGTCTTATGTGTATTCCACTCATCCACACTTTGGATCAGCTTGCTGTGACTTTTATGAACTATGGGGTCAGAAACTGCAGGACTGATGCACATTGTATATATTGTTGCCTTGACTACCATCTATGCCGGCATATGTCCCTTCCTTTCCGCTGGGCGGAAGTTGTAAGTTTGGTAGAACGCATCTGGACCTCACACGTGCGTATGGGAGGTGGTGCTTTCCCCCCTGGTTGACAGCAGCAGTGATTGGTTCTCCTGCGTGACGCAGGTGGCGTGGTTTTTGAACCGAGCTGGGCGACACGCGGATTGGGGCACTTACTCGTGGGCTTGTCTGCCCTGCATCATTTGGATAGCATTACGTTTTACAGCTGACAGGTAAATAGCTTATTGAATTCTTCTTCTTAAATTTGCATATTAAGCTACTAGTTTCCCATCAGGTCCGCCATTTGTCCCACCCAGCTAGACACTGATTGGTGTTATTACTGAGGGTGGGCTATTTAAAGGCGTTTTCTCAAGTGTATTTTTGTGGCTTGTGCAATTTGAGAAATGGCTATGCCGGAAACAGCATCTGTCTTTGCTGCTGCTACTTGCAATAAAAGAGCTTCTTTACTGAATTTATGCGTGGCGCCGATCCATCCTTGGAGATCGTCTACAGTGTGCCTCTTGGGACACAGAGGCTGAGATCGTGGCACACCTCTTTTGACCTATGGTGGTGCTCCTCCTGACTACTTGTCTTGACATCTGAGACATCTGAGGCGGCGAGGCCTGGGGCCTCTTGCACACTACATGCGATTAGATTCCGATTTGCGATTTTGACCTGATTTTACATGCGATTCCAATTTTTAATCAGTTCCGATTTTTAATCTGTCCTGCACGCTGTGTTTTTCTTCTTGTGTTGATCGCATCCATGGAAAATCAGAATTATAAATCTCAAAACGGAATCGCAAATCGGATTTGTGATTTGCAGTGTGCAAGAGGCCTAGGCGTGGGGCTGAATGAAGAAAACCGCCAGATGCTGTGGAAAGATGTCAAATGCTTTTTTTGAACACTTACAGAAAAGCATTTGGCCGACACGCCGGCAGATGCCCGTGTGAACTATTTGGCACTGAGGTGTATTAGTACATTTAGCTGAAATATAAAATGACACAACTTCTTAGTGTTGGGGATGGAATTGATCATGTGACTTTATTACACATATTTTGGTCTTACACAGAAATCAGTTAAAACAGCTTATTTGTTCTACTATTTATTGAAAAAAATTACAAAAATATTAGCAAGTTTCAAATGATCCTGTATTTTTCTTACTTCAGTACAACGATTGGAAAATAAAATGTTCTAAAAATCATCTAAAACAAATAGTAATAAAAATACACACACATAAAGCAGAAAACCTTTTTCTTACTTCAGTACAACGATTGGAAAATAAAATCTAAAGTAATAATAATACACACACATAATGCAAAAAAACTATTGATAACTGGACATTGGATAGACACCTCTACAACCCCTGTTAAGGAATGATTGACAGTAATTCATTTCATTAAAGTATACCTGACCTAAGGTAAGAACACAGGTATCATTTGTATTATTGTTTTATTATATAACAAAAACATCTTCCGAAGCGTTGTACATACTAAAAACTGAAAATAGAGCAGGCACGTGCACAAGGGATTCTGGGTGACCCAGCACCCCCTCCTTTCTGTGACTCACTAACCTAGGCCCTTCCAGACCAGTTTCAAAGCACAGGCACTACAGGGGTTGCCTGTAGGGCAAAGATGTCTAAAAAAGGCACTGTACATTTTTTGGCAGTCCAGGAAAAAAAAAAAGTTTATTTTCCCAGTCCTCAGAACCTGAATATTAAGGGTGCAGAGAGAAAAAGCTTTCTGCTCACTGCACAACTGTTCTAATGACTGCATCTGCTCAGCCACTGATAAGGAATAATACAGAGTTTTGTAGACAGTCCCTAATCAGTCTTAAAGGAGTTATCAGGCAAAAAAAAAAAATAAGTTTCACTTACCTGGGGCTTCTCCCAGCCCCATGCACACATACATTTTATGCGTTGGTGGTTTAACATGTAAAAATGTATGTGTTGATGTTCCTGCACCAGTGGAAATGCGTAAAAATGTACGCAATGTGGCCCGCCGACCCCGAGGTCGGCAAAAACTAAACTAGCTGGCGGTGGGGGACTGGAGCAGCAGTGAATGACTGCGAGGGCACAGGATGGCTGCATGGGGCTGGGAGAAGCCCCAGGTAAGTGAAACTCATTTTTTCTTTTGCCTGATAAGTGATAACTCCTTTAAGCAGGCTCCTGTGTACAGCGTCTTGCTCCCAGCCTCTCCACCCCCTTTCCAAGTGCTCTGCACTAGTGATGCTGAAGGAGTCTGCTGAGCCAGTTCTGCTCCTTCCTAGGCTCCGGCTGGGAGCTCAGCACACTTGTCTGTCAGTTTTCTGTGTGTTTTTTCTGCACACCATGTGTTTCTTTATATATAAAAACGCACATTTTATCACAGAAGCCAATGTAATTGATAGAGAAAATGTGTGCAGTGCTAAATGTACTTTAAAATTAGATAATGGTACTCCCAGCAGTTTGCATAAGGATGTACCACACTCTGTGGGCTGCCATAGTCATAGTCTAATGTCCCACCAAAATATTATTATGTGTTTATATAACATTGACATCTTCTGCAGCACTTTGTAGATCACAGTCATGTCACTGACTGTCCTCAAAGGAGCTCACAGTTTAATCCTACCATAGCCATAGTGTAATGTCCTACCATATTATTGTGTATTTATATAGCACTGACATCTTCTGCAGCACTGTACAGAGTACATAGTCATGTCACTGACTGTCCTCAGAGGAGCTCACAATCTAATCCTACCATAGCAATAGTCTAATGTCCTGCCATATTAAAATTATGTATTTATATAGCACTGACATCTTCTGCAGCACTTTACAGAGTACATAGTCAGGTCAGGAATACTTTAAAAATAGGGAGAATCTAACTCCAACTACTAAAAATAGAGATACACAATATTTACAAACCCGATCCAGCGTATACAAAAACAGCATAGAAAACTAATAACATCAACATTAACAATGTTGTAAAAGACAATGGCTTATTACAGTTGTAAAATCTTAGTGAAATATTTGTTATCTTAATAAGAAAATGAAATGTGTTTTACAGGTGCAGTATTAAGGTCGCTGTTCTTTGGCCCAATTCACAGCAGTCTTGACCCATCTCACCAGAAGCCTGCATCCATTGCCATGGCGCCAGCTCTCTAAAGGCTGCTAGGTGCCCATTAAGAGTAGACTCAGGCCAGGTCTCTTAAAGCCTGTGAATGAAGCAGCTCCACTCCATCCCTGCATGGAGCTGCTGGGGTTGATGGGACCAGAGGAGAAGAGGCAAAGTAGAAAGGATGAGTGGATGTTGCATGTGATTTTTTTCATATGTGGGGGGTAGCGTTTGCTGCATCTCATATGTCGGAGGTAACCTTTAATGCATTTTATATAGTAGCAGTAAGGTACTGTACCATGTTAGCCATACGTAAAAGCAAGAATTTTAAATCAGGAGGATACCAGTAATTGGCTAACTTAAAAGAATAAACATAAGCAAGCTTTTGGCTTTGCAGCCTACGTCGGTCTTACAGGATTATACAGGATTGCAAGCCCGACGTAGGCTGCAAAGCCAAAAGCTTACTTCTATTAGCCAATAAATGGTATCATCCTGATTTAAAATTCTTGCATTTTACATGTCAGAGGTAAAGTTTGCTACATTTCATATGTTGGAAGTATAGTTGAAACTCAAAAAAATTAGAATATTGTCCAAAAGTCCATTTATTTCAGTCATACAACCTACAATGTGAAACTAATATATGAAATAGGAACCCTTAGGCCCCGCTTACACTTAATCAGTTGGTGTGCGTTAGTATGCATTAGTGCGCGTTTTTTCCATAGCAGTGAATTGGGAGGAAGATTTCAGTTAAAATGTGTTATGTGATTCAACTTGAACACTCAGTCATGGATAGTTCTCTATTTAGGAGGCTATAGGGTGAGATTACCCACTCTTTTTCTTTCTTGCTCTCTTCTCTTCTTTTCTTCTTCTCCTATCCCCTCTTCTCTCCCTTTCATCCTTCTTCTTGACTTACCTGCAGTGCTATCATTTGCGACCTCTTCTTTTTCTAGGTGGCTCGTCTATCGCTGGATGACGAGCCCCAAGAGGTCTCAATGTGTCCTGGTTTAATACCAGGTCTCCTCAGGGCCGGATTTAGGCCAAGGCCGCCTAGGCCATGGCCTAGGGCACCACAGGAGCAGAGGCGCCAAAGCAGCAGGCTAAACTGGTGCAGCATTTGCAGGCTTGCAAATACTGCAATGCAGGGAGATCAGGTGAGCACCTGACCGCAGTACTCTGCTGCTAGCCACCTGTGCAGCAGCCACCTTGCTCTCTGTGCACGTTTGCATTGTGGCTGGCAGCTATGGACTCGGGCAGCATTGGAGACGGAAAGGAAGAGGAATCTTCTGCACTGGAGACGAGTGAAAATATGAGTGACAGTGATGGCTGCTGCAGTGTGAAGGCGAACTGGCTACCTATACTGAAAAGGAGGGATTAAGGGCTACCTATATGGAAAAGGAGGGATTAAGGGCTACCTATACTGGAGGGAAGGCTGGGAGGCATCATCTGGCTACCTATACGAGGGGGGGAGGGGGGTGTCATCAGGCTACCTAGGAGGGAAGGGGGAGGGGTCATCTGGCTACCTGTACTGGGGGAGGTCATCAGGCTACTTATACTAGAGGGAAGGAGTAATCTGGCTACCTATACTGGAGGGAACGGGATAGGGATCATCTCGCTACCTATACTGAAGGGGGCGGCTGGTGACAATGGCCTAGGGTGGTAAAGAGTACAAATCCTGCCCTGGGTCTCCTTACTCTTATACCGTATGACATACACCAGATAGTTGGGTATCGCCCTCTGAGGTATACATTATATCATCTTAAGCATTTCCTGTTTTATTGGTTTACATTGTGCTATTGTCTGCTATGACATAACGTCACCATGTTCTGTTTATTGCAGTTTTCTGTGATGTACCATTGTCTTTCCTTCCCTTTGTTAAAACTTTCAAAATTTCAATAAAAACTTTGAAACACAAAATGTGTTATGTGTGAAAGGTGCCATAGGAAAACATGGGCTTTACTTTGAAAATCAGTTTTCTTTCAGTTATAACTGAGAGCAACTGATTATGTGTAAAAGGGCCCTTATCAGGTGTTTCTGATGAATTAGCTGATTAGAGTCTGACACTTTGAGCCTAGAATGTTGCACATTTTCACACTTTTCTAATGGGCTGAGATTTTGGGGTTCTCATAAGCTGTAAGTCATAATCATCAACATTATAACAAATAAAGGCTTGAAATGTCTTGCTTTGTATGTAATTAATCTACGTCATATATTTGAAGGGTAATGCTGCCTTATTATGTGTGTGTTTTTTTTTTAATTATTATTTAGTCAGTGTTTTCCTGCGGTAAAATAAATTTATCAGAGACGTTGGCATCTTTACTTCTGGCAAAACTCACTGCAAAATGTTTATGTTTGTTAGTGAAGTGAGCAGAAAGAAAACTTTGCCTCCCAGAGTGCTCGGTGGTAGAGGGTGGAGAAGGCTGCATGATATCATAACCTAGGCTAAAAGTCATTGAGAGGGAAAAGTTAATAAACAGTAATAAATAGCTCTATAAGAAAGAAGCATTGGAACCAGGATACCTGAGGTAAAATGGGTGTCCTGAATAATTATTTCACTGTACATGTCATGTCAATATGGTTCCTCCTTTATAGCAATGCTGGAACTTGCAGCTGTGGAACCCACCAAGTCTCTAACAAGGAATGGATCATTTCTCTGAAGAATTCCATAAAATTGTTCCTCGGCGCCTTTCTCTGTGACCTTCTGAAGAAGAAGTGTGTTCTTCTGTATATTTGTTATCTTACATCTAATCTCGTCCTCCTCATGCTGGTTAATGACCATCTCGTCACGTAGAGAAAGCAGAATAGGATCAAGGAGTCCAATCCTCTCACACAGAGCTCTGTGATTCCTCCGTACAAAGGATTTTGCATCTGAAAGGACAACAGTTTATACACTGACTGCATCACCCCATAAAGTAGACAATTTTTGTTGTCTAACCCTGCCGTTTTCCTTCTATAAATTACTTATTTATCTTGCTTGACTTTTATGCAGAGTGGCGCACCACAACTCGGTCTATCTGCCTGCCAGGAGCATGACATCATCCCTGTGAGCCTATTAGTGGCTCTGTGCTGTGTGTGCTGTCTGGGTTTATTGTTCTGAGGTATGTGTAACTCTCTCATACAACAGCAAATTCAGCTAACACAGACTTCAATAAACCCAGGAACAGGGGCGTAACAATAGACCCTGCAAGGGATGCAGCTGCAGGAGGGCCCAGAAGCACAAGGGGGCCCTGTGGGGCGAGAAGTTTCTTTTCTCTGTCTCCAGAGTTTGACAAGTAAGGTCAGAGAGAAAATAAACTTTCTGCTCTCTGCACAGTTGTTCTAATGACTGCATCTGCTCAGCCACTGATAATGGATCAAAGTTTTACAGACAAAGATTTGTAGACAGTCCCTATTCAGTGTGCAGCAGGGTCTTGTGTACAGTGCTGCTCTACTCCCAGCCTTTCTACCACTTCCCAAGTGCTGTGTCCAGTAGTGATACTGGAGAAGTCTGCAGAGCCAGTTCTGCTCTATCAGACATGGACAGAGTGAGTGTAATAGGGAGGCTGGGAGCACACTCGTCTGTCGGTTTTCTGCACACCATGGGCTTGATTCACTAAACCATGAGAACTATTTTTACACAAAGAGAGAGAAAGATCCCCGATATAAAATTGCTGCACTACTATTCATGATACAAAAAGGAGTTTATTGAAATGCTAAACAGGTCTAAAAACATTTAAAACCAAAACAATCCACAATACAACCATGTGGGAATCAAACATGTGCAAAATCACAAATAGCATAAAATACAGGATCTTCTCAAAAAATTAGCATATTGTGATAAAGTTCATTATTTTCTGTGATGTACTGATAAACGTTAGACTTTCATATATTTTAGATTCAAATACACACAACTGAAGTAGTTCAAGCCTTTTATTGTTTTAATATTGATGATTTTGGCATACAGCTCATGAAAACCCAAATTTCCTATCTCAAAAAATTAGCATATCATGAAAAGGTTCTCTAAACGAGCTATTAACCTAATCATCTGAATAAACTAATTAACTCTAAACACCTGCAAAAGATTCCTGAGGCTTTTAAAAACTCCCAGACTGGTTCATTACTCAAAACCGCAGTCACGGGAAAGACTGCCGACCTGACTGCTGTCCAGAAGGCCATCATTGACACCCTTAAGCAAGAGGGTAAGACACAGAAAGAAATTTCTGAATGAATAGGCTGTTCCCAGAGTGCTGTATCAAGGCACCTCAGTGGGAAGTCTGTGGGAAGGAAAAAGTGTGGCAGAAAACGCTGCACAATGAGAAGAGGTGACCGGACCCTGAGGAAGATTGTGGAGAAGGACAGATTCCAGACCTTGGGGGACCTGCAGAAGCAGTGGACTGAGTCTGGAATAGAAACATCCTGAGCCACTGTGTACAGGCGTGTGCAGGAAATGAGCTACAGGTGCCACATTCCCCATGTCAAGCCACTTTTGAACCAGAAACAGCGGCAGAAGCACATGACCTGGGCTACAGAGAAGCAGCGCTGAGTGGTCCAAAGTACTTTTTTCAGATGAAAGCAACATTTGCACGTCATTCGGAAATCAAGGTGCCAGAGTCTGGAGTAAGACTGGGGAGAGGGAAATGCCAAAATGCCTGAAGTCCAGTGTCAAGTACAGGTCAGGCGCTTCTGCCGCTGTTTCTGGTTCAAAAGTGGCTTTACCTGGGGAATGCGGCACCTGTAGCCCATTTCCTGCACACGCCTGTACACGGTGGCTCTGGATGTTTCTACTCCAGACTCAGTCCACTACTTCCACAGGTCCCCCAAGGTCTGGAATCGGTCCATCTCTACAATATTCCTCAGAGTCCGGTCACCTCTTCTCGTTGTGCAGCGTTTTCTGCCACACTTTTTCCTTCCCGCAGACTTCCCACTGAGGTGCCTTGATACAGCACGCTGGGAACAGCCTATTCATTCAGAAATTTCTTTCTGTGTCTTGCCCTCTTGCTTGAGAGTGTCAATGATGGCCTTCTGGACAGCAGTCAGGTCGGCAGTCTTACCCATGATTGCGGTTTTGAGTAATGAACCAGGCTGGGAGTTTTTAAAAGCCTCATGAATTTTTTGCAGGTGTTTAGAGTACATTAGTTGATTCAGATGATTAGGTTAATAGCTCGTTTAGAGAACCTTTTCATGATATGCTAATTTTTTGAGATAGGAATTTTGGGTTTTTATGAGCTATATGCCAAAATCATCAATATTAAAACAATAAAAGGCTTTGAACTACTTCAGTTGTGTGTAATGAATCTAAAATATATGAAAGTCTAATGTTTATCATTACAGAAAATAATGAACTTTATCACAATATGCTAATTTTTTGAGAAGATCCTGTATATATACATGTTAAAAATGATGTTGATACACTATAGTGTATCCTATCCTCTAGAGTTTTTTTTTTTGCTTGCTTGTTTGTCTGCATCACCAGCAGGCCCGCCATCAGGGGGGTACAACTGTGACTTCCGTCACGGGCCCGGGGCGGGCCCAGGGCCCGCAGCCTCGGGCCCCCCCCCCAGGCATTAACCTGCTGACTGGTCTTTTGCCGCCCCCCCCCCCCCCTCCCCCAGTGGCCGCCGCTGTTAATACCTTAACAGCGGCCGCTCTCCCCTCTCCGGCGCCTGTACTTTCCAGCAGCATCTCCCAGCTGCTGTGTGTGATGATGCGGCAGGAAGCAGGGCTCGGTTCCCATAGTAACGGCGATACACATCGCCGTTACAGGAAGCTGCTGCCCTGCTTCCTGCCGCATCATCACACAGCAGCCGGGAGATGCTGCTGGAAAGTACAGGCGCCGGAGAGGGGAGAGCGGCTGCTGTTAAGGTAACAACAGCGGCGGGGACGAGCGGGGGGCACCACCTACTGGCACCATACTGGGGCACTATACTGGCTATACTGGGGCACTATACTGGCGCGCTATACTGGCTGTACTGGGGCACTGTACTGGCTATACTGGGGCACTGTACTGGCTATACTGGGGCACTGTACTGGCTATACTGGGGCACTATACTAGCTATACTGAGGCACTATACTAGCTATACTGGGGCACTATACTGGCTATACTGGGGCACTATACTGGCTATACTGGGGCACTATACTGGCTATACTGGGGCACTATACTGGCTATACTGGGGCACTATACTGGGGCACTATACTAGCTATACTGGGGCACTATACTAGCTATACTGAGGCACTATACTAGCTATACTGGGCACTATACTAGCTATACTGGGGCACTATACTGGGGCACTATACTGGCTATACTGGGGCACTATACTGGCTATACTGGGGCACTATACTGGCTATACTGGGGCACTATACTGGCTATACTGGGGCACTATACTGGCTATACTGGGGCACTATACCGGCTATACTGGGGCACTATACTGGCTATACTGGGGCACTGTACTGGCTATACTGGGGCACTATACTGGCGTGCTATACTAGGGCACTGTACTGGCTATACTGGGGCACTATACTGGCTATACTGGGGCACTATACTGGCTATACTGGGGCACTATACTGGCTATACTGGGGCACTATACTGGCTATACTGGGGCACTATACTGGCTATACTGGGGCACTATACTGGCTATACTGGGGCACTATACCGGCTATACTGGGGCACTATACTGGCTATACTGGGGCACTGTACTGGCTATACTGGGCCACTATACTGGGGCACTATACTGGGGCACTATACTGGCTATACTGGGGCACTATACTGGCTATACTGGGGCACTATACTGGCTATACTGGGGCACTATACCGGCTATACTGGGGCACTATACTGGCTATACTGGGGCACTGTACTGGCTATACTGGGGCACTATACTGGCGTGCTATACTAGGGCACTGTACTGGCTATACTGGGGCACTATACTGGCTATACTGGGGCACTATACTGGCTATACTGGGGCACTATACTGGCTATACTGGGGCACTATACTGGCTATACTGGGGCACTATACTGGCTATACTGGGGCACTATACTGGCTATACTGGGGCACTATACCGGCTATACTGGGCCACTATACTGGCGTGCTATACTAGGGCACTGTACTGGCTATACTGGGGCACTATACTGGCTATACTGGGGCACTATACTGGCTATACTGGGGCACTATACTGGCTATACTGGGGCACTATACTGGCTATACTGGTGCACTATACCGGCTATACTGGGCCACTATACTGGGGCACTATACTGGGGCACTATACTGGCTATACTGGGGCACTATACCGACTATACTGGGCCACTATACTGGGGCACTATACTGGCTATACTGGCTTGATGGCGGCCCTGATCACCAGCCACTATAAGACTCTGCTACATGCACATGGCTGGTACATCTTTCGTTTGGCATGGCTCTTATCTTTGCTTAACCTGCATGAACTGTATATGTTATACCTGGTCCATGAACTGTAGCTAGATTACCACTCTCATTTGATTCCAGTCCCGAATACATTTTTTGAGTGAGGCTGCAACATATGCTTCACTGTTAACATTTTTTGTGCTATAGGTGCTCTGTTTGCCGGCTGTTAGGCAGGTGGGGTTTGGTGGGTTTGTGGGGGTTGGTTTGGGGCTGTGTGTAGGGGTCTTCCCGGGGTGGGGGTTGGGGAGTCGGGGTGACACACATTTTTAAAATGTATTTTTAACTTTTGATATATGATTGATTAAATAAATTACCTTTTGATTGATAATTGTTGTTAGTTTGTGCTCGATCGAGTTATACTCACCTCCTATCTAATCTCAAAAAAATGTCTGGACATAGGAGTAGAGTCTAGCCTGCTTGTGCCCTGTGAGGCACCTTTCCTTTGCTATAGGCGGTTAGAACACCGCTCCCTGCTTTCATTGCATCATAGTGATTTAAATGAAAATGCTTTCCATTCCTTTTTGACCTCCTGCGGCCACCGTAGTTCCCCTTTTACATGGTGGAGCGCTTTGCGCTCCAGCGTGGTTAATGATTATGACGAACTTCCGCCCTTGGGTGGGGAGATTCCTGCACTGTGCAGATCACCAGCGAGCGCGGCTCCTGCCGCACCTCTATCATAGCTACGCTAGTTATCACTTGGACCAATACGAATACCGGGAATGGCATGCTTGAGGTATTTAAACCCATCCTACCCATAATGCATCGCTCCTGACGAAATGGTCACGCAGGACCACGCCACGCGTGGAGCGTTTGCTGTACCTCCATCCGCCCTTACTCATTTGGCTGCCACACAAAGCACCAGGGGCCCCTGCCTAGGACTACATATGTATCACTTCACTTGCTGATATTGCCTGGTTCAGACAAGTCTGTTCACTTTTGATGCACTTTATATTTGATCGTTTTAGGTTGCATGCTCATGAGCATATTGCCTTCATATTGCATACAATATCTATACCTTTGCACCTGTCTGACTCTTTTCAGCACTTTAATTTTGGCAGCTAATTTATTGATCAATCAGGACCCGGATCCCACCATTCCAGTCTTGGCTCACATGAAACAAGTTGGGTAAGTATAGCAGCCATCAGGCCTTACTAATATATATTGTAGGAGGCGAGGCACTTGTGATTTTGCACGTTTGATTCCCACATGGTTGTATTGTGGATTGTTTTGGTTTTAAATGTTTTTAGACCTGTTTAGCATTTCAATAAACTTTTTTTTTGTATCATGAATAGTAGTGCAGCAATTTTATATCAGGGATCTTTCTCTCTCTGTGTAAAAATGGCTTATCTTCCCTGATGCTAGCACACCGCATATGATTCAGGTGTGCATATCCATACTATTGTTTTCCAAGTAAACCATGAGAACTCATATCACGACCGTTTGCGCATGCATTTTCACGCTTGTGCGATTGCAAATTTGTGCACGCAATTGTGAATTTTTGTGCAAAAATGATTGCGTTTTCGCATGAAAATGTGCGATTGCGCTCGCAAATTCGTGAAAATATGCGCACTGCTTCACAGCTGTCAGTTTTATCTGCATGGGGAAAACACATTCAAGTGTGCACAGGCCAATTGTATAACATTGGTACTCAGTTTACCTGTGCAAAAAGTGTGTGTGTGTGTGTGTGTGTGTTCCACAGTTTCGCAGCGCAGGGAGGCCCAGTGATTTATAGTGACTTAGAGGGAGGTATAATTCAGAGTCTGGTGATCGCCGGATTCCCAAATTACTCTTGTTATGGGAGAAGAAATCTGATTTGTTGGTGGACCTTGTCAGATTACTATGGTTTACCTTCTGACAAGCATATATAATATACAGTTTTTTTTTGGGGGGGGGGTTTATGCGCTCAAAGCTCTGAACCTTGGCTACCCAGTCACTGCTTTATTTGATCTGAGGAAGCGGACTGTGCGCCGCAAAACGCGTTATCGTTTTTGTGTCTGATTATTACAATTTCTTTCTTATACTGGTGTTGCCCCTTCTTCTTAGAGGTAAGCCATTTTATATTTATTACATCAATGGTTATTTTTTTGGGGCACCTTCTCCCTCCCAGTGTTGTTTACAGCCCCCTAGCTATTGGAGGTTGCTGTCAATTGTTTGTTTTGCGTAACCAATCGTTTTTTTTCTGGCGTGCGACCCACATATTTGAAGACAATCCAAGTAGGGACAGGATTTCCTCACTTTTTATACTGTGGTTGCTGGTGTTGCAACCCACCTGTGACAGACGAGCCGTCAGTGCGCAGAAAACGCAACCACAATCGGTTTCCTGCCTCGATTGTCGTTGCGCTGCCTAATCAGAATCTTATGTCTGTGGATACCAGGCAGTCCAGCCTGGGGGGCTATTCTGTCTTCATAGGAGTTAGTTAGCAGAGTCTTTTCATGGAAACTGGCCCTGTGACTTGCTAATTTAGCCAGAGGTGTAAAACTCAGTTTGACCAAGCTGATCTCACGCAGATGCTAATTAAGAACCACAAGGCCAGTGTCCTGCCTTTGCGGAAGACAGGATGAGCCCACAGCTCACACCTTAATGTGAATTGACTAGCAAATGGGGCTTCCTCCTGCTCACCAGACAAACTGTCTCCAGGGGTTAAAATGATGAAGCATGTGAATTATGGTTTCTGCTTATTAAAGGAAAACCGAGTATCACCCAGAGGTGGGAGGAGTGTATTCGGATCCGTTGAAATTGGACCAACGTCTCGGTATACAAATCATAATCATACCTCCTTCGGTTAAGGAGTTATGGGCCCCTCGGTAACCGTACGCCCTAACACCCGCATCCAAGGTATCATATTAATCGGTAGGTTCTGGGGATCGATAATATGTAATTATTATTTGTGTGCCGGCCGCGTAGGTCAGCCTAGAGAAATGTCACGGTTATGGGGCTGGTGAAAGCCCCTGCCCAGATGTGATTACCATAATCCGGCCCAGGGGCCGACTCTGGAAGTCCGCCTCTGAACTCAGCTCAATTAAAAGTAAATGAGCTGCCCGGGCAATTCAGTCCTCCACCTTGAAACTACATCTTGATCACATCTGTGCCAGCTTGAGGATATGCTGGCATCCACCTGGTCTGAACTCTGAACTTTGAACTGAAACAAAAGGACTTTACCAAGGACTTTATGATTCTTCCCACAAAAGGACATCTTCCCATGAAACTAAGTATTTTTTCTCCCTTTCTTTTATTTTTCATGCTGGCTATTAATGTTTCAATAATTGTTGATTTTAATAATTGTCTGTATATATTAATTATTCATATTGCCCGTGAATAAAGACTTTATCAAAGTCATTCACTGTTCCGCTACCCTGCTTCTCAGCCGCACAAACTGAACCAGACTTCTGGAGAGACGCTACTATTGTACTGTTGTTAGCTAGACAGAATACAGCGTGTTTTAACCGTTTTTATTTGCAGGACTAGTCAGTCAGTCAGTAGGGTCCACTGGCCCATACCAGTGGTGGTGGCAGATACCCTGAAATAGTGTGTAAAGTTGTAATTATCGTACCTCACAGGCTCCCTTCTGGTCGGGCTGCTGCCCAAATTTCCGTCGGTTTCTGCGCAAAGATCACGCCCACAGCTTGCATGGTCTGTGTGTTGAAACCGATTGGAAGGCAATTTGCGGTCTGACCACTAGGGCTCCTGTGACACCACCTTTGTGAGTACCTCATCACTTTGTATTTATCCAGAACTTGACATTAATATACTACACCATAATGGGCTCCTGGTCGCTCTCTGCTTTTCCTGTATCCGTAGGAAGTTTTGGGACTCCTCTGGACTACTCACCCCCCCATATATAATATATAGGTTTCTATAGGCTTGATGCAAAATCCAATGTTTTTTGTTTAATTAAAACAATGCAGGGTAAGTTGTGATTGGCTGCTCTTTATGAGAGAATCAACAATTAGACCCACTATTTACCTTTTCTTTTGAGCACCCTCACTCGGGGTTCTCGGGTGTGCAGCGTATCTGCTGTGTCAGGTTCCAGCCCTAGGACAGAAGACAGATTTTACTTATAACATGTATAACACTGGGCAAGTGGGATAATTGTATACGGTTTTATGGGTAGCTGTAGAGAGTTAGCCATGACACCAGAATTTAGAGGGATATAAAGGCTGCCATGTTTACCCTTCCCTCTACAATGGTAAGTATTAAATCTGAAGTGATTGTTCTATGGACTAAAGATATCAATGAAAATGATTAAATCAAATGACATTTTTTCGGCTAATCATGATTCAGCCCTTAAAGAGGCTCAGAGATGAGTCAAGTGGCCATTTTTTTACGTACCCGGGCTTCCTCCAGCCCCATAAGCACGGATGTGTCCCTCGTCATCCTCCCGAGTGCCTCCGTTAAGCCGCAATCTTCTCCGGTAAGAAGCTCAGTGACGTCAGCGGGGGGCCTTTCGTGCATGCGTGGACCTTCTGTGCAAGCGCAGAGGACCCTGGTTAGTGTCACTCAGTCAGATTGAGCGCGAATGAGCCGCGCACTGATTGCGTAGTTGATTGCAGCTGAACGGAGGATTCCGTGAGGAGGCGGGAGGGCGGTGAGGGATGCATCCATGCTTATGGGTCTGGAGGGCAGTGGGCGGCATTGAAGGACAAGACCTGGAGGCATGCACACACTCAGCACTTCTGACGTCTGGAATGCAGAGGTGACTAATTCATTCCCCGCCCCCTGCTACACTCACACTGCTCTGGAGGGGGAGTGGGGAAGGGGGAGTCACAGGTGGGGGGGGTCTGGCCCCCCTTTCCACCACTGTGTGCCTGCTCCTCCTTCCTGCACTGCTACCCCCTCCTACTGACCAAAACAGACCAAAAGATGGCTGAGCGATATTGCCACAGAAGGAAAAGTGGCTACTTTTAATGAACTCAAAATCACACTCTTTGCCTAATAAAGTTATTCAGATATTTCCAAATTCACCATGCTATGAAAACTCTGTTTCCTAGACCCATAGCATTAGACTCAGATCCCTTAGAGGTGATGCTACTGCTAAAAAAATACCTGGATAAACCCCTTTCGGCCATCTAGGCAAAGCTACTAGCTATGCCATCGGATCAGATCCAAGGGGATTTTGATGAATGGGAGTTTGACATTCCTGGGCTGGAAGAGTGCTCTGTCTGATCTTTTGGAAGACACTAAAGATTATTTAATCTCTATTAAGGGCAGATTAATACAATTAACATTTACTCTTAGAGTGTACTACATTCCACAAAGATCAGCTTATACTCCCCGAAAAGGAGACAGTATCTTATATTAATTTTTGCTCCAAAAGTTGTGCTAGGGTTTATTTTCAGGTTAGGTCTTATATTTCTATGAACACACAAGTTCTTGTGCTGTGTCCTCCTGCCTTCCCCACTGTGCCGCCTGCTGGATCCACCTCCTATGTGCCCCTGTGGCCCCCGTGTACCATTAGTGTCCTCCTGTTGTCCCCCTCTGTCTCTGTATCCTCATCTATACCCTGTCCTCCTGTGTCCCCCTATATCCTCCAATGTTGAGGAAAAAAGGGTTGTTTGACCTCTGTACTCGACAGAGGGAGCGATCTTGGCAATACCAATGTAAAGTATAGGCAAAGTATGTTAGTTGGTGCTACTCCTTTAAAAGCCACTCTGGGTGGTGAAGATGTCTGTAAAGGACAAGGGGGGAAAAGGAAGGGGAGGGGGAGAGCGCACTCAGTAGACAATTTGATAAAACTGGTTAGCCAACTGTGGAATAATCTCACCTGAGATTCTTGACGATTATCCCATATGGGTTGGTCGGCTGACCGTGTAGTGTAGTTAAGTATTTATTCTAATAATTATTATTAGAATAAATAAATTTAACTACACTACAAGGCAGCCACCTTTTATCCTTTCTAGCACGCACCTGCTTGTCAGATCACAAACCTTCCTCCAGCTGCCTGCTGCTTGCTTGTGCAAGACACGCAGAGCAGAGTGGAGTTTCTCCCAGCCATTACCCCTCACACAAACTGAGCCAGCTCCTGGCATTAAGAGCTCCTGCAGCCTGTGGCTTACAAGTGTAAAGCATACAGAGCAGCATGGAGTAATCTAGGCACAAACTTGGTTCCTCCTGCACATCCAAGACACCTCTGTGCAGACATTCCTATGCATAAATGCGGCCGCCTATAGCGGTAGGTAGCATTTGCGAGGAGTGGAAATACATCTAATCCAGGACTGAAGTTTAGTGGACGGAGGAGCATATGTGCTGGTACATCTTGTGGAGGAAGATCGCTGGAAAGACCTGGTCCCCGGTTCTGAGTGGGACAAAAGCTCTTCAGCTGACCAACCCATATGGGCTAATCGGCAAGAATCTCAGGTGAGTTTATTCCACGGTTGGCTGACCAGTTTTCTCAAATTGTCTATTGAGTGCGCTCCCCCCCCTCCCCTTCCTTTACAGATATATTCTCCAATGTGTCTTCCGATGTCTCCCATGTCCCCCGTGTCCTCCAATGTCCCCTTGCATCCTCCTCTTACACCCAGCTCCATGCCGCTGTTTAGCTTCAGCCAACGGGGAAGGCATATGGCAACTTGTGTTTCTGCTGGAGCCGATGGTCTTGCAGGTGGAACCATGGTTCAGTTATTGGGCCAATCATTGCACTCGCTGAGTAGCATCGAGTGCAGTGATTGGCCCAATGATAGAGCCAAGGTCCTGCTCGCACGACCATAGACTCCAGTAATAACACAAGTTGCCATACTTTTACTCCTTACTGCCACTAGGGCTTACTCTCGGGGGTAGGGCTTATATTTGGAGCATGCTCAAAATTACAGCTAGGGCTTACGTTCGGGGTTAATTTCAGGGAAACAGAGTATGTATCAGGGGAGAGAAGATAAAGGTCATAGATGTATGTCTGAGGTTGGGACTTTCTTCCATAGGTTATGGTCCTGTCCACATTTACAGGTATACTGGACTCAGGTGTCTAAAAGATTAGGCACGGCCTTTGAAATGCTTGTCACTGTGGATCCAAAATCTATCCTATTGGGAATTGTAGGAGAAATTGTTAATTCTAGAAGGGGAGTGGTTTTATGGAACATACAATGTTGTTTTGCTCGTAAACTAGTGATATTACAATAGATTCAAACATAGGTTCCGACCCCTACAGTATGGATCAGGGGCCTTTGACACGGGCGCGGTGACGCAAATTGACGCACTGCCTCTGCAGCCTAATGTAACTCTATGGGGAAGTTCATACTTCCCACGTTGCTGGACACTGTGCCAGAAGCGCCTAATTTAACGCTAGCGCAAAACTACGTTACTGTGTGGGATCTGTGGCAACAGGCGGCCCGGAAATAATGTTAGTCTATGCCAACGCAGGGTTTTTAAAAAAACATTGACATCGCGGCTCACATGCATGGAAGTGTATTTTAACAATTCGCTTCTGCATACCTAAAGGAGGAAGTGACAGCAAGTGGGTGTCACTTCCTGCTTGGCCGAATGTCACACGGGGAACACCGTGTACTAATGTGGTGTTCCCTGAAGGCCTGCTTTTGGAGGTGCGATGGGCGCCAGGGGCAAATCCAGGATTTTCAAGGGGGGGATTCCTGAAAGCGGTGTGTGGGTGTGGCCAAAACATGATGTGGGTGGAGCCAAATACTAGCAGTTTGTAGGCTAAATTGCACCCAGGGCGAGGGCGTAAAATGTGCCCCCAACGTGGAGACAGGTATAGGTGCCCCCAGTATAGGTAGCCAGCTATAGGCCCCCCCAGTATAGGAAGCCCATATAGTTGCCCTCAGTATAGGTTAGATAGGTATATGCCCCCAGTATAGGTTAGATAGGTATATGCCCCCAGTATAGGCTAGATAGGTATATGACCCCAGTATAGGTTAGATAGGTATATGCCCCCAGTATAGATTAGATAGGTATATGCCCCCCAGTATAGCTTAGATAGGTACATGTCCCCCAGTATAGATTAGATAGGTATATGTCCCCCAGTATAGGTTAGATAGGTATATGTCCCCCAGTATAGGTTAGATAGGTATTTGCCCCCCCCCAGTATAGATTAGATAGGTATATGTCCCCCAGTATAGGTTAGATAGGTATATGTCCCCCAGTATAGATTAGATAGGTATATGCCCCCCAGTATAGGTTAGATAGGTATATGCCCCCAGTATAGATTAGATAGGTATATGCCCCCCAGTATAGATCAGATAGGTATATGCCCAGTATAGGTTAGATAGGTATATGCCCCCAGTATAGATTAGATAGGTATATGCCCCCCAGTATAGCTTAGATAGGTATATGTCCCACAGTATAGATTAGATAGGTATATGTCCCCCAGTATAGGTTAGATAGGTATATGCCCCCAGTATAGGTTAGATAGGTATATGCCCAGTATATATTAGATAGGTATATGCCTCCAGTATAGGTTAGATAGGTATATGTCCCCAGTATAGATTAGATAGGTATATGCCCCCAGTATAGATTAGATAGGTATATGCCCCCACTATAGATTAGATAGGTATATGTCCCCCAGTATAGATCAGATAGGTATATGCCCAGTATAGGTTAGATCAGTATATGCCCCCAGTAATAGATTAGATAGGTATATGCCCCCAGTATAGATTAGATAGGTATATGCCCCCAGTATAGATTAGATAGGTATATGCCCCCAGTATAGGTTAGATAGGTATATGTCCCCACTATAGTTTAGATAGGTATATGCCCCAGTATAGATTAGATAGGTATATGCCCCCAGTATAGGTTAGATCGGTATATGCCCCCAGTATAGGTTAGATCGGTATATGCCCCCAGTATAGGTTAGATCTGTATATGCCCCCAGTATAGGTTAGATCTGTATATGCCCCCAGTATAGGTTAGATCTGTATATGCCCCCAGTATAGGTTAGATAGGTATATGCCCCCAGTATAGGTTAGATCAGTATATGCCCCCAGTATAGATTAGATAGGTATATGTTCCCCAGTATAGGTTAGATAGGTATATGCCTCCAGTATAGGTTAGATAGGTATATGCCTCCAGTATAGGTTAGATAGGTATATGCCCCAGTATAGATTAGATAGGTATATGCCCCCAGTATAGGTTAGATAGGTATATGTCCCCACTATAGTTTAGATAGGTATATGCCCCAGTATAGATTAGATAGGTATATGCCCCCAGTATAGGTTAGATCTGTATATGCCCCCAGTATAGGTTAGATCTGTATATGCCCCCAGTATAGGTTAGATCTGTATATGCCCCCAGTATAGGTTAGATCTGTATATGCCCCCAGTATAGGTTAGATAGGTATATGCCCCCAGTATAGGTTAGATCAGTATATGCCCCCAGTATAGATTAGATAGGTATATGTTCCCCAGTATAGGTTAGATAGGTATATGCCTCCAGTATAGGTTAGATAGGTATATGTCCCCCAGTATAGGTTAGATAGGTATATGCCCCCAGTATAGGTTAGATAGGTATATGCCCAGTATATATTAGATAGGTATATGCCTCCAGTATAGGTTAGATAGGTATATGTCCCCAGTATAGATTAGATAGGTATATGCCCCCACTATAGATTAGATAGGTATATGTCCCCCAGTATAGATCAGATAGGTATATGCCCAGTATAGGTTAGATCAGTATATGCCCCCAGTAATAGATTAGATAGGTATATGCCCCCAGTATAGATTAGATAGGTATATGCCCCCAGTATAGATTAGATAGGTATATGCCCCCAGTATAGGTTAGATAGGTATATGTCCCCACTATAGTTTAGATAGGTATATGCCCCAGTATAGATTAGATAGGTATATGCCCCCAGTATAGGTTAGATCGGTATATGCCCCCAGTATAGGTTAGATCGGTATATGCCCCCAGTATAGGTTAGATCGGTATATGCCCCCAGTATAGGTTAGATCTGTATATGCCCCCAGTATAGGTTAGATCTGTATATGCCCCCAGTATAGGTTAGATCTGTATATGCCCCCAGTATAGGTTAGATAGGTATATGCCCCCAGTATAGGTTAGATCAGTATATGCCCCCAGTATAGATTAGATAGGTATATGTTCCCCAGTATAGGTTAGATAGGTATATGCCTCCAGTATAGGTTAGATAGGTATATGCCTCCAGTATAGGTTAGATAGGTATATGCCCCAGTATAGATTAGATAGGTATATGCCCCCAGTATAGGTTAGATAGGTATATGTCCCCACTATAGTTTAGATAGGTATATGCCCCAGTATAGATTAGATAGGTATATGCCCCCAGTATAGGTTAGATCGGTATATGCCCCCAGTATAGGTTAGATCTGTATATGCCCCCAGTATAGGTTAGATCTGTATATGCCCCCAGTATAGGTTAGATCTGTATATGCCCCCAGTATAGGTTAGATAGGTATATGCCCCCAGTATAGGTTAGATCAGTATATGCCCCCAGTATAGATTAGATAGGTATATGTTCCCCAGTATAGGTTAGATAGGTATATGCCTCCAGTATAGGTTAGATAGGTATATGCCTCCAGTATAGGTTAGATAGGTATATGCCCCAGTATAGGTTAGATAGGAATGGTACAGTATAGAACAGTTAAAACCACTCGGCACTCAGACCCAGTCCGTGTAGGTGGGGGGCAGGCTCTGCACTTGCTTTATATTCAATAATAACTTCCCCTTTCCAAGACACCCATACAGATGGCGTGTAGCTAAAGCTCTGGACGTGCACCGGTACCAATTTCTGTGAACAACAGTCTATAAATGTACATACATGAAGACAGACCGGGCACCAGTCCCTTTAAGCTCTACCTGGCGTTATAAAAAAATCCGCCAGGAGGGAGCGCAGCAGTTTTTTACAAATTTTTTTTTTCCTATATCATGTAGCGAGCCCAGGGCTCGCTACATGATAGCCGCTGCTCAGCGGCATCCCCCCGCCCTCTCAGATCGCCTTCGGCGATCTCCGATCAGGAAATCCCGTTCAAAGAACGGGATTTCCTGGAGGGCTTCCCCCGTCGCCATGGCGACGGGGCGGGATGACGTCACCGACGTCTCTGACGTCGGGACGTCATTGGGAGTCCCGGGCCACCCCTCGGCGCTGCCTGGCACTGATTGGCCAGGCAGCGCACGGGGTCTGGGGGGGGGGGAGGCGTGCGGCGCGAAGAATAGCGGCGATCGTGCGCGGGGCGGCGGCGATCAGTGTACTGGCGCAGCTAGCAAAGTGCTAGCTGCGTCCAGCAAAAAAAAAATTAAACAAATCGGCCCAGCAGGGCCGGAGAAAACCTCCTGCGCGGCTTACCCCGAACTACGTTCGGGGTTACCGCCAAGGAGGTTAATGTAGCATCTTGCCAAAAAATATATTGCAGTAGTACATTCACATCAAATCGAAATTGGATGCATCAAACCTGCATATATGAGGGTGTCAGGGGAGTGCGGGATGCGGGTGACCAGGGATGAATGGACGGCACTACAGCCGTTTCGCGCCCAGCTGGTGCTTGCTCACATGCTCGTGTCCTTGGTGATGGCGGCGCCGAGCAGCTTTCCGGATAGGACCTGTAAGCCACGCCTCCGGCGCACGCCATTGGTGTGGAGCAAGAGTGTCAGGGAGGTGAGAGGTGAGGGGGCGGAGACTCGCCATAGCGGCGAGAGACTGGTGTATGTGTTTAGACAAACCAGCAAGAAAAAATCGGCTGCTGGCGATGCATTAAAGGAGCAGTGTGTAGTGAAACCTAAAAGTGAATAAACAATGAACATTGTAACTACAAACGTGGTATTAGCAAAACCAACTAGGCTAGCACATGGAACATGATTATTATAAACTTGTGTGTCAAGTCATTGTGCCTACTAAAATAATTGTGCATAAGTCAGTGCACCCTACATGGAAGCACACCTATATTTTTGCATTGCTGCTACAAAGTACACTCTGTATCTTCTGCATCATCTAAAACCAAGTTTTAAATCATTAACATGTTTATTACATATATTTTTGTACCCTATTTTTTATTAACCCCACAACATTCCCATAAAAACCCTCTAAAAAGACTGGTGGTGGGACCGCTTTTTCAAAAAGACGAATTAAAAAGGTGTATTCACCTTATTGCTGGGTGGATTGCCAAAAAAAACGGGGGGCCAGAACAATATCTGTCAGCTGGATTGTGCCCAAAAATGACCAGTGTTCCAGTCCAGCCAGGGACGCACCAAAGCCAGCTGAGAATATACAAAACTCGGGAGGAGAAAATAGAAGTGAGGAGAGAGAAGTAAAAGGCATCACCTGAAGGGGAAAGATAAGTCTAAAGAGGAAGACCTAAAGATGAAATTATCATGCATGTGGAAAGAGGGAAACACACCACAAGGAGAACCCTAGAGGGAATGGGGCGGGCAAGTGGCACCCCAGCTAGTGACACATTTTATATGTTGGGTGATGATAGATCACTAGAGGACACTTTCCAACGGACGTGCCCCAAGTGTTAGGAGAGGGGGAGGAGATGGAGAGGGAGAAACAAGCAGCAGAACACGCTCCCAGCTATAACAGTCTGGAATATCGCGTCTGGTCGCTGCCTATTGCCTTTTTACCACAACTCCAGCTCAATGGCACTAATGGTGGATACATAAGGCTAATTATTTCAAAATCCCCCTCCTCCCCCATCTGTCACCCCATATTATTGGCCGGCTATTGTCGGCCAAAGGGTGTGCATTACACCCATAGGTGGCCAAATGGGAAGCCCCCTGCTCGTCCAATCTATCCAATAAAGTTAAAGGGAACCAGAGAGGAACGAGGGGTGAAAAAAGGCAAAGATTTTATACATACCTGGGGCTTCTTCCAGCCCCATAAGCCTAATTCGCTCCCACGCCGCCCTCCTCACCTTCCTGGATCCGCCGGTACCGGGCCCGTCACTTCCGGCGGACGCGGCCAATTGTCCGCATCACAGGGGCTCCCTCCATACATGTACGCATGCGGCTGCGCAGTAAGCAGCCACATGCGTATCTGTATGGGGAGAGCACCCTGTGATGCGGAGAATTGGCCGCGTCCGCCGGCCGACTTGCCGACTCGCGGCAATGACGGGACCCGGTGGCGGCAGATCCAGGCAGCGGAGGACGGCGGCGTGGGAGCGATCCGTGCGTATGGGGCTGGAGGAAGCCCCAGGTATGTATAGTTCATCCTCTCTGGTTCCCTTTAAAGACGAGAGAGCAAAACACCATGAGAAAATTCGGTGCAGATATGCCGTAAGTTTCCCAAAATAGAGAAAGTGCTCAGTAGAGTCCAAATATTGTTCTGGACTCTGGTAGGCCAAAAAATGTGCCTCTAAGATAGGGGGATCTAAAGATTTATGGGTCGAGGAAACAGGACAACTTCAGTCTATCATTTAGACCCAATGGTCCCATTGCCTCTGTGCGTAGAATGACCCTCGACTCCCGTCTAGTCAATTCCTGGTCTCGATCACCTCCTCTTCGGGACGGAACCACGTGTAGGAGGCCAGCAAACTTCAAGCATCCTGCCCTACCCCCATGGGCCTCTCTGACATGTTCGATAAGTCGGGGGCAACCCTTCCCCGACTTTATGGATTTAAGATGTTCCCCCGCCCTTTCCTTCAGGGGTCGGGTAGTTTTACCCACATAAAAGAACTGGCATGGGCAGAACAAAGCATAAGTGACAAAACCTGTCTGACATGTGATGAATGCTCTTACTTCCCATTGGATCCCACCTAAATGGTAATTTGTGCCTTCCCACATGTTCTTACAATATTTACAATTGCCACATCTGTGGTTCCCCTTGGGGCGTCTGATGGTTAGCCAATTCTGGATCAGGGGTGAGCGGAACTCGCTTCTGGTTAGGGTGTCCCCTAAAGTTGGGGCTCTCCTATAGGCTACTCTAGGTGGGTGAGGGAACACCTTCTGCAGGGTGGGATCTCTGGTTATTATTGCCCAGTTTCTTTTAATGGTTTGAGTCAGCTTCCTCGACATGGGGGTGTAATCAAATGTAAAAGTGAAGGGTTTTTTTCCCTGATTTTTGGGGGGTCTAGCGAGGAGGGAGGTCCTATTCCTATTTCTGGCTTTGTCTTGTGCCTCCTGGAGAGAGCGTTTGTCATACTTTCTAGCTTGCAAACGTACTGTTAATTCCTGCGCTTGCTCCTCAAAGGTATCCAGGCTGGAGTTATTCCGCCTGAGGCGTAGGTACTGGCCGTATGGCAGGGAGGTTTCTCCTTGTGGTGTGTTTCCCTCTTTCCACATGCATGATAATTTCATCTTTAGGTCTTCCTCTTTAGACTTATCTTTTGGCTCCTCCCCTTCAGGTGATGCCTTTTACTCCACTTCTCTCTCCTCACTTCTATTTTCTCCTCCCGAGTTTTGTATATTCTCAGCTGGCTTTGGTGCATCCCTGGCTGGACTGGAACACTGGTCATTTTTGGGCACAATCCAGCTGACAGATATTGTTCTGGCCCCCCGTTTTTGTAGAGATACTTGGTGGCAATCCACCCAGCAATAAGGTGAATACACCTTTTTAATTAGTCTTTTTGAAAAAGCGGTCCCACCACCAGTCTTTTTAGAGGGTTTTTATGGGAATGTTGTGGGGTTAATAAAAATTAGGGGACAAAAATATATGTAAAAAAAAATGTTAATGATTTAAACTTGGTTTTAGATGATGCAGAAGATACAGAGTGTACTGTGTAGCAGCAATGCAAAAATATAGGTGTGCTTCCATGTAGGGTGCACTGACTTATGCACAATTATTTTAGTAGGCACAATGATTTGACACACAAGTTTATAATAATCATGTTCTATGTCCTAGCCTAGTTGGTTTTGCTTATACCACGTTTGTAGTTACAATGTTCATTGTTTATTCACTTTTAGGTTTCACTACACACTGCCCCTTTAATGCATCGCCAGCAGCCGATTTTTTCTTGCTGGTTTGTCTAAACACATACACCAGTCTCTCGCCGCTATGGCGAGTCTCCGCCCCCTCACCTCTCACCTCCCTGACACTCTTGCTCCACACCAATGGCGTGCGCCGGAGGCGTGGCTTACAGGTCCTATCCGGAAAGCCGCTCGGCGCCGCCATCACCAAGAACACGAGCATGTGAGCAAGCACCAGCTGGGCGCGAAATGGCTGTAGTGCCGTCCATTCATCCCTGGTCACCCGCATCCCGCACTCCCCTGACACCCTCATCTATGCAGGTTTGATGCATCCAATTTCGATTTGATGTGAATGTACTACTGCAATATATTTTTTGGCAAGATGCTACATTAAAGAGCTTAAAGGGACTGGTGCCCGGTCTGTCTTCATGTATGTACATAGGTTAGATAGGTATATGCCTCCAGTATAGGTTAGATAGGTATATGCCCCAGTATAGGTTAGATAGGTAGGTGCCCCCAGTATAGGTTAGATAGGTATATGCCTCCAGTATAGGTTAGATAGGTATATGTCCCCCAGTATAGATTAGATAGGTATATGTCCCCCAGTATAGATTAGATAGGTATATGTCCCCAGTATAGATTAGATAGGTATATGTCCCCAGTATAGATTAGATAGGTGTATGTCCCCGGTATAGATTAGATAGGTGTATGTCCCCAGTATAGATTAGATAGGTATATGTCCCCAGTATAGATTAGATAGGTATATGTCCCCCAGTATAGATTAGATAGGTATATGTCCCCCAGTATAGATTAGATAGGTGTATGTCCCCAGTATAGATTAGATAGGTGTATGTCCCCAGTATAGATTAGATAGGTATATGTCCCCAGTATAGATTAGATAGGTATATGTCCCCAGTATAGATTAGATAGGTATATGTCCCCAGTATAGATTAGATAGGTATATGTCCCCAGTATAGGTTAGATAGGTATATGTCCCCAGTATAAATTAGATAGGTATATGTCCCCAGTATAGATTAGATAGGTATATGCCCCCCAGTATAGATTAGATAGGTATATGTCCCCAGTATAGATTAGATAGGTATATGTCCCCCAGTATAGATTAGATAGGTATATGTCCCAAGTATAGGTTAGATAGGTATATGTCCCCAGTATAGGTTAGATAGGTATATGTCCCCAGTATAGGTTAGATAGGTATATGTCCCCAGTATAGATTAGATAGGTATATGTCCCCCAGTATAGATTAGATAGGTGTATGTCCCCAGTATAGATTAGATAGGTATATGTCCCCAGTATAGATTAGATAGGTATATGTCCCCCAGTATAGATTAGATAGGTATATGTCCCCAGTATAGGTTAGATAGGTATATGTCCCCAGTATAGATTAGATAGGTATATGTCCCCAGTATAGGTTAGATAGGTATATGTCCCCAGTATAGGTTAGATAGGTATATGTCCTTAGTATAGATTAGATAGGTATATGTCCCCCAGTATAGATTAGATAGGTGTATGTCCCCAGTATAGATTAGATAGGTATATGTCCCCAGTATAGATTAGATAGGTATATGTCCCCCAGTATAGATTAGATAGGTATATGTCCCCAGTATAGGTTAGATAGGTATATGTCCCCAGTATAGATTAGATAGGTATATGTCCCCAGTATAGGTTAGATAGGTATATGTCCCCAGTATAGGTTAGATAGGTATATGTCCCCAGTATAGATTAGATAGGTATATGTCCCCAGTATAGATTAGATAGGTATATGTCCCCAGTATAGGTTAGATAGGTATATGTCCCCAGTATAGATTAGATAGGTATATGCCCCCAGTATAGGTTAGATAGGTATATGTCCCCACTATAGTTTAGATAGGTATATGCCCCAGTATAGATTAGATAGGTATATGCCCCCAGTATAGGTTAGATCGGTTAGATCTGTATATGCCCCCAGTATAGGTTAGATAGGTATATGCCCCCAGTATAGGTTAGATCAGTATATGCCCCCAGTATAGATTAGATAGGTATATGTTCCCCAGTATAGGTTAGATAGGTATATGCCTCCAGTATAGGTTAGATAGGTATATGTCCCCCAGTATAGGTTAGATAGGTATATGCCCCCAGTATAGGTTAGATAGGTATATGCCCAGTATATATTAGATAGGTATATGCCTCCAGTATAGGTTAGATAGGTATATGTCCCCAGTATAGATTAGATAGGTATATGCCCCCAGTATAGATTAGATAGGTATATGCCCCCACTATAGATTAGATAGGTATATGTCCCCCAGTATAGATCAGATAGGTATATGCCCAGTATAGGTTAGATCAGTATATGCCCCCAGTAATAGATTAGATAGGTATATGCCCCCAGTATAGATTAGATAGGTATATGCCCCCAGTATAGATTAGATAGGTATATGCCCCCAGTATAGGTTAGATAGGTATATGTCCCCACTATAGTTTAGATAGGTATATGCCCCAGTATTAGAGATGAGCGTAATGACCTAATTACGATTTTGCGAAATTTCGCGTAATTAGTGTAATTACGATTATGGCCGTAAGTACATAATCGTAATGAAGAAGGATTTCGCGAAATTTCGCGTAAGCGTAATTTTCGCATTACAGTCGTATCATGCCGTAATTTCGCATTAAACGCTACCGTAATTTTGCGTTAAACCGTAACGCTCCGTATAATATAAAAAAGCCGCCGACTTTAAGGGTTAATAGCAAAGCCCCCTTAAATGCTAAGAGCCTCAAATTTGGAGAATATATTAAGGAGATCAGGAGGAATAAGAGGAAAAATTTTTTTTTCAAAAAGACCTTATAGTTTTTGAGAAAATCGATGTTAAAGTTTCAAAGGAAAAATGTAAACATTTAAAAACCCGCCGACTTTAACGGTTAATAGCAAAGCCTGCTTAAAGTTTAGGAACACCAAATTCCCAGGGTATATTAAGGGGATCAGTGGGAATAAGAGGAAAAATTTTTTTTTCAAAAAGACCTTATAGTTTTTGAGAAAATCGATTTTTAAGTTTCAAGGGCGAAAATGTCTTTTAAATGCGGAAAATGTCAGTTTTTTTTGCACAGGTAACAATAGTGTATTATTTTCATAGATTCCCCCAAGTGGGAAGAGTTTTACTTACTTCGTTCTGAGTGTGGGAAATATAAAAAAAAAACGACGTGGGGTCCCCCCTCCCAGACCTCTTTAACCCCTTGTCCCCCATGCAGGCTGGGATAGCCAGAATGCGGAGCACCGGCCGCGTGGGGCTCCGCACCCTGACTATACCAGCCCGCATGGTCCATGGATTGGGGGGTCTCAGAAGGGGAGGGGCAGCCAAGCTTTCCCCTCCCCCTCCGAGCCCTTGTCCAATCCAAGGACAAGGGGCTCTTCTCCACCTCCGATGGGCGGTGGAGGTGGAGGCCGCGATTTCCTGGGTGGGGGGTTCATGGTGGAATCTGGGAGTCCCCTTTAAAAAGGGGTCCCCCAGATGCCCACCCCCCTCCCAGGAGAAATGAGTATAGAGGTACTTGTAGTACCCCTTACCCATTTCCTTTAAGAGTTAAAAGTAAATAAACACACAAACACATAGAAAAAGTATTTTAATTGAACAAAAAACATAACCACGAAAAAAGTCCTTTAATATTCTTAATTAACCATTAATACTTACCTGTCCCTTTAAATAAATGATCCCACGCAATATCCTCGGAAATGTTCTATCAGTTACAATGTAACAAAGTTATTATGTAACAACTGTGTTACATTGTAACTACGCCGCACCCGACGCCACTCGCCGCTCAGCCGCCGCATACGCGTCCGTGCAGGACGCTAAGTCCCCGCAGCTCCCGCTGTCCACCCCGCCCACATCTGTCACCCACATGTCACCCACATGTGGGTGACATGTGGGTGACATGTGGGAGAGGCGGGGAGGGCAGCGGAGCCGGCGGGGACTTAGCGTCCTGCACGGACCCGACAGAGCTCTGAGCTATATAGCTCAGAGCTCTGAGAAGCATCTTTGTATTTGGGCTCCAAGGAGCCCCATTGGTCCTCAGCAGACCAATGGGGTTCCTTCAAATCAGAAGGAACCCCATTGGTCTGCTAAGGACCAATGGGGCTCCTTGGAGCCCAAATACAAAGATGCTTTTGAGAGCTCTGAGCTATATAGCTCAGAGCTCTGTCAGGTCCTGCAGCGCAGACGCAGTGGCGGCGGCGGCGGTGAGTGACGTCGGGTGCGGCGTAGTTACAATGTAACAAAGTTGTTATATTGTAATAACTTTGTTACATTGTAACTGATAGAACATTTCCGAGGATATTGCGTGGGATCATTTATTTAAAGGGACAGGTAAGTATTAATGGTTAATTAAGAATATTAAAGGACTTTTTTCGTGGTTATGTTTTTTGTTCAATTAAAATACTTTTTCTATGTGTTTGTGTGTTTATTTACTTTTAACTCTTAAAGGAAATGGGTAAGGGGTACTACAAGTACCTCTATACTCATTTCTCCTGGGAGGGGGGTGGGCATCTGGGGGACCCCTTTTTAAAGGGGACTCCCAGATTCCACCATGAACCCCCCACCCAGGAAATCGCGGCCTCCACCTCCACCGCCCATCGGAGGTGGAGAAGAGCCCCTTGTCCTTGGATTGGACAAGGGCTCGGAGGGGGAGGGGAAAGCTTGGCTGCCCCTCCCCTTCCGAGACCCCCCAATCCATGGACCATGCGGGCTGGTATAGTCAGGGTGCGGAGCCCCACGCGGCCGGTGCTCCGCATTCTGGCTATCCCAGCCTGCATGGGGGACAAGGGGTTAAAGAGGTCTGGGAGGGGGGACCCCACGTCGTTTTTTTTTTATATTTCCCACACTCAGAACGAAGTAAGTAAAACTCTTCCCACTTGGGGGAATCTATGAAAATAATACACTATTGTTACCTGTGCAAAAAAAACTGACATTTTCCGCATTTAAAAGACATTTTTGCCCTTGAAACTTAAAAATCGATTTTCTCAAAAACTATAAGGTGTTTTTGAAAAAAAAATGTTTCCTCTTATTCCCACTGATCCCCTTAATATACCCTAGGAATTTGGTGTTCCTAAACTTTAAGCAGGCTTTGCTATTAACCGTTAAAATCGGCGGGTTTTTAAATGTATACATTTTTACTTTGAAACTTTAACATCGATTTTCTCAAAAACTATAAGGTGTTTTTGAAAAAAAAATTTTTCCTCTTATTCCTCCTGATCTCCTTAATATATTCTCCAAATTTGAGGCTCTTAGCATTTAAGGGGGCTTTGCTATTAACCCTTAAAGTCGGCGGCTTTTTTATATTATACGGAGCGTTACGGTTTAACGCGAAATTACGGTAGCGTTTAATGCGAAATTACGGCATGAACGAAACGCGAAATTTCGCGTTGAAAATTACGCTTACGGTATTTTCAATTACGATTTTAATGGCAATTTCGCTACGCTAATTTCGCATCGTAATCGCAAATTTCGCATGCGTAATTATAGTAATGCGAAATTACGAAAATTTCAGCTCAACTCTACCCAGTATAGATTAGATAGGTATATGCCCCCAGTATAGGTTAGATCGGTATATGCCCCCAGTATAGGTTAGATCGGTATATGCCCCCAGTATAGGTTAGATCTGTATATGCCCCCAGTATAGGTTAGATCTGTATATGCCCCCAGTATAGGTTAGATAGGTATATGCCCCCAGTATAGGTTAGATCAGTATATGCCCCCAGTATAGATTAGATAGGTATATGTTCCCCAGTATAGGTTAGATAGGTATATGCCTCCAGTATAGGTTAGATAGGTATATGCCTTCAGTATAGGTTAGATAGGTATATGCCCCAGTATAGATTAGATAGGTATATGCCCCCAGTATAGGTTATATAGGTATATGTCCCCACTATAGTTTAGATAGGTATATGCCCCAGTATAGATTAGATAGGTATATGCCCCCAGTATAGGTTAGATCGGTATATGCCCCCAGTATAGGTTAGATCTGTATATGCCCCCAGTATAGGTTAGATCTGTATATGCCCCCAGTATAGGTTAGATCTGTATATGCCCCCAGTATAGGTTAGATAGGTATATGCCCCCAGTATAGGTTAGATCAGTATATGCCCCCAGTATAGATTAGATAGGTATATGTTCCCCAGTATAGGTTAGATAGGTATATGCCTCCAGTATAGGTTAGATAGGTATATGCCTCCAGTATAGGTTAGATAGGTATATGCCCCAGTATAGGTTAGATAGGAATGGTACAGTATAGAACAGTTAAAACCACTCGGCACTCAGACCCAGTCCGTGTAGGTGGGGGGCAGGCTCTGCACTTGCTTTATATTCAATAATAACTTCCCCTTTCCAAGACACCCATACAGATGGCGTGTAGCTAAAGCTCTGGACGTGCACCGGTACCAATTTCTGTGAACAACAGTCTATAAATGTACATACATGAAGACAGACCGGGCACCAGTCCCTTTAAGCTCTACCTGGCGTTATAAAAAAATCCGCCAGGAGGGAGCGCAGCAGTTTTTTACAATTTTTTTTTTTCCTATATCATGTAGCGAGCCCAGGGCTCGCTACATGATAGCCGCTGCTCAGCGGCATTCCCCCGCCCTCTCAGATCGCCTTCGGCGATCTCCGATCAGGAAATCCCGTTCAAAGAACGGGATTTCCTGGAGGGCTTCCCCCGTCGCCATGGCGACGGGGCGGGATGACGTCACCGACGTCACTGACGTCGGGACGTCATTGGGAGTCCCGGGCCACCCCTCGGCGCTGCCTGGCACTGATTGGCCAGGCAGCGCACGGGGTCTGGGGGGGGGGGAGGCGTGCGGCGCGAAGAATAGCGGCGATCGTGCGCGGGGCGGCGGCGATCAGTGTACTGGCGCAGCTAGCAAAGTGCTAGCTGCGTCCAGCAAAAAAAAAATTAAACAAATCGGCCCAGCAGGACCGGAGAAAACCTCCTGCGCGGCTTACCCCGAACTACGTTCGGGGTTACCGCCAAGGAGGTTAATGTAGCATCTTGCCAAAAAATATATTGCAGTAGTACATTCACATCAAATCGAAATTGGATGCATCAAACCTGCATATATGAGGGTGTCAGGGGAGTGCGGGATGCGGGTGACCAGGGATGAATGGACGGCACTACAGCCGTTTCGCGCCCAGCTGGTGCTTGCTCACATGCTCGTGTCCTTGGTGATGGCGGCGCCGAGCAGCTTTCCGGATAGGACCTGTAAGCCACGCCTCCGGCGCACGCCATTGGTGTGGAGCAAGAGTGTCAGGGAGGTGAGAGGTGAGGGGGCGGAGACTCGCCATAGCGGCGAGAGACTGGTGTATGTGTTTAGACAAACCAGCAAGAAAAAATCGGCTGCTGGCGATGCATTAAAGGAGCAGTGTGTAGTGAAACCTAAAAGTGAATAAACAATGAACATTGTAACTACAAACGTGGTATTAGCAAAACCAACTAGGCTAGCACATGGAACATGATTATTATAAACTTGTGTGTCAAGTCATTGTGCCTACTAAAATAATTGTGCATAAGTCAGTGCACCCTACATGGAAGCACACCTATATTTTTGCATTGCTGCTACAAAGTACACTCTGTATCTTCTGCATCATCTAAAACCAAGTTTTAAATCATTAACATGTTTATTACATATATTTTTGTCCCCTATTTTTTATTAAACCCACAACATTCCCATAAAAACCCTCTAAAAAGACTGGTGGTGGGACCGCTTTTTCAAAAAGACGAATTAAAAAGGTGTATTCACCTTATTGCTGGGTGGATTGCCAAAAAAAACGGGGGGCCAGAACAATATCTGTCAGCTGGATTGTGCCCAAAAATGACCAATGTTCCATTCCAGCCAGGGACGCACCAAAGCCAGCTGAGAATATACAAAACTCGGGAGGAGAAAATAGAAGTGAGGAGAGAGAAGTAAAAGGCATCACCTGAAGGGGAAAGATAAGTCTAAAGAGGAAGACCTAAAGATGAAATTATCATGCATGTGGAAAGAGGGAAACACACCACAAGGAGAACCCTAGAGGGAATGGGGCGGGCAAGTGGCACCCCAGCTAGTGACACATTTTATATGTTGGGTGATGATAGATCACTAGAGGACACTTTCCAACGGACGTGCCCCAAGTGTTAGGAGAGGGGGAGGAGATGGAGAGGGAGAAACAAGCAGCAGAACACGCTCCCAGCTATAACAGTCTGGAATATCGCGTCTGGTCGCTGCCTATTGCCTTTTTACCACAACTCCAGCTCAATGGCACTAATGGTGGATACATAAGGCTAATTATTTCAAAATCCCCCTCCTCCCCCATCTGTCACCCCATATTATTGGCCGGCTATTGTCGGCCAAAGGGTGTGCATTACACCCATAGGTGGCCAAATGGGAAGCCCCCTGCTCGTCCAATCTATCCAATAAAGTTAAAGGGAACCAGAGAGGAACGAGGGGTGAAAAAAGGCAAAGATTTTATACATACCTGGGGCTTCTTCCAGCCCCATAAGCCTAATTCGCTCCCACGCCGCCCTCCTCACCTTCCTGGATCCGCCGGTACCGGGCCCGTCACTTCCGGCGGACGCGGCCAATTGTCCGCATCACAGGGGCTCCCTCCATACATGTACGCATGCGGCTGCGCAGTAAGCAGCCACATGCGTATCTGTATGGGGAGAGCACCCTGTGATGCGGAGAATTGGCCGCGTCCGCCGGCCGACTTGCCGACTCGCGGCAATGACGGGACCCGGTGGCGGCAGATCCAGGCAGCGGAGGACGGCGGCGTGGGAGCGATCCGTGCGTATGGGGCTGGAGGAAGCCCCAGGTATGTATAGTTCATCCTCTCTGGTTCCCTTTAAAGACGAGAGAGCAAAACACCATGAGAAAATTCGGTGCAGATATGCCGTAAGTTTCCCAAAATAGAGAAAGTGCTCAGTAGAGTCCAAATATTGTTCTGGACTCTGGTAGGCCAAAAAATGTGCCTCTAAGATAGGGGGATCTAAAGATTTATGGGTCGAGGAAACAGGACAACTTCAGTCTATCATTTAGACCCAATGGTCCCATTGCCTCTGTGCGTAGAATGACCCTCGACTCCCGTCTAGTCAATTCCTGGTCTCGATCACCTCCTCTTCGGGACGGAACCACGTGTAGGAGGCCAGCAAACTTCAAGCATCCTGCCCTACCCCCATGGGCCTCTCTGACATGTTCGATAAGTCGGGGGCAACCCTTCCCCGACTTTATGGATTTAAGATGTTCCCCCGCCCTTTCCTTCAGGGGTCGGGTAGTTTTACCCACATAAAAGAACTGGCATGGGCAGAACAAAGCATAAGTGACAAAACCTGTCTGACATGTGATGAATGCTCTTACTTCCCATTGGATCCCACCTAAATGGTAATTTGTGCCTTCCCACATGTTCTTACAATATTTACAATTGCCACATCTGTGGTTCCCCTTGGGGCGTCTGATGGTTAGCCAATTCTGGATCAGGGGTGAGCGGAACTCGCTTCTGGTTAGGGTGTCCCCTAAAGTTGGGGCTCTCCTATAGGCTACTCTAGGTGGGTGAGGGAACACCTTCTGCAGGGTGGGATCTCTGGTTATTATTGCCCAGTTTCTTTTAATGGTTTGAGTCAGCTTCCCCGACATGGGGGTGTAATCAAATGTAAAAGTGAAGGGTTTTTTTCCCTGATTTTTGGGGGGTCTAGCGAGGAGGGAGGTCCTATTCCTATTTCTGGCTTTGTCTTGTGCCTCCTGGAGAGAGCGTTTGTCATACTTTCTAGCTTGCAAACGTACTGTTAATTCCTGCGCTTGTTCCTCAAAGGTATCCAGGCTGGAGTTATTCCGCCTGAGGCGTAGGTACTGGCCGTATGGCAGGGAGGTTTCTCCTTGTGGTGTGTTTCCCTCTTTCCACATGCATGATAATTTCATCTTTAGGTCTTCCTCTTTAGACTTATCTTTTGGCTCCTCCCCTTCAGGTGATGCCTTTTACTCCACTTCTCTCTCCTCACTTCTATTTTCTCCTCCCGAGTTTTGTATATTCTCAGCTGGCTTTGGTGCATCCCTGGCTGGACTGGAACACTGGTCATTTTTGGGCACAATCCAGCTGACAGATATTGTTCTGGCCCCCCGTTTTTGTAGAGATACTTGGTGGCAATCCACCCAGCAATAAGGTGAATACACCTTTTTAATTAGTCTTTTTGAAAAAGCGGTCCCACCACCAGTCTTTTTAGAGGGTTTTTATGGGAATGTTGTGGGGTTAATAAAAATTAGGGGACAAAAATATATGTAAAAAAAAATGTTAATGATTTAAACTTGGTTTTAGATGATGCAGAAGATACAGAGTGTACTGTGTAGCAGCAATGCAAAAATATAGGTGTGCTTCCATGTAGGGTGCACTGACTTATGCACAATTATTTTAGTAGGCACAATGATTTGACACACAAGTTTATAATAATCATGTTCTATGTCCTAGCCTAGTTGGTTTTGCTTATACCACGTTTGTAGTTACAATGTTCATTGTTTATTCACTTTTAGGTTTCACTACACACTGCCCCTTTAATGCATCGCCAGCAGCCGATTTTTTCTTGCTGGTTTGTCTAAACACATACACCAGTCTCTCGCCGCTATGGCGAGTCTCCGCCCCCTCACCTCTCACCTCCCTGACACTCTTGCTCCACACCAATGGCGTGCGCCGGAGGCGTGGCTTACAGGTCCTATCCGGAAAGCCGCTCGGCGCCGCCATCACCAAGAACACGAGCATGTGAGCAAGCACCAGCTGGGCGCGAAATGGCTGTAGTGCCGTCCATTCATCCCTGGTCACCCGCATCCCGCACTCCCCTGACACCCTCATCTATGCAGGTTTGATGCATCCAATTTCGATTTGATGTGAATGTACTACTGCAATATATTTTTTGGCAAGATGCTACATTAAAGAGCTTAAAGGGACTGGTGCCCGGTCTGTCTTCATGTATGTACATAGGTTAGATAGGTATATGCCTCCAGTATAGGTTAGATAGGTATATGCCCCAGTATAGGTTAGATAGGTAGGTGCCCCCAGTATAGGTTAGATAGGTATATGCCTCCAGTATAGGTTAGATAGGTATATGTCCCCCAGTATAGATTAGATAGGTATATGTCCCCCAGTATAGATTAGATAGGTATATGTCCCCAGTATAGATTAGATAGGTATATGTCCCCAGTATAGATTAGATAGGTGTATGTCCCCAGTATAGATTAGATAGGTGTATGTCCCCAGTATAGATTAGATAGGTATATGTCCCCAGTATAGATTAGATAGGTATATGTCCCCCAGTATAGATTAGATAGGTATATGTCCCCCAGTATAGATTAGATAGGTGTATGTCCCCAGTATAGATTAGATAGGTGTATGTCCCCAGTATAGATTAGATAGGTATATGTCCCCAGTATAGATTAGATAGGTATATGTCCCCAGTATAGATTAGATAGGTATATGTCCCCAGTATAGATTAGATAGGTATATGTCCCCAGTATAGGTTAGATAGGTATATGTCCCCAGTATAAATTAGATAGGTATATGTCCCCAGTATAGATTAGATAGGTATATGCCCCCCAGTATAGATTAGATAGGTATATGTCCCCAGTATAGATTAGATAGGTATATGTCCCCCAGTATAGATTAGATAGGTATATGTCCCAAGTATAGGTTAGATAGGTATATGTCCCCAGTATAGGTTAGATAGGTATATGTCCCCAGTATAGGTTAGATAGGTATATGTCCCCAGTATAGATTAGATAGGTATATGTCCCCCAGTATAGATTAGATAGGTGTATGTCCCCAGTATAGATTAGATAGGTATATGTCCCCAGTATAGATTAGATAGGTATATGTCCCCCAGTATAGATTAGATAGGTATATGTCCCCAGTATAGGTTAGATAGGTATATGTCCCCAGTATAGATTAGATAGGTATATGTCCCCAGTATAGGTTAGATAGGTATATGTCCCCAGTATAGGTTAGATAGGTATATGTCCTTAGTATAGATTAGATAGGTATATGTCCCCCAGTATAGATTAGATAGGTGTATGTCCCCAGTATAGATTAGATAGGTATATGTCCCCAGTATAGATTAGATAGGTATATGTCCCCCAGTATAGATTAGATAGGTATATGTCCCCAGTATAGGTTAGATAGGTATATGTCCCCAGTATAGATTAGATAGGTATATGTCCCCAGTATAGGTTAGATAGGTATATGTCCCCAGTATAGATTAGATAGGTATATGTCCCCAGTATAGGTTAGATAGGTATATGTCCCCAGTATAGATTAGATAGGTATATGCCCCCAGTATAGGTTAGATAGGTATATGTCCCCACTATAGTTTAGATAGGTATATGCCCCAGTATAGATTAGATAGGTATATGCCCCCAGTATAGGTTAGATCGGTATATGCCCCCAGTATAGGTTAGATCTGTATATGCCCCCAGTATAGGTTAGATCTGTATATGCCCCCAGTATAGGTTAGATCTGTATATGCCCCCAGTATAGGTTAGATAGGTATATGCCCCCAGTATAGGTTAGATCAGTATATGCCCCCAGTATAGATTAGATAGGTATATGTTCCCCAGTATAAGTTAGATAGGTATATGCCTCCAGTATAGGTTAGATAGGTATATGCCTTCAGTATAGGTTAGATAGGTATATGCCCCAGTATAGATTAGATAGGTATATGCCCCCAGTATAGGTTAGATAGGTATATGTCCCCACTATAGTTTAGATAGGTATATGCCCCAGTATAGATTAGATCGGTATATGCCCCCAGTATAGGTTAGATCGGTATATGCCCCCAGTATAGGTTAGATCTGTATATGCCCCCAGTATAGGTTAGATCTGTATATGCCCCCAGTATAGGTTAGATAGGTATATGCCCCCAGTATAGGTTAGATCAGTATATGCCCCCAGTATAGATTAGATAGGTATATGTTCCCCAGTATAGGTTAGATAGGTATATGCCTCCAGTATAGGTTAGATAGGTATATGCCTCCAGTATAGGTTAGATAGGTATATGCCCCAGTATAGGTTAGATAGGAATGGTACAGTATAGAACAGTTAAAACCACTCGGCACTCAGACCCAGTCCGTGTAGGTGGGGGGCAGGCTCTGCACTTGCTTTATATTCAATAATAACTTCCCCTTTCCAAGACACCCATACAGATGGCGTGTAGCTAAAGCTCTGGACGTGCACCGGTACCAATTTCTGTGAACAACAGTCTATAAATGTACATACATGAAGACAGACCGGGCACCAGTCCCTTTAAGCTCTACCTGGCGTTATAAAAAAATCCGCCAGGAGGGAGCGCAGCAGTTTTTTACAATTTTTTTTTTCCTATATCATGTAGCGAGCCCAGGGCTCGCTACATGATAGCCGCTGCTCAGCGGCATCCCCCCGCCCTCTCAGATCGCCTTCGGCGATCTCCGATCAGGAAATCCCGTTCAAAGAACGGGATTTCCTGGAGGGCTTCCCCCGTCGCCATGGCGACGGGGCGGGATGACGTCACCGACGTCACTGACGTCGGGACGTCATTGGGAGTCCCGGGCCACCCCTCGGCGCTGCCTGGCACTGATTGGCCAGGCAGCGCACGGGGTCTGGGGGGGGGGGGAGGCGTGCGGCGCGAAGAATAGCGGCGATCGTGCGCGGGGCGGCGGCGATCAGTGTACTGGCGCAGCTAGCAAAGTGCTAGCTGCGTCCAGCAAAAAAAAAAATTAAACAAATCGGCCCAGCAGGGCCGGAGAAAACCTCCTGCGCGGCTTACCCCGAACTACGTTCGGGGTTACCGCCAAGGAGGTTAATGTAGCATCTTGCCAAAAAATATATTGCAGTAGTACATTCACATCAAATCGAAATTGGATGCATCAAACCTGCATATATGAGGGTGTCAGGGGAGTGCGGGATGCGGGTGACCAGGGATGAATGGACGGCACTACAGCCGTTTCGCGCCCAGCTGGTGCTTGCTCACATGCTCGTGTCCTTGGTGATGGCGGCGCCGAGCAGCTTTCCGGATAGGACCTGTAAGCCACGCCTCCGGCGCACGCCATTGGTGTGGAGCAAGAGTGTCAGGGAGGTGAGAGGTGAGGGGGCGGAGACTCGCCATAGCGGCGAGAGACTGGTGTATGTGTTTAGACAAACCAGCAAGAAAAAATCGGCTGCTGGCGATGCATTAAAGGAGCAGTGTGTAGTGAAACCTAAAAGTGAATAAACAATGAACATTGTAACTACAAACGTGGTATTAGCAAAACCAACTAGGCTAGCACATGGAACATGATTATTATAAACTTGTGTGTCAAGTCATTGTGCCTACTAAAATAATTGTGCATAAGTCAGTGCACCCTACATGGAAGCACACCTATATTTTTGCATTGCTGCTACAAAGTACACTCTGTATCTTCTGCATCATCTAAAACCAAGTTTTAAATCATTAACATGTTTATTACATATATTTTTGTCCCCTATTTTTTATTAACCCCACAACATTCCCATAAAAACCCTCTAAAAAGACTGGTGGTGGGACCGCTTTTTCAAAAAGACGAATTAAAAAGGTGTATTCACCTTATTGCTGGGTGGATTGCCAAAAAAAACGGGGGGCCAGAACAATATCTGTCAGCTGGATTGTGCCCAAAAATGACCAGTGTTCCAGTCCAGCCAGGGACGCACCAAAGCCAGCTGAGAATATACAAAACTCGGGAGGAGAAAATAGAAGTGAGGAGAGAGAAGTAAAAGGCATCACCTGAAGGGGAAAGATAAGTCTAAAGAGGAAGACCTAAAGATGAAATTATCATGCATGTGGAAAGAGGGAAACACACCACAAGGAGAACCCTAGAGGGAATGGGGCGGGCAAGTGGCACCCCAGCTAGTGACACATTTTATATGTTGGGTGATGATAGATCACTAGAGGACACTTTCCAACGGACGTGCCCCAAGTGTTAGGAGAGGGGGAGGAGATGGAGAGGGAGAAACAAGCAGCAGAACACGCTCCCAGCTATAACAGTCTGGAATATCGCGTCTGGTCGCTGCCTATTGCCTTTTTACCACAACTCCAGCTCAATGGCACTAATGGTGGATACATAAGGCTAATTATTTCAAAATCCCCCTCCTCCCCCATCTGTCACCCCATATTATTGGCCGGCTATTGTCGGCCAAAGGGTGTGCATTACACCCATAGGTGGCCAAATGGGAAGCCCCCTGCTCGTCCAATCTATCCAATAAAGTTAAAGGGAACCAGAGAGGAACGAGGGGTGAAAAAAGGCAAAGATTTTATACATACCTGGGGCTTCTTCCAGCCCCATAAGCCTAATTCGCTCCCACGCCGCCCTCCTCACCTTCCTGGATCCGCCGGTACCGGGCCCGTCACTTCCGGCGGACGCGGCCAATTGTCCGCATCACAGGGGCTCCCTCCATACATGTACGCATGCGGCTGCGCAGTAAGCAGCCACATGCGTATCTGTATGGGGAGAGCACCCTGTGATGCGGAGAATTGGCCGCGTCCGCCGGCCGACTTGCCGACTCGCGGCAATGACGGGACCCGGTGGCGGCAGATCCAGGCAGCGGAGGACGGCGGCGTGGGAGCGATCCGTGCGTATGGGGCTGGAGGAAGCCCCAGGTATGTATAGTTCATCCTCTCTGGTTCCCTTTAAAGACGAGAGAGCAAAACACCATGAGAAAATTCGGTGCAGATATGCCGTAAGTTTCCCAAAATAGAGAAAGTGCTCAGTAGAGTCCAAATATTGTTCTGGACTCTGGTAGGCCAAAAAATGTGCCTCTAAGATAGGGGGATCTAAAGATTTATGGGTCGAGGAAACAGGACAACTTCAGTCTATCATTTAGACCCAATGGTCCCATTGCCTCTGTGCGTAGAATGACCCTCGACTCCCGTCTAGTCAATTCCTGGTCTCGATCACCTCCTCTTCGGGACGGAACCACGTGTAGGAGGCCAGCAAACTTCAAGCATCCTGCCCTACCCCCATGGGCCTCTCTGACATGTTCGATAAGTCGAGGGCAACCCTTCCCCGACTTTATGGATTTAAGATGTTCCCCCGCCCTTTCCTTCAGGGGTCGGGTAGTTTTACCCACATAAAAGAACTGGCATGGGCAGAACAAAGCATAAGTGACAAAACCTGTCTGACATGTGATGAATGCTCTTACTTCCCATTGGATCCCACCTAAATGGTAATTTGTGCCTTCCCACATGTTCTTACAATATTTACAATTGCCACATCTGTGGTTCCCCTTGGGGCGTCTGATGGTTAGCCAATTCTGGATCAGGGGTGAGCGGAACTCGCTTCTGGTTAGGGTGTCCCCTAAAGTTGGGGCTCTCCTATAGGCTACTCTAGGTGGGTGAGGGAACACCTTCTGCAGGGTGGGATCTCTGGTTATTATTGCCCAGTTTCTTTTAATGGTTTGAGTCAGCTTCCTCGACATGGGGGTGTAATCAAATGTAAAAGTGAAGGGTTTTTTTCCCTGATTTTTGGGGGGTCTAGCGAGGAGGGAGGTCCTATTCCTATTTCTGGCTTTGTCTTGTGCCTCCTGGAGAGAGCGTTTGTCATACTTTCTAGCTTGCAAACGTACTGTTAATTCCTGCGCTTGCTCCTCAAAGGTATCCAGGCTGGAGTTATTCCGCCTGAGGCGTAGGTACTGGCCGTATGGCAGGGAGGTTTCTCCTTGTGGTGTGTTTCCCTCTTTCCACATGCATGATAATTTCATCTTTAGGTCTTCCTCTTTAGACTTATCTTTTGGCTCCTCCCCTTCAGGTGATGCCTTTTACTCCACTTCTCTCTCCTCACTTCTATTTTCTCCTCCCGAGTTTTGTATATTCTCAGCTGGCTTTGGTGCATCCCTGGCTGGACTGGAACACTGGTCATTTTTGGGCACAATCCAGCTGACAGATATTGTTCTGGCCCCCCGTTTTTGTAGAGATACTTGGTGGCAATCCACCCAGCAATAAGGTGAATACACCTTTTTAATTAGTCTTTTTGAAAAAGCGGTCCCACCACCAGTCTTTTTAGAGGGTTTTTATGGGAATGTTGTGGGGTTAATAAAAATTAGGGGACAAAAATATATGTAAAAAAAAATGTTAATGATTTAAACTTGGTTTTAGATGATGCAGAAGATACAGAGTGTACTTTGTAGCAGCAATGCAAAAATATAGGTGTGCTTCCATGTAGGGTGCACTGACTTATGCACAATTATTTTAGTAGGCACAATGATTTGACACACAAGTTTATAATAATCATGTTCTATGTCCTAGCCTAGTTGGTTTTGCTTATACCACGTTTGTAGTTACAATGTTCATTGTTTATTCACTTTTAGGTTTCACTACACACTGCCCCTTTAATGCATCGCCAGCAGCCGATTTTTTCTTGCTGGTTTGTCTAAACACATACACCAGTCTCTCGCCGCTATGGCGAGTCTCCGCCCCCTCACCTCTCACCTCCCTGACACTCTTGCTCCACACCAATGGCGTGCGCCGGAGGCGTGGCTTACAGGTCCTATCCGGAAAGCCGCTCGGCGCCGCCATCACCAAGAACACGAGCATGTGAGCAAGCACCAGCTGGGCGCGAAATGGCTGTAGTGCCGTCCATTCATCCCTGGTCACCCGCATCCCGCACTCCCCTGACACCCTCATCTATGCAGGTTTGATGCATCCAATTTCGATTTGATGTGAATGTACTACTGCAATATATTTTTTGGCAAGATGCTACATTAAAGAGCTTAAAGGGACTGGTGCCCGGTCTGTCTTCATGTATGTACATAGGTTAGATAGGTATATGCCTCCAGTATAGGTTAGATAGGTATATGCCCCAGTATAGGTTAGATAGGTAGGTGCCCCCAGTATAGGTTAGATAGGTATATGCCTCCAGTATAGGTTAGATAGGTATATGTCCCCCAGTATAGATTAGATAGGTATATGTCCCCCAGTATAGATTAGATAGGTATATGTCCCCAGTATAGATTAGATAGGTATATGTCCCCAGTATAGATTAGATAGGTGTATGTCCCCAGTATAGATTAGATAGGTGTATGTCCCCAGTATAGATTAGATAGGTATATGTCCCCAGTATAGATTAGATAGGTATATGTCCCCAGTATAGGTTAGATAGGTATATGTCCCCAGTATAAATTAGATAGGTATATGTCCCCAGTATAGATTAGATAGGTATATGCCCCCCAGTATAGATTAGATAGGTATATGTCCCCAGTATAGATTAGATAGGTATATGTCCCCCAGTATAGATTAGATAGGTATATGTCCCAAGTATAGGTTAGATAGGTATATGTCCCCAGTATAGGTTAGATAGGTATATGTCCCCAGTATAGGTTAGATAGGTATATGTCCCCAGTATAGATTAGATAGGTATATGTCCCCCAGTATAGATTAGATAGGTGTATGTCCCCAGTATAGATTAGATAGGTATATGTCCCCAGTATAGATTAGATAGGTATATGTCCCCCAGTATAGATTAGATAGGTATATGTCCCCAGTATAGGTTAGATAGGTATATGTCCCCAGTATAGATTAGATAGGTATATGTCCCCAGTATAGGTTAGATAGGTATATGTCCCCAGTATAGGTTAGATAGGTATATGTCCTTAGTATAGATTAGATAGGTATATGTCCCCCAGTATAGATTAGATAGGTGTATGTCCCCAGTATAGATTAGATAGGTATATGTCCCCAGTATAGATTAGATAGGTATATGTCCCCCAGTATAGATTAGATAGGTATATGTCCCCAGTATAGGTTAGATAGGTATATTTCCCCAGTATAGATTAGATAGGTATATGTCCCCAGTATAGGTTAGATAGGTATATGTCCCCAGTATAGGTTAGATAGGTATATGTCCCCAGTATAGATTAGATAGGTATATGTCCCCAGTATAGATTAGATAGGTATATGTCCCCAGTATAGGTTAGATAGGTATATGTCCCCAGTATAGATTAGATAGGTATATGTCCGAAGTATAGGTTAGATAGGTATATGTCCCCAGTATAGATTAGATAGGTATATGTCCCCAGTATAGGTTAGATAGGTATATGTCCCCAGTATAGATTAGATAGGTATATGTCCCCAGTATAGGTTAGATAGGTATATGTCCCCAGTATAGATTAGATAGGTATATGTCCCCAGTATAGGTTAGATAGGTATATGTCCCCAGTATAGATTAGATAGGTATATGTCCCTAGTATAGGTTAGATAGGTATATGTCCCCAGTATAGGTTAGATAGGTATATGTCCCCAGTATAGATTAGATAGGTATATGTCCCCAGTATAGATTAGATAGGTATATGTCCCCAGTATAGGTTAGATAGGTATGTGTCCCCAGTATAGATTAGATAGGTATATGTCCCCAGTATAGGTTAGATAGGTATATGTCCCCAGTATAGATTAGATAGGTATATGTCCCCAGTATAGATTAGATAGGTATATGTCCCCAGTATAGGTTAGATAGGTATATGTCCCCAGTATAGATTAGATAGGTATATGTCCCCAGTATAGGTTAGATAGGTATATGTCCCCAGTATAGATTAGATAGGTATATGTCCCCAGTATAGGTTAGATAGGTATATGTCCCCAGTATAGATTAGATAGGTATATGTCCCCAGTATAGGTTAGATAGGTATATGTCCCCAGTATAGATTAGATAGGTATATGTCCCCAGTATAGGTTAGATAGGTATATGTCCCCAGTATAGATTAGATAGGTATATGTCCCCAGTATAGGTTAGATAGGTATATGTCCCCAGTATAGGTTAGATAGGTATATGTCCCCAGTATAGATTAGATAGGTATATGTCCCCAGTATAGATTAGATAGGTATATGTCCCCAGTATAGGTTAGATAGGTATGTGTCCCCAGTATAGATTAGATAGGTATATGTCCCGCCAGTGGCGGCTCCAGGAAATTTTTTTAGGGGGTGCTATGCAGGTGCTGGACCAATTTCCGGGGGAGCTGACGACCTGCGGCGCGTGAAGCGCGCCGCGCCAAAAATGGGTGTGGCCACAACCTGCGGCGCGCGAAGCGCGCCGCGGCGAAAAAATGGGCGTGGTCATGACCGGATGAGGGCGGGGCTAACTGTAATTTAAAGTGAACCCAGGGTGAGAGTGATATGGTGGCTGCCATATTTATTTCCTTTTAAACAATACTAGTTGCCTGGCAGCCCTGCTGATCTATTTGGCTGTAGTAGTGAACTGAATTACACCAGAAACAAGCCATGCAGCTAATCTTGTCAGTTCTGACAATATTGTCAGAAACCCCTGACCTGCTGCATGCTTGTTCAGGGTCTATGGTTGAAAGAATAAGAGGCAGAGGACCAGCACGGCAGCCAGGCAACTGGTATTGCTTAAAGGGAGATAAATATGGCAGCCTCAATATTATTCTCACCTCGGGTTCCCTTTAAAAGTGCAACGCAAAGACAGAGGGCCCAAGTTTTGGTGACCCTTTTCCCTGAAAATTCACATAATTGTGCAGGTTTTCTCAAGAAAATACACGTAATGTGAGCAGATTTTAACAAAAAACACGTCCAATGACCCCAATATGCACAATCGTTATCAGATATGGCCCCAATATGCACAATCGTTATCAGATATGGCCCCAATATGCACAATCGTTATCAGATATGGCCCCAATATGCACAATCGTTATCAGATATAGCCCCAATATGCACAATCGGTAGCAGATATGACCCCAATATGCACAATCGTTAGCAGATATGACCCCAATATGCACAATCGTTATCAGATATGGCCCCAATATGCACAATCGTTATCAGATATGGCCCCAATATGCACAATCGGTAGCAGATATGGTCCCAATATGCACAATCGGTAGCAGATATGGTCCCAATATGCACAATCGGTAGCAGATATGGTCCCAATATGCACAATCGGTGGCAGATATGGTCCCAATATGCACAATCGGTGGCAGATATGGTCCCAATATGCACAATCGGTGGCAGATATGGTCCCAATATGCACAATCGGTGGCAGATATGGTCCCAATATGCACAATCGGTGGCAGATATGGTCCCAATATGCACAATCGGTGGCAGATATGGTCCCAATATGCACAATCGGTGGCAGATATGGTCCCAATATGCACAATCGGTGGCAGATATGGTCCCAATATGCACAATCGGTGGCAGATATGGTCCCAATATGCACAATCGGTGGCAGATATGGTCCCAATATGCACAATCGGTGGCAGATATGGTCCCAATATGCACAATCGGTAGCAGATATGGCCCCAATATGCACAATCGGTAGCAGATATGACCCCAATATGCACAATCGGTAGCAGATATGACCCCAATATGCACAATCGGTAGCAGATATGACCCCAATATGCACAATCGGTAGCAGATATGACCCCAATATGCACAATCGGTAGCAGATATGACCCCAATATGCACAATCGGTAGCAGATATGACCCCAATATGCACAATCGGTAGCAGATATGACCCCAATATGCACAATCGGTAGCAGATATGACCCCAATATGCACAATCGGTAGCAGAAATGACCCCAATATGCACAATCGGTAGCAGAAATGACCCCAATATGCACAATCGGTAGCAGAAATGACCCCAATATGCACAATCGGTAGCAGAAATGACCCCAACATGCACAATCGGTAGCAGATATCGCCCCAATATGCACAATCCGTAGCAGATATGACCCCAATATGCACAATCCGTAGCAGATATGACCCCAATATGCACAATCCGTGGCAGATATGACCCCAATATGCACAATCCGTGGCAGATATGACCCCAATATGCACAATCCGTGGCAGATATGACCCCAATATGCACAATCCGTGGCAGATATGACCCCAATATGCACAATCCGTAGCAGATATGACCCCAATATGCACAATCCGCATCACCTGAAAAAGAAAAGAAAAACCCATTTACTCACCTACAGCCAGAAGACCTTCTTTCCCGACCTCCCGTCCCGAGTCCCGACCTCATTGTGGCGCGCAGCGCCCGCGCGCCCACGATCCTCTTCCTTCCCGACGTCACGACGAGACTTCCTGCCTGCATGCAGAGAGCAGGGCTACGGGAAAATGGCCGCCCGAAGTCTGCAGAACAGGGCTCCGGGCGGCCATCTTACCGTAGCCCTGCCTGCTGCTCCGTGCTGCCGGTGTGTGAACTGACTTGGCGTCTTTTAGACGCCTGAAGTCAGTTCACTCCAGGGGGTGCTTTGGGGGTGCTTGGACAATTCTAGGGGGTGCTCGAGCACCCCCAAGCACCCCCCTGGCGCCGCCACTGTGTCCCGCAGTATAGGTTAGATCTGTATATGCCCCCAGTATAGATTAGATAGGTATATGTCCCCAGTATAGATTAGATAGGTATATGTCCTCAGTATAGATTAGATAGGTATATGCCCCCAGTATATATTAGATACTGTAGGTAAATGTCCCCAGTATAGTTTAGATAGGTATATGCCCCAGTATAAGTTAGTTAAGTTAGGCAGGGGGAGCGGGGAGAGAGGAGTTTCCACTTACCTGCCTTCATCCTGCACGCAGCTTCTATCTTCAGCCTCTCCCGGCGCGCGTCACATCGGTAAGAGCTCCCCCTGTGATGACATGCGGTTATGTCAACACTGGGGGTGGCTGTTACCATAGCAACAGATGCCAGCCTGGTCAGGAAGTAGATAGAAGCTGCGCAGGATCCAGGCACCGTAAGTGGAAAGTCCTCTCTCTCCCGCAGCTCTGCCTGGTCCACGTACGCCCGCCGCCAGCAGCAAGCAAGGCCCCCCGCAGCGTGAGGCACACACATACTTCCGGTCTCGGTGCAGGGGGTGGTTCCAGACACCCGGAACACCCCCTTCCGTGCGCCAGTGGGTGCGACCCACCGCATCGCTGCCACTAATTAATAGTCTGAAACCAGCCTCAAACTCGTTGCTGCTTCACACCATACGTATAAACTAACATATATACAAAGAAATTCCTCTGCAGTGCAGTGTGGTCCCCCTAGTTGACATATCTGAAGGACCAGGATATTGACTATGAAACTGTAGGTGGATAGACTGTGATGTACTAGTTTGACTTCTGAACTTTGGTTGTTTGATGACACAGAGACAAGCCATGTGGAAATGAGGGGTGGAGGACAGCACCCTTTGGAGGGCATAAAGTAGTAGTTGGGGCCCTCTTGCAGCTTTGGGCCTCCCTGCAATCACAAGGGCTGCTCCCCTAAAATTTAATAGTATCTATTAAAAAAAAAGTCTGCGGCATGGCTGTGTTGCACACTTCGACCCATGCGCTGTCCTGGCTGCATGGACGGTGCATGCGCCATAGTGCGCAACCCATCCATAAGTGTGCAGCCATACTGTGCAAGTGAGTTCAGTCCACACCTACACAGTAGCATGAAGCCGCTCATGCACAGCTTTTTCCTCTGAGCAGCTTTGTGCTACTGTGCAGGTGAGAACCACACTCAGGCATTCGCAAGACAGCCGCACTCGTGAACAGATGCGAGAGCCGCCCGCTGCCACAGAGATAAGGAAGGTCCTGGGCAGCAGGCCAGCAGCGGTGGGGTTGGGGGATATCAGAAGCCTATGGACCATCCAGACGCTGCCCACTACTCAGGTGAGTATCTTTACCTTTTCTCTGATTGCAGGTTTGCTTTAACTACTGAATCTGTGTGCTACAAAAAAAGCACTGTTGGATTAAAGCTTCCATGTACTTTAGCCCTAAAGGTTAGGTACATTTAGAAGCCGGACACTTGTGCGACAGCCAGATTATCTTGACTAGCCCTGCTGAATGCTGCCCAAGAGTCGGGACCCACCACAGAAATAAAAACTACTGCACCTTCTGAACTGGAACACCTTTGCCAGCACTGTCAGATGCCAGCAATCGGGGTCCTCAGCAGCATCGGCCATCACTGCAGGTTCTTTCTTGAAGAACTAGGCCATCATTGCTGAACCTTCGCCTCCCTCTGTCCCCCCTCGCCCCATGTCTCCTTACAGATATTAGATGATTTCCAAGTGCGACTGATGGCGGCGTAGTATGGCAGCCTCGGCTTTTGGACATTACCCCCCCCCCATCCTTCCAGAACCTGTATGACCCTAAACCAATTCCAGGTACAACCCCCGTTTGTAAAATAAATTATTCTGATTTACCATCCGGTAATTGCTCAGAGTGTTCCAGGTTCCGAATCAGAGGTTCATTAGATCTCTTCAGGGCGAGATAGAACTTGTCCTTGTCGGCGTCGCCCCAGACTCTGACATAGTCATAGAGCTTTCTGAGCTTCTCCTGAGAGGTCGCTGCACCGCGTACATTGTCATACTGTTCATTTGTCAGTAGCTTCTCAGACAGCAGATCATCCAGGATGGGTTCCACAAGTGACACCTGGCTTATCAGCGCTGCTCGATGTTCATCAACAAAGTGCCCCCTGCCTGTGGAATATGATAAGACATAATTACACTATCATCAGAAACAATTGTGCTACAAGGTTCCATAATATAGAGTATACAGTGGCTTGCAAAAGTATTCGGCCCCCATTTTGTCACATTACCGCCACAAACATGAATCAATTTTATTGGAATTCCACGTGAAAGACCAATACAAAGTGGTGTACATGTGAGAAGTGGATTTAAAATCATACATGATTCCAAACATTTTTTTAAAATAAAAAACTGCAAAGTGGGGTGTGCGTAATTATTCGGCCCACTGAGTCAATACTTTGTAGAACCACCTTTTGCTGCAAATACAGCTGCCGGTCTTTTCAGGTATGTCTCTACCAGCTTTGCACATCTAGAGACTGAAATCCTTGCCTATTCTTCTTTGCAAAACAGCTCCAGCTCAGTCAGATTAGATGGACGTTTGTGAACAGCAGTTTTCAGATCTTGCCACAGATTCTCAATTGGATTTAGATCTGGACTTTGACTGGGCCATTCTAACACATAGATATGTTTTGTTTTAAACCATTCCATTGTTGCCCTGGCTTTATGTTTAGGGTCGTTGTCCTGCTGGAAGGTGAACCTCCGCCCCAGTCTCAAGTCTTTTGCAGACTCCAAGAGGTTTTCTTCCAAGTTTGCTCTGTATTTGGCTCCATCCATCTTCCCATCAACTCTGACCAGCTTCCCTGTCCCTGCTGAAGAGATGCACCCCCAGAGCATGATGCTGCCACCACCATATTTGACAGTCGGGATGGTGTGTTCAGAGTGATGTGCAGTGTTAGTTTTCCGCCACACATAGCGTTTTGCATTTTGGCCAAAAAGTTCCATTTTGGTCTCATCTGACCAGAGCACCTTCTTCCACATGGCTGCTGTGTCCCCCACATGGCTTGTGGCAAACTGCAAACGACACTTCTTATGCTTTCTGTTAACAATGCCTTTCTTCTTGCCACTCTTCCATAAAGGCCAACTTTGTACAGTGCATGACTAATAGTTGTCCTATGGACAGAGTCTCCCACCTGAGCTGTAGATCTCCGCAGCTCCTCCAGAGTCACCATGGGCCTCTTGACTGCATTTCTGATCAGCACTCTCCTTGTTCGGCCTGTGAGTTTAGGTGGACGGCCTTGTCTTGGTAGGTTTACAGTTGTGCCATACTCCTTCCATTTCTGAATGATCATTTGAACAGTGCTCCGTGGGATGTTCAAGGCTTTGGAAATCTTTTTGTAGCCTAAGCCTGCTTTAAATTTCTCAATAACTTGATCCCTGACCTGTCTTGGACCTGTGTTCTTTGGACTTCACGGTGTTGTTGCTCCCAATATTCTCTTAGACGACCTCTGAGGCGGTCACAGAGCAGCTGTATTTGTACTGACATTAGATTACACACAGGTGCACTCTATTTAGTCATTAGCACTCATCAGGCAATGTCTATGGGCAACTGACTGCACTCAGATCAAAGGGGGCTGAATAATTATGCACACACCACTTTGCAGTTATTTATTTGTAAAAAATGTTTGGAATCATGTATGATTTTCGTTCCACTTCTCACATGTACACCACTTTGTGTTGGTCTTTCATGTGGAATTCCAATAAAATTGATTCATGTTTGTGGCAGTAATATGACAAAATGTGGAAACCGTCAAGGGGGCCGAATACTTTTGCAAGCCACTGTAAGACGACAATAGGCAGCTGGGAAGCAACTCTCCGAAGCAGGTGGTTTTGGCGCACGGCACTGAAACTAGGCACCCCATAGCAGTAATGTTATACTGCGTGAGGCGTGGAAGGTTAATTCGTGGCTCAGGTGATCGCCGGAGCCCAAATTACATCTCCCTCCGATGACTCGAAGGGGGAATAATAATTTATGCGCTGGGGATTTGAGCGGCAGCAGGGAGAGCCATCATTCGACTCACCCTGCCCCCAGCTCACTAGCACCATACATATACGTATGCCAACTTTCCCCCACTAAGACTATGGCTCTTAGTTTTGGCGTCTAAGTTGTTAGAGTACCGCACAGTAGTGTGTTTTTCGTAAGACTGCACAGTTAAGCCTCAATACATATGCATAGATTAAATCTATGCACCCGGCGTCTCAGCAATCATCCTGGTGGATCAACATTGTTCCCCTCACTCTCCACACCCGCTTCAAGACCCATTTCATGTGCTTCTATGTTGGGCCTCCTTCCCATTCCCCCCCCCCCCCCCCACCCCCGTCGCAACAAAACACGTCACTAGCCTTGTACTGTACTGTACAGTCTTGGCCATGCACTGACTTAGAAGTGACCAAGTTCTGATCCTTCTCTGGTGATGTGTGTACAAGAAGGTACCTGTCAAATGACTCCCCATGCTTCACTCCCCACTACCTTTTGCCTATCAATAAGAAGCCAATTTCATGGGCTTCTTACCAGGTGATCCCTGTCAGCCAATCACAGAATGGCCACTTTAAAAAAAGGTTCTGTTCCTTAAGCGGCCAGAGCCTTGCAATATAAAATAGGTTAACAGACCAATGGGAATCCTCTCTAAGGGGGATTCTTATTGGTCTGTTAAGGGGCCAATTGGGAGCCCCAGCAGTCTCTTCAAAGATGCTCTGCCAGGGCTTGCCATACTTTAGTATAGCAAGACCTGACACTGACTGCCGCTGGCTCACACCCTCCCCCGCTTCCAGCTGAAACCCATAGCACCCACCCTCATCAGCACCCAGTGCATCCCGCCCTGACACCCCCAGCGACAACTGCACTAGCATGCAGGAGCCATAATTGCATCTGGGCACTCGTATACATGGACGGAACCACAGCCCCAAAGAGGAAGAGGGTCCTGGTGAGCAGCATTGAGGTAAAGGAGGATCAGAGAAGCTTCTGGATCGTTCAGATCGTTCAGAAGCTCCCCTCTTCTGAGGTAAGTAAGCTTGATTGACCATCTGATGCGATAATTCTACCGAATGAAAATCGGTTCCGCAACATGTCCGCCCGATCGATGATTTGATCCATTTTGGTACAAAATCTGTTTACTGCATTAGTCAAGCATTCTGGAAAATATTAGCTAAAAGTGCTCGAATGGGGGCACGGCAGTAAGTGTTCCATAACGACCCCACCGCTCTTCCCACAAGTGTAAATTTTCCCCCTCCCCAGTGCCCTGCTGTGTGAATTCCTCCCTGTCCCGCTGGCGCCACTCCTGGCGTCATCTCCTATTACCGAGTGACTGTACCACTTGTGATGTCACACGCACCACGTGGTACAGCACCTGCGGTTACCAGGGTGACAGTGGAGGATGCTAGGAGTCATGCCAGTGAGACAGGTGAGAATGTACACATCACGGGCAATGGGGAGGACACTTTACACTAGGGGGTGCGGCCAGGCAGACAGCATCGCTAGGCCGATTCCGGGTAAATTTCATGCTGAAATCTATCGGGAATCAGCCTGTAGTGTATGTGCGGGCAACAGATCTCTCTCTGATCAGATTCAATAAGAGAGGGATTGGTCTTGTGGTCCATCTGCCCATACATCTCTAGATGTATGGGCACCTCTAACCAACCACAATAAACCAGGTCACGTGATTGTAGTCTCATGTTCATATGAAGGTACAGCACTGCGCGCCAATAGTAAAAAATTATATCACCTGTGTGGCCACCAGAACACCCCACAGCCTGAACATGCACACTCACTACATGACACTGTGTATGCTTATGCAATTATCAAAGGCTCATATCGGTTACCATTTGCCAAGTCTTTTCGTAGGTCTTGGGCCACCTGATTCTCATCAATGCCACTCAGGACAGCCAGAGTTAGCTCAGCCCCATAGTCATCCTTGTAGTAGCTGCGGATCAGGTCCACAACATCCTCACGGTCTGCTCCCTCTAGCCTTCCTCGGGGGATCTTCATGTAGCCCTCTCTAATCTTACTATCATTCAGTCTGTACTTAAACATCTTGAAGCTGCTCCTGAGCAATTCCTCCAGGGCAGTTATTAGGGCATCTCGCACGGTCCTCGCCATCTCCTCTTATGTAATGTCTGTAAAACGCTAAAGTCCAGCTGTGAAGGCTCCTGTTCTTCTGCAGAACTTTTTTTTTATCAAGGAAGAGGGTATTCCTCAACCACTTCTACAAGTCCACCAAGTCCAGCTTGTAAAGGTTCAGGTTCTGTAGAACTTCTTCTCAATGAAGAAGGTATTTATCTCAGCCAATTCTACGAGTCCAACAATTCCAGCTGTGAAATTGGTTTGGTGGTGTTCCTTTTTTACCTAAACAAACAGCTCTACCACGTCTACAAGCCTAACAAAGCTCACCGATCACTGGATTCCTTCTTTTCTGTGAGTCACGCATTGTCAGGCAGGAAGTTATTATTCACAGGCTTAGTAAGCAGGTAGTAAAAGATACAGTGCTTGTGGTTCCTCCCCCCTCCCACTGGGCATTACTCATCTCTTGCTGGAAAGCTAGCTTCAGCTCAGTTCCGCTGTGTATTGTATGGACTAGACTTTCACTTGCTTGCATTGTGCCTAATGTCTCATACTCACATAGATGTTAAACAATCAAAACAGAACAATGGATGATGGATTGTCCAATTATTGACCAAGGAAAAAGTTTGTACATGCCAGCAAAAATTAACAATAAATATGACAAGTTAAAGTGACACTGAAGCAAAAAAAAAAAAAAAAATACTTATAATATAATGAATTGTATGTGTAGTACGGAAAATGAATAGAACATTAGCAGCAAAGAAAATATACTCATATTTTTATTTTCAGTTATATAGCTTTTTTCTATAACCTTGCATCATCCTCTAATATTTGCAGTTTACACACTACACTCTGCATTTTAAACTATGAAACAGAGCAGAGCTAATGACCCTTTGTACTTTCCTGCAGTAACCGCTTATCTGAAGTTTTCTTTCACTGTTTCTTTGAGGTATAAGAGCTTTAGAAAATAGGACTGTCTCTGACCCAAGTTGAGTTGCAGAGCTCAGAGAAGCTCTTTTGCATAGGTAAAGGCTGGTTCACACGTACGTCTGAGGAGCTTTCGCTTGGCATCGCGTTCAAACGCCAGCGTTTAAAAGCTAGCTTTTGAAGGCTTTTTGGAAGCTTTCAAGGCTAGCAGTTCTGGTCTCTGCTATTGTTTCCTGGCGTTTACCGCCTCTGAAAGCAACATGTTGCTTTCGAGACTAGACGCAACGCCGGGATCAATCGCCAGGCGTTTATGAAAGTATGCAAAAGCCAGCCATAAATGCTCCCATTCACTTGAATGGGACGGCGGTAGATCCCAAAAACCGCCGCGTCTGAAACGCCGCGTTAAACGCTGCAAAAGCGTCCGTCTGAACCAGCCCTAACAACTGTAGTTTCTTAACTCTTCCTGTACTGGAAACAATTTGAGACTGAATTATTTGCTGCTAATGTTCTATTTCTTGGCTGTACTACACACACAATTCATTATCTCATAAGTTTATTTTCACTTCAGATTCCCTTTAAAAGGTGAAACTAATATATGAAATACTCATTACATGCCAAGCGAGATATTTTAAGCCTTTGTTATAACGTTGATGATTATGGCTTACAGGTTATGAGAACCCTAAAATCAAAATCTCAGCCCATTAGAATATTGTGAAAATGTTCCATATTCTCGGCTCAAAGTGTCAGATTCCAATCCACTGGAGTAACAATAGCCACCTAGGGGGGAAGGGGGGGCCGGGGCTCCCCTAGGGCCCGCTCAGGGACTTTTGTGGGGCAGGAGGGGTCGCAGCATAAGAGGAGAGCACAGCCGCAGATCGGTGGGGAGGGGGGACATTCCCCCTCCTCCCTCACCTCGGGCTCTCCTCTCAGCGCTCCCCCTCCTGCAATCATTGGTAGCAGCGGGCGGCGCAGGCAGGCTAAACACATACCCTCTTAGCGCCGGAGGTCTCCGATCACTAAGTGCTTCATGTAACTTCCTGGAAGTAGCATGAAACTCTTAGAGATCGGAAGACCTCCGGCGCTAAGAGGGTATGTGTTTAGCCTGCCTGCGCCGCCCGCTGCTACCAATGATTGCAGGAGGGGGAGCGCTGAGAGGAGAGCCCGAGGTGAGGGAGGGGGGAGGGGATGTCCCCCCTCCCCACTGATCTGCGGCTGCGCTCTCCTCTAATGCTGCGACGCCTCCTGCCCCACAAAAGTTCCTGAGCGGGCCCTAGGGGGGGGGGGGGGATTTCTTTTTTGCAGGGGAGCCCGGGGATTTGTAGGTACGCCCCTACCCAGGAAGCAACCACACAAACATGCTGCGCACATGCGTAGTGGGCAAAAGCATGGACAACGCTACACAGGGATAGGAGGCTCGGACACAGGGGTTTTATTATAGAGGATGGCGTGTCCTAAGAGGGGAGAGGCAGTGTGCTCTACCACTAAGCAGGGCCAGATTTGTAGCAGCAGCCGACCCCCTTCCGTATAGGCAGCCAGATGACCGCCCCCCCCCCCCCATCTCTACACCTCCAGTATAGGTAGCTAGATAATCTCCCTGCCCCCTCCAGTTTAGATAGCCTGATGACTTCTCCCCTCCTTTCCTCTTGTTAAAGAAGCCAGATAACCATTCAACCCCCAGTACAGTCTGCTGCCCATCCGCCCTTGATCCTTGGTGCCCTAGGCCATGGCCTATGCGGCCTAGGCTTAAATCCGGCCCTGCTACTAAGATGTTGGGGAGCAGTGTGTAACAACATGGCTCACAGTAGCCACTGCAGGCCTCTAATCATGGAGACCCAGTAGGGTGGGAGAATAGATGTACATATGAGGAGGATGTCTTATATAAGCAACATAAATCTGACATAAGGACAAACAGAATTGTAATACATGGCTACAACAAACATGGCAGAGGCAGAATTATATGCCGGTTCCACCATATTTCATCGGTGCAACGTATTGGGTCGAATCACTGACAAACAAACTGCACTCCAATGGAAGAAACACAGAGACAGACATAGGCCCATGCAGCGGCACAGGGGCCCCATGCCCTCTAGGGCCAATGAAGCTGAACCACAGTTAGGGCATGATTATTCGGTAGGCTCTTCTCTGTGTACAGTGGAACCTTGGTTTGTGAGCATAATTTGTTCCAGGAAACATGCTTGCAATCCAAAGCACCCATCAAAGCGAATTTCCCCATAAGAATTAATGGAAATTCAGCTGATTTGTTCCACAACCCCAAAACAGTTATAGTAAAATAGTATAAAATAAAAATGTAAATGTGAGGAAATGCGGAAGAGCCGCCGCAAGTACCCAGAGTAAGGCGGCTGATTCCGCGTCCTATATGGAGGCTGGTGCGTCAGAACGCGGAGAAACCGCGGCATGCCCTGTGGACATAGCGGTGGAGTCCGCGTCCGATGCGGCGGTTTGTTCGCTTGGGCCTGCCTCTGACAAGGTGGCTAGCCGCGGGGAGGCCGCCGCATGCTCGGACAGCAGTGCGGCGGACCCCGCGGGCAGGCCAGTGGATACATTGCAACGTATTACTGGTGTGGCTGGGACTGTTAGTCCACACAGGTTCAGAAGGACACGCGCGCGCGCTGAGAGGCAGAGCTTATGTGACAGCCAGAGGGGAGTCAGCTGACCAGGCAGGTCAGCTGACAATTTTACCAGCTCTCATTGGTCCAGCACTTAGGGGAGGCGCTAGAGAGCGCTATAGTATATATACTGGGTGCTGGTCATTTCTCTGGTGTATGGCGTTGCGATCACTACGTGGTAGCACTCAGACCTTTGTCAGTTATCTGTGCGAATATCTGTCTTTGTGTCTAGATTAGTTCCTAGGTGTTGATGACCAAGGACCTCACACCTTAGACTAGGAATCTGTTATCATCTGTGCTATTCTCTAGGCTAGTTCCAGGGTGTTGATGATCAAGGAACTCACACCCCAGACTAGGGATCTGTTACCATCTGTATTATTCTCTAGGCTAGTTCCAGGGTGTTGATGATCAAGGAGCTCACACCCCAGACTAGCGATCTGTTACCATCTGTATTATTCTCTAGGCTAGTTCCAGGGTGTTGATGATCAAGGAGCTCACACCCAAGACTAGGCATTGTTGATTATTTGTTATGACCTTCTGCTTCTCTGACTACTCTTCTGATCTCTGATTTGGTACTACGCTATTCTGATACCCTGTTGCCAAACTCTGCCTTGCCTTAGGATTCCGCATCTGTCACCTGTCCAGTGGCGGCGCCAGGGGGGTGCTTGGGGGTGCTCGAGCACCCCCTAGAATTGTCCAAGCACCCCCAAAGCACCCCCTGGAGTGAACTGACTTCAGGCGTCTAAAAGACGCCAAGTCAGTTCACACACCGGCAGCACGGAGCAGCAGGTAGGGCTACGGTAAGATGGCCGCCCGGAGCCCTGTTCTGCAGACTTCGGGCGGCCATTTTCCCGTAGCCCTGCTCTCTGCATGCAGGCAGGAAGTCTCGTCGTGACGTCGGGAAGGAAGAGGATCGTGGGCGCGCGGGCGCTGCGCGCCACAATGAGGTCGGGACTCGGGACGGGAGGTCGGGAAAGAAGGTCTTCTGGCTGTAGGTGAGTAAATGGGTTTTTCTTTTCTTTTTCAGGTGATGCGGATTGTGCATATTGGGGTCATATCTGCTACGGATTGTGCATATTGGGGTCATATCTGCCACGGATTGTGCATATTGGGGTCATATCTGCCACGGATTGTGCATATTGGGGTCATATCTGCCACGGATTGTGCATATTGGGGTCATATCTGCCACGGATTGTGCATATTGGGGTCATATCTGCTACGGATTGTGCATATTGGGGTCATATCTGCTACGGATTGTGCATATTGGGGCGATATCTGCTACCGATTGTGCATGTTGGGGTCATTTCTGCTACCGATTGTGCATATTGGGGTCATTTCTGCTACCGATTGTGCATATTGGGGTCATTTCTGCTACCGATTGTGCATATTGGGGTCATTTCTGCTACCGATTGTGCATATTGGGGTCATATCTGCTACCGATTGTGCATATTGGGGTCATATCTGCTACCGATTGTGCATATTGGGGTCATATCTGCTACCGATTGTGCATATTGGGGTCATATCTGCTACCGATTGTGCATATTGGGGTCATATCTGCTACCGATTGTGCATATTGGGGTCATATCTGCTACCGATTGTGCATATTGGGGTCATATCTGCTACCGATTGTGCATATTGGGGTCATATCTGCTACCGATTGTGCATATTGGGGCCATATCTGCTACCGATTGTGCATATTGGGACCATATCTGCCACCGATTGTGCATATTGGGACCATATCTGCCACCGATTGTGCATATTGGGACCATATCTGCCACCGATTGTGCATATTGGGACCATATCTGCCACCGATTGTGCATATTGGGACCATATCTGCCACCGATTGTGCATATTGGGACCATATCTGCCACCGATTGTGCATATTGGGACCATATCTGCCACCGATTGTGCATATTGGGACCATATCTGCCACCGATTGTGCATATTGGGACCATATCTGCCACCGATTGTGCATATTGGGACCATATCTGCCACCGATTGTGCATATTGGGACCATATCTGCCACCGATTGTGCATATTGGGACCATATCTGCTACCGATTGTGCATATTGGGACCATATCTGCTACCGATTGTGCATATTGGGACCATATCTGCTACCGATTGTGCATATTGGGGCCATATCTGATAACGATTGTGCATATTGGGGCCATATCTGATAACGATTGTGCATATTGGGGTCATATCTGCTAACGATTGTGCATATTGGGGTCATATCTGCTACCGATTGTGCATATTGGGGCTATATCTGATAACGATTGTGCATATTGGGGCCATATCTGATAACGATTGTGCATATTGGGGCCATATCTGATAACGATTGTGCATATTGGGGCCATATCTGATAACGATTGTGCATATTGGGGTCATTGGACGTGTTTTTTGTTAAAATCTGCTCACATTACGTGTATTTTCTTGAGAAAACCTGCACAATTATGTGAATTTTCAGGGAAAAGGGTCACCAAAACTTGGGCCCTCTGTCTTTGCGTTGCACTTTTAAAGGGAACCCGAGGTGAGAATAATATTGAGGCTGCCATATTTATCTCCCTTTAAGCAATACCAGTTGCCTGGCTGCCGTGCTGGTCCTCTGCCTCTTATTCTTTCAACCATAGACCCTGAACAAGCATGCAGCAGGTCAGGGGTTTCTGACAATATTGTCAGAACTGACAAGATTAGCTGCATGGCTTGTTTCTGGTGTAATTCAGTTCACTACTACAGCCAAATAGATCAGCAGGGCTGCCAGGCAACTAGTATTGTTTAAAAGGAAATAAATATGGCAGCCACCATATCACTCTCACCCTGGGTTCACTTTAAATTACAGTTAGCCCCGCCCTCATCCGGTCATGACCACGCCCATTTTTTCGCCGCGGCGCGCTTCGCGCGCCGCAGGTTGTGGCCACACCCATTTTTGGCGCGGCGCGCTTCGCGCGCCGCAGGTCGTCAGCTCCCCCGGAAATTGGTCCAGCACCTGCATAGCACCCCCTAAAAAAATTTCCTGGAGCCGCCACTGCACCTGTCTCTGTACTTTATCTGTCTGTGTGTTGACGACCTGGCCTGCCCGACCTCGAGAGCTATCTCCTTTGTTAGGAGATAGTTCACAGATCTGTCAGTGACACTTCCTCATTGGTGTCACTCACGTTCTGTCCTTCCTACTCTCAGCCTGACTCCTCCCTCGGGAGAGTCCAGGCTATCGGAAGGAACGTACTTCCGTGCAGTACTCCTTACTGCTCTGTACCTGCTCCTGAGGGGGCAGTCCTCAAAGTATTATTGTTGCGCCAAACACTCTTATCACTCAGGTGTCTAGAGGTTAGACATATCTTATTATTGGCGATTCCGCAGATCCTCAATAATCAGGTATATCTGTATTCTTGGGGATACTGCGGATCGCCAAGGATCAGATTCTCTCTGGTTGCTGACACCGATCGTTACAGTAAAAAAGACTTTCACTATAACTAACAGAATCATTGAACTTATCCAGTGACAGTTGCTTTTGTCTACTTTTGGGGATTTCATGGAAATGTGACTTTGCACAGTCTCTACACTCAGATGAAGTACAATCCTGCAGCGCCAAAGGGAGAAGAACTATCGGCTCAGTTGTGATGTCATGACGCATGTATACTTTTTTTTGCTTGTATATCAAGTAGGGATGCTCATTCGGATTCCGCGGAAATGCAATTTCCGCATCGGGATGCGGAAATCGGTAATACAAGTGTGGTAGGTGGATTTTCACGGGAATCACGGACATTTTAACATCGATTTTCTCAAAAACTATAAAGTCTTTTTCAAAAAAAATGTTTTTCTCTTGCTCCCAGTCTTCTGTTTAAAAACCCTGAAAATGTAGTGTGTCTAGGACCTATGGGGGCTTTGCTATTAACCGCTAAAGTCTGCAGCTTTTGACTGTAATTTAAAATGGAGAAAATCCGCATTATCTGATATGCGGTCATTTTAAGCCAATCAGAAGACTCAGAATGAATAAACCAATCAAAGAATCTAGATTTAGGTGGAAATTTCTGCATTTTCTGATTGGCTAATTCATTCTGAGTCCTCTGATTGGCTTAAAATTACTGCATATCGGATAATGTGGATTTTATGCATTTTAAATTACAGTCAAAAGCCGCCGACTGTAGTGTTTAATAGCAAAGCCCCCACAGATCCTAGACACACCAAATTTTCAGGGATTTTTAAAGGAGTCATCATGGAAAAATATCCAGCCCCTTGCAGCCGACTGTCCCACGCTGACCGCTCCGCTCTCCACCGGCTCCCTGCATGCTGTTCAGGCCGACCTCAAGGTCGTCCTTACTACGGCTGCGTGAAGCGCCGCTATCAATCATGGCCACGTGGTCCGTGGCACACTACGCAGAACTACTGCGCATGCACAGTGGACCACGTGGCCATGATTGACAGCAGCGCTTCACGCAGTAAGGACGACCTCGAGGTCGGCCTGGACAGCGTGCGGGGAGCCTGGGACGGTAGTGGAGAGAGGAGCTAGTAAGGCTGATTTTTTTTTTTTTTCCCTGATAACTCCTTTAAACAGAACAGAGGCGCCAGCAGGATAAAAGTCAATAAAATTTTAAAAAATTGCTTGGAGGAAGTGGTGGGCTTGCCTGCCAAAAGCAGACACGAGATCCTGTCTTCATATAAATTAATACATTTATTATACGGTACCCCAAAAACAGTGCAACGCGTTTCGCAGGTCCAGCCCGCTTCATCAGGCAATAAACGTGGGGACAAAACAGAATTTCGCCAATAGCAGGTGTAGCGCCTCAGTGCCTTTGACTGAGACGCTACACCTGCTATTGCCGAAATTCTGTTTTGTCCCCACGTTTATTGCCTGATGAAGTGGGTTGGGCCTGCGAAACGCGTTGCACTGTTTTTGGGGTACTGTATAATAAATGTATTGATTTATATGAAGACAGGATCTTGTGTCTGCTTTTGGGAGGCAAGCCCACCACTTCCTCCAAGCAATTTTAAACATTTTTATTGACTTTTATCCTGCTGGCGCCTCTGTTCTACATACAAATACTCTGTGTCCACTCCTGGTGGAGGGGAGTGCTACCCCCTTTCTTGTTTCTTTACTACAGAGAGCGATTTCTTAATCCTGAGTGAGGACAGGTCTAATCTCCTCACCTGCCTATTGAGTGGTTGCCTGAATGGTAACCCATGTGTGAGGAATAGCGGAGATGCCGCCGCTGAGACAAGCGGCATGGCGGCTATCTCCGCGTCCCAGCCGGCGGACGCGGCCGCACGGTCGCATGTTCAAACTTTGCCTGCACCTTCAGTTGCTCACAGGTTAAGGGTTACGCGTGCGCGGGCGGAACGACAGGACCTTTATGCAGCTAAGAGGGGAGTCAGCTGATCACGCTGTCAGCTGACTCCAGCTAGCACTCAGATTGGCTGAAGGTCTGGGGGGGGCTCTGGAGCCTTGCTGAGTATATATAGGACTTGCTTGTCAGTAGCAAGTTGTCTGCTGTTGCGAATGCTATGCATGTTAGCGCTCAGACCCTAGTCAGATCCTACAGTGTGCTAGAACCGGCCGGAGCTGGGGATCCACACTTAGCCAGTATCTGTTGATAGCTTAAAGCACTAATTGCATTGTTTATCTGTTAGGACTTTCTGCTTCCTCTCACCATTCTTCTGTTTGTCGATTCTGTACCTCCGCATATCTGATTCACGTTGCCGACCCTGCTTGTCCCTCACGTTGAATCAGTTTCTCGACTCTGTACTGGATCTGTCCGCTCGTTGCCAACTTTGCCTGTCTGACCTTGCCACTCTCATCAGTGGGCTCTGCCACTGGTGAGAGTTTAGAGTTCCTAGCACCCTCAGCTCCAGTGCTAAGGATACTCTCGCTCCTAGGCTGCAGTAGTGTCTGACACTTGCTCCTAGGCTGCAGTAGTGTCTGCATCGTTATACTCCTGTGTAGTAGGCAGTAGCAATTGTTACATCCATCTACGCTTGGGCTATACTCGGACTGCCTCCCCTGCTCCACAGGGGATTAGCAGTTCCGGGATTGCTCTGCCCTGTACTGTGCACCAAACACTACACACCTGCAGTATTGTCTGAATCACTAGCACTCTGGGTGATCAGCAATACTGCATCATTGTTCCTCTGTTCTTAGTACTGTTATCATTGTCTTGGCTGCAGTAAGGTCTGTCTCACTCGCCCATTAAGTGAGCTCCGATTGCAGTAGTGTCTGTGACACCCGCCCCTCGGGTGGATGGTTATCTCTTATATCATTACTATAACCTTCCCATTGGTTGTCCAGTGTTAGCTATACTAGTATTATTGGTGATTCTGCAGATCACCATATAATCAGGTATAGCATCTGTATTATTGGTGATACTGCAGATCACCAATAATCAGAATATCTGTGTGTTGACACCAATCGTTACACCATGTTTGTGAGTATAAATTCTCTCACCAAACCACTTACCAATTGTCTTTTTTTCTATTTTATTTCCTTTAAACAGAAGATTGGAGGAAAAAACATTTTTCAAAAAGACCTTATAGTTTTTGAGAAAATCGATGTTAAAGTTGGTGGAAATTTCCGCGATTTCCGAGGAAATCCGCATCGGAATGCGGAAATTGGTGGCGGAAAGTGGAGTTGGTAGCGGTAATCGGCAATGGCGGAACGCAGATTTTCCGCGGGAATTGGAATTTAGCATTTCCGACCATCCCTAATATGAAGATGTTGCTTGTATAGCAAGTTACAATTTCACAAACATTTTTGCTTGTATTGCAAAGCGCTTTTAAACCAAGTTACTCTCAATCCAAGGTTTTACTGTATTTCTCTGTGAATCCCAGGAGGAACAGTGATATTTGCTTGTGGCCCATCATACACAAGTATGAAACGTGTGCTACATTCACACACTGCCTGCAGAATGTAACCTAGATTCACGTACTTTATGTTATCAACATTATTTGGATCCAACCGTAATCTGTTATGATTATCATCACATGGGGCCCCTTTATTTATTCTGCAGAGGGGCCCACTGTTGGCTTTGACCACCACCGTAATACAATATTGCCTAGGGGTTCCCAGCTCCCAGACACACTCGCCACACTCCTTGAGTTATCAGAAATTCCAAATAATGGCTGTGCTTACAATTCAAACAGCCTTCGCGGCAGAAGTTCAATGGGATCACCCTAAACATATAAAACAACGCATGCAGTGCTTAAAGTGGACCCAAATTAAAAATACAAGATTTCAGAAATAAAATCTATTTTCTAAGTTATAATAATAAATAGCAGCCTTTTTTCAGCTGCATGATGACAAATATAAAATATTTTACAATTATTGGAGGAACCCCTCCCTTCCTTTCAAATTGCCGGGACAAAATCCGGCAAACTGGTGAAGTAGGTGGTGTCCGGCAATGGAGGAATTGCTAATGGCTGCCACCTGTATAACTCTAGTTATGCAAAGAGGAGGGTGAAAAGCATGCACTGAAATGCTCATAGGCTTGAAGGAGTGTTTGTTTATCTTTGTACGTGTCAGAGTGCTGCAACTAAATATTTGTAATTAAAAAAAATGTTTGGTTTGGGTCCGCTTTAATACTCTATGAGCACAGTTATGTCCACCATAACATCACAGCACTCCACCGCCAAGAAGGTATTAAAGCCAATGGGTACCGGTTAAAAAAAGAAAAAGTCAGATACTCACCTAAGGAGAGGGAAGGCTCGGTCCTAATGAGCCTTCCCTCTCCTCTCCCGGTGCCCTCGGTGCTGCGCTGGCTCCCCCGTTCGCGTCCGCCTCCGCAGGGACTTCGGAGGTCTTCGAAGGCATGCGGAAGTGGCAGTATTTGACCGAACTGGTCGAATACTGCCACGGGGGATCCTGCGCGGGCTCATTAGGACCGAGCCTTCCCTCTCCTTAGGTGAGTATCTGACTTTTTATTTTTTTAACCGGTAAACATTCACTTTAACTTTCTCTCCAATTGTGGAATAAAGCTCTTTTACCCAACACAGGGCCAGCCTAGGTACATAAGAATGTCATAGAGAGCCAGGGGTCCAACAGTTTTAATAATAATGTGTCCTGATCAAGCAGCAGTCCAGTGAATGTTATCATGATGGGGTTAGAGAACAACAAATAACATTTGTAAAGAGCTTTTCTCCCATAGGACTCAAAGAGCATAAGCATGGCTTAGAACAATAATTGGTTGACTGATAAATTGTGGCACAGAGGAAGAACTCTAGTCCGGAAATGCCAGGCTAAACAGGAGGCTTTTCAGTCTGGATCTGAATAATTCCAGGGAAGGGGTTGTCTTTACTGGATCTGGTAGGGAGTTCCAAATGGTAGGGGCAGCATGACAGAAAGCTCTGTCTCCAAAGGTTTTGAGGTGCACTCTTGGAGTGACCAAGTTTATGAACCTGCTGATCTAGGTTGTGAGAGGTGTGGTGCAGTTTCAGCAGGTCCTTCATGTATCCAGGGCCCAGATTGTGCAGGGATTTGAATGTCAGCAGTCCAATCTTGAAGAGTATTTTCCATTCTACTGGTAGCCAGTGCAGTGAGTGAAGGATCGGTGTAATGAGACAGTGGCGAGGCTGGTTTGTTAGTAATCTGGCAGCAGCGTTCTGTAATAATTGCAGGCGGTGCAGGTCCTTGTTTGGGAGGCCTGCATAGAAAGCATTGCAGTAGTCCAGCCGTAATGTGATGAAAGCCTGAACTAGGGTTGGAAAATCTGGATTGAGCCCCCCTCAGGTATAGGAGAAAAAACAGGTCGTTTCAGCGCACAGAGCTCATCACCAGGTGCCCCCAGTACAGATAGCCAGGTATAGGTGCTCCCAGTATAGCCAGGTACAGGTGCCCTCAGTAGAACCATGTATAGGTGGCCCTAGTATAGCTAGGTATAAGTGCCCCTAGTATAGCGAGGTATAGGTGTCCTAATTATAGCTGCCCCCAGTATAGCCGGGTATAGGTACCCACAGTATAGCCAGGCATGGGTGCCCCCATTATAGCCAGGCATGGGTGCCCCCATTATAGCCAGGCATGGGTGCCCCAGGGTCGCAGTGCTTGAGGGGATAGCATTAGCCACCCACATCGGTGGGGAGGGGGGCCACTCCCCCCATCCCTCACCTCATGCTTTCCCCTCAGCTCTCCCCCCTCCATCATTAATCAGTGGCAGCAGCGGCAGGCAGGAACATGGACATTCCTCCATGAGTGCCGGTCTCTGTAAGTGCCTCACACTACTTCCTGATAAACAAGAAGTAGTGTCAGATGCTTAGAGAGAGGAACCACCGACGGTGGAACGCATAGAGGTATGTCCGTGTTCCTGCCTGCCGCTGCTGCTGCCACTGATTAATGCTGGAAGGGGGAGCGCTGAGAGGAGAGCCCGAAGTGAGGGAGGGGGGAGTGGCCCCATCTCCCCACTGATGTGGGTGGCCAATGCTCTTCCCTCATGCGCTACAACCCCTCCTGCCCCCCAAAACAGCCCTGGGCGAGTCCCAGAGGGGGCCACAGTACTTCTGCAGTCTGTTAAGCAGGTTAATACCTTCCTGGTGGTGGCACATCCCAGTGGATTGTTGTGATGTTATGGTGGACATAACCTTGTTCGTACAGTATTAAGCATTAGGGGTCATATGCAATTCATCTTTTATCCTAAGTTTTCTCCTCTGCAATTGCAAAAAAAAACTGTGTGTGCTAATTTGGCTTTTTCAAAAGCCGGTTAAGGGTCCTGGAGCTGTCCAGGGAAGTGTGGGTGGGTTCCCTGGCCACCTGGCCCAGTCCAGGTATTACACCTGTGCAGGGTGGAGCACAGGTGCTGAATAAAGGTCAGCCAGTCTGACCAGGAAGGAGCTCACTTGGTTCCTGTACTCTGGAGGGAACAGAGCTCTCACATGGGGAAAAGGCTAAACTCTGCATGTACAATGTAAATTGCCATGTTGTTTGTATGTTTTGCTACAATTCTGTCTATGTATAGTCAGTCAGGGACTGGAGTGAGACAGGTAGTTGCTCAGCCGAGCTAGGTTTTGTTTTGTTTGATGAACTGTTTTGTATTCACTGGCAACTCTTTAATTTTCATAAATAAACCAGGCAGGAGCCTGACGTTTACAATATTGGAAGCCTGCTGTCTCTTCTATGAACTGTCTTACCCCTGTTGCTATGGGTAACTGCTACAATATATATATATATATATATATATATATATATATATATATATATAAAATCCGATGTATGTGTGTATGTATGTACAGTATGTGTATATGTGCCGCGATCACTCGAAAACAGCTTGACCAATATAAACGAAACTTGGTATACAGATCCCTTACTACCTGGGATGATATGTTCTGGGGGCCCTATGTCCCCCCTGCACACCTGGGCGGAGCTACAAACAGCAAATCAGATTTCACCCATTCATGTCAATGGAAAAAATTGAAAAAATCAAGCCAGAGTCCCCACACTTGGCAAAGTTGGTCACTTGGTAACCGAGGTTACAAATCCAGGAAAAGTGGGCAGAGCATAAAACAGCCAATCAAATTTTAGCCATTCATTTTTAATGGGAAAATGTAAACTGCAGCCATTCTTAGACTGTTAATCGCAGGGTTCTCAAACTTGGCCCAGTTCGTCACTGGGTGACTGGGATTAATATTCAGGAAAGTGGGTGGAACCTACAACAGCCAATCAAAATTCACCTATTGATTTTCAAGGGGAATATTTAAACTGCTGCCATTCTTACACTGTTTATGGCAGAGGCTTCAAACTTGCTACAGTCAGTCTTTCAGTGACTGGGGTTCAAATTCACTAAAGGGGCTGGTCCACAATCAGCCAATAAGATTTATTTGCTGGAAAAACTGCTTCCATCCACGCATTTTTGATGCCAGGAACCTGAAAGCTCACAATCTTGGTCATTGAGTGACTGTGTGTCAAAAATTACAAAAAGTGGGCGGGGCCAAAAATACATTTCAATCGTCAAATATAAACTGCAGCCATTCTTGCACTGTTAATGGCAGGGTTCTCAAACTTTGCACAGTTGGTCATTGGGTGACTGGGATTAATATTCAGTAAAATGGGTAGCGCCTACAACAGCCAATCAAATTTCACCTGTTGATTTTCAAGGGGAATATTTAAATTGCTTCCATTCTTACACTGTTAATAGCAGATGTCCCAGAACCTGCTATAGTTGGTCATTGGGTGACTGGGGTCCAAACAATGGAGAGGGGTGGAGTCACAAACTGTCAATCTGATTTAATTTCTATGGGAGTATACAAATTATTGATGCCAAAGCTCACAAACTTGGTCATTGAGTAATTGTGTGTTATTGTTAGAAAAAGTGGGCGGAGCCGACACCAGCCAAATCCATATGTCCAGATGTCTCAAACCTGGTACAGTTGGTCACTGTGTGACTGGAGTTCAAATTAGAAAGGGGGCGGAGCCACAAACAGCTAATCAGATTTGATTAATTTCAATGGTAATATACAAGTTATTGATGCCAAGAACCCCAAAGCTCATAAACTTGGTAATTGAGTGACTATATGTCAAGGTTAGAAAAATTGGGCGGCGCCAACAACTTCATTTTTTACATGGGAAAATATAAACTGCAACCATTCTTACACTGTTAATGGCAAGGTTACCAAACTTCACATAGGTGGCCACTGGGTGACTGGGATTAATATTTAGAAAGTGGATGGAGTCTACAACAGCCAATCAAAATTCACCTATTGATTTTCAAGGGGAATATTTACATTGCTGCCATTCTTACATGCTTAATGGCAGATGCCTCAAATCTGGTACAGTCAGTCACTGGGAGACTGGGGCTTAAATTCTGAAAAGGGGGTGGGCTACAAATAGCCAATCAGATTTGTTTAATTTCAATGGAAAAATGCAACTTATTGATGCCAAGGACCACAAAGCTCATAAACCTGGTCATTGAGTGACTGTATGTCAAGATTAGAAACAGCCAAAAACAATAACTTTTTACATGGGAAAATGTAAACTGCAGCCATTCTTACACTGTTAATGGCAGGGTTCTCAAACTTGACACAGTTGGTCACTGGGTGACTGGGATTAATATTCAGAAAAGTAGGTGGAGCCTACAGCAGCCAATCAAAATTCAGCTATTGATTTTCAAGGGGATTATTGAAACTGCCTCAGACCTGCTACAGTCGGTCATTAAGTGACTGGGGTTCAAATTCACTAAAGGGCCAATCAGATTTATTTGCTGGATAAACTGCTTCCATTCACACAATTTTGATGCCAGGAACTTGAAAGCTCACAAACTTGGTCACTTAGTGACTGTGTGTCAAGGTTACAAAAACTGGGTGGAGTCAAGAACAAATTTCCCTGGGAAAATATAAACTGCAGCCCTTCTTCATTGTTAATGGCAGGGTTCTCAAACTTTGCACAGTTGGTTATTGGGTGACTGGGATTAATATTCAGAAAAGTGGGTGGAGCCTAAAAAGTCAATCAACTATTCACCTGTTGATTTTCAAGGGGAATATTAAAATTACTGCCATTCTTGCACTGTTTATGGCACAAACCTCAAACAAGGTACAGTTGGTCATTGAGTCACTGGTGTTCAAATTCATAAAAGGGGAGGAGCCACAAACAGCCAATCAGATTTGTTTTATTGATGCAAAGGACCTGAAAGCTCACATACTTGGTCATTGAGTGACTGTGTGTCCAGGTTACAAAAAGTGGGCAAAGCCAAAAACAAATTTACCTGGGAAAATATAAACTGCAGGCCTTCTTACACTGTTAATGGTAGGGTTCTCAAACTTTGCCCAGATGGTCACTGGGTGACTGAGATTAATATTCAGGGGAGTGGGTGGTGCCTTTAATAGCCAATCAAAATTCACCTGTTGATTTTCAAGGGGAGTATTTAAACTGCTGCCATTTTTACACTGTTAAAGTGAATCGAGCACCTTTTTAGCATTTCTTTTAACATTTATTCTATAGCACATGAAAAATGCATGCCAACAATCTGTTTCATTATTAAAATAAACTTTTATTTTACCTTGTATTTTACAATCAAAGTAGTTTTAATAGCCTGTTTCAGCAGCCTGACCGTCCGCAGAAATCTCAGGAAGCGAATTGTTTTATTGAGCTAATTACCCAGAAGTAAACAATACCTTTTCATCAACAAAAGGGGTGGGCAATTAGGACTGTTTGAAACACACAATGTTTTTGAAGAAACAGTCCTAATTACCCACCCCCGTTGTTGTTGAAAAGGTATTGTTTTCTTCTGGGTAATTAGCTCAATAAAACAATTAGCTTCCTGAGATCTATGCGGACGGTCAGGCTGCTGAAAAAGGCTATTAAAACTACTTTGATTGTAAAATACAAGGTAAAATAAAAGTTTATTTTAATAATGAAACAGATTGTTGGCATGCATTTTTCATGTGCTATAGAAATGTCCTGAGTGCTAAAAAGGTGCTCGGTTCACTTTAATAGCAGATGCCTCAGAACCTGCTATAGTTGGTCATTGGGTGACTGGGGTCCAAAGGATGGAGAGGGGTGGAGTCACAAACTGCCAATCTGATTTATTTAATTTCTATGGGAGTATACAAATTATTGATGACAAAGCTCGCAAACTTGGTCATTGAGTAATCGTGTGTTATTGTTAGAAGTGGGCGGAGCCAACACCAGCCAAATCCATATCCGGGCAACGCCGGGTCATCAGCTAGTGTGTTATAAAAATGGCGCCACCTTTTTGTTTGCCTTCATCATTACATCTGTCTATGTCATGCATCTGCCATGTTTAGTGAAATACATGGCCTCCTGTTTGACATAGGGCTCTGCCCCCTGAGATGAAGAAGTTGGAAACAATTATACACACCTTGGGCTTCCTCCAGCCCCCTTCTGGCTAAGCAGTCCCTTATTGTCCTACTCCTCCACCGCCTAGATCGCCTGGTAGTTGCCCTGTTACCTTCACTATCCGGGGCCAGTCGGTGCAGTCCAGTCGGTGCAGGCGCAGTCCAGTCGGTGCAGGCGCAGTCCAGTTGGTGCAGGCGCAGTCCAGTCGGTGCAGGCGCAGTCCAGCTGCATGCTCCCCATCGCACTCTGTGGCTGGGAGCATTCTGTGCAGGCGCAGAAAGATTTTGCCACTGCAACCCGATTAGCCTGAAGGGGGCTGGAGGAACCCCCAGGTATATATTTCTACTTCTCAGGTTTACTTTAAAGGTACTCTTAGGCTAGAAACCCACTAGGAGTGATTTCTAATCGCTAGTGATCTGAAAAAGCTCTTGCTAATGCGATGCTCTCGGGGATTTTTATAAAATCACATCACTCTAGTGGGATCACACCCATAGCATTACATTAGCAAGAGTTTTCAAATCGCAAAGTGCTCAGAAAAGCGCTCCTAGTGGGTTTCTGGCCTAAAGCCTAAAAAAAAGTCTTAACCTGGGTTAACTTACCTGGGTCTCCTTGCAGCCCCCTGCAGTCATCCTGTGCCCGTGCCGTCAAAAGGACGGCGCAGGCACAGGATGACTTCAGGGGGCTGCAAGAAGACCCAGGTAAGTTCAACTGATTTTTCTACTTAAGTTTCCCTTTAAAGGCTCGCCATCAGGGAGGAATTGAATCCGAATTGATTTTGAGTACCTTCCTACACTAAATCACTCGGATTCGAAATGTTAATTAGAGCACCTGAAATCGGTGGGTTAACTTACCCATGATTCCGTCTGCTTAAATGAGCTACAATTGTGTCCCACATCACATCCTTAAACCAGGAAGGTGGAAGCGTGGTAATCACATGACGCGACATGGAATGCAACGTTGCACACAATTGAAGCTCATTAAATCAGGCGGCAGCATGGGTAAGTAAACTCTCCCCCATCCGCCCCCTCAGGTGCTCTAATTAACCTTTCAAATCCAAGTGATTTCAAGTAGGAAGCTACAAGAAATCAATTTGGATTCAATTTGAAGCTCTTCCCTGCTCGCGATCATTACATACTGCCGGTTTGCTTCACTTCTCGCCACTATCTTAAGTCTAACAGGCATAGATGGAGCACATTGCTATTTTCATTGCAATCCCTCACTTTCCCATCCATCACTTACATTATTACAGCTTGATTCCTTAGTTATTAGCTTAAAGCGGGATTGTCACCATAAAAATCAAATTTCAACGGCAACTGGTCTGAGTGTATTAAGTGATAAAGATGCTAATCCTGCATGTAAAACTTTCAAAAATGTTCTGCTGTTATGGTTTGGAGTTATGACATACCTTAGGAGCACTGGCCCTTTAATTGCCATTGCCAAACAGTTGCATGCTGGGGGGGTCTTTTTATCTATAATATATTCTTCCTCTTCCCTTTATTTCCCCCTCCTTCTAATGACATAAGACAGTGCACTTCCTAGTATAGACCTAAGTGGGAGTGTCTAAAGACTCTGGGAGGAGAGCGGGTAATGAATACACAATTATCAAGAGGAGAAAAAAAAGTGAGGGAGGAAATTATGTCAGGAGGTCAAAGGTAACCAAGATGGAAACTGTCTAGATTCTCTGCTTTTCTTTTATAAAATTCACATGAATCATAATCTGGACAGTGCAATACATCTGTTATATAAGTAGAACTAGTATTTATTTACTTATATATGTGGTTTTTTTATTTCTAGGTTAGCATGGGGGTCACTAGTTCTCTAACAGGATCTGTTCGTAAAGAAGTGATAGTTCCTTGCAAAATAACAGTACAGGCATGCAGTTTCAGGGGAAACACAAGCTTACAATTTTTAAGTTACAGTAAGGTAACTTAACTTACCTTCTTCTACCTTTACCGGTGTATTGAATGCTGTATTGTCTCGAATGTCTCCTGGAAAATAATAAAGATTAACAATATGTATAAGCTGTACAGACAGCAAAGAAAAATTAGGCGTAAATGCAGAAAATACAAATGTTTTCAGTATGAACTCTTCCTAATTTTAACATGACATGTCCCACGTCCGCTTGTCACCTATACCCAGTGTTTCCACCTTACACTTTTCTCCAGACAGGTGTCTCATTTCTGACTGGCCGCGACGGCGGATGGACATTGGTGTAGTGCTGGAATGTGTATTTCAACTGCCGGTCCTCGCTGATTCCCTCTGGCTGTGCTGCCTCGCCAACTCCTCTAGCCGCCCGTATTGTCATGACTGGCTAGTGTTTACACTGCGAGCTGTTTGTTCCGACCGTCATGGCAACGGGTGACGTTGGAGGGTGATGGGCGGGGCTGGCAAGCGGCAGGTCTGTAAGATGCGCATCTGCGTACTGGACATAGTCTCACTGGTGTATACCAGTGATGACGTATAGGAGTCCTGTTTCCCATCAGGTCCACCGACCTGTGGGTGTTACAGTGACGCTGATGGGTGGAGGAAGGGCACTCTCCATGTGATGATGCGCCCACGTTTCCCGTATATCCACAGGTCTGGTCACATGGGCTGTAGGCGTCCTTGCTATTGGCTCTCTCTTCCTGGTAAGAAGTTCCCCATCTAGTCCGCTCTGCAGTAAGAGCGGTGATTGGTATGTTTGAATTCAGCATTGCTATTGGCTGTGTAATCAGGGTAGGCGTTGTTATAGATTTATTTTTTATGTTCAGAGTTTCTATACATAAATTAAGATGTATTGTAGTCGGCTGTAACTTCCTACAAGATATATATACATTGTGGTGACAGGGGACTTGAAAAGACAGCTGAGTTCCCAACGTGACATTGGAAAAAGCGGAGTAGTGATCTTTTGTTTTGGTAATGCTCTGTGTTCTGTATTTTTAGCTGTCATGTAAGCTCTAGCAATGGAATGTATAAAAGCTGTGTAACGTACTGTATGAGTTAGTAAAATCACTATTAGACACTCGTTTGTGTGTGGTTTTACTCCAGGCCTGAAGCAGATATTATATATGTACTGAAAGCAATTCATTTTTGAATGTATTGAGATAGACTCTTACATTTCTTGGTGTCAGAAGTGTGCGCTAAGAAGGGAAATCTAAGTAGAAAAGACCTGATTATGGGTAATTAGAAAATCTTTTCTGACTGCCCACATCAGTGTCCCCCACATAGCTCCCCGTGTCTTTAGTAAAGAACCCTAAATTTGAGGTGTGCTGTGAGAGCACCCAGTGAGGAGATTGTAAGAAGGTGTGCTGAATGGGCACCCTGTGGAAAATATATATTTTTATGCCTAGGCGTCTCTAGGAGACATATGGTAGCTGGCTTTGGTAGCACCCAGTAATGGATATATACAGGATCTTCTCAAAAAATTTGCATATTGTGATAAAGTTCATTATAAAGTTCATTATTTTTTGTATTGTACTGATAAACATTAGACTTTCATATATTTTAGATTCAAATACACACAACTGAAGTAGTTCAAGCCTTTTATTGTTTTAATATTGATGATTTTGGCATACAGCTCATGAAAACCCAAATTTCCTATCTCAAAAAATTAGCATATTTCATCCAACCAATAAAAGAAAAGTGTTTTTAAAACAAAAAAGTCAACCTTCAAATAATTATGTTCAGTTATGCACTCAATACTTGGTCGGGAATCCTTTTGCAGAAATGACTGCTTCAATGTGGCGTGGCATGGAGGCAATCAGCCTGTGGCACTGATCAGGTGTCCAGGATGCTTCGATAGCGGCCTTAAGCTCATCCAGAGTGTTGGGTCGTGTCTCTCAACTTTCTCTTCACAATATCCCACAGATTCTCTATGGGGTTCAGGTCAGGAGAGTTGGCAGGCCAATTGAGCACAGTAATACCGTGGTCAGTAAATCATTTACCAGTGGTTTTGGCACTGTGAGCAGGTGCCAGGTCATGCTGCAAAATGAAATGTTCATCTCCATAAAGCTTTTCAGCAGATGGAAGCATGAAGTGCTCCAAAATCACCTGATAGCTGATAGCTAGCTGCATTGACCCTGCCCTTGATAAAACACAGTGGACCAACACCAGCAGCTGACATGGCACCCCAGACCATCACTGACTGTGGGTACTTGACACTGGCCTTCAGGCATTTTGACATTTCCCTCTCCCCAGTCTTCCTCCAGACTCTGGCACCTTGATTTCCGAATGACATGAAAAAGTTGCTTTCATCCGAAAAAGTACTTTGGACCACTGAGCAACAGTCCAGTGCTGCTTCTCTGTAGCCCAGGTCAGGCACTTCTGCCGCTGTTACTGGTTCAAACGTGGGTTCATGCTTCCATCTGCTGAAAAGCTTGATGGAGATGAAGATTTCATTTTTCAGCACGACCTGGCACCTGCTCATAGTGTCAAAACCACTGGTAAATGGTTTACTGACCATGGTATTACTGTGCTCAATTGGCCTGCCAACTCTCCCGAGCTGAACCCCATAGAGAATCTGTGGGATATCGTGAAGAGAAAGTTGAGAGACGCAAGACCCAACACTCTGGATGAGCTTAAGGCCGCTATCGAAGCATCCTGGGCCTCCATAATACCTGATCAGTGCCACAGGCTGATTGCCTCCATGCCACGCCACATTGAAGCAGTCATTTCTGCAAAAGGATTCCCGACCAAGTATTGAGTGCATAACTGAACATAATTATTTGAAGGTTGACTTTTTTTGTTTTAAAAACACTTTTCTTTTATTGGTCGGATAAAATATGCTAATTTTTTGAGACAGGAATTTTGGGTTTTCATGAGCTGTATGTCAAAATCATCAATATTAAAACAATAAAAGGCTTGAACTACTTCAGTTGTGTGTATTTGAATCTAAAATATATGGAAGTCTAATATTTATCAGTACATTACAAAAAATAATGAACTTTATCACAATATGCTAATTTTTTGAGAAGATCCTGTATATATATATTGTGCCAAGCGTCTCTGGGAGACATATGTAGGAAATGCTTTAAAGGACATATATGATATTTTGTTAAATTTTGTTCTTGCTTCTTAATTACTAATGCTTTTTCTTTCCACTATTAACACTTTGTAATATGTGACTGTGCAAACATGTGTTTTCTTTCACTATTGTGTTGATTGCATGTGTGCTCTCACCTGCCTGTTATATTGAGCATGTGAAAATTGACAGGTTTTTATCTGTGAGCAACATTTTTTTTTCTTTGTTTGAACTGAGATTCTACTCTGATTTCATCTGTGTTGGAAAGCATTGCACGTAGTATATACTTGACAAGCTGCTATGTTTATTGTTTTCTAGAGTTTACACACTTAGGGCCATATGCAATTCCCTTTTTCACCTGAGTTTTCTCCTAGGAGATAATTTTTCATCTTCAATTTAAAATAACTTTCCAGCATTTTTCAACTTAAAAAGTATCAAAAAGTAGGTGAGAAAGTACTATTAAAATTATTTTGAGTATTTTCTTGCTTGCTGGTGGCTTAAAGAGTAACTGTCAGGCTGCAGAAGCTAATTTAAACCTCTATTCTCCTGTGTTAAACAGTTTAGAAGGAAGCTCAAAAGCCATTAGTGAAGATAAACATTTCAGTTACCTTTGATGTGTGCTTATCTTAACCTCTGTTATAGACCCATAAAGACGCAAGCCGCAGCTAAACTGCAAAGCATTCTGGGGCCCTCCCCTCGGCTGCTAATGAGACGGTACAGGAGCTTCTAATCAGTCCAGCGTGATAACACTGATAAATCTCGGGCAGACTACACTGCAGGAGTCAGCTATTGTTCCTAGCCACATGGCTCATTAATATTCACTGCACACCGTGTTGTTCAAGAACGAGTGCATCTGTGATCAGAAGCAGGCAGGACATGACGACACATTTGGCTTCACAAACATGGAGCCTGCCATGAGCTGTCAGGAGCATCTATCTCTGCATATACTATATACAAATTCTGTGAAATCCAAACGTGGACAGTGAAATGCATATGTAATGTAAGTACAGCCAATCTTTAGCTACTGATATATGTGTTTATTTTCTCTGAGACCCTATACCTAACAGCTCCTCTTTAAAAGAAATTTTATTGCCAAGTTTAAAATTATCACCTAGGAGAAATCTCAGGTGAAAAGGGGAATTGCATATGGCCCTTAAAGTCTTTTTTTTTCACTTCATATGGCTGTTGACCAGTTGTCACTTCTCTCTTTAGTTAATAGCTTACAAAAGGGTTCTCTTTCTGCTTGTGTCTATTTTTAGACAAACTGTTTACCAGCTGCATACAATGCCATTTTCTTTAGCGTACCTATATTTTAAGGTATTTTTTGTTGTAGTTTTTTTTGTGCTTTAAATGCTTTCAAATAGCCCTGAGATTTGAGTAGAATTCCACTCTTTGTGTATATATATTTTATCTGCACATAGCATTAAGTAAATTTTGTTATCTAAGCATCATTTTCTTTTACAGGATAAGTAAGTAGTTAGTATGTGTTTTATTGTTTGCTATTTTACAAATATTGTTTTGTATATATATTAGGGAGTAAAGGTCAATGTTTTATTTCATGAAATGTATTAATTGCACATAATGTCAACTTTTATATTGGTATTGAGTATCATATCTGCTTTCCCATTTAAAATTATATATTTTCAGTATGTTCACAATTTTATTTTGGGCCTACTAGGTTTGGATATGTAATTCCCATATCCCTGTAAAGGATATGAGAAAGCATATATGTATTATGGTTTTAGTGTACTGACTATTGTAGTATCTGTATGCTGTATGTTGTGTGGGTGTATACTATGGTTGTTGTGGCCACTATGTTTGTCTGGTTTGTTTATGCTGTGAAGTTTTAAAATAAAAAACTGTGGTTGTGGTTTGTAAGACAATGTCGTTCTAGAATAGGTGGCAATGTTACACCTATCAGTTTATGCATGTTGTCAGATGAATGAATAGACATATATCTGTTTTTGTTCATATTTCTTGGGGACATTTCCCCTTACAATACTGTATTGTTTCCTCAGGACATGATAATGGGACACTGGAAATAAGCCCGGAATGGATAGATAGATCAAATATGAGTCGGTATTAGAATATCGGACAGTATAAACAGTATATGTCATAAACTGGTAATCTATGTTTCCCATTTGTAAGTCCTGACAGAAATCTATACCTTTCTTGTTAAACAGAAACACATATATACATTGATAATAGCCATACATTTTATTATTCTAATGGATGACTGGTGTTTATGGTTCCCAGCGCAGGACAGCAATGAGCAGGTTAAAAACATTTTTTTTATCCATTTGTGTTGTTGAAATGGGAATGCCTAAAAAGTGACCCCTCTCTCATAGATAATTTTTTTTTAAATATACCCTGCTCTAATAATATCTTTTTTGATGATTTCCAATACAGTTTTATTTTATTTTATTTTACAACAAGGGTGATTGGTTTACATTGCATCAACAGTAATATTAATTACCTGCAATTTAGTTAAAAAAAAATAAAAACTGCATGGGCTCCACTGACTTTGCTTGGATGATGCCAGGTGCTATACATGTATGTTTTTCCTCTCTGATCTGTGTTTTATTTTTTGTGCTGTGACTCCTGTTTGTAGCTTTATTAACATTTTGATCAGAAGTGGTTTTATGACACACTCAGCTGTCTCAGCTCTCTCCCTGGATCAGCAAGTTTTGGGATGGAAATGCGGCCGCCAAGTAAGATTTTATTTCCTGTTCCTCCCATTCATTCTGATTCATGGAGCTTGTGTTGGGGACATTATGCTGACTATAAGCCAACTTCTTTTGCTCCTCTTTCTGTCCATGTATATGTCTGTCTATCTTTTGTGGAATTGTGATGCTGTTTGTTACACTTATTCCCTGATCTGCACTTGTAGTACACATCTCAAAAGTCTGCTCGAAGTTCCCTTGATATTTTCTCTAGCCTGTGTGATAAGTGACATTCTAAGGGTGAGTTCGCAGTCTAGTGCAGGGGTACGAACTGGGTAATAGTGGACGTCGTTACCTTTTCTATTCTGTATATACAATTGTGTTCCTCAACTGGTACATTGGTAGATTATTATAAGTTTAAAGTAGCTCACAAGTCGAAAAAGTGTGGGCACCTCTGGTTTAGTGGGACAATAACTCCATTTCCTCCTGCTTTAAGGAAGGGTTAATTGGTATTGTCACGGACGATTGCGGGGACGCAGGCGCGTCCTGGAACCGCCCGTGAAGAAAAGAACGATCGCACTCGATTCCTGCGTCGATTGCGCTTCAAATCGGTACAATCTGGATTTATTGTGTAGGAGGTCTGCAGTCCCTTCTTAGCAGAGGAATAGCATCACCTTAACTGCAGGATGGCTCTTTTGATATGCTAATGAGCCTGGGCCCAGAGAGTCCCTGGCTTCAAGCTGTGCTGATGGCCCATCCATCAGGTATAAGGTGACAAACACCATGACAGAACCAAATTTAGAGTGAGGGAACTCAGACACTCCGACTCCTTTTCCCAGCAGGGAGCCGACATGTGGCTTGCTGCTGCCAACTTCAAAGAACCTTTGCCTGGGAATGACCTGGTATAAATCCCAGGGGTCTCTCATATTCCATAAATTGCTATATGTATCATATTTTCTGTGTTGCCAGGCTGGCAGACCCTCCAAACTAACAGAGCAGGTAGGGCCCTGCCTGGCGTTGGTTCTGAGCACATTTCAGAACCTTCTGAGGTAAAGACTGCCCGTTAGGCAGTCCAACAGTGCCCTAATGGTACCACAGGGGTCCCACCCCTCATGTTTGGTATCAGACTGCTGGGTACATCGAGGCAGATCTGGAAATATTAGTAAATCTGCCCTGACCTGTACGGTTCTGTGAGATAGAGCCCATATATGGGTAGATATGATTTCTAGCCCCAGTACAAGAGGAGGGCTCATCTCATCTTTGAAGGAGGTGTATAGCTCCCCGCCCTCACTCCCTCCTACTGAAGCAGGGGCATAAGAATGGCTGAGGACAAAAACTCAGGGTCCTCCACACTGAACCATCTTGCACTCATCAGATGCCAGCTTGAGGATATGCTGGCATCCACCTGGTCTGAACTCTGAACTCTGGACTTTGAAACCAAGGACTTTATGATTCTTCCCACAATAAGGACATCTTTCCAGAACTAAGTATTTTTCTCCCTTCTTTTATTTTTCATACTGGCTATTGCTGTTTTCATAATTGTTGATTTTCATAATTGTCTGTATATATTAATTATTTATATTGCGTGAATAAACGACTTTCTCCAAGTCATTCACTTTCCGCTACCCTGCTTATCAGCACACACAGAAATGATCCCGGGTCTCTGAAGATACGCTACTGTTTGTTTGTTGTTGGCTAGACAGAATATCGTGTGTTTAACCGTTTTATTCGCAGGATTAGTCAGTCAGTTAGTGGGCCCCACGGTCCCATAGTAACCGCGGTGGTGGCAGTTTACTCTGAACCAGTAGGTGACGTTGTAATCACCCGTGTCTCACAGGCTCCCTTCTGAGTTGTCTGCGGCTAATTCTTAACGGTTCCTGCGCATTGACTGCGACCAGAGTTCGCACGATCTGTGCGCTGGCACCGTTTAGAAGGCTAAGTGCGGTCAGCCACTGAGGGCTCCTGTGACAGTGTTAGGCAGCGGTTGGATCTGTGTTGTGCTGAAAGTATCTGCGATAGCGCTAGCGCTATCGAGAAACGAACTAATTCGTTGGTGTAGCTGGAAGGCAATATATTTTTTATATATACAGAGAGACTGTGTAGCCAGTACCCCTTCCCCAAAGTTTTATTTTATTTGGCATGGAAATGTCCGGGAACTACCAGAACATGTGCCTAGCAGACCTGGAAAATCTTTGCGAAGAGAGGGGCATTGGCATCCTCCGCAAGACAAAACGGGACCTGATAGCCGACTTGTCCAGATGGGATACCCAGCAACTGCGGGAGCCGGGAGTGTCCGCTGAGGTGGATACCAGCCCATCTGACAATCAAGGGGAACCAGAGGCTGAAGATCTTAGGCGTACAGAGGTTGAGCATCCTGCGGGCCCTGTTGCAACAGTTACGCCAGAGACTGTCAGTATGGACCCCAATCCCAGAGTTTCTGACATTACTCGCCCGGAACTGGCCAGTACTGGACTGTCCATGGGTGCTGACCCGGTAATGCAGCAGGCATTACAAAAGCTGATGGAGACTGACCTGGAAAAGTACATGCAGTACATGGAAGCACGAGAGGAACGGGAGCGGCAAGCTGCTGCTGCTGCTGCTGCTGCTGCTGAACGCCACGCAGAGAGGGATGCCGCTGAGCGAGAACGGGAGCGCCAATCTGCAGAGGCGCGGGAGAGACGACAGCATGAGCTCGACATGGCAAAGGTTCAACAGGCCAGCCGGAGTTCACCGCCCAGCCTCCCTGCTGAAGGAGCTGCAGCACCCGTAAGTGCAAAATTTAAGTTTGCTAATATTGAAAAAGACACAGACATTGACTTGTTTTTGCGGTCTTTTGAAAAAGCATGCCGTCAGTATCGTCTGTCCCAAGACCAGTGGGCCAGACATCTGACACCTTTGCTGCGCTACAAAGCGCTTGATGCCTTCGCAGAATTGCCTGCGGAGAAGGATAATGATTATGCTGCTATAAAAGACGCTATCATTACTAAGTACCAGCTGACGCCAGAAGCCTATCGCAAAAAGTTCAGGGCCTGGCAGAAAAAGTCTTCTGATTCGTACCGAGATGTGGTCAGCAGCTTGCTCACCACACTCCGTCAGTGGACTCTAGGCCTCACCAAAGGGTCTTATGGCGTCCTGGAGGACTTGATAGTCCTCGAGCAATTTCTGAACATTTGCCCTGCTGATGTACGACAATTTGTGTTAGAACGCAAGCCGACTTCAGCAACTGTCGCTGCAGACCTTGCTGAGACTTTTGCAACTACCCGGGTGGCTGATACACGCAGAACTGTCCCATCCAGCTGGAGAGGAGGTCAGCCCAATACCTCGGCAGACCCTCCTGCCCCTGTGAGCCGTCCGCCACAGAGGCCACCCAGCGCAGCTGCTGCACCCAGGCCCGCAGCGCCTGGAGAGGTCACCTGTCACTACTGCCGCCAGCCCGGACACATGAAATTCGACTGTCCGGAGCGGAGACAGACACCACCAGCACCTGGATCATCTGCATCACCTGCACCTCACCCACAGCAGAGGCAACCCGCCAGCGAACCACAGCCTGGATCATCGGATTTTGTCCTGTTTGCACGCGGACAGGAAATCCGCGACCGAACCGACCAGCAGCAACTTGTTAGAGTGAACGGCAAAGTTGTCACCGGATTTCGAGACACCGGAGCTGACATCACGTTAGTTCACTCACATCTTGTGCCAAAGGAGAGCATCAGCTCCAGCCGATCCCTTGCCCTTACTGGAGTAGAGGGCACCCTTTTCCACATAGCCCACGCCAGAGTGAAGCTGGATTGGGGAGTGGGAGGGGTCCACGAAAGGGTTGTTGGGGTTATGAAGGATCTCCCAGTCCCTGTGTTGCTAGGGACTGATTTGGGCAAACTTGTGTCCTACTATGAACCTGCCACGACCGCCTTGTCGCTCACGGAAGGAGACGGACTCTCCACCCACCACCAGGTACTTTATACACTTGGGGGAGCACCAGGGGGAGGTGGGTTGAATGTGCCCAGTTCAAGGGTACCAGGTTCAATAGTGCCTGCTTCAAAGGCACCTGAGTTTGAGGTACAGACTGTCTGTTGTGATGATGCTGTAACTGTACCTGAGTCTCCTGTACAACCTGTCTGTAATGAAAAAATGTCTATACCTGTCAATGTCATTACTGCATGCAATGATGATCTGAGTAATGTCCGTCTGTGCCATTCTGACAGTGTACCTGTGCTAGCAATACCGCGCAGCGGCACTGCTCAGAACCCGAGCTCAGAACAGGTGGAGGGGGTTCCGGCCTCCTCCCCCTCCTCTGACCGCAGGGATGAGACCTTTCAGCCGCTGGCCTCGTGTGACATGAGCCAGTTGGCTGAAACTGACAGCGCCGTATTCTCGGCCGCACTACAAAGTGACCCAAGCCTGGAGGTGCTCAGGAAGCAAGCCGCTGAGCCCCTCGCAGACGGGGCCGCTTTCAAGGTGTACTGGGAAGGTGGGAGACTGTACAGTGAGTCTGTACAGCCCCCTACAGGTAGATCCCACGCGAATACCAAATGGCTTGTGGTCCCGAGTGCGTTCAGGGGACATGTGCTGAAATCCGCACATGGTAATCCTCTGACCGGGCACTCGGGTGTCCGCAAGACACTCGCCGGTATTCGGAAACAGTTTTATTGGCCCCGGATGAACAGGGATGTAGCCAACTACTGCGGGGCATGTGCCGTCTGTCAGGAGCTGGGAAGGTCCAGGGATTCCCGCGGGGTTCCCTTAGGTCCACAGCCACTCAGCAGGGGAACCCTGCGTGGGCTGGCTGTTGACCTAACCAACCCACTGCCCGTTGTCCGCAGTCCCGGCAGACACCACGTCCGACTGCAGTGGCGCAAACGCCCTGTCCAGAACGGTCCATGTTGGGTCAACCCTGAGGGTAGCCGACCGCGACCGGTCCAGGGGAACCGAGCCACAGGCTCCAATAGGTTTTCCCGCCGTACCGGCAACTCGAGGCCCGTCAGCCAGGTTAGCGGCGCCGCCACACATCTTGCGGATGAGTGGCTAAGCCACGGACAAGGGGGGGGGGCTGTCACGGACGATTGCGGGGACGCAGGCGCGTCCTGGAACCGCCCGTGAAGAAAAGAACGATCGCACTCGATTCCTGCGTCGATTGCGCTTCAAATCGGTACAATCTGGATTTATTGTGTAGGAGGTCTGCAGTCCCTTCTTAGCAGAGGAATAGCATCACCTTAACTGCAGGATGGCTCTTTTGATATGCTAATGAGCCTGGGCCCAGAGAGTCCCTGGCTTCAAGCTGTGCTGATGGCCCATCCATCAGGTATAAGGTGACAAACACCATGACAGAACCAAATTTAGAGTGAGGGAACTCAGACACTCCGACTCCTTTTCCCAGCAGGGAGCCGACATGTGGCTTGCTGCTGCCAACTTCAAAGAACCTTTGCCTGGGAATGACCTGGTATAAATCCCAGGGGTCTCTCATATTCCATAAATTGCTATATGTATCATATTTTCTGTGTTGCCAGGCTGGCAGACCCTCCAAACTAACAGAGCAGGTAGGGCCCTGCCTGGCGTTGGTTCTGAGCACATTTCAGAACCTTCTGAGGTAAAGACTGCCCGTTAGGCAGTCCAACAGTGCCCTAATGGTACCACAGGGGTCCCACCCCTCATGTTTGGTATCAGACTGCTGGGTACATCGAGGCAGATCTGGAAATATTAGTAAATCTGCCCTGACCTGTACGGTTCTGTGAGATAGAGCCCATATATGGGTAGATATGATTTCTAGCCCCAGTACAAGAGGAGGGCTCATCTCATCTTTGAAGGAGGTGTATAGCTCCCCGCCCTCACTCCCTCCTACTGAAGCAGGGGCATAAGAATGGCTGAGGACAAAAACTCAGGGTCCTCCACACTGAACCATCTTGCACTCATCAGATGCCAGCTTGAGGATATGCTGGCATCCACCTGGTCTGAACTCTGAACTCTGGACTTTGAAACCAAGGACTTTATGATTCTTCCCACAATAAGGACATCTTTCCAGAACTAAGTATTTTTCTCCCTTCTTTTATTTTTCATACTGGCTATTGCTGTTTTCATAATTGTTGATTTTCATAATTGTCTGTATATATTAATTATTTATATTGCGTGAATAAACGACTTTCTCCAAGTCATTCACTTTCCGCTACCCTGCTTATCAGCACACACAGAAATGATCCCGGGTCTCTGAAGATACGCTACTGTTTGTTTGTTGTTGGCTAGACAGAATATCGTGTGTTTAACCGTTTTATTCGCAGGATTAGTCAGTCAGTTAGTGGGCCCCACGGTCCCATAGTAACCGCGGTGGTGGCAGTTTACTCTGAACCAGTAGGTGACGTTGTAATCACCCGTGTCTCACAGGCTCCCTTCTGAGTTGTCTGCGGCTAATTCTTAACGGTTCCTGCGCATTGACTGCGACCAGAGTTCGCACGATCTGTGCGCTGGCACCGTTTAGAAGGCTAAGTGCGGTCAGCCACTGAGGGCTCCTGTGACAGGTATGCTATTTATAGACCCTGGGGAGCTGTAGACTACCTTCGGTTCCAGTCTGAGACATATTAACTCTCAGTTAGGAGCTGATGGCTACTGTCCATTACAGAGGGTCTGGTAGACCAGTGTTTCTCAACATTTTATTGGTATGTACCCCTTGACAAATAAATATTAAATTGTGGTACATAATTGATTCTAAACAATTTTCAAACATTTACTATTGCTTTTAATTTAGCTGACATACTAGTTTGGTGTTGGTTAAATAAGATTTAATATTTTATAAAACAATACATTTTTTATTTTTCGTTAACTATATCAAGCCTTGGTTACCCCTGGCACCATCAGCAGTACCTCATGTTGAGAATCTCGGTGATACATATTGGCGTCAATTCACCAGAGGTTACCAACCTAATTATCTCTTGGGAGGTAATTTACCTCCTGTGATATCTCCAAATACCAATTCTCCAGAAGTATAGGGTAAAATATCGACAGAGAGAAATGCAAGAGATAAATGTGAGATAAGTGTGAGATAAATAAGTGATAGTTAGTAGTTAGTTTTTCTCCAAATCACAATTCACCAGGGAAGAAAGGGGTGTGGCCATTCGTTATTTTTTTCATCTCTTTATCCCCTGAATGAACCTGGAGATATCGTGGTTTTCACACAGCAGCTGCTGCTGTGGAAGATGGAGCCTTTTGAGCTTACTCTGTTAGGCCTGGAGCACACCAAAAACCACTAGCAGATCCGCAAAATGCTAGCAGATTTTGAAACGCTTTTTCTTATTTTTCTGTAGCGTTTCAGCTAGCATTTTGCGGTTTTGTGAAGCGTTTTTGGTGTAGTAGATTTCATATATTGTTACAGTAAAGCTGTTACTGAACAGCTACTGTAACAAAAACCGCCTGCCAAACCGCTCTGAAGTGCCGTTTTTCAGAGCGGTTTGCGTTTTTCCTATACTTAACATTGAGGCAGAAACGCCTCTGCAATCCAAAATCTGCAGCAGCCTGGGAGTATGCGTTTCTGCAAAACGCCTCCCGCTCTGGTGTGCACCAGCCCATTGAAATACATTACCCAAGCGTATCCGCAGCCACAAGCGGATCGCAATGAGGAGACGAAGGCGCAGGAGGAGGGTCTGTTTAATCGCCCCTTGTATTTTTCGTGTGAGAACAGTTCTTGATAATTTTACTGAGACAGAGGTGGTGAAGAAGTTCAGACTCACTCGTGATATGATCCGGCAGTAAAAGGCGGGAATACTCTGGTCACGTAGTGGTAAAACTCCGCCTCCTACCCACAATTATTCACTTTCAAGCTTACAGAGAGGAAAAGTATCCCATGTAAATCATTAATACCGATAACCTAACTCTCTGCTTTCTCACACTTTCCTCATGCATATCTCTCCATTATCCCCTGCTATCGAACACTTTTCTCTCTGTCCTCTCACACTGGTGAATTGACTCCAGAGTGTTAAAATACCTCATGAGATAAACTACCTACCTTTTTTCTCTTGGTAAATCCTCTCTGGTGAATTGACGCCAATGTGTGTGCTGGGAGATACTTGTCATAATGTTTTGTTTGGGTGCAGGTTGCTACTTCGCACCACTAGTGCTGGTTTACCTATGTCATCAATGCTTGCGATAAAATATAAATAAATAAAGTTTGCAGATCAAAAAGTCTGTGCTGCAAGGACTGCTGGAATAGGAGTTTCTGATCAACCATCCTGATAATGTTTTCTTGCGGCATCAGTTGATCAACGGATTCTGTACAACAGTCACTAAGTTCTGCCATTATATAGTATTAGTGTGGTTTAATGACAAAGCTGTATTTTGTTGGCTTTCAATAGATTAGGAATAGTTGGAATCTTCTCAAGGTTATTATTGCTGTTTGTGTCTCTGCTGTGAAAAATTCCAGGCATTCCCATATCCTTCTTACTATGCTGGATTGGAAGCCCTGGTAATTAGGGGTAATTGGAAGCTTCGACAGTCCGTGACCTGACAGGAGATCTCAAATCTTTCTACTGCTTTCTTAAAAAAAAAAAAAAAAAAAAAAAAAAAAAAAGGGCGATGGGGTGGTTAGTTACGTTTATTACTGTAAGTCTTTTTATCAGTCTGAGCACATGTTTACCTTCATTAGAAGCATGGAAGAAAGTCCAAAACTATTGACACAAGGATATTGAATGTTCATATGACATGTCTGTGTGCCAATGAGTTTAGGGGGATGCAAATATTTTTAATATAAACTAAATGCTGTCATTAAGCTAAAAACCATTGATTTGATTTCTTATTCCATGAGACATACTGTAGGCAGAATATGTATGTTGCAATATAATAAGATAGGAGGTGAGAGGTTTTATGGAAATATCCTAAAATCCAGACACAAATCCTGAAAGGTGTAAATGTGCAGTTTGCTTTTTATGAAATTTGTGTTGTGGAAGTGATAAGGAAGTTATTAAGCAAGGCTAGATAATGATTTTAAAGATAGGGTTTTAAGTTTGTGAAATAAGGGAGTTATAATAATAAAATACAAATTGCATATACCGTATATACTCGCATACAAGCCGAATTTTTGACCCCCAAAAAGGGGGCCAAAAGTTGGGGGGTCGGCTTGTATGCGAGTCTTGGGTAGTGGGTGGTGGTGGGTGGTGGTCCGCGGCCCCCTGCCCCTTCCCTCCGCGGCCGCCGCTGCTATTACCTGTTCAGCCGGCGGCCGCTTCCTCTAATCCGGGTGCCCCACTCGCTCTGCTCTCCATCATGCGTATCAGTGTATCACAGCAGCGCTGTGATGAGGCAGGAGAGAGCGATTCCCCTGGTAATGGCCGCGCGGGGGGGGGGGGGGATCGCTATACTGGGCACTATACTGGCTATACTGGCCACTATATGGCTATACTGGGCACTTTACTGGCTATACTGGGCACTATACTGGCTATACTGGGCACTATACTGGCTATACTGGGCACTATACTGGCTATACTGGGCACTTTACTAGCTATACTGGGCACTATACTAGCTATACTGTGCACTTTACTAGCTCTACTGGGGCACTACCTACCCATACTGGGGCACTATACTAGCTATACTGGGCACTATACTAGCTATACTGGGGCACTACCTACCCAGACTGGGCACTATACTAGCTATACTGGGCACTATACTAGCTATACTGGGCACTATACTAGCTATACTGGGCACTTTACTAGCTATACTGGGGCACTACCTACCCATACTGGGCACTATACTAGCTATACTGAGGCACTACCTACCCATACTGGGCACTATACTAGCTATACTGGGACACACTGGGGGGATCACGCGGCCTGCACCAATCCAGCATTTCCTACCCCCGGCTTATATGGGGGTCAATCATTTTTCCCTGTTTTTTTAGGTAAAAGTTGAGGGTCGGCTTATGTTCGGGTCGGCTTATATACGAGTATATACGGTAAGTTGCATGAAAATGAAAATATGAAGATGCAAATAAGTAAGATATTTGTTTAATCATATATGTTTAATGAGAAATATCTGCTTTCCTCAGCACTATTTCACATAAAAAACACTGGAAAATCACCATGTTATTGTCAGCTAATCTCTTTGTGGCGTGAAACAGTCCTGAGAGTTAAATATTACAATTATTGCCATTTAAAGACATTGCACGTAGCAGAAAATGCTGATTAAGTATGAGAGAAATAAATTCTATTTGTTTTAGTTTGAAATGGTATTTATACTGACAGATACATTTAGAGAGTGTATTATATATGTGGGTGTTCTAGAATATTTCTGGTTTAGTTATTAAAAAAATAACACTTATTTTAGTTTAAATGTACTTGTTTATAATGCCATAAGTGACGCACATTACTATATGAATAATTGGTATAATTGAAGAACTACACATGTGGTAATTAAGTTTTGCAATAAGCACACACCCTCCAAGCTCAAATTTTTTGATGGACATTCATTCTATATCGTTTTGAGAGTTTTTGTTCTACCTCTTTGGCCCATATAATTTGATGAACTTTGAGCTCTTGTCTTATATATCAATTACTAATTTGCCTGTACAAATGTTGTTGTTGATAGACCTGTCCACTTGAAGATTCATCTATGATGTCACCTGCTTACCTGCAAGACTTGGAGATTGTCTGCTTTGATTCCATTCTGCTGGGTTGCTGCAGCCTTAGAGGGATGATTCTTTGCTTTGAGGATGAGCCTACATACCCTGGTCTGCTCCTGTGGTGGTAATGGCTGCATCTTGCCTTTCTCGTGTGTCATCCTTTGGAAGGAACTCCGCCTCTAACAGCTGTGAGGTGAGGTCTCTTTCCCGACTATCATCTGGGATGAGAAGTGAGTTCACCTTTCCCTGCTTTCTACAACCTGGCTGCAAGTTCTTCACCTGAAGCTTTTGTTGCAAGTTTGATTCCTTGTGGGTGCTCAGGCCACAATAATGCCTCCCACAGGACTGAGTGCAACCACGCAGGTTGCACGTCAGGCTCTTGACTCCCACTGTTATTTCAAGAGCTTGACAGAAGAATATTTGTGTTTATTATGAGGGTGGGTTGTTTCCATCATCTTCTATCATCATCCAGATGGACAATACTCTTTCATCAGACTATGAACATGAATAAACCTGATTATCGAATATCAGCGGATAAGAGACATTTTATTTTTGTTTTATTCTTTTTGTTTTATGAGCTTGGAGGAAAAGTGATGAACTGATATTTTGACATCACCTAAAGATGAAGAACATTGCTAATTTGAGTGTGTTGTTGTACTTAATGTATGTGTAGTGTATTAATCTAGTTTAAAATGTTTTTGATGCCTCACTTTAGACGATGGTAATTTCTTGTAGATAAACACCTTTATTTAGTATTAGGTTCTATGAGTAACTTTTAGCATTGATTTGTCCCTTCAGAATTAATGAGGAAATTGATTTAAAAAGAATTAATCTCTCAGTGACAATTTTTGTTTCTGTGGATGCTCTGTCATTTTCGGGAACTGATTTTGTTACTGAGATGTATGAATATTATTATAATTGCATAAAATTGTAGTTATTCTTATCACCCACCAGATAGTGATGAATAATATTATATTGGAATTACAGTCCTTACTAGGTTTATGCTGTAGCGTGGTATACCTGCCACATAATTAAGATAGAGATTGTAATAATAAATGAGACTGTTATCACACACACACACACACATATATATATATATATATATATATATATATATATATATATATATATATATGATAAAGGGGGCGACTGTTATAGATTTATTTTTTATATTCAGAGTTTCTATACATAAATTAAGATGTATTGTAGTCGGCTGTAACTTCCTACAAGATATATATACATTGTGGTGACAGGGGACTTGAAAAGACAGCTGAGTTCCCAACGTGACATTGGAAGAAGCTAAGTAGCGATCTTTTGTTTTGGTAATGCTCTGCATTCTGGATTTTTAGCTGTCATGTAAGCTCTAGCAATGGAATGTATAAAAGCTGTGTAACGTACTGTATGAGTTAGTAAAATCACTATTAGACACTCGTTTGTGTGTGGTTTTACTCCAGGCCTGAAGCAGATATTATATATGTACTGAAAGCAATTCATTTTTTAATGTATTGAGATGGACTCTTACAGGCGTGATATATAAAGATGTGGTGATAGATGTGTTTGTCAGGATGTCATTTACTTGATAAAGGAGCTGCGCTCCGAAACGTCGTTTCAATATGACAACTCTGAATAAATAGAAGATTTCAGCAACAATTGTACGGTGCCGGCTATCTTTACTGAAGTTCTAAGGACTGGTCACCCTTTGCCTGGCATGTCTCTGATCTTTTGATGGTGTGCACAACTGCTCTCTATGCACGTCCCATAGTTATAAAACACATAAAAATGAATTATTTGGCCCTTCCCGGTTAAAATGATACCCCATATGCCATATTTTACTAATAGCTGAGCACATGGCAGACCATTATCCCCAGCCTGCGCGTCTGTGGCGATAGGATGCATTCGCTACGGCGACAGTTCAAAGGCCATAGTGCTGTATAGATGCATCACTAGGCAACGGCAGAGTGATTCATCTGTAGAGAATTGGGGCCCCAAACTTTTGCCCTAGCGATCGCATCTGATCGCTAGTGTTGGGCGAACACCTGGATGTTCGGGTTCGGGCCGAACAGGCCGAACATGGGCCAGATGTTCGGCATGTTCAGCCCGAACCCCGAACTCCCCGAACATCCCGCTTTTGGGGGCCCTATGGGGTCGCAGGCATAAGGGGGGGAGCATGCCCCGGTCGCGGGGGGGGTCGGAAATTCCCCCCACTCCCTCCGCTAGCGCTCCCCCCTCTGCCCGCTTCCCCATACAAAAATTTTCCTTAAAGTTCAATAGTACCTTCAGTGGCTGGCCTTTCTCTGACCTCACGTCCTCTGCATACGAGGGTACGCGTCACGCGTACCCTCGTATGCGTCATCACGTAGAGGACGTGAGGTCAGAGAAAGGGCGGAAGTACCACAAGGGTACTACCGCTGAACCGCCCGCTGCCCGGCCTCAACGCGTCACTCTCCGGACTCCTCCTCCTCCTCACTCACAACACACCACAGTGCCAGCCAGGCCAGCCACTGAAGGTACTATTGAACTTTAAGGAAAATTTTTGTATGGGGAAGCGGGCAGAGGGGGGAGCGCTAGCGGAGGGGGTGGGGGGAATTTCTGACCCCCCCCCCCCGCGACCGGGGCATGCTCCCCCCTTATGCCTGCGACCCCATAGGGGGGCCCTGTTCAGCATGTTCGACTGGGCATTGAGCTGTTCGGGCGAACCCGAACTAAAAAGGCCGAACACCATGAGGTGTTCGGCCGAACTCGAACATCACCCGAACAGGGTGATGTTCTGCAGAACCTGAACAGTGGCGAACACTGTTCGCCCAACACTACTGATCGCTACAAGCGGCAGTCATTAAAAGTTTATAAACAGGTATAGGTATTGCAGGGGTTAACAATGGGTTAATTGGCTAGGTTGGGTTTAAAAATTAAGTGGGGATTAAAAACAAAAAACAAAAAAAAAACAACTTTGTTTTATTGGGACATGTCACTTTAATATTTTTTTTTTTACTTTTATAACATTTTTTATGCCTAACTTTATTGAATGTTGCTAGCAATAGCAACATTTACTTCTAACAAAGGATCGTGAACTTGCACAAGCGCACATGCACGAGTGTGCATGATTACGTGCATGCGCTGGAGCGCTAACGTGCGCGGCGGCGATTTTTTAATGCAGGATGTAGATTCTATGTCCTGAAGCCTACTGCAGCACTAATTAGGACGTAGAACCTATGAACCTACTGCAGCACTAATTAGGACGTAGAACCTACAGTATGTCCTGAAACTTTAAGCAGTTACCGTATTTTTAAGAATATAAGACGCTCCGGACTATAAGACGCACCCAGGTTTAGAGGGCAAAAATCTGGGGGGAAAAAAAAAACTAAACCTGGTGCGTCTATAGTGCAGGAGCATCTTATGGACCTTTTCCGCCAAACTATCTAATCTAAACTGCCCAGCTACACTAACCCCTGCTGCCCTACCAATCACATCACAGCTACACTACACTCACAGCTACACTACACTCTCTACAATCACAGCTACACTACACTCTATAGAATCACAGCTACACTACACTCTCTACAATCACACAACTTCACTACAATCACAGCTACACTACATTCTCTACTCTCACCGCTATACTACACTCTATAATCACAGCTACACTACACTCTCAGCTACAATACACTCAGTACAATCACAGCTACACTACACTCACAGCTATAATACACTCTCTAGACACACAGCTACACTACACTCACAGCTACAATACACTCTCTAGACACACAGCTACACTACACTCACAGCTACAATACACTCAGTACAATCACAGCTACACTACACTCACAGCTATAATACACTCTCTAGACACAAAGCTACACTACACTCACAGCTATAATACACTCTCTAGACACACAGCTACACTACACTCACAGCTACAATACACTCTCTAGACACACAGCTACACTACACTCACAGCTACAATACACTCTCTAGACACACAGCTACACTACACTCACAGCTACAATACACTCTCTAGACACACAGCTACACTACACTCACAGCTACAATACACTCTCTTGAACACACACACTGGCGGACACAGGCAGCAGTGGGCCCCTGTGCAAAATATCAATTGTGGGCCCCCCTGACCTGCGCCGCGCCCAAAAATGGGTGCAGCTATAACCTGCGGCGCGCTAGGCAAAAAATGGGCGTGGATAGAACCTGCGGCGCGTAGCGCCGCGGCAAAAAATGGGCGTGGCAATGACCGGATAAGGGCGGAGCTAACTGTAATTTAAAGTGATCCCGGGGTGAGAGTGATATGGAGGCTGCCATATTTATTTCCTTTTAAACAATACTAGTTGCCTGGCGGCCCTGCTGATCTATTTGGCTGCAGTAATAAACTGAATTACACCAGCAACAAGCATGCAGCTTAATCTTCTCAGTTCTGACAATATTGTCAGAAACCCCTGACCTGCTACGTGCAATGATGTCGGCAGATATGCCCAGAAAATACGTGCAATCATGTCGGCAGATATGCCCAGAAAATACGTGCAATCATGTCGGCAGATATGCCCAGAAAATACGTGCAATCATGTCGGCAGATATGCCCAGAAAATACGTGCAATCATGTCGGCAGATATGCCCAGAAAATACGTGCAATCATGTCGGCAGATATGCCCAGAAAATACGTGCAATCATGTCGGCAGATATGCCCAGAAAATACGTGCAATCATGTCGGCAGATATGCCCAGAAAATACGTGCAATCATGTCGGCAGATATGCCCAGAAAATACGTGCAATCATGTCGGCAGATATGCCCAGAAAATACGTGCAATCATGTCGGCAGATATGCCCAGAAAATACCTGCAATCATGTCGGCAGATATGCCCAGAAAATACCTGCAATCATGTCGGCAGATATGCCCAGAAAATACCTGCAATCATGTCGGCAGATATGCCCAGAAAATACGTGCAATCATGTCGGCAGATTTGCCCAGAAAACACATGCAATCATGTAGCAAATTTGCCCAGAACATACATGCAATCATGTGGCAGACCTGCCCAGAACATACACGCAATCATGTGGCAGACCTGCCCAGAACATACACGCAATCATGTGGCAGACCTGCCCAGAACATACACCTGCTAAAATAAATAATAAAAAAAAAACATTTACTCACCTGCAGCAGCAGACCTCCTGTCCCAGCCTCCATCCGGCGCGCAGCTCCCATGGGTGGTTGGGTGGATAGGTAGCCTGGTGGGTAGGTAGGCAGCCGGGTGGGTAGGTAGGTAGCCCTTAGCCGGGTGGGTAAGTAGCCTGGTGGGTGGCTGGGTAGCCGGGTGGGTAGCCTGGTGGGTGGCTGGGTAGGCGGGTGGGTAGGTAGCCTGGTGGGTGGGTAGGTGGGTGGTTAGGTAGCTGGGTGGGTGGGTAGGTAGCCTGGTGGGTTGGTAGGTAGCCGGGTGGGTAGGTAGGTAGGTAGCCTGGTGGGTAGGTAGGTAGCCGGGTGGGTGTGTAGGTAGCCGGGTGGGTGGTTAGGTAGCCGGGTGGGTAGGTAGCCGGGTGGGTGGGTAGGTAGCCGGGTGGGTAGGTAGGTATCCGGGTGGGTAGGTAGCCGGGTGGGTGGGTAGGTAGCCGGGTGGGTAGGTAGCCAGGTAGATAGCCGGCAGGGTGGTTAGGTAGCCGGGTGGGTAGGTAGGCAGGTAGATAGCCGGCAGGGTGGTTAGGTAGCCGGGTGGGTAGCTAGGTAGCCGGGTGGGTAGGTAGCCGGGTGGGTAGGTAGCCAGGTAGATAGCCGGCAGGGTGGTTAGGTAGCCGGGTGGGTAGGTAGCCGGGTGGGTGGGTAGGTAGCCGGGTGGGTAGGTAGGTATCCGGGTGGGTAGGTAGCCGGGTGGGTGGGTAGGTAGCCGGGTGGGTGGGTAGGTAGCCGGGTGGGTAGGTAGCCAGCAGGGTGGGTAGGTAGCCGGGTGGGTAGGTAGCCAGGTAGATAGCCGGCAGGGTGGTTAGGTAGCCGGGTGGGTAGCTAGGTAGCCGGGTGGGTAGGTAGCCAGGTAGATAGCCGGCAGGGTGGTTAGGTAGCCGGGTGGGTAGGTAGCCGGGTGGGTGGGTAGGTAGCCGGGTGGGTAGGTAGGTATCCGGGTGGGTAGGTAGCCGGGTGGGTGGGTAGGTAGCCGGGTGGGTGGGTAGGTAGCCGGGTGGGTAGGTAGCCAGCAGGGTGGGTAGGTAGCCGGGTGGGTAGGTAGCCAGGTAGATAGCCGGCAGGGTGGTTAGGTAGCCGGGTGGGTAGCTAGGTAGCCGGGTGGGTAGGTAGCCAGGTAGATAGCCGGCAGGGTGGTTAGGTAGCCGGGTGGGTAGCTAGGTAGCCGGGTGGGTAGGTAGCCGGCAGGGTGGTTAGGTAGCCGGGTGGGTAGCTAGGTAGCCGGGTGGGTAGGTAGCCGGGTGGGTAGGTAGCCAGGTAGATAGCCGGCAGGGTGGTTAGGTAGCCGGGTGGGTAGCTAGGTAGCCGGGTGGGTAGGTAGCCAGGTAGATAGCCGGCAGGGTGGTCAGGTAGCCGGGTGGGTAGCTAGGTAGCCGGGTGGGTAGGTAGCCAGGTAGGTAGCCGGCAGGGTGGTTAGGTAGCCGGGTGGGTAGCTAGGTAGCCGGGTGGGTAGGTAGCCGGGTGGGTAGGTAGCCAGGTAGATAGCCGGCAGGGTGGTTAGGTAGCCGGGTGGGTAGGTAGCCAGGTAGATAGCCGGCAGGGTGGTTAGGTAGCCGGGTGGGTGGGTAGGTAGCCTGGTTAGGTAGCCGGGTAGGTAGCCGGGTGGATGGTTAGGTAGCGGGGTAGGTAGCCGGGTGGGTGGGTAAGGTAGCCGGGTGGGTAGCTATCCGGGTGGGGGGCCCGACTCCTATCCTCCCTCACTCACCTCGGGGCCCCCCTCCCGGTATGCGCTGCAGCCGGCGGGAGAGCAGAAAATACAGGAAGTCTCCGGCCGGGGCTGCAGCAGACGCTAGAGGCAGCTGCTGCTTAGTTTCCGATATGTCTCCAAAGTTGGAGACCAAGCGGCAGCTGCCGCCCCGGCCGGAGATTTCTTGTATTTTCCGCTCTCCCGCCGCATGAGGGGGGGGGGGCGAGGTGAGGGGGGAGGACAGGAGTTGGGCCCCCCAGGTAAAAAAAAAAAAAAAAAAAACCTGCAATACTTAATGGGCCCCTGAAGCAGCAGAACTTCAGGGGCCCTCGTGCGGCGGCACGGCCTGCACGGCCGTATCACCGCCACTGACTACACTCACAGCTACAATACACTCTCGAACACACAGCTACACTACACTCACAGCTACAATACACTCTCTTGAACACACAGCTACACTACACTCACAGCTACAATACACTCTCTAGACACACAGCTACACTACACTCACAGCTACAATACACTCTCTTGAACACACAGCTACACTACACTCACAGGTAGACTGGAGCCCCTCTCACCTATTCAGTTGCATGCTCCATCCATCCAGCGCTTCAATGCAGAGAGGGATCAGGCGGCTATCATGGCTCCAGCGCTGGTCACATGACCCGCTTACCGGTACTTGAAGAGCTGGGGAGTCGGAAATCGCCGGCAGCATCACCTGACCCCCGAACACTCGGCACAGCATTTTTTCGAGTGAGCGCCGAGCACCCGGGTCTCCCGTTTGCAGGACGGAGGAGGAGCGGTGGCAGCTGAATGACAGCAGGTCATTGAAAACTCCGGAGATTCCGCACATGCCGCCAGGAGTGAGTCCTCCAGCGCTGGTCACGTGACCTGCACACTTGGAGAGACATCGCCGGCAGCGTCACGTGACCCCCGAACACCCAGCACAGCATCTAAGCAAGCCCTCGGATTGTCCGCCTGCAGGACGGAGGAGGAGCTGCGGCAGCTGAATGACAGAAGGTCATTCAAAATCCGGGTAGCCCGCACATACCACCGGGGAAAGACTTCAGATGGCGCCGGAGAGGAGAGAGGCACGTAACCAGAGGGAACCCGCGCCTGCCACTAGAGGGGACCCGCACAAGCCACCATAGGGGACCCGCACAAGCCACCAGTGGGGACTCCCGCTTGCCGTCGGAGGGGACCCGCACATGTCGCCGGAGGGGACCCGCACCTGCCACCAGAGGGGACCCGCACAAGCCACCAGAGGGGACCCCCGCTTGCCGCCAGAGAGGACCCACACGTTGGCGGAGGGGACCTGCACTTGCCGCCGGAGGGGACCCACACATGTCGCCGGAGGACCCGCGCCTGCCACCAGAGGGGACCTGCGCTTGCCACCAGAGGGGACCCGCACAAGCCACCAGAGGGGACCCCCGCTTGCCGCCGGAGAGGACCCACACGTCGGCGGAGGGGACCTGCACTTGCCGCCGGAGGGGACCCACACATGTCGACGGAGGACCCGCGCCTGCCACCAGAGGGGACCTGCGCTTGCTGCCGGAGGGGACCCGCACATGTCGCCGGAGGGGACCCACGCCTGCCACCAGAGAGGACCCGCACAAGCCATCAGACAGGACCCGCACAAGCCACCAGACAGGACCCACACATGCCACCAGAGGGGACCCCCGCTTGCGGCTGGAGGGGACCCGAACATGCCACCAAAGGGGAGAGCTGCAGGGGAGCCGCACATGCAGCCGAAGGAGGGAGAAAAAGTGTGTCTTATAGTCTGAAAAATACGGTAATCTTCCTGGAGCTGATTGTTGAGTCCTTGCCATCTTGGCTATTCTTCTCTCCATTTGAATGAGTTTTTTTTTTTTTGCTTTCTTCCACATCTTTCAGGTTTTGGTTGCCATTTTAAAGCATTTGTGATCATTTTAGCTGAGAAGCCTACCATTTTCTCCACTTCTTTATATGTTTTCACTGCTTCAATCAACTTTTTAATCAAGGTTGCTGTTCTTCTGACCAATGTCGACCCATGAAGACCCATTTTCCTCAGAATTTCAGAGAGAAATGCACAATAACCTGCATGTACAACATTTGCTACCTTCCTCCCTTAAATAAGGGCAATAATTGGTTCTTAGCCAAATGTTTCTGTTTTTCTTACAGTTTTTGCTCTCATTATTGCCTGATGAAGCAGGATATTCACCTATGGAGAGGAAAGGCTCTGGGTCCTAATGAGCGTTCCCGCTCCTCTCATGGTTCCCATGTTCCAGCGATTCAAATCTCCCACCGCTGGAAGCTTCGGAAGTCTTTGGGATCTCAAGTACTCCCGAAGATGGGCGGCTCCATACTGCGCATGCGCGAGATAGCATGCTCGTACATGCACAGTATGGAGCGGCCTGCCTTCAGGAGCACCCAGGCTCCAGAAGACTTCCGAAGTCTCGGGCAGTGGCAGAGAGCAGACGGCTAACAGGGGATGCAGCGCTAGAACGCGGGTACGGCGAGGAGATCGGGAGAGCTCATTTGGACCCAGAGCCTTCGCTCTCCTTAGGTGAGTATCCATTTCATTTTTTTTTAATTACCTTCAGACTTCCTTTAAAGGTATACACAAAGCATAAATGTTACCTCTGGATATTTCAGCTTCCCAGATTTTCTCTGTTGTGCCCTCTTCTGCTGCAGCTAGATAAATGTCTACATCTTTTTCTGTTACTTTCACCTCTGCAAAATGGTCCGACTCTGGGGGATAACTGGTCTGGAACTCTAGAGTCTACAGAGAAAAAGTTGTTTTGTAGTTTAATAAATACTTCATTCATTTATTATTTGTATTTACAGTATATAGGGCCAACATTTTCCATAGTGCTGTACATAGTACAACACAAATAGTAGGGGCATAGACACATGAGACGCTCAAAACTCTGTTTACTAAGCATCCAGCAATACAAATACAGACATAATTGATGTGTGGGTTGAGACACCAATACTGGTACATGTTCATATGATAAATTATAGCAGAATAATAAACACTAGAAGAGGTCCCAGCCCTTGCAAACTCACAATCTAGAGCAGGGGTCCCCAAACATTTTGGGTCAAGGGCCGGGTCAACATACTTCAGACTGCTGGGGGGCAGGAGTATACATAAAATGATATAGAAGTCTTTGTGGGCCTGACAATGAAGCATACCCAGGTGACAACCTGCAGTCCCAATTGGACAGCAGTGACACCTGATGTTGAATTTGATTGGAAACCAGCAAATTACTGCTTTCTGGCTTCCATTTGGATTAGTGGTGCCAGCACTGCTATTCTATATGCGTTCCAACAATATTTAATGATGTAGCTGACCGCATCTATAAGTAATACATTTTGTGTGTGTGGGGCCAGTAAAAAAGCCTCAGGGGGCCACATTCAGCCTGCGGGCCTTAGTTTGAAGACCACTGATCTAGAGGGTAATGGGTGAGACATTAGGGAAGGAGACACAAGGGTTAGCAGATGAGGCAGTGAGCCTCCACTGTGACATAAAGCAATTATAGGCTTGTCTGAACAGATGGGTTTTGAGAGAATGCTTGAAGGTTTCCAGGCTCAGAGCATGATGGATAGGCTGTGGAAGAGAGATCCAAAGGAGAGGTGATGCTTATGAGAAGTCCTGGATGAGGGAGTGAGAGGAGATGACCAGCAATATGCTATAGCGAATGTGTTTAATTGATCCACTGAATCGCTAATTAGAATCAGGAATAATGATCTGAGGAACTCTCACTATAGTATACCGTAGTAAATAGTGTGTACGTGTTAGTATGCTGCCGGTGAGCTAGGCGCAGGGTGAGCCAAATGACAGCTCAACCTGCTGCTGCTAAACTCCTCGGCTGCATTAAATACTATTCCCCCTCTGAGTCGTTGCTACTTGGGTCTGCCGATCACCGAAGGCCTGAATTACTCTTACTCTTGCTCCGCCCAGCATAGCATTGTTGAAGTGGGACGCCTAGTTTTGGCAAACAACCAGTTTTATTATAAGTAGATGGCTGGATAGAGTAATGGTTAAAGGGGAACTGAAGTAAGAGGTATACAGAGGCTGACATATTTATTTCCTTTTAATCAATACCAGTTGCCTGGCAGCCCTGCTGGTCTATTTCTCTGCAGTAGTGTCTGAATAACACCAGAAACAAGCATGCAGCTAGTCTTGTCAGATCTGACTTTAAAGTCTGAAACACCTGATCTGCTGCATGCTTGTTCAGGGGCTATGTCTAATAGTATTAGAGGCAGAGGATCAGCAGGGCTGCCAGGCAACTGGTATTGCTTAGATGGAAATAAATATGGCAGCCTCCATATACCTCTCACTACAGTTTATTTATTTATTGTATTTAAAAAGCGCAAACATATTACGCATATTACTGAACATATTCAGTTGTCCTTTAAGGGCTCTGACACAGGCGACTAGGGTTCTTGGCACTTCCTGTTCAGTAAGCCAGCACCTATTTAGTAAGGATCCTTGGGCAAGACAATGCTACTGCCTATAAAGTGCGTCCTAGTGGATATAAATCTATATATATAAAATTGGATTTATGTGTGTGTATGTGCGTATGTGCCACGATCACTCGAAAACGACTTGACCCGATTTAAACGAAACGTGGTATTCAGATCCCTCACTACCTGGGATGATATGTTCTGGGGGTCGCGCGTCCCCCCTGCTTACCTGGGCGGAGCTACAAACAGCTAATCAGATTCCTCCCATTCATGTCAATGGAAAAAATGGGAAAGGCTGCCATTCTCACAGTATTCAAGCCAGAGTCCCCACACTTGGCACAGGTGGTCACTTGGTGACCGAGGTTACAAATCCAGGAAAAGTGGGTGGAGCATTAAACAGCCAAATTATAGCCATTCATTTTAAATGGGAAAATGTAAACTGCAGCCATTCTTACACTGTAAATCGCAGGGTTTTCAAACTTGGCACACTTGGCCACTGTGTGACCTGGATTAATATTCAGGAAAGTGGGTGGAGCTTACAACAGCCAATCAAAATTCACCTATTGATTTTCAAGAGAAATATTTAAATTGCTGCCATTCTTACATTGTTAATAGCAGAGGCTTCAAACTTTCTACAGATGGTCATTGGGTGACTGGGGTTTAAATTCACTAAAGGGGCGGAGCCACAAACAGCCAATCAGATTTCTTTGGTGGATGAACTGCTTCCATTCACATTTTTGATGTCAGCACCCTGAAAGCTCACAGACTTGGTCATTGAGTGACTGAGTCAAGGTTCCAAAAAGTGGGCGGAGCCAAAAACAAATTTCACTAGGAAAATATAAACTGCAGCCATTGTTACACTGTTAATGGTAGGGTTCCCAAACTTTGTACAGTTAGTCACTGGGTGGCTGGGATTAATATTCAGGAAGTGGGTGGAGCCTACCAGAGCCACTCAAAACTCACCTGTTGATTTTCAAGGGGAATATTTAAAATGCTGCATTTTTACATGGTTAATAGCAAATTCCTCAAACCTGGTATAGTCGCTTATTGGGTTACTGGGGTTCAAATTCTGGAAAGGGGTGGAGCCACAAACAGCCAATCAGATTTGTTTCTTTTCTATGGGAATATACAAATGATTGATACCAAGGACCGCAAAGCTCATAAACTTGGTCATTGAGTGGCTGCATGTCAAGGTCAGAAAAAGTAGGCGGAGCCAATTGGTGTGAACACGGCGGCAGCCCCAGGACCGCTCAATGCCAATTGGCGTTGAGAAGGTGGGCTGGGAATTAAAAAAAAAATAGACAAATTTGTTTAAAAAAAATAAAAAAAAAATAAAAAAATAATAAAAAAATAAAAAACAAACAGGGTAGTAGCAATCAGAAAGGTTTGTTGGTGGGCAAATCACTTGTGAGCTGACATGTATGGCCCTGCAGTGAACCCTTAAAGCTGCAGTGGCCTGAATTGTAAAAAATAGCCTGGTCACTACTAGGGTGATGTAAGGCTACAGTCCTCACGTGGTTATTATTTAGAAAAGTGGGAGGAGCCTACAACAGCCAATCAAAATTCACCTGTTGATTTTCAAGGGGCAGGGACGGAGCTACCATAGGAAAAAATAGGCAATTGCCCCAGGGCCCCAGAGCCTGTAGGGGCCCACAAGGTGTCCCTCCCCATCTTAACTGTTGCTCCCCAGGGACTCTGCAGAGTCTGTTAAGTTGGGAGGTGATTGGGGGAGGGTCAGCAGCCAGCTCAGGGGCCTAGGAGGGACATTTGGCTGCAACAAAGGGCCTCTAATGACGCTTTTTGGTCAGGGGGGGTGTCTGTTGGGGGGCCCCCAGGCTAATTTTGCCCTAGGGCCCCATTGTTACTTGAACCGGCCCTGTCAAGGGGAATATTCACATTGTTGCCATTCTTATCCTCTTAATGGCAAAGGCCTCAAACTTGGTACAGTCTGTCATTGGGTGACTGAAATTCACATTCTGAAAAGGGGGTGGAGCCAGACACTGCCAATCAGATTTGATTCATTTCAGTGGGAAAATTAAAATTATTGACCACAAAGGTCACAAACTTGGTCATTGAGTGACTGTATGTCAAGGTTTGAAAAAGTGGGTGGAGCTAACAACTACATTTTTACCTGGGAAAATACAAACCGCAGCCATTCTTACTCTGTTAATGGCAGGCTTCTCAAACTTCACAAGGTTGGTCACTGGATGACTGGGATAAATATTCAGGAAAGTGGGTTGAGCTTAGAGCAGCCAATCAAAATTTGCCTATTGATTTTCAAGGGTAATATTGCCATTCTTACGCTGTTAATGGCAGTGGCCTCAAATCTGGTACAGTCAGTCACTGGGAGACTGGGGTTTACATTCTGAAAAGGGGGCGGGACACAAACATCTAGATTTGTTTAATTTCAATGGGAAAATGCAACCTATTGATGCCAAGGACCCCAAAGCTCATAAACTTGGTCATTAAGTGACTGTATGTCAAGGTTAGAAACAGCCGGCGGAGCCAAAAACAACTAATTTTTTACTTGGGAAAATATAAACTGCAGACATTCTTACACTTTTAATGTCAGGGTTCTCAAACCTGACACAGTTGGTGACTGGGATTAATATTTAGGAAGGTAGGTGGAGTTTACAACAGCCAATCAAAATTCACCTATTGGTTTTCAAGGGGAATATTTACATTGCTGCCATTCTTACACTGTTAATGGCAGAGGCCTCAAATCTGGTACAGTCTGACATTGGGTGACTGGGCTTCAAATTCTGGAAAGGGGTGGAGCCACAAACAGCCAATCAGATTTCTTACACTGTTAATGGCAGGGTTCTCAAACTTGACAAAGTTGGTCACTGCGTGACTGGGATTAATATTTAGAAAAGTGGGTGAAGGCAGCCTACAACAGCCAATTCCCAGATTGATTTTCAAGGGGAATATTTAAACTGTTGCCATTCTTACACTCTTAATGGCAGAGGTCTCAAACCTGCTACAGTCGGTCATTAAGTGACTGGGATTCAAATTTGCTAAAGGGGGCAGAGCCACAAACAGCCAATTAGATTTCTTTGCTGGGTAAACTGCTTTCATTCATACAATTTTGATGCCAGGAACCTGAAAGCTCACAAACTTGGTCATTAAGTGACTGTGTGTCAAGGTTACAAAAAGCAGGCGGAGCCAAATACAAATTTCACAGAGAAAATGTAAACTGTAGCCATTCTTACACTGTAAAGGCGCGTACACACGCCATACCACCGCAAACGACGGGTACATCACACCCTCCCGCTGGGTGGATGTTCAGCCGACAGTAGTACGTGTGTACGTGCTGTCGGCATACTGATAAGGCTGTTCCTGGATGATCGTTCAGAAAAAGCCTTATCAGTCTGCCGACAGCAAGTACACACGTGCTACTGTCGGCTGAACGTCCGCTCAGCAGGAGGGTCTGACGGACCCTTCGTTTGCGGCGGTATGGCGTGTACGCGCCTTTAGTGGCAGGGTCCTTAAACTTTGCACAGTTGGACACTGGGTGACTGGGATAAATATTCAGAAGTGGGTGAAACGTACAAAAGCCAATCAAAATTCACCTATTGATTTTCAAGGGGGATATTTAAATTGCTGTCATTCTTGCACTGTTAATGGTACAAGCCTCATACCTGGTATATTCAGTCATTGGGTGCCTGGGGTTCAAATTCAGAAAAGGGGGTGGAGCCACAAACAGCCAATCAGATTTGTGTAATTTCAATGGGAAAATACAAATCATTGATGCCAAGGACCCCAAAACTTCACAAACTTGGTCATTGAGTGTGTGTTAGGGTTAGAAAAAGTGGGCAGAGCTAACAGCAGCCAAATACATACCCGGGCAACGCCGGGTCATCAGCTAGTGCAATATAAATTTTCTGTGTCTGTGTCTAGATGCATTCCAGTCAAAGTTGAAGACGTAAGTTTTGTAATTGGTTAACTACTTACCCCTCCATTTAAATGTATTTCACCATTAGCGCTTGGAAAAAATTAATTATATTGACACTATTTGGCCAATGGATGCACTTTAGATATGACATTTACTTTTTGTTTGTTTTTTAGGCCTAAGAATATCTTATAAATAAGTTATGGAGAATGTAGGATTACAATAAAGATAATCTTTCATTAAAGAGACTCTGTAACAATTTTGTCAGCCTTAGTTCTTCTATTCTATAAGTTCCTATGCCTGTTCTAATGTGCTGGGGCTTACTGCAGCCTTTCCTAATTACACTGTCTCTGTAATAAATCAATGTATCTTTCCTCTGTCCTGTTTGTCGGGCTAAGGCTTGATTGTGTGGAATGTGCAGGGCTGCTTGTGATTGGTAGAAGCGATACACACCCTCTGCAGGCCCCCTGCATACTCTGAATGACTCATACACTATGCTTAGCTGAGCCTATTAGAAGCTAGTTAGTTTGTTTGTAAACACTGCCTAAAACTGTTAATTACAAGCCAGGATTGCAGCAGAGAGTGGCAGAAACAGCACAGAGGGGCACAGGAGAAAATAAGGAATAGAATGGTATGCTTTTTAGTGTAAGAATATTAGAGTACAGATTCTCTTTAAAGAGGTGCTCCAGCCTAAACAAACATACTGTCATTAAGTTACATTAGTTATGTTAATTAAAATAGATAGGTAATATAATCTCTTACCCACACTGTTTTAAAAGAACAGGCAAATGTTTGATTTCATAAGGGCAGCCATCTTTTTGGTTGAAAGGAGATGACAGGGAGCATGAGACACAGTTCCAACTGTCCTGTGTGCTGATCACCCCTCCCAGTTGCTAGGCAACGTGAACAACAACATAAGAAATCCCATCATGCTCTGCACAGCATCAGGGAAAAAAAGTCCGGGCTTTTTTCTTTGATGGGTGGAGCTTAGCTAAAAATGGAGCTAAACAGTTCTGATGCTGTGAAACTGTTAAAGAAACACCAAGCCTTTTCAGTTCTGCTGAGTAGATTTTAAGTCCAGAGGTTCACTTTAAGTTCCTGAATAGACAACCGGTTCACGAGCTCCCAAAAAAATGTTTTCACAGAGAAAGGAAGTCATTACCCAGAATAACAGTTTATGATATTTTTTTCTTCATCAATTGGAAAAACCATGGTGATCATATGAATAGTGATGCACGCTAAAGTTTTCAGTTATTTTGTCCTATTTGTTGTTTGCTTCTCACTACACCAAGCAATACATTATCCAAAGTTGTAGGCATGTTCTGTCAATGAAATGTTACAAACTCTCAAACAATCCAAGCAGTAATGTTTACTCGAACTCAGAACTTCCTCTCCGTTCTAAAAGATAATCAACAGCATAATAACCTTTACAGAAAAACATTTCTTTGTTACAGCTGATAGAAATCCTGCAATAAATCTGCAGTGTATCTACTTCTTGCTTTCATGGAAGCAGACATACTGTTAACATCCTGTGTTTACCAATTACCCCTCTGCCGAAGCAGCCAACTGACACAGCTGAGTGATCAAATTACAACTTGTGCTTGGTCATAGATGAGGGAAAATTAGACAGGATAAACTCTCTAAATACATACAGGGTGCATTTCCACTTTACGTTGTTTTTAATACATTAAGATAAGCAGATTGGGGGTGTTTACTGTTGCCCTGGGTGTGTTCGTATTGCTCAATTAGAGGCTGAAGTCACAGAGCTAAATGGGCATCTCACAACACTGAGATGCATACACAACATGGAGAAGAGCTTGGATCTCACGATCCAGACACTGGAGGAAACAGGTGAAGATGAGGTGGGTGGAGTACAGCTGGAGCAAGAGGCAGAGGTAGCCACTAGTTGGGTCACAGTTAGAAGGGGTAGGGGAAAAAGTGAGAGGGAGGCTAGTCCCAAGTTGTCCCTCTCTAATAAGTATGCTTGTTTGCGTAATATTGGGGAGGATGATTCTGGAGTAGCAATGCTGCAGCAGGATGTGTCCCTTAGCAACAAAGGGGCAGACCGCTGCAACGAGAAAGGGAATAGGAGTGCAGCTAAGGCTAGACAGGTACTGGTGGTAGGGGATTCAATTATTAGGCACACAGATAGGGTAATCTGTCGAAGAAACCGTGAATGCCGTACAGTCTGTTGTCTCCCGGGTGCACGGGTTCAGCATGTAGCGGAAAGAATTGACAGATTATTGGGTGGGGCTGGGGAAGACCCAGCTGTCATGGTACACATTGGCACCAATGACAAAGTTAGTGGGAGATGGAAGGTCCTCAAAAATGATTTTCAGGTACTTGGAGATAAACTTAAAGCAAGGACCTCCAAGGTGGTGTTTTCTGAAATACTGCCAGTGCCACGTGCTACATCTGAGAGACAGAGGGAGTTAAATAAGTGGCTGAGAAATTGGTGCAGGAAGGAGGGGTTTAGGTTCCTGGAGAACTGGGCAGACTTTGCAGTTGGCTACAGGTTCTACAGCAGGGATGGGCTGCACCTTAATGGGGAGGGTGCAGCTGCATTGGGGGAGAAGATGGCTAAACGGTTGGAGATTTTAAACTAGGATCTGGGGGGAGGCGGGAGGGTAAAGTCCCAATATGTAGACAAGATAAGGTAAAAGGACAGTGGGAGCCTAACATTATGGGGGGTGGAGAGGGGGGTGGGGACAGTGTAAAGAGTAACGAGGTTGGTAAAACTTAAAGTAGCCCATTTCATGAAACCAAAATTGGAAAATGTGGAGGTAAAAATATAAAGTGCATGGTAACCAATGCTCGGAGCCTTGCAAATAAAATAGACGAACTAGAGTTCATTCTGAATGACAAAGGCTATGACATTGTGGGAATAACCGAGACTTGGATGGATGAAAGCCATGACTGGATAGCTAATTTAGAGGGATACAATGTGTTTAGGAAAGATAGAACAGGGAAAAAAGGTGGAGGGGTTTGTCTCTTTGTTAAGAATTGTTTACAGCTGTCCTGAACAATGAGATGGAGGAAGATTGCGAAGATGTGGAGTCCGTTTGGGTAAATATTCATAGTGGAAATAGAGGTTGCCAATTGCTTATTGGAGTATTCTACAGGCCACCACATATTCATGAAGCTGCAGAACTGCAAATACTACAGCAGATTGAAAAAGCTGCAAGTAAAAATGAGGTCATAGTTATGGGCGACTTCAAAATTCCAGACATTGACTAGAGTATTGAGGCTACCCATTCTGGTAAAAGCAGCAGATTTCTGGCAGCACTACAGGACAATTACTTGACTCAAATGGTAACGGAACCATCTAGGGGGAATGCGTTACTGGATTTGATCATTTCAAATAGACCAGATAATGTATCAAATGTGCTGGTTCAAGTACATTTGGGAAATAGTGATCACAACATGATAACGTTTGATCTGGTGACTGATAGGCCACGGGACAGCGGGACCACTAAAACTATGAATTTTAGAAAAGCAAACTTCAATCAACTCAGGCATACACTAAGTTTGGTGAACTGGGATAATGTACTACAAGGGGAGGACACTGAATGGAAATGGCAAGCTTTTAAGCTTATTCTCAATCAATATTGTAGTATGTATATCCCTATGGAAACAAAATGTCTAGGAATAAAAAAAGGCCTCTATGGATGAATAGAAAGGTTAGAGATAAAATGAAGGGGAAAAAGAATGCCTATAGGATCCTAAAACTGGAGGGGACCGAGGCTGCATTAAGCAATTATAAGGAGTGCAATAAAAGTTGTAAAAAAGAAATTAGGCAGGCAAAGATTGAAGCTGAAAATCAAATTGCTAGGGATATCAAATCTAACCCAAAGACGTTTTACAAGTACATCAACTGTAAAAAAAAGAATGGATGACTGTATTGGACTCCTAAAGGATGAGGGTGGGAGCTTAATGGTGGATGACCAAGGTAAGGCAGAGTTATTAAATGCTGTCTTTGCTTCTGTCTTCACAAGGGAAACAGCACTGTTGCAAATTACAGAGGCAGAAGAGTCTCAATCTTCTAACTGTAATATTAAATACTTAACGCAGGAAGAAGTGAAGGCAAGACTAAATAAAATTAAAAATAGACAGGGCACCTGGCCCGGATGGCATGCTTCCTCGGGTCCTAAGGGAATTAAGTTCAGTTATAGATAAACCCTTTTATCTTATCTTTTGTGACTCTCTTTCAACTGGCAGAGTCCCAGTGGATTGGCGTACAGCCCACGTTTTCCCATTATTTAAGAAGGGCAAAAAAACAGATCCAGGAAATTATAGACCTGTAAGCTTAACATCAGTTGTATGCAAACTATTTGAGGGGTTACTAAGAGATACTATACATGACTTCATAGTAGAAAATAATCTTATTTATCTGCATCAACATGGGTTTACTAAAGACAGGTCCTGTTTGACTAACTCAAAAATAAAAGCTCTTCTCTGTTCATCAGAATCTAACACTGCAGCAACTGTAGATATAAATCCTTTTCCCCAAGCGCAGTAAATGTCAAACAGAAAGCAGCAGCACTGTGTGATCAACATCAGAATAGCCTCGTTCCACCTCCAGAGATCCCGTTGGTCTGTTCCTTCACCCCTAAAAAGTGCCGCTCAGTGCACCATAAAAAAGGAGATAAGGGATTCTCTCAGTGGAATTTACAAAAAGCAAATTTATTTGAGTACATAGTCTTCCAGATAAAAAATAGCAAATAAAACTCACATTCAGAGGGTCCTACTCCAGTAGAAACCCTCTTGGCAATAATCGCTTCCCACTCCGTGTGGTACTAAATACAGTTATAGCGATCAGATGTGTGGCATTGCCCGCTCTTGTCCCGACTAGTTTCGGCCTTCCGCCGTCATCAGGGGATAAGAGAGCGGGTGGGCAAGTGACACATATATATAATAATACTCTACTATCCATCATAATTACCTAAACGGGTATCAGCATTCTCCCGAGTGGCGACCGCGGCTCACGGCGGTGACTTACGGTTCACGTCCCAATCACAGTAGTGACCCGTAGCGTCAGTGGAACGCATATGCGTTCCAACTATATATGCGGCCATGCGGTTGCATAATGCATATGCGTTCCAACTCGCAGTGCGTTCCAGTGCATTATATGCATGTGCCGCCGTATGATCAGTGCAACGGTAAAGTCGCACTATAGTGACACTCGAAATAAGTTTAAATAAGAGGAACATTACGTCCTTTGCATAAAAGTGATTAACACTCATATTCACATAGTATATATAAAAAACATTTTGGTAACAAGTGTCATCATGCAAAAGTCTATAATAGAAATTATGGTAAAATTTTATAATAAAATGTTTCAAAAATATAAAAAAATATAAAAGTATGAAAATAGATGTCCAGTTGTCCCTATTCATTGTGCATCCATATTAGAAAAATTAATTACATTAAGGCCAGCGGAAGAAAAGGAAAATAGTTTGTTCTGTTCAAAAATGACTATAATTAGAGTGACCAGACATCCCGCTTTACCCGGGACGCGTCCCGCCTTCGGGGTCCGCTGTCCCAGGCAGCATGAGGTCCCGGGAAACGTCCCGCTTCTAGCCGCGGGACGTCCCGCCCTCTGGACTGTGGCCACCGTAATTGCAACTGGCAGCCCGCAGCACCGCTCCAGCCTGGGAAGATGGCTGCCGAAGCTCTATACTGGAGACTATTTGTGTCTCCAGTACAGGGCTTCGGGCACCATCTTCCCGTAGCCCTGCTATTCCATCAGCGCGAGAGACTGCAGGAGGAAGATCTCGGAGGAGCTGCAGCCAGGGGCCGGCCGCGTGAGGGGACTTCTGCCAGGTGAGTAAATTCTTTTTTTTTTTGCAGGTGTTATGTTGCCCGCATTGCGTTATTTACTGCTGAAATGTTGCCCACATTGCGTTTATTTACTGCTGAAATGTTGCCCGCATTGCGATATTTACTGCTGAAATGTTGCACATATTGCGTTTATTTACTGCTGAAATGTTGCCCACATTGCGTTTATTTTCTGGTGAAATGTTGCCCACATTGCGTTTATTTTCTGGTGAAATGTTGCCCACATTGCGTTTATTTTCTGGTGAAATGTTGCCCACATTGCGTTTATTTTCTGGTGAAATGTTGCCCACATTGCGTTTATTTACTGCTGAAATGTTGCACACATTGCGTTTTATTTTCTGGTGAAATGTTGCCCACATTTTGTTTTATTTTCTGGTGAAATGTTGCCCACATTGCATTTATTTTCTGCTGAAATGCTGCCCACGTTGTGTTTTATTTTCTGGTGTCTGGGGTAACTGTTGCTGCATGGTCATAGTTGGCTATATTTGCTGCTTTGGGGTTACGGTATACTAATAAATAGCATCACACAGTTTCTGCACACCCATGATGCGAATCCTCGTTTCACCACATCATGGCGGAAACACTGCTTTCTTATGCCTCGCTGTTACATCATTACATTAGCTCCGCCCACACAATGTCATGGTCTCGCCCATTTTTTGGCACGGCGCGAAACGCCCCCAACTTTCGGCGCTGCAACCCCGCCCCCACACTCCACTATAATACATAATTCATAGAAGTGTTGTTTATGTCTTATTTTCCTCTGTTCACAGTATTGCATCCATTAAAGGGAAGATCCGCGCTGTCTTTAAAAAAAATAAAAATACAAATCCACTTACCTGGGGCTTCCTCCAGCCCGTGGCAGCCAGGATGTGCCCGCTCCCGTATCCCCTGATGACAGCGGAAGACCGAAACTAGTCGGGACGAGAGCAGGCAATGCCACACATCTGATCGCTATTACTGTACTTAGTACCACACGGAGTGGGAAGCGATTATTGCCAAGAGGGTTCCTACTGGAGTAGGACCCTCTGAATGTAAGTTTTATTTGCTATTTTTTATCTGGAAGACTATGTGCTCAAATAAATTTGCTTTTTATAAATTCCACTGAGAGAATCCCTTATCTCCGTTTTTATGGTGCACTGAGTGGCGTAGGGGTGAAAGAACAGACCAACGGGATCTCTGGAGGTGGAACGAGGCCATTCTGATGTTGATCACACAGTGCTGCTGCTTTATGTTTGACTAACATGCTCAGCTTTTATGAGGTAGTGAACGCTAATGTGGATATTGGGAATGCTGTAGATGTGATATACTTGGACTTTGCAAAGGCCTTTGACACTGTTCCACACAAAAGTCTGGTGCAAAAGTTGAGGATGCAAGGACTGGGGAAGAATCTGTGTTCATGGATAGGGAACTGGCTAATAAACAGAAAACAAAGAGTTGTAGTCAATGGATCGTACTCAAAATGGGTGACTGTAAGCAGTGGGGTCCCACAGGGGTCTGTACTGGGTCCAGTGCTCTTCAATTTATTTATTAATGACCTCGTAGATGCAGTAGAAAGCAATGTTGCTATTTTTGCAGATGACACAAAATTGTGCAGAATCAACTAACAGAAAGATAGGGACATACTGCAACAGGATCTGGAGAGGATGGCTATATGGGCACATAAATGGCAGATGAAATTCAATGTTGACAAATGTAAAGTCATGCATTTTGGTCGTACCAATGGTCTAGCACCATACAAAATAAATGGGATACAGTTGGGGATATCAAACTTGGAGAAGGACTTAGGAGTACTCATTGACAACAAGTTAAATAATCGTACTCAATGCCAAGCCGCTGCAGCTAAAGCTAACAAAATTTTGGGATGCATTAAAAGAGAAATAAAAACTTGAGATGCTAGCATAATATTGTCCCTGTTTAACTCACTAGTAAGGCCACATCTGGAATATGGAATTCAGTTCTGGGCACCACATTACAAAAAAGATATTGCAATTTTAGAGCAGGTGCAGAGACGAGCAACAAAATTGATACATGGGATGGAAGGTCTCAATTACCAAGAAAGGTTAGATAAACTGGGTTTATTTAGTCTAGAGAAAAGACGCCTTAGAGGGGATCTAATTAACATGTATAAATACGTCAGAGGGCAATATAAAAGTTTGGCAGATGAGCTTTTTGTCCCTAGGCCTTCTCAAAGAACTAGAGGACATGATCCATGCATGAAGGAAAAACATTTTAGCCATTTATTTAGGAAAGGGTTCTTTACAGTAAGAGTGATTAAGGTGTGGAATGCATTGCCACAGGAAGTAGTTATGGCAAATTCTATACCTGCATTTAAAGGGGGCTTACATGCTTTCCTTGCGTTGAAAGACATCCATGGCTACAATTATTATGCAATGTCAGGTGCATCTTGGTTAGATGCGCTGCCATTTTTCATTTCTCCATGTATGCAATTGTAACTCTTGTTTCTTTGGGTTAGGGTGTGGTTGTGGGCGGTGTCCCCAGGCAGTGAGAGAACCTGGGGCGCCGCCCACGCCACGCCCCTTCCCCTTTATATGGCCGGCTGCTCCCAAGGCAATGCTGCAAGCTGTTGGAACTCCTTACCTCAACAGATCAGGACAGCCCCATCCCTGGACATGTTTAAATCCAGACTGAAAACCCACCTGTTCAGTCTGGCATTTCCAGAAATATAACTTTTGTTGTGTGAATACTTCATCCTACTAATTACTGAATCTGAAAGAGCCTAAGTGCTTTGAGTCCTATGGGAGAAAAGCGCTATAGAAATGTTATTGTATTGTATTGTATGTTCCCATATTGCTGGTGATTTTAAACGTAGGTTAGGGCGGGGACCCCGAGAGAAGGCTGCACGAGCCGTCCCTGCTACTGAACTGATGTCTCTCTCAATAAGACAAGGGTAAGGCCCCCCAATAAGTTAATAATGTGTAACGCATGGATTTGCTTCCATTATTGTATTGTGAGATGCATTCGTTCTAATGCACCTGTTCTACTGCTATGAGCACAGTTGTGCCTTTAAGAGGCTAGTTAGCCCTATGCAATGTCAGGTGCATCTTGGTTAGATGCGCTGCCATTTTTCATTTCTCCATGTATGCAGCTACAATTATTAGGAATGCCCAATGATGTTGATCCAGGGATTTTCTCTGAAGTCGGGAAGGAATTTTTTTCCTTTTGGGGCTAATTGGACTATGCCTTGTAAGGGTTTTTCGCCTTCCTCTGGATCAACAGGGATATGTGAGGGAGCAGGCTAGTGTTGTACTTTGTTCTCTGGTTGAACTCGATGGACATATGTCTTTTTTCAACCCAAGTAACTATGTAACTATGTTCCTAGAAGTACCTTAAATTGTGATTATCTTTAAGATATCACAATTTATCTCCATTAACTCGACAAAGAATACATTAACAAAATCCTCAAAGGATATGTCAGTTGTCTACTACATATACAAGTACCGGTAATCTGTAAACCATACTGTAACGATCGGTGTCAGCACGCAGAGAGAATCTGATTATTGGTGATCTGCAGTATCACCAAGAATGCAGATGTATACCTGATTATTGATGATCTGCAGAATCACCGATAATACAGATATATTGCTAACCTCTAGACACCTATATATGTGAGAGTGCTTGGTGTAACAGTAAGACTTTGAGTAACACACCTGAGGAGCAGGTGAGCTTATGCAGTATGAACAATAGTGCTCCCGAGAGTACAGGAACCTTCCAGCAGCCTGAAGCTTCCCAAGGGGTGGAGTCAGGCTGAAGGTAGGAAGGACCAGAGAGTGAGTGACACCTGAAGGTGGATGTCACTGATCGATCTGGAGACTATCTCCTAAGAGGAGAGATAGCTCTCGAGGTCGGGCAAGCCAGGTCAGCAACACACGGACAGACAAAGTACAAAGACAGAAGGCTGATTCGGTATCCAAGGCAAGCAAGGTTCGGCAACGGAATATCAGATGTACAAGGTACCGAATCAGAGATCAAAGGAGTAGTCAAGAAAGCAATAAGTCATAACAGATATCAAACAATGCCTAGTCTTGGGTGTGAGGTCCGTGGTCATCAACACCCTGGAACTAGTCTGAAGTATAACAGATGTTAACACAAGTTCCCTAGTCTTGGGTGTGAGGTCCGTGGTCATCAACACCCTGGAACTAGTCTAAAGCATAAACAGAATAACAATACTAGTAATCTGGCTCAGTGTGAATTCCCTGGTCCCCCTGGTTCAAACACACTGTTGGATCTGACTAAGGTCTGAGTGCTTCCACGTAGTGTTCGCAACGGCAGACAACTTGTGAGTGGCCAGCAGTAACTATATATGGAGTAGTGCTCACCGGCGCCACCCTTAAGTGATCAACCAATAGTTACCAGCTCTGTGGTCAGCTGATCGGCTTGGTCAGCTGATCCCCCCTTGACCATCATAAAAGTTCTGCCTCTCAGCGCACGCGCGTATTCCTAAGCCTGTGTGAACTAACAGACTCAGCCACACCAGATGCATGTTGCTGCATGCAAACCGCCGTGCTGGACGCGGAAGCGGCCGCCCCACTGTCAGTACATGTGGCGGTCTTTCCGCGTTCTGCCATGTTACCAGACGCACGCTTCCGCGTGCAAACCGCCGTGTTAGACGCGGAATCAGCCGCCTTGCAGTCAGCGCACGCGGCGGCATTTCCGCGTTCTCTCACACATACGTTCTGCTTATACTCACTGGGTCAAATTTATCAAGAGTATCTGAGACAAAATATTGGTAGGTTTTTTAGAAATACATGCAGAACTGTCTCAGGCATCTTAAGAAATAACTAGACTATAACTAGTGCAGATTCCTTCTTAAAGAGACTCTGTAACAAATTTGTCAGCCTTAGTTCTTCTATCCTATAAGTTCCTATGCCTGTTCTAATGTGCTCTGGCTTACTGCAGCCTTTCCTAATTGCACCATCTCTGTAATAAATCTTATCTCCTTTCCTCTGTCGTGTCCGTCGGGCTAAGGCTTGAATGTGTGGAATGTGCAGGGCTGCTTGTGATTGTGTAACGATCGGTGAAGCACAGAGAGGATCTGATTACCGGTGATCTGCAGTATCACAGGGAATACAGATGTATACCAGATTATAAGTGATCTGCAGTATCACTGATAATCCGATATACCAGCTAACCTCTGTTCACCTGAGTAGAGTGTAGTGTTGGTGTAACAGTAACACTTAAGAGGACTAGGCCTCAGAGCAGTGAGGAGTACCGCACAGATTCCTCCCGAAGGCCTGAACTCTCCAAGGCGGGAGGAGTCAGGCTGACAGTAGGAAGGATATCTGAGAGTGACACTCTGAAGGAAGTGTCACTAACAGGACGGGGAACCGCCTCTAATAGTAAGGTCGGTTCTCGAGGTCGGACAAGCCAGGTCGTAAACACACGGACAGAAAAAGTACAGATTCAGAAGGCAGAGGCGGAGTCTAAGATACAGGCAGGGTTCGGCAACAGGGTATCAGAAATATCGAGGTACAAAGTCAGGAGGCAGAAGCAGAGTCTAAGGACGCGCCGGTGTTCGGCAACAGAGTATCAGAATGGCAAGGTACAAGATCAGAGTTCAGGAGGATAGTCAGGCAGGCAAAGGGTCATAACAGATAATCACAATCAAACTAGTACTTTAAGCTATCAACAGAATCTAGCTAAGTGTAGGATTACAGCTCCAGCTGGTCCCGGCACACTTAAGGATCTGACTACAGGTCTGAGTGCTCCCACGTATGTGTTCGCAACGCCAGACAACCAGCAACTGAACAGCCGGCCGTATACATACACAGGCCCCTCTCCAGCACCTCCCTAAGTGCTGGACCAATGAGGAGTGGAGCCAGAGTCAGCTGACCAGCCTGGTCAGCTGACTCACTTCTGCCTGTCATATATGCTCTGCCTCAGTGCTCGCGCGCACGTCACTCTAAATGCTGGTGGACTATGAGTCCCAGCCACACCAGCACTGTCCCTGGCGTCCGCCGCGGGAGCCGCCGCACTGCACGCGGCGGCCTTTCCGCGTTCACCGCTGCTCACGCAGCGTGCGGCGGCTCCTCCATGCGGCGCCGCCATGCTGGATGCGGAAGCAGCCGCCCCACTCTGAGAGCGAGCGGCTGCGCTTCCGCGCTTCATCACAGTACCCCCCCCCCCGAGGAGTGGACTCCGGACAACTCCTACCAGGTTTCTCGGGATGTAAGGCGTGAAACTCCTTCCTTAATTCGTCTGCATGCATGCGGTTCTCAGGTACCCATTGTCTCTCCTCAATGCCATACCCTTTCCAATGCACCAGATATTGTACCGAGTTCTGTACCATGCGTGAATCTAAGATTTTCTCTACCTCGAATTCAGGTCGTTCATCTACTATCACAGGAGGAGGAGGAGTAGGGCCCACATGGACTGCTGGTTTAAGCAGAGATACGTGAAAGGACCTAACCCCACGCATGCTGGCGGGAAGATCAATGGAATAAGTAACGTTGTTGATCTTTTTCGCTACCGGGAACGGACCGACAAACCTGGGGCCCAACTTGTCTGAAGGTTGTTTTATTGTCAAGTGACATGTGGATACCCAAACCAAGTCTCCTGGCTGGAACTTCCACTCCAAAGAGCGTCTCTTGTCAGCTTGACCCTTCTGACTTCGGAACGCTTTTTCCAAACCATCTCTTACCATCCACCAAATGTCTTTAAAGGACCTTTGCCAGGCCTCCAGAGCTGGAAACGGAGTGGTGGCTACTGGCAACGGTGAGAATTTGGGCATTCTTCCAGACACTATCTGGAACGGAGAAAACCCAGTGGAAGAACTCTTTAGATTATTTTGTGCACATTCTGCGAAAGGCAAAAATTTGACCCAGTTATTTTTTGCTTCTGCAATGTAGCGCCTCAAAAATTGCTCCAAAGACTGATTAATCCTCTCCGTTTGACCATTGGTCTGTGGGTGATAGCCTGATGAAAACGACAGCTTCATGCCCATTTGGTGACAGAATGCCCTCCAGAATCTAGAAACGAATTGGACTCCCCGATCCGACACTATGTTTTCCGGAATGCCGTGCAGCCGAAACACATGTGTGATAAACAAGTCGGCCAATTCCTGGGCCGAGGGGAGTCCTTTCAAGGGCACAAAATGGGCCATTTTACTGAAGCGGTCGACTACCACCCAAATGACCGACATGCCCTCTGACTTGGGAAGCTCACCCACAAAATCCATGGACAAATGGGTCCATGGCTCACTCGGGGTGGGTAAAGGCTGCAAGGTACCCACAGGTGCCAGCCGGGAGGGTTTACTTTTTGCGCACACTACACACTCCCTAACAAACTCCTTGCAGTCTGCTGCTAAGGAAGGCCACCAAGCACATCTGGACACAAGATCTTGCGTTCTAGACGCCCCAGGATGTCCCGCATTTTTGTGAGAATGGAACATCTGCAAAATGCGGAGACGAAAGGGCAAAGGCACAAACATCACCCCTTCAGGTTTCCCTTCAGGGACATCCTGCTGAAAGGGACTCAGAGTCTCTGTCCAGTTTTCCCAAGTCTCAGTTACAGCCAGTACCAGTCTCTGTGGGATAATGGACTCTGGGGCAGGAGGCTGGGCTGTCTCTGGCTCAAAGCATCTGGACAGGGCATCTGCCTTAATGTTCTTGCTGCCCGGGGTGTACGTAATAATGAACCTGAACCTCGAAAAGAATGATGACCATCGAGCCTGACGGGGACTTAACCTCTTAGCCCCCTCGATGTATTCCAGGTTTTTGTGATCAGTGTATACTGTAATCGTATGCTCTGCTCCTTCCAGCCAGTGACGCCACTCCTCAAAGGCAAGTTTAATGGCAAGGAGCTCTCTGTTGCCTATATCGTAGTTTCTCTCTGCCGGAGAGAACCTACGAGAGAAATAGGCACAGGGATGTAATCTTCCCTGCAACCCTGATCGCTGAGACAGCACGGCCCCTACCCGACCTCTGAGGCGTCCACCTCAACAATAAAGGGGTAAGAAGTGTCAACGTGCCTCAGAATGGGTGCCGAGCAAAACAAGTCTTTCAGAGTGGAGAATGCTCGTAGGGCTTCTGGGGTCCAGTGGTTAGTATCTGCCCCTTTTTTCGTAAGACAGGTGAGGGGTGAAATGACCGTGGAATAACCCTTTATGAACCTTCTGTAATAATTCGCAAAGCCTAAAAACCGCTGTAAAGATTTTAACCCCACGGGTTGGGGCCACTCTAACACAGCAGAGACTTTGGCGGGGTCCATACAGAGGCCCGTGGTGGAAATTATGTACCCCAGAAAGGCGACAGATGTTACTTCAAAAATACATTTCTCAAGTTTAGTGTAAAGTGAGTTTGCCTTAGTTTGTTGAGTACAAATTTCACATGCGTTCTGTGCTCAGAGAGGTTGTTGGAGAAAACAAGTATATCGTCTAGATAGACCAGAACAAATCTCCCCAACACCTCTCTGAAGACCTCGTTGATGAGTTCCTGGAAAACGGCCGGGGCATTACATAACCCAAAGGGCATCACCAGGTACTCGTAATGCCCGTCTGGCGTGTTAAAGGCCGTTTTCCACTCATCGCCCTTTCTTATGCGTACCAGGTTGTACGCGCCCCGCAAATCCAGTTTTGAGAAGATCTTAGCGTCTGTGACCTGCGTAAATAAATCGTCTATCAGGGGTAACGGATAGCGATTCTTTACCGTGATTTTATTTAGTCCCCGGTAATCGATACAGGGCTGCAGGCCCCCGTCTTTCTTTTTAACAAAAAAGAAACCTGCTCCAGCAGGCGATCGGGACGGGCGAATGAAGCCCTTGGCCAAATTCTCACGGATATATTCTTGCATAGCCAACTTTTCTGGCCCAGATAAATTGTACAAATGACCCCGAGGGGGCATACAACCTGAACGGATATCAATGGGGCAATCAAAAGAGCGATGTGGGGGTAATTTGTCTGCTGCCTTGGGACAGAATACATCAGAATATTCCAAATATTGCTCGGGTACCCCCTGTACATGAACCCTGGTTTGGCCCAATGTCACCTTCCCTAAACATTGCTGAAAGCAGTGTGCTGACCAAGAAATTAGTTGGCCGGTGGCCCAATCAATGTGTGGAGAATGAAGGTGCAACCGCGGCATGCCGAGTATAATGGTGGAAGTTGTCATATGTAACACAAAGAACTGTAACTTTTCCCAGTGCAGTACCCCTATGGTGACTCCCACCTCTGGTGTCTGAGACAGTGGGTGATTCCCTTGCAGAGGAGAGTCATCCACTGCCGTAACCTGGATGGGTGGTTGTACTGGTGTGAGCGGAATACATAATCTCTTAGCAAACTCAAAATCCATAAAATTTGCCGCGGAGCCTGAATCGATAAAGGCTTCCGTGACCTCGGTCTTATCTTCCCACGTAACGGTACAGGGAAGAAGCAACCGTTTTTCTTCTTGGGGTAAAAGTCGGATGCCCAGGGTGTTACCCCCTACCACTCCTAGGCGGTAGCGTTTTCCCGGCTTATTAGGGCAGTTTCGTACTATATGCCCCCCTTCAGCGCAATACAGACACAGCTGTTCGGTCATTCTCCGTCTTCGCTCCACCTGGGTCAATTTTGACCGAGCAATCTGTATCGGCTCGGATGGAGGCAAGACAGGAAAAGATGAAACAGTAGGAGATGGAGTCACTGGGGCCGTGGTGTAATACACCCTTCTGACACAGGAACTACCCCTGGTCTGTCTTTGGTAGCGCAGCCTGCGGTCGATTCGGATGGCCGCTGAGATGGCCTCATCGACTGTTCTGGGCTCGGGCTGACTTAACATCAGATCAGAGACCTCATCGGACAGCCCTGACAAGAAACAATCTAACAGGGCATAAGTGTCCCACCTGGCCGTAACTGACCACCTCCTAAATTCGGCCGCGTAATCTTCGACCGGACCTTCGCCTTGACACAAAAGCTTGAGCTTCCGCTCAGAAGTCGAGGCAAGGTCCGAATCGTCGTAAATTACTGCCATAGCCTTAAAGAATTCCTCTACAGAGGTAAGAGCTTTGTCTCCGGTGGGCAGGCTATACGCCCAAGACTGGGAGTCGCCGGACAACAAAGTTTTAATAAACGTGACCCTCTGGGTCTCAGTACCCGAAGATTGGGGTCTCAACTCAAAATAGGACAACACTCTACTCCTAAAATTCCGGAAGTCAGATCTGTGGCCGGAAAAGCTTTCAGGTACAGGCATACGTATGTCAGAGCTAGAAGGGGATCGCACATGATCCACTGATGTCTGGAGGGTTTGTACAGACCCTGATAGGGCATCAATAAGAGTTATGTGGGTGCCCAGTACTTGATTGATGTTGTCCACCGAAGCGGCAAGTACACCCAGACGATCAGTGTTTGCGTCCATTTTGTATTTGGTCTGGCGTTCTGTAACGATCGGTGAAGCACAGAGAGGATCTGATTACCGGTGATCTGCAGTATCACAGGGAATACAGATGTATACCAGATTATAAGTGATCTGCAGTATCACCGATAATCCGATATACCAGCTAACCTCTGTTCACCTGAGTAGAGTGTAGTGTTGGTGTAACAGTAACACTTAAGAGGACTAGGCCTCAGAGCAGTGAGGAGTACCGCACAGATTCCTCCCGAAGGCCTGAACTCTCCAAGGCGGGAGGAGTCAGGCTGACAGTAGGAAGGATATCTGAGAGTGACACTCTGAAGGAAGTGTCACTAACAGGACGGGGAACCGCCTCTAATAGTAAGGTCGGTTCTCGAGGTCGGACAAGCCAGGTCGTAAACACACGGACAGAAAAAGTACAGATTCAGAAGGCAGAGGCGGAGTCTAAGATACAGGCAGGGTTCGGCAACAGGGTATCAGAAATATCGAGGTACAAAGTCAGGAAGCAGAAGCAGAGTCTAAGGACGCGCCGGTGTTCGGCAACAGAGTATCAGAATGGCAAGGTACAAGATCAGAGTTCAGGAGGATAGTCAGGCAGGCAAAGGGTCATAACAGATAATCACAATCAAACTAGTACTTTAAGCTATCAACAGAATCTAGCTAAGTGTAGGACTACAGCTCCAGCTGGTCCCGGCACACTTAAGGATCTGACTACAGGTCTGAGTGCTCCCACGTATGTGTTCGCAACGCCAGACAACCAGCAACTGAACAGCCGGCCGTATATATACACAGGTCTCTCTCCAGCACCTCCCTAAGTGCTGGACCAATGAGGAGTGGAGCCAGAGTCAGCTGACCAGCCTGGTCAGCTGACTCACTTCTGCCTGTCATATATGCTCTGCCTCAGTGCGCGCGCGTCACTCTAAATGCTGGTGGACTATGAGTCCCAGCCACACCAGCACTGTCCCTGGCGTCCGCCGCGGGAGCCGCCGCACTGCACGCGGCGGCCTTTCCGCATTTACCGCTGCTCACGCGGCGTGTGGCAGCTCCTCCATGCGGCGCCGCCATGCTGGATGCGAAAGCAGCCGCCCCGCTCTGAGAGCGAGCAGCTGCGCTTCCGCGCTTCATCAGAGATTGGCTAGAAGCTGTACACACCCTCTGCAGGCCCCCTGCACACTCTGTATGACTCACACACTCTGTTTATGTGAGCCTATCACAAGCTGGTTAGTTTGTTTGTAAACACTGCCTAAAACTGTTAATTACAAGCCAGGATTGCAGCAGAGAGTGGCAGAAACAGCACAGAGGGGCACAGGAGAAAATAAGGAATAGAATGGTATGCTTTTTAGTGTAAGAATATTAGAGTACAGATTCTCTTTAAACTGTTGTAAAATAGGAGGAGTTTGGAAGGTCTCTCAGACAGTGCAGTGTGTGAGGGGAATTGCTGTTGCTGAGGTAACCAACACACCTGCTGTATTGATAGCAGCAGCTCTGATGAGGAATTCAGCAGGTGGGAGGAGCACATCACAAATCATGTCTAGCCTGCACTCTGAAATCATGTCTAGCCTACATCTGTAGAACTGCTACAAAGCACTTCTTAATCTGCTCCAGTTTAGGGATGGATTTGCACTTTTCTTAACTGTAGTGCAGCTCTAGAAATTCATGCTAAATTGCCTATTACCTAGGATTTAAAAAAGTTCTTATAATGGAGAACTGTTCTCCCTGCTGGTTAGAACAGATTAAGAAGAAAAAACTGTCGGTAATGCGTTGATAAATCTCCCTCACTAATTTTATTTTTAATCACATCTCTGTTAGTTTCACGAAGACGATGGAAATGGACACTGGGCCAGATTTATCAAGAGTGTCTGAGAAAAAATCCTGGTAGGCTTGTAGAACTCCGTGCAGAACTGTCTCAGGCACCTTAAGAAGCCACTAGATGGTGCTGTTTCCTTCCTAAACTGTTCTAAGTGAGGAGGAGCTAGAACAGTGTCTCAGACAAACGAACACAACAGTGTATGACTTGTTTGTTTATCCATCTAGGACACAAGCAGCCCAGGCTGTAATTTCTCTCCTAAACTTCCATTCTTAAATAATCCAGATGTCTGCTCTGTCTTTTACAAACATTTTTAACATGCTCTAAGCAGTCAATTCTCCACACACTCATCCACAATTCCCCTCCTTCTCTTAAACAAATAAACATCACCAGGGTGAAGGGGAGTTCACCTCAGTAATAAATGAGGGTGGGTAGATGGCAGTAAATTAAAAAGGAAGCTGTGAGGTGTCAGCGTAAACCTGCTCTGCGGGGTTAAGAAGTGGTATTAGCCACTTCTTATTCAGGGACAGTTCTGCGCTGTTCTTAATCTAAGGAAAACTCTCAGAACTAAAGAGAACCCGAGGCGAGGTTCTAACAATGAAATCCCCATACAGAGGCTGGGTCTGCTTATAGAGCCCAGCCTCTGTTGCTATTTAGATTCCCCCTAACTTCCCCCTGCGCTGAGCGAGACCCCATAATTCACCGCCGGGCTGCCGACACTGAGTGTGTCAGCAGCGGCTGAGTTTACCTTTGTAATGCCAGTCTCCGCTCTCCCCCGCCTCCTGCATTGCTCCGGTCCCCGCCCACGTCCCTTCCCTCCGCGCTGATTGGAGGGAAGGGATGCGGGCGGGGACCGGAGCTCTGCAGGAGGTGGAGGAATGCGGAGACTGACGTTACAAAAGTAAACACAGCCGCACAGCGCGGCTGTGATTTATGGGGTCTGGCTGAGCGCAGGGGGAACTTAGGGGGAATCTAAATAGCAACAGAGGCTGCGCTCTATAAGCAGACCCAGCCTCTGTATGGGGATTTCATTGTTAGAACCTCACCTCGGGTTCTCTTTAGGAAAGCATTAGGAAGCTTCTTAACAATGTGCAGAACAGTTCCCCCTGCTGGTATGGACAGTTAAAGAAGAAAAAACTGTCATAATGCTTTGATAAATCTGGCCCACTGTCCCAAAATATTTACTAAAAATATAATTTTTTTCTTCTTTTTGTTTTTCCTACATGATATAGGATCTAATTATCAAGTAGTAAGATCCAGATATTATGCAGTTAACATTCATTACAATCCCTTAATATAATAATTTAGCAACTAATGAAGATAACTTTTGATGATAATGTACTGTATGTTATACACATTACACGGCACTTATTTCAACAGAAAATCTAGTTATCTCAACAGTACACAAGTGATTCCAATGTATTTTAATATTTTTTTACTAGCTGATGACCTGGCGTTGCCCGGGTATGTATTTGGCTGCTGTTAGCTCTGCCCACTTTTTCTAACCCTAACATACAAACACTCAATGACCAAGTTTGTGAGCTTTTGGGGTCCTTGGAATCAATAATTTGTATTTTCCCATTGAAATTAAACAAATCTGATTGGCTGTTTGTGGCTCCACCACCTTTTCTGAATTTGAACCCCAGGCACCCAATGACTGAATATACCAGGTATGAGGCTTGTACCATTAACAGTGCAAGAATGACAGCAATTTAAATATTCCCCTTGAAAATCAATAGGTGAATTTTGATTGGCTTTTGTACGCTTCACCCACATCTGAATATTTATCCCAGTCACCCAGTGTCCAACTGTGCAAAGTTTAAAAACCCTGCCACTAAAGGCGCGTACACACGCCATACCGCCGCAAACGAAGGGTCCGTCAGACCCTCCTGCTGGGCGGACGTTCAGCCGACAGTACCACGTGTGTACGCGCTGTCGGCAGACTGATCAGGCTCTTTCTAAACGATCATCCAGAAACAGTCTTATCAGTATGCCGACAGCACGTACACACGTGCTACTGTCGGCTGAACATCCACCCAGCGGGAGGTTCTGATGGACCCGCCGTTTGCAGCGGTATGGCGTGTGTACGCGCCTTTACAGTGTAAGAATGGCTGCAGTTTACATTTTCTCTGTGAAATTTGTATTTGGCTCCACTCGCTTTTTGTAACCTTGACACACAGTCACTCAATGACCAAGTTTGTGAGCTTTCAGGTTCCTGGCATCAACATTGTGTGAATAGAAGCAGTTTATCCAGCAAAAAAATCTGATTGGCTGTTTGTGGCTCTGCCCCCTTTAGAAAATTTGAACCCCAGTCACTTAATGACCGACTGTAGCAGGTTTGAGACCTCTGCCATTAAGAGTGTAAGAATGGCAACAGTTTAAATCTGGGAATTTTAATTGGCTGTTGTAGGCTTCACCTACTTTTCTAAATATTAATCCCAGTCACACAGTGACCAACTTTGTCAAGTTTGAGAACCCTGCCATTAACAGTGTAAGAAATCTGATTGGCTGTTTCTGGTACAGTCTGACATTGGGAGACTGAGCTTCACATTCTGGAAAGGGGTGAAGCACCCCTTTCCAGAATTTGAAGCCCAGTCACCCAATGTCAGACTGTACCAGATTTGAGGCCTGTGCCATTAACAGTGAAAGAATGGCAGCAATGTAAATATTCCCCTTGAAAATCAATAGGTGAATTTTGATTGGCTGTTGTAAGCTCCACCCACCTTCCTAAATATTAATCCCAGTCACCAACTGTGTCAGGTTTGAGAACCCTGACATTAAAAGTGTAAGAATGGCTGCAGTTTATATTTTCCCAAGTAAAAAAATTAGTTGTTTTTGGCTCCGCCCGCTGTTTCTACCCTCGACTTACAGTCACTCAATGACCAAGTTTATGAGCTTTGGAGTCCTTGGCATCAATAGGTTGCATTTTCCCATTGAAATTAAACAAATCTAGATGTTTGTGACTGACTGTACCAGATTTGAGGCCTCTGCCATTAACAGCGTAAGAATGGCAGCAATGTAAATATTACCCTTGAAAATCAATAGGCAAATTTTGATTGGCTGCTCTAAGCTCAACCCACTTTCCTGAATATTTATCCCAGTCATCCAGTGACCAACCTTGTGAAGTTTGAGAAGCCTGCCATGAACAGAGTAAGAATGGCTGCGGTTTGTATTTTCCCAGGTAAAAATGTAGTTGTTAGCTCCACCCACTTTTTCAAACCTTGACATACAGTCACTCAATGACCAAGTTTGTGAGCTTTGTGGTCCTTGGCATCAATAATTTTAATTTTCCCACTGAAATGAAACAAATCTGATTGGCTGTGTGTGGCTCCACCCCCTTTTCAGAATGTGAATTCCGTCACTTTGAGGCCTTTGCCATTAAGAGTATAAAAATGGCAACAATGAATATTCCCCTTGAAAATCAACAGGTGAATTTTGATTGGCTGTTGTAGGCTCCACCCACTTTTCTAAATAATAACCACGTGAGGACTGTAGGCTTACATCACCCTAGTAGTGACCTGGCTATTTTTTACAATTCAGGCCACTGCAGCTTTAAGGGTTCACTGCAGGGCCATACAAGTCAGCCCCCCCTTCTGCCCACCAACAAAACTTTCTGACTGCTACTGCCCTGTTTGTTTTTTATTTTTTTATTTTTTTTAAACAAATTTGTCTATTTTTTTTTTTAATTCCCAGCCCACCCTCTTAACGCCAATTGGCATTGATTGGCTGATGCTGCCGCCGTGTTCACACCAATTGGCTCCGCCCACTTTTTCTGACCTTGACATGCAGCCACTCAATGACCAAGTTTATGAGCTTTGCGGTCCTTGGTATCAATCATTTGTATATTCCCGTAGAAAAGAAACAAATCTGATTGGCTTTTTTGCTCCACCCCTTTCCCCAGTAACCCAGTAACCCAATAAGCGACTGCACCAGGTTTGAGGAATTTGCTATTAACCGTGTAAAAATGCAGCATTTTAAATATTCCCCTTAAAAATCAACAGGTGAATTTTGATTGGCTATGGTAGGCTCCACCCACTTCCCTGAATATTAATCCCAGTCACCCAGTGACTAACTGTGCGAAGTTTGGGAACCCTACCATTAACAGTGTAACAATGGCTGCAGTTTATATTTTCCCAGTGAAATTTGTTTTGGCTCCGCCCACTTTTTGGAACCTTGACTCACAGTCACTCAATGACCAAGTCTGTGAGCTTTCAGGTTCCTGGCATCAAAAATGTGTGAATGGAAGCAGTTCATCCACCAAAGAAATCTGATTGGCTGTTTGTGGCTCCACCCCTTTAGTGAATTTAAACCCCAGTCACCCAATGACCATCTGTAGAAAGTTTGAAGCCTCTGCCATTAACAGTGTAAGAATGGCAGCAATTTAAATATTTCTCTTGAAAATCAATAGGTGGATTTTGATTGGCTGTTGTAAGCTCCACCCACTTTCCTGAATATTAATCCAGGTCACACAGTGGCCAAGTGTGCCAAGTTTGAAAACCCTGCGATTTACAGTGTAAGAATGGCTGCAGTTTACATTTTCCCATTTAAAATGAATGGCTGAAATTTGATTGGCTGTTTTATGCTCCGCCCACTTTTCCTGGATTTGTAACCTCGGTCACCAAGTGACCAACTGTACCAAGTGTGGGGACTCTAGCTTGATTACTGTGAGAATGGCAGCCTTTTCCATTTTTTCCATTGACTTGAATGGGTGAAATCTGATTTGCTGTTTGTAGCTCCACCCAGGTGTGTAGGGTGGGCGCGAGACCCCCAGAACATATCATCCCAGGCAGTAAGGGATCTGTACACACACACACACACACACACACACACACACACACACACACACGATTTTATATTTATAGATTGGTAGTGGAGAATGTTCTAATACAGGGTTTCATTTGTAGAAAGGACTGTAATATAGACATAAAGCACAAAGTGTTGTAGGTCTTGCGGTACAAAAATATCCAAAATCTTTATTGACACAAATACAAACTTCTTAAAAGAAGGAGGTCTCTGCAGGATGCTCCTTATTTGCATGAATAATCACAGGAATTTCAATAATAATGAAAAAAGGCTTTCAACAAGGAATCAATTGGCAACGACATGCTCGTTTCGGGCACACAATACCCTTCATCAGGCCACTGTATAAGCACTTTTTACAAAAAAGAAGATCAAAAGAAATTCCAATTAAAAAACATTAATATAATGTATTTAATGAACAAGAACCAACACCCTACAAAGAAGAAGTAAGGGCGGAGTGTGTTCCATGCAAGGCCCAAAAGCAGGGTCCTCCACACTGCGTCCAAGAAAGTATAGTATCCAATCCCAAGAGGAAGACATAAAGGAATAATCAATCCGGGTGTAAAAAACAGTGTGGCAAAAACACCATGAGACTGTAAATATCGACTCAATAGCCACACTGTCAAGGATAAAGAGCAATAGAGAGTATAGTACAATCACAGCCGAGCAGAACCTAGACCATAGAGAATAACAACAACCACTTGGGGCCTGTAAATATCGGTCCCAGTTGTTGTACTGAAAGAGAGAGACACCCATAAGAATAAGAGGAGCCCGTCGATAATATGCATATACACAAACCTATATATCCTGTAGGCAATACATGGCAGGAGCGAGAAATATGACAGAAACTATGTCTGACAAAGCAAACGCATATCACACCTGGCAGAAAGTAAAAAATATGGAATAAAGAAGAATAATAAAAAAGCAGCCTGTACTCAAGGACACTACACAATAAATATGACCAACGGCATCACTGTGACATATATACTACATGTATTGTAAGTGTAATGAAGTAACAATTATGTAGAGTCCTTTCAAAGCCTAATCATAATTAATCCAACACATAGGGGCATTAAATAGTAATAAGTAGTTCAAATGACTGCAACATATATTAATGGAATACCCCACACGGTACCATATATATATATATATATATATATATATATATATATATATATATATATATATATATAATCCTGACATTGCATAAAAATGGTTCCTATAACAACAAATGGATCAAGTCAGTGTAAACATAGAGATCCCAGCTCATAATAATAAAATCTACATGATCCACACAAAGTAAACCCAGTATATATATATACATAAATACTTACAATCCTGATGGCAGGTGTAGAGCTCACCAAGCAGCTATAGACAGGAGTGCAGTTGTACAATGGCGTCTTGACCATTTAAATACAGATCCTCCGCGTCCCTGGGACGCTAGTACGCATGACAGAAAAACATGCAGCCAATAATAATAGGCAGTCAGAGGGAGCGCGACCAACCCGGCACTGATCGTCCAGCGTGTTCGCAACCACGCTGGAACGCAAACTGGAAGTCGCAGGCGGGAACTTCCGCCCATACAAACCAATTCAGAGCTGACTAACTGGATACCAGGAAGCGCTCCGGCTTGTAGACAACCAAGCCGGAGCGCACAAATCGATAACAGGATTATCACCAACCGCAGGCCAGTTATAAATAAAAGAGGGCGTTTCCTATGCAAATAACCCCCTAGGAGCGCATACAAAATACACTGTATCTCGTCTATGTAATAGAGCCCACAAAGGCCATAAGGCTAAACAGCCTCACATAGGAATAAAAAGGAGTCTTAAAGGACCTGGACTAGCTGCAGGATGCTTTGAAGCAGATCACACAAGCTTGAGCCAGGACGTCACACAGGACATCCTGCTGCAATGTGAAAGCCTTAATCAATTGTCACCTGTAACCTGGGGAGATTGGAGGTGAAGGAAGTCTTTTGTTGTGTGTGTGCTATAGTACCCTTTTCATGTATGTGGATCTCTGGAAATCCCATTTATGTCTGAGATTTAATTAAAAACTAGTTCCTCCCCTCCCCAAGGAAGTTGCAGCCTCCAGGCGTATTTCATAGTATAAAATCGCAGCTAGGATAGCCACAACTTGTAGTTCTTGGAGGTAGCTCACACGGCTAGAACTAACCTGGTTCCTGACCAGAAGTGCGTACCCCCCGCAACAACGCCAGATCGATACGCTGGTACGTTTACTTCCCGTTTATTTTGGTAAGCAAAATCGCTTTTGTGTGTTATCTTTGTAACTCTTAATTTTGTAACTTTTTTTTTACTTTGTTTTTTGTAATCTTTTGTATATATTCTGTTCTGCATTGTTCCATGTTTTTCAGGAATATTATATTATTATTTAATAAGCTTGACTTCTGCCGTACTAAACTAACACTCATAGCCTAGAGGAGACTGCAGTGTAGCTGTGTATAAGTCCATGCCTAAATTGTATGCTTGAGCAACACTACCATATGAAATTGTAATTGCATTGTGTGTGGTGGCGTTTGTCATACATTGGCCTAAAGCGCGCAGCTGACCCAACGTACGAAACGCCAGTGCGAGTAGCTAACAGTATCGTTCGGAACGACTGTTAGTGGTTTTGCTGCACGACAGTGTAACTTGCATTACAAGTCAGTGTCTGATTGTGCTGTGTTACTGTACAACTGTACTGTGTGTGTGGGTGCGTGGCGTTCTCGTATTCGGCCTAAGCGCAAAGCTGACCCAAATACGAAAACGCAGATTGCGTGTTCAGCCCTCGACAGCTGAGGGGACGTGTCTAGCAACGCTAGTGGTGGCAGTGGGAAGTGTGTGAGGGGTTCCAGCCTTGTTTGTAGCTTAAATAAGGCTGTTCCCCGCTTAATCTGGTCAAACCCGCAGTCGGGAACCGTATACGCAGGCGTGCCGCGGGCCGGTTCCTGACATAATTGGCTGGCAGTGGTGGGAACGTTTAGTACATTAGTACGCAGTTTAGCTCGCTATTCTGAGTACTAAAGGCTGGAAGCTTGCTAGAAGCAACTAGCCTACAGAAGTCTACTCAGTGCAGAACCTATATACGTTTTTTTTTTTTTGTTCAAAGATACACACTTGGTATTTTGCTTTCCCTTCCCCCCTTTTTTCTTTTTTGCAACACGATGGCTCAGAAAGCATCCAGCTATGCAAGGCAAAACAAAGAGATCCTACTCAACCTGTGTGAGCACAAGGGCATCGAAACGGTGAGCGGCCAGACTAAGGAGCAGTTAGTTTGTGCGCTCGAGGAGTATGATGAGGCAGAGCAAGCCCGTGCTTCAACGTCAGCGGATGCAGCTCACGCCACGCCAGAGGAGGAATCGCTCCCGCCACAGGATGCGAGTGGAGACGATGTCCTGGATAATCCACCGAACACGGAGATGACATCTCTGGAAGCCGACCTACAGCTACTAGGTTCGGCTGAGCCCGAACTGCGCCTAAAGCTGATCCTGGAACATCGGCAAGCAGAGAGGGAACAAGCTGTCCAGCGACTCCGGGCAGAGGAGGGAAGAGCTGAATGGCAACAGCAGCTGGAGCTGGCTAAACTTCAGCAGCAGAACCGGTCTGCTGGACCCGCAGAACGCGAAGGTGTGCGAGTCCACAGAATCCCCCTGGATAAGTTCCCCGCTATGGACAAGGACTCTGACATAGACACTTTCGTACAGGGGTTTGAAAGGACTTGTCGGCAGTATGGGGTGCCGCGTGAGCAGTGGGCAAGATACCTCACCCCAGGGCTGAGAGGCAAGGCCCTGGAGGCGTTTGTGAGTCTCCCCCAGGAGGAAGAAACAGACTTTGAGGCGATTAAGAAAGCCATCATTGCGCGATACCACCTCACGCCAGAGGTGTATCGCAAACGTTTCAGGACAGTGCAGCGAGGTCCTAATGACAGCTACCTGGATCATGCTTGCAACCTGCGCACTGCCTTCCAGCAGTGGCTAAAAGGAATTTCAGTTAAAACCTTGGATGCCCTGCAGGAGCTGATGATAAAAGACCAGTTCCTACACACCTGTCCTGTTGAGGTCCGGCTGTTTGTGCTGGATCGAGAACCAAAGACAGTGGATGAGGCTGCGGAAATGGCCGATTCCTACACCGCCCATAGAGCACACGAGTCCCGGAGGACTACTACGCCCAGCTGGAGAGGAGAACAGATTGCTAAACCTGTTTCACCCAGCACCCAGAGGAGGCAAGCACCGCTGTCTCCTGGATTCAAGCAACCTGACACTCGGAAATGCTTTGTATGTGACAGGGTGGGTCATATCAGCACGACTTGCCCAGAGAGGAAGAGGGAGGCCCCAAAATCCAGTGAGGCCTCAAACGCCAGTGAAGTCCCAACGGCTTTGTGTGCTACCAGGAATGCCACTGGCTATGCAGAGAATCTGCAGCTTGTCACGGTTGGGGGTACAGTTGCCACTGGGCTGAGAGACACTGGAGCAGAAGTGACTCTCATACATCCCCAGCTTGTGAACCCGGAGCAGTACATACCTGGGAAAATGATTGCTGTCAGAGGAATTGGGGGTGTCGCCCCAGCCATACCCACCGCCTTGGTCCACCTGAATTGGGGGGCCGGCAGCGGATTGAAAGAAGTTTGGGTAACCGACAAAATCCCCACCAACGTTTTGCTGGGTACTGACCTGGAACGGTTAGTGGCCCGGTATGAGCCTACTCCAAACCCTGTGGGGCCTGCATCCCCAGCAGAAGTTCAGGACTCTTGCAAGGTACTGTGTGATAATGCTGTGCAAGTGGGGAATGCTGGCGAGGCCCCAGGGGCTATGGACTGTGTACTAGGAGCCAGCCCTAGTGAGTCTGCAGTGCCTAGGCCTGGAGTAGGACCTGTTGACACAGAGAATGCAGAAACTGATGATGTAATTTATGACGCACGGACTATCGAGGCGATCGATGCAGGAACTGTTGATGATAATTGTGAAGTGCTGAGTAGCAATGTGTGTAATGATACAGATAATGTTGATGTGGAATGTGATGTTCTAAAGGTCAATATGTGTAAGACGGATAATGCTGATGTCATATGTGTTGTGCTACATAATGATGTGGGTAATGTGGGCACTCCCTCAGCTGCAGTGGTAACCCGCAGCGCTAGCGGGCCTACAGCAGAGGGACTGTCCACCGAAGTGGCAAAGGTTGCTGGGTCAGCCACAACCAATTCGGAACCTGGCCCTGAGGGCCCAGGAGCCTCTCCGTCTGCAGCCTTCCTGGAATGTGTGACAGGCAGCACTGAGCTCTCTGGGGCTGTTCGATTTGACAGCAGCCTGGAAGAGCTCAGGGGGCTAGCCAGCAGGTCACCAGCTTTGAGGGGCAGGCTGAGAGGGTTCTGGGAAGTTATTCCCTCGGAGCTGTCCGAAGTGGAGGAGACAGACCGGCAGATAATCGTTCCCCAAAGGGGCCGAGAGATAGCTACAGCCACTATAGAGAGAGTGCGTGTAGCGACGGTTGGAACCCTTCCCCAGTTGCAGCACTGTCTCTATGGTCGCGACTTCACGGTCGTCACTGACTCGCATTCCCCTGGTTGGTTACGTCAGGTTGCAAAGGGCAACGACACATTGCAGCAACCTGACCAACTTTTCCATTCCTGTAGCTTGGAGCTAAGGAGTTACCCCCCCCCCCCCCCCCCAGGCCTGGCCGTCAGTGTCGGCTTTGGCAGGACGATTCGTTAGAATCATCTGCCGGCGCCATCTGGAAGAGGGGGCGTGTCATGATATAGCGGCTAGTTATGAGGCATATAATGTAAGGATAACAGGAACATATTTCTTTCATTTTTTTTGACTGTATCATATGGGATTGTCTGTTAGCCAGTCTTCCTGGAATTCCGTATAAAGTGTAAATTACCTATCATTGTCTGCTTCTAATTAGGAAACCCTTAATTAGACAGTTGCTGTGAAGCCTATACAGGTGGTCAGACCATGTTGTCTGAATAATGTCTCAGAGGTGTATTGTGTTTGGGAGCAATTGTCACCTGGACTAGCTGCAGGATGCTTTGAAGCAGATCACACAAGCTTGAGCCAGGACGTCACACAGGACATCCTGCTGCAATGTGAAAGCCTTAATCAATTGTCACCTGTAACCTGGGGAGATTGGAGGTGAAGGAAGTCTTTTGTTGTGTGTGTGCTATAGTACCCTTTTCATGTATGTGGATCTCTGGAAATCCCATTTATGTCTGAGATTTAATTAAAAACTAGTTCCTCCCCTCCCCAAGGAAGTTGCAGCCTCCAGGCGTATTTCATAGTATAAAACCGCAGCTAGGATAGCCACAACTTGTAGTTCTTGGAGGTAGCTCACACGGCTAGAACTAACATGGTTCCTGACCAGAAGTGCGTACCCAACGCCAGATCGATACGCTGGTACGTTTATTTCCCGTTTATTTTGGTAAGCAAAATCGCTTTTGTGTGTTATCTTTGTAACTCTTAATTTTGTAACTTTTTTTTACTTTGTTTTTTGTAATCTTTTGTATATATTCTGTTCTGCATTGTTCCATGTTTTTCTGGAATATTAAATTATTATTTAATAAGCTTGACTTCTGCCGTACTAAACTAACACTCATAGCCTAGAGGAGACTGCAGTGTAGCTGTGTATAAGTCCATGCCTAAATTGTATGCTTGAGCAACACTACCATATGAAATTGTAATTGCATTGTGTGTGGGGGCGTTTGTCATACATTGGCCTAAAGCGCGCAGCTGACCCAACGTACGAAACGCCAGTGCGAGTAGCTAACAGTATCGTTCGGAACGACTGTTAGTGGTTTTGCTGCACGACAGTGTAACTTGCATTACAAGTCAGTGTCTGATTGTGCTGTGTTACTGTACAACTGTACTGTGTGTGTGGGTGCGTGGCGTTCTCGTATTCGGCCTAAGCGCAAAGCTGACCCAAATACGAAAACGCAGATTGCGTGTTCAGCCCTCGACAGCTGAGGGGACGTGTCTAGCAACGCTAGTGGTGGCAGTGGGAAGTGTGTGAGGGGTTCCAGCCTTGTTTGTAGCTTAAATAAGGCTGTTCCCCGCTTAATCTGGTCAAACCCGCAGTCGGGAACCGTATACGCAGGCGTGCCGCGGGCCGGTTCCTGACACAGGGTTTCTCAACTAAGTACCCCCAACAGTGCGTGTTTTGCAAAAAAAAAAAAACACAAACATTCAGGTGAGGTAAATTTATTCTGGCAAAATGGGCGCCCAAAAAATAGAAGGTATCTGATGCAAAGTGTGCACTATTTGCAGCCACAGTTTGCATAGAGGGCTGCCCTGCAAGTGTTAGGCATCAGCTGGGGGTCTTTAGTGTTAGGCACTGGTGGAGTCCATAGGCATTGTGGGGGTTAAGGTTAAAGTCAATGTTACCCGATTTAAAAAAACAAAACAAAAGTCAGATACTCACCTAAGGAGAGGGAAGGCTCTGAGTCCTAATGAGCCTTCCCGCTCCTCTCCCGGTGCCCGTTCCCGCTCAGTATCCCCCGTAGCAGCATTCGATGCTGCTATCTCCGCTGCCAAAGGGAGGTTTCGGAAGTCTTCAGGAGCCCGAGTGCTCCCGAAGAAGGGCCGCTCCATACTGCGCATGTGCAAGCACCCTCTATCGCGTAATCACGCATGGGCAGTAGGGAGCCTACTGTCTTCGGGAGGACTCGGCTCCAAAGACTTCCAAAGTCTCCTGCAGCGGGGGATTTGAACTGAGGATTCTGAGCTGCACGGAGGGCACCGGGAGAGGAGAGGGAAGGCTCATTAGGACACAGAGCTTTCCTGCTCCTTAGGTGAGTATTTGACTTTTGTTTTTTTAGCGTGGGTAACAATGACTTTAAGCACTGCAAGAGGGGTCTTAGGGTTAGACATTGCCAGGTGCATCTTAAAGTAAATCCAAGATGAAAATAAACTAATGAAATAAAGATAAACATTTGGATCAGTCCTCCTAATCCTAAAATGACTTTTTTAGATATCTCAAGGCTTTATTTTATGTATAAATATTTACAAAGCAGATTTACCGTTTAATGGTCTCTGCTTCATTGCAGTGTTTCAAGAGTCCCAGAGTGAAAATACATGAACTATTGACCTTTGTATCCTTGCAGTCAGAAGCCCAGTTATCTGCTTAGGAAAGTATTTTTGTAAGGTCCGCCGATTGTCAGCGGCGGAATACCGAGACCCAGGCTGCGGACCCGATTTCCGGGTTTTGGCAAGCCGCGGACGTCAGTGGAACACAGGGAGCCTTGCAAGTCTCATTGCACAAGCGGAGGACGTGTTCTCAGTACGTGCTCCGCCCATGTAAACAGTAGCCACGTGTCTGCCTGTGTGTCAGCTGATTAGCTGACATGCTGAACGCGGATTGGTTTGTTTCAACTCCGCTTTATGTTGATTGGTAAGACCTTGTATTTAAACTTGGTGAGCGCTCCCAGTCATCGCCGTGATAGCATTAGCTTTGGCTTGCTGGGTGTGCACTCACTGGGCTTGATTCACAAAGCCGTGCTAACTGTTTAGCACGGGTGTGCTAAACAGTTAGCACGTGAAGTGCCGTTTGCGGACTTTTGCACGCGCAAAGTGCCGCGAATCGTGCGATTCTAAACAGTTAGCACGGCTTTGTGAATCAAGCCTCTTGTCTGATTGACTCCTTGTTAGGATCCCCAGTTCTGCCTGTCATTGCAGTGATGGGCTGACTCTGCATTTGCTTCAGTCTGCACATTACTGCAATGGAATTGTATGCAAGTCTGTGAGGATTCTCAGTTCTGCCTGTCATTGCAGTGATGGGCTGACTGTCCATTTGTTCTTGTCTGCACATTGCTGCAATGGAATTGCATGTGTGTGTGCGAGGATTCCCAGTTCTGTTTCTCACTGCAGTTATGGGCTGGCTTTGCATTTGGCTCAGTCCTGCTGCAGTGAGATTACATGGGAGTGTCTGAACACCTGCAAGGTGAGGGCCTTGTTAGCGGAGTATTTAAGATCCAGACTTCCCAGCAGCCTTTGCGGTCGCATTGTTTGTCCTCCCTGCTTGTGCAGCCTCAGTTCTTGTTCCTGTCTTGCCTGAGTCCTTGGAATTATAATCTGTCTGTTTGCTCCAGTCCTGCCTGACCTCTTGGAGTTATAACCCGTGTGTTTGCTCACGTCCTGTATGCTGTATTCTGGATGAATATCTACATACCTGCTGGTGGACTTGAACTTATTAATACTGCCTGGGTAAATACTCCTGCAAAGCTGCTTCATGAGCATAATGTTGCATGCTTGTTCCTGAACTGTCTGGAATCTACTCTGAACGTTTTCATGTACATATCTTCACTGTAAATAAAACATCACTTTGCATCAAATCCTGGTGTCCGCATCTTTGGGAGTTCATCTGCACGAAGCTAAGCCTCGCCAGACAGAATGCCTGCTGGTGAGCATGACAGAATGCGACAGCCCACAACGACTCCCAGCGGATCTCAGGACAACGGAAGGTATGATTATATTCCTGAGAGAAAATTTAATAGACTTCATTCTGTGTTGTTTCTGGAGTTTTGTTCTGAACTGCAAAAGTTATTTCAAGTGCCTGCTGTTCGATTGTCACCACACACTACCTGGGGCTTGATTCACAAAGCGGTGATAACTCAGTTATCACGCCTAAAAGACTTTAGGCATGATAACCTTTGCACCACACTGGTGAAAAGCCAGTTTAGGCGTGATAAGTTTAGGCATGATAAGTTTAGGTGTGATAAGTTTAGGCATGCTAAGTTTAGATAAGTTTAGATCGGTTGCAAAAAACTTTATACAAAGTGCACCAGTCTTTGCTAGCATAAAACTTTTGATCAGCTGTGCACTGCGGTGCTAGCCCAGTTGGCGCTTAAACTTATCATGCCTAAACTTATCACACCTAAACTTATCATGCCTAAACTGAGTTTAGGCATGATAAAGGGCTTTTCACCAGCGTGCTAACTGTTAGCACCGCTTTGTGAATCAGGCCCCTGGTCTGCATTTATTTCTCGTTGCCTATTTGAGGGTGAATTGCTTGCTTGGGCCCTTGAAACTTTGAACTCATCTGACAGTTTGTGGATGTTCCTGTGGAGTTTTTGAATTTTACTTGTGCTGTTTGGTTAGGAAAGACAATTCCTCGTGCTACCTTTGATGAGTTAATTTCTTCTGAACCTATACAATCAGCTGCAGCCCTCATGCAAATCAGAAACATTGTCTCTGCTAAACTTTCAAATAGACAAAGTAATAAGTCTAAAACCAAGTCTGGTCAATCAAAAAAATCTATTAAAAGTTCAGTTGGTGCAGTTAAACTAATTCTGAAAGATGGATCTGAACCTGTGTTTGAATCCACAGTGAAAACTTCTGCTTGTCCATTCAGGGCAGACAATCCTGGGACATTCAAAAGACCTGTAAAACAGTCTGCTAAACTCTCTCCTGTGGATAAACTGTGTATTGCATCTCATGTTATTCAGCAAACTACTGTTGTCATACCAAATCAATCTGCATCTACTCAGCATGTTAATGATTCTGCAACTTCTTCCTCTGCAAATCAAGTACTGGATGATCCGTTGTCAGTAACAACCACCTGTCTAAGTTATCAAAATACTGGTTGCTCCATGTCAGAGGTAAAAACTGCTATGCATGCATCACCTTGTTCTGAATCTAACCATGTGAAAAAAGTTTTTGCAACTCCAGCTTCTGTTGATCCATTGTCTATAGCAACTATAAGCAAAGTTTCTCAAACTGATGTTTTTGCTGCAACTGTTCCTCACGCTATTATGCATCCACTTCAGTCTGATACTAAACTCAGTCCTGAGATGAAGAAATGTAAAACTTCAGTTTCTGCAATACGGTTGCTGTTAGCAACTGCAAACAAAAATACTCCAACTGACTTGCAGCCAGCAGCAACAGACTTGCTAACATCTCCATTGCACCCATCACAATGTTGTCTGGATTCTATGCTTAAAGAGGAACTCCAGTGAAAATAATGTAATAAAAAAAGTGCTTCATTTTTTACAATAATTATGTATAAATGATTTAGTCAGTGTTTGCTCATTGTAAAATCTTTCCTCTCCCAGATTCACATTCTGACATGTATTACATGGTGACATTGTTACTGTGGGCAGATTATGTAGCTGTTTCTAGCTGGTCTGGCTTTAACAGACAGCTGTAAGCAGCTATTTCCTGTCTGTGAACATTGTTACATTGTGGCAGTTTGCCCAGAGTACCGTACGGTACCAGAGCCTCTTGTGGGAGGGATTTCAGCACAAAATCAGTCATGCAGCGCCCCCTGATGGTCTGTTTGTGAAAATCATTATTTTTCTCATGTAAAAGTGGGTATCAGCTACTGATTGGGATAAAGTTCAATTCTTGGTTGGAGTTTCTCTTTAAGAGCAGTGCTGAATCTGCAAACCCAGTGTTACCGTTGCCCTTAGCAACCACCAACCAATTGTTAAATACTGCCGTATCACAGTCTGGTAAAATAGATCTTCAAAGTGCTACTTTTCACTCATCCCAAGCTTTAGAGATTAAAAGTTTGGTAAATTTAACACCAGTAATTCCGTTGTCCATAGCAACGTCCAATCAAACCTTGTTGAATAAAAATGCATCTCCACCATCATCTAAGGAAATGGACTCTGTTACTATGCATCTGCTTCACTCTGATCCGGACTCCAGTTCTGATATAAAAAATGTTCCAGTTTCCATAGCTCTGTTACCCTTAACAACCGTTACATCAAGCAATTCCCGACCTCAGCGTTTCAGCCGGTTTGCACTTCACATGTTCCATGTTCTTGCTGTTCCAAGTGCTTACAGACTAAGGGGCTCTATGCATCCATGTGATCGTTTCTTTTCATGGTGGAGCACTGGAAAATTCTATAAGTTACCTACTGCTTCATCTGCCTCTAGTATCCAAGTGTTGGACTCTGCAATACAACCTTTATTTGCCAATCTGTCTACGCCAGAGACTGTCATCTAGCTCTGCTGTTGTGGAAACCCAGCATCTTGTTTCCCTGACTACAGACTCACTAAGTACTGCAGCAGCGTACCAGTCTCATGAGACTTTAAGTCCCACTCCGTCTGCAGCATCACAAACTTTCTTTGCCACGACTGCCCAGTTGAACTTTGTCCAGTCGCAGTCCTGCCAGTTTGAGCTGGCCGATACTTTACAGCCTGATCAAAGTTTATGCCAAGTTTCTAATGTGAACTCTGATAAAAATGTTTCTGTGTTTAAACTTGTGTCAGTACAAGGGCCAGTTTGTACCCAGACTGTGAGCACATGTGCCAAGCCAGTGCTGCTCGTTAAGGAGAGCCAGCCAGAGCAGGCGAATGCTATGTCTAAGGGTGCAAACACAGAGCCTACACTCGTGTAATCCTGAATTAATGTTACCCAGTTTTGAATCTGCAATTGAGCAAGGGCCAGTTTGTACCCAAACTATGAGCACATGTGCCGAGCCAGTGCTGCTCGTTAAGGAGAGCCAGCCAGAGCAGGTGGATGCCATGTATAAGGGTACAGACACAGAGCCTATACCTATGTGTAATCATGAATTAATGTCGCTCAGTTTTGAATCTGCAATTGTGCCAGGGCCAGTCTGTGCTAAACCCACGGCTACCAATGCCATGCCAGAGTCAGTCGATAAAGAGACAGGCTCAGTGCTGGTAGGTCACCTGCCAATGGGTACAGACACAGTGCCTGCACCTATGTTTAGCCATGAATCTGTTCTTGATGATAATGTTCTTGTTTCCCAGTCTAAGTGTGTCCCTTCCAGGGATATCGTAATTCTTGAATCTCTTGTAAACTCTGATCTGGAAGGTAAAATAGAACATGTCTCTGAGTTTCTCAAGTCTGAACCTATACCAGCTAGTACTGAGTTTGAGTGCACCAGGTGTGAGTCAGAGCCAATCCGAGGAATGATTGTGCCGGTCTCAGAATGCACTATACCAGTACATACAGTCACTGGGCCCGTACCTGTGCATACCGTTTCTGAAGGTATCGACACTGTGTCAGAGTCAGTGAAGGCTGAGTTGGTATCAGCTTGTGCCACATACAAAGAGCATGGGACTTTACCTCTTGATGTTTCCAAGTTGGAGAATGAAATTGTGTCTGATGTTATGAATGGAAATGTTTTGCATGACCAGTCCAGCAGTTCCCAGTCCAGTGTTGAGTCAGTTAATGATTTGATGTCTGCAGAACTTGTGGAAGGTGAACAATCTCTTTTTGAGTTCTCCAATTGTGACAATTTGTCTAACACTCTGTGTACTTCAGGTATCAGTCATGTCATAGCTTGCCCTGATGCCTCCGCTCCAGCATGTATAGATGTTGCCCTTGTGTCAACATGCCCAGTCGCTGCCTGCGCTCCAGCATGCCCAGATGTTGCCCTCATCTTAGCATGCCCAGTCACTGCCTGCGCTCCAGCATGCCCAGATGTTGCCCTTGTCTTAGCATGCCCAGTCGCTGCCTGCGCTCCAGCATGCCCAGATGTTGCCCTTGTCTTAGCATGCCCAGTCGCTGCCTGCGCTCCAGCATGCCCAGATGATACCCTTGTGACTGTATGCCCAGTTGCTGTCTGCACTTCAACAGGCCCAGATGTTGCTCTAAAGCCGGCATGCCCAGCAGTTGCTCATGTCCCAGCATGCTCTGACACCGCTACTGTCCGGTCTTGCTCAGACACTGTTGCCATGTCTTGCAAATCAGGTTTTGGGGTCTCTTTAGGTACTTCCATAGGCCTTGGTGGACCGAATGGAATGTCTGAGGAATCCTCCATTACACTGAGAACTCTGGATGACTCTGAGGGGTTTCTAGGGATTTCAGAGAAAGTAGGACTAGGCTCTGTAGGTCAAGTTAGCAGTGTGCATTGCTCTGAAGATTTCGGTTCTGCTGGGTATTGCTCTGAAGGTTCCAGTTCAGCTGGGTACTGCTCTGAAGGTTTCGGTTCAGCTGGGTATCGCTCTGAAGGTTCCAGTTTAACTGGGCATCGCTCTGAAGGTTCCGGGTTAACTGGGCATCGCTCTGAAGGTTTCGGTTCAGCTGGGTATTGCTCTGAAGGTTTCGGTTCAGATGGGCATCGCTCTGAAGGTTCCGGTTCTATTGGGCATAGCTTTGGCAGAAATGATCCTGATGATAAGTGATCTGATTGGCCACAAGTAGCATTGAATTGAATACAAGTTAGTTTGTATTTAATTCAATGTTGCCATTTGCTCTCTGGAGACCGTGGCTGCTGGCTGTTTGATCTGTGAGTTGCTGATTGATTGATTACTGATTATTGGATACCCGTTACTGATTTTTGCCTGGACTTTTGACTATTCTCTTTGCCTTCTCCCTGCACTGATTTTGCCTGGACTTTGATTGATTTACTGTGTACCGATTTTTACCTGGATTTTGACAACTCTCTGCCTGCCGTTTTCACCGACCTCTGTCTGCCTGTAGTTTGCTATTTCGTCCGCTTCAAGAAGGCAGCTCGCTGCGGAATCGCTGGTGGAGTTGGAGGACAGCGATTTGCAGTCTCTGGCGGACTCAAGCGACAGTGACGCACCTGGGGACCTCTCATCCGACCCAGGTAGCGACAGCGAGAGTGATTCCATCACCACGGATGTTAGCGATGTCCGAGTCTGGTGCCCCGTTGACCTTTCTCAGGCACCGCCACCGCCCCCCGTTTTCCTTTTACTGGGGAGCCTGGCCTGAAGAAAGTGTGTGAGCACAACCCCCTGGCCTACCTGCAGCTCTTCTTTGATGAGGCCGTTATTGAGAAGATTGTGGAGGAGACTAATCGTTATGCCACCCAACAACTGGCTGCTCCACGACGCCCCTTCTCAAGAAGCAGGACCTGGGAGCCGGTCACCAAAGAAGATACCAACAAAATGATAGCGACCCCGTTCTTTGGTACGGTGATGAGCGAGTACCGGTTTTTGCTCATCATGAAATTTCTCCATTTCGCCAATAACGACACCTTTGAGGAGTCCACTCACCCTGCTCCCAAACTGAAAAAAATCTGGGAAGTGTACGAGATGGTGGTGGAGAACTTCAGGACCACGTATGTTCCAGAGCGGGATATATCCGTGGATGAGAGCCTGATGGCTTACAAGGGGAGGCTGAGCTGGCTGCAATTTATAGCTTCTAAGCGGGCCCGCTTTGGAATCAAATCTTATATGTTGTGTGAGTCTTCAACCGGGTACATCTGGAATACAGTTTTGTACACCGGAAAGGGAACAAAGTTCAATCCCCGGTTCAGCGACTATGGAGTGGCGACAAGTTCCGTTTTATCACTTGCTGAGCCGTTACTGGACAAGGGATATTGTGTCACCACGGACAATTTTTATTCTTCCCCGGAACTCTTTGAGATCTTCATAAAGCGTCGCACTGATGCCTACGGCACAGTTAGGCCGAACAGGCGGGAGATGCCTACATCTTTTGGGAAGCAGAAATTGAAACCCGGGGACATAGCTGCTTGGCAGAAAGGAAAGATGCTGGCTCTCCGCTGGCGGGATAAAAAAGACGTTTGTCTCCTTTCCACGGTCCACAACACCTCCACTGTTCCCACCAAAACGAGAGGAGGAAAGGAAATACAGAAGCCGCAGGTTGTGGTGGACTACAACCAAACAATGGGTGGAGTGGACAGAGCGAACCAAGCAGTGACATTTTATCCCGCAGTCCGCAAGCAGCAGAAGTACTATAAAAAGATATTCCGACATCTTCTGGAGCAGTCTCTGTGGAATTCTTATATACTTTACAAGCAGCGCAGTGAAAGGCCAATTACTCACGCGGACTACATATGGAGGATGTGCGAGTGTATCTGTTTGCGGTACCAGACTGCCGCAGATGCCAGAACCGGGCGACGTGCCTCCTATGTCGTTAACCCGGAGCGACTCACTGGCCGGCACTTCCCGGAGCACATACCTCCCACTGCCAAAAAAACACACCAACCAGGACATGTGTGGTGTGCTGCTCCAAGACCGATGAGAGGGGCAAAAAAGTCAGGAAGGAGTCGCGCATCTACTGCCCTGACTGCAATGTTAGACTCTGTGCTGCTCCCTGCTTTAAAACGTATCATACACGGGAGGTGTACTAAGTATACATGTACATAATGTGTATAATTATCTTCTTGCTGCCTTATTTGTACAGTTTTCCTATTTTTTCAGTTTGATAAATTTAATTATTTCAGCAAATTTGTGTTCCAGTCTTTTATTTATATGCAGAATGTCTACCAGGCCTCTATTCTGATATTTTGGTGAGTTAAGACTTAAGAATTGGAGGTCTAAAATTCTTGAAAAAAAAAAAGTACTGCTTTTGACTCCTAATTCCAGACAGAAATGAACCGCCAGGGAGGTTAAGTGAGCAACTGTGGTTTCCCACAATGCATCACTACTGAATATGCAAGTCATCTCGTTATGCCCTCGAAAGCCAGGCACACATCCAGAACGGCTGGTGTATAATGAGCCTATACCTTATAAATGTCACAGAGCCACTTCAATCCAACATGTAGACCGCCTATTTTTGAGCTTCTGGTCCTCACTAGTCTCTACTCTCTTTGGCTAAGGCTCACATTGCATTTTTGAGCCAAACGAATCCGGTAAGTGGATCCGCCTCCACTTCGCCGGATCCGGGTGGCTCGGTGCACACGGCAAACAGATCGTGAATACGGATCTGATCACTGATTGATCGGATCGGTTTTCACTCCGTTTGCCAGCAAATAGATACCTAATGGCAAGGGTTTCCTCTTCTTGCGCTGTGATTACACAGAGCATCATGTGACTAGTGATGCGCTGAAGAAGACGGACGCCTCTACCGCCGGCCTTTAGGTATGTATTTTAAGGCCCGGTTACCCTCACTCACCCACTTGCTGCACTCACCCTCACCCTCCCGCCGCTCAGGTGCGTGTCGCCACATGCCTCAATACCCGTGGAAAGGTCCATTTCTTCACTAGTGTGAAAAAAACATTTCATTTTCCATTTCCCCAATGCAGCAGCATTTTTTGTCCGGTTCTATTCCGCTGGGCAGAACGGTCCGGAAAATTAGGGCCTGCAGCATTTTTTTTTAGGACCATGGAACGGAAAGTACGAACGTATCCGTACCAACGGACACATGTGAATGGATCCATAGGTTAACATTGGATCCTTTCACATCCATCCGTTTGTACAGTACACGTTCTGGTCACGTTCCGCAAAAAAATGTGAATCGGGCTTTAGTCTATTTTCTCCAGTGATCCTCTACTCCTCTCTCCCATAACACATTCCACTATTCCACCCTCTTTTTCTTTCCTCTCCTCTCTCTTTTTAAAAAACAAAAACTGCACTACACCAACATGCTTCCTCTCATACCCCCTTTGCCCGGTTTCAGACTCCATCCCTTACACCCCCCCCCCCCCCTCCCTTCCCACCATCTATCTCCAACATGGCCTGTCTCACAATGTCAGGCACTCAAAGTTTCTGTGTGCACAGGGCACTGAAACTTTACAGCTGCACATCCAGTATCAGACTCCTCAAACAGTGCCCTGTGGTCTCAGTGACAACAGGTAAGTATTTGCAGGGTTTTCTTTTAGAGTCTACAAATGTACTTAACACTATTGGGGGAATCAGAGGATTTAGAAGAGCCTCCCAAGGTCACCTTAATGGGGCAGAATCCATAACAAAACTCAATGTTTTTTTTTTTTTTACATCTATTTCAGTGCAATAGCTTTTCATATCTGTTAGATGGTTTTACACTATAAAGAGTTTTTGATATGAAGTAACCTTGAATGAAGTTTTAGTGCTGAAAAGATTATTTGGAGCATCGATGTGGATTGTTATGGTCCTGCAGTGTGAGAGGACTGCAGGCAGGCCAAGTACTGGAAATGGCTAAGCCAAGCTGACAGAACAACCATCACCAAGTGATGATGAGTGAGGGAGGCTTTTATGGGTTGGGACTAAATATTTTGGCAAACACATGAAACCATGACCAGCCTCACAAGTGTAAATGAACAAGCCGGTGGCGAGGAAGTTGGTGTCTGCCGATGGCGAGGAAGTTGGTGTCTGCCGGTGGCGAGGAAGTTGGTGTCTGCCGGTGGCGAGGAAGTTGGTGTCTGCCGATGGCGAGGAAGTTGGTGTCTGTCGGTGGCGAGGAAGTTGGTGTCTGCCGGTGGCGAGGAAGTTGGTGTCTGGCGGCGGCGAGGAAGTCAGTATGACAGCAGATGAAAGAGGACAGGAAGGTTCCATTTATAGGAGTTAAAGTTGTTTTGTCCTCTACCACAATCCAAATCGATAGAATGCATTATTGGTCTAAACCTCATACACATGTACGAGGACTATCACCCGGCAGGCATCAGTACTAAATTCAATGGGCGACAACTCGGGCCAAGACTGTACAAATGTGTCGCTAAACTATAGGCTAGCAACATGTCTGTTACTATGGAGAGGGGAGATGACATGCAGAGCATGAATGAGAGGCTTCCCGTGGGCGGGGTAAGGAGGAAAACAGCGAGCTTGAGGGCCACTAGGGGTCAGACGTTGCTAAAGATACACCATGTTGGATTCTTAGGCGATGTCAAGGTGCACCCATACACATTCTTGATTCTTGCTCAAGCAAGGTGACCTTTCTTGGCCACTCTGGCCAAGTTTAATCTAGCTTGTATAGATAGCTCTAGGTGCAGCGGGGTACTGACAGTGAACGTTCTCCACAATCAGCCCAAGTTAAAGGACAACTTAAGCGAGAGGGATATGGAGGCTGCCTGCCATGTTTATTTCCTTTTAAGCAATACCAGTTGCCTGGCTATTATCCTGTTGATCCTCTGCCTCTAATGCTTTTAGCCATAGACCCTGAACAAGCATGCAGCAGATCAGGTGTTTCTGATATTATTGTCAGACCTGACAAGATTAGCTGCATGCTTGTTCCTGGTGTTATTCAGACACCACTGCAGCCATATAGACCAGCAGGACTGCCAGGCAACTGGTATTGTTTAACCACTTGAGGACCCACCCTTTACCCCCCCCTTAAGGACCAGCGCTGTTTGTTGGGATCTGTGCTGGGTGGGCTCTGCAGCCCCCAGCACAGATCAGCGGGCACGCAGAGCGATCAGATCGCCCCCCTTTCCCCCCCCCCCTATGGGGATGATGTGCAGGGGGGGTCTGATCGCTCCGGTCTGCAGGCATGTTGCGGGGGGGGCACCTCAAAGCCCCCCTCCGCGGCGAAATTCCCCCCCCTCCCTCTCCTACCTGTCATGCCCAGTGATCCGGGCTGCACAGGACGCTATCCGTCCTGTGCAGCCAGTGACAGGACGTCACCTGTCACATGGCGGCGATCCCCGGCCGCTGATTGGTCGCGGATCGCCGATCTGCCTTACGGCGCTGCTGCGCAGCAGCGCCGTACAATGTAAACAAAGCGGATTATTTCCGCTTGTGTTTACATTTAGCCTGCGAGCCGCCATCGGCGGCCCGCAGGCTATTCACGGAGCCCCCCGCCGTGATTTGACAGGAAGCAGCCGCTCGCGCGAGCGGCTGCTTCCTGATTAATTAGCCTGCAGCCGGCGACGCAGAACTGCGTCGCTGGTCCTACAGCTGCCACTTTGCCGACGCGCGGTATGAGTGCGCGGTCGGCAAGTGGTTAATAGAAAATAAAAATGTTAGCCTCCATATTCTTTTCACTACAGTTGTCCTTTCAGATATTCAGAAGTAAAAGGGGTAAGAAAGTTCATGAAAAACTCATGGAGACCTTCATTATCATCCTGTGGGCAGCATGTTGGTGTAGTGGTTAGCACTCCTGCTTGCAGCGCTGGGTTCCTGGCTTGAGTCCCAGCCAGGGCACTATCCACATGGAGTTTGTGTCTTCTCTCGTGTCTTTGTGGGCTTCCTCCGGGCACACCAGTTTCCCCTCACATCCCAAAAGAAGTTAATTGGCTTCCCCCTAAATTTGGCTGTAGACTACGGTACATAAACTACACAATATATAGACATATGAATATAAAAAGGAATTAGATTGTGAGCTCCTCCGAGGGACAGCTAGTGACTATATACTCTGTACAGCGCTGTGGAAGATGTCGGCGCTATATAAATACTAAATAATAATAACCCAGAAGTGGATTACAAATATGTGGCAAGGACAACTCCTCCAGCGATATGATCTCAGGCAGGAGTCAACTAAATGTTTTAGTATATGCATAGAAATCCAGCCATGCCGTCTCCCACGTGCCAGTCTTCTATACAGCAGCTTCAGTATCATTTTTTTTTTTTTTTAATTAGCAACCCAACACAATTCCAAGAAAATTACAAGTGTGTTTAAACAGAGTGACCAGACGTTCCGCTTTACCCGGGACGCGTCCCGCCTTCGGGGTCCGCTGTCCCAGGCAGCATGAGGTCCCGGGAAATGTCCCGCTTCTAGCTGTGGGACGTCCCGGCCTCGGGACTCTGGCCACCGTAATTGCAACTGGCAGCCCGCAGCCCGCTCCAGCCTGCATAGTTAGTGTTCGGCAGGCGAGCAGGGCTACGGGAAGATGGCTGCCGAAGCCCTATACTGGAGACTATTTGTGTCTCCAGTACAGGGCTTTAGGCACCATCTTCCCGTAGCCCTGCTATTCCATCAGCGCGGGAGACTGCAGGAGGAAGATCTCGGAGGAGCTGCAGCCAGAGGCCGGCCGCGTGAGGGGACTTCTGCCAGGTGAGTAAATTATTTTTTTTTTGCAGGTGTTATGTTGCCCGCATTGCGTTATTTACTGCTGAAATGTTGCTCGCATTGCATTATTTCGTGCTGAAATGTTGCCCGCATTGCGCTATTTACTGCTAAAATGTTGCACACATTGCGTTATCTACTGCTGAAATTTTGCTTACATTGCGTTTATTTACTGCTGAAATGTTGCACACATTGCATTTATTTACTGCTGAAATGTTGCACACATTGCGTTATTTACTGCTGAAATGTTGCACACATTGCGTTTATTTACTGCTAAAATGTTGCACGCATTGCCTTTATTTACTGCTGAAATGTCGCCCGCATTGCGTTATTTACTACTCAAATGTTGCCCGCATTGCGTTATTTACTGCTGAAATGTTGCCCGCATTGTGTTATTTCGTGCTGAAATGTTGCCCGCATTGCGTTATTTCGTGCTGAAATGTTGCCCGCATTGCGTTTATTTTCTGGTGAAATTTTGCCCACATTGCGTTTATTTTGTGGTGTCCGGGGTAACTGTTGCTGCATTTATTATTGAATGGTCATAGTTGGCTATATTTGCTGCTTTGGGGTTATGGTATACTAATAAATAGCATCACACAGTTTCTGCACACCCATGATGCGAATCCTCGGCACTTCAGAGCGGTTTGCCAGGTGTTTTTGTTGCCGAAGCTGTTCAGTAACAGCTTTACTTTAACAATATATGAAATCTACTACACCAAAAATGCGTCCCAAAACCGCAAAATGCTAGGTGAAACACTACAGAAAAATTAAAAAAAGCGTTTCAAAATCTGCTAGCGGGTTTTGGTGTGCACCGGGCCTCCGAGAGAATGTATGAACTTCATGCTGAAGTGTCCCTGGAGAGAATTCTACTGATCTCCAGCCCATGAGAATTCTAGAACTTAAGGCTTACTGTGATTTGTTCACTCTAAAAAATCAGTTTTTTTGCTTTAGTCACACTCCAATGAGAAAAGGCTGAAAATATTTAACTTCAAAAGCCACCTTCATTCTTATTGTTTTCAGACATACCTCGTACGTCCAGATCTGCGCCCCTCTGTGTTCCTGGATGTGAGGTACGTCCAGTGCAGAATGCTGCTGTTCACGCTCCCGCGCATGCATGTCGCGCTTGCACGTCACGCATGCACTTTTGCAATAGTGAATGATTACTGCTACCAGCAATCGTTCACATAAACTTAGGAGAAAACAAACATTTTTTTAAACTAAAGCACATGTGTCAAACTCTGGCCCGCGGGCCAAATTTGGCCCGCAGCGCCAGAAAAGTTGGCCCGCAAGTGCTTTCTAAATTAACATTGATTTTGGCCCGCGGCCATGCTCCTGGCTCCGCCCCCTCATGAGTGATAGAGCGGGTTTTACTCGCTGGCCGCCGCTCCAATACCTCCTGGAGTCGGCGGCCCGTCCTGCACAGAAGTTCGCTCCCCTGAGTGATCCTCCTCGCATGCCCGGCGCCATGGCATGCAGCCGTCATGTGAACACAGCAGAGCGGCTCCGACCTAGAAGGCGCGTATACAGGAAGTACTTCCTGTATACGCGATGTTATTGGGGGAGCCGCTCTGATGTGTTCACATGACGGCTGCCTGCCATGGCGCCGGGCATGCGAGGAGGATCACTCAGGGGAGCGAACTTCTGTGCAGGACGGGCCGCCGACTCCAGGAGGTATTGGAGCGGCGGCCAGCGCGAAAGGGGCAGCAGGCTAGCTACCTGCTGGAGGCATCTACCTATCTAATCTATACTGGGGGGACAGCTACCTATCTAACCTATACTGGGGGGACAGCTACCTATCTAACCTATACTGGGGGGACAACTACCTATCTAATCTATACTGGGGGGACAGCTACCTATCTAATCTATACAGGGGGCAGCTACTGAGCTACCTATCTAATCTATACTGGGGGGACAGCTACCTATCTAATCTATACAGGGGGGCAGCTACCTATCTAACCTATACTGGGGGGACAGCTACCTATCTAACCTATACTGGGGGGGCAGCTACCTATCTATACTGGGGGGACAGCTACCTATCTAATCTATTAAGTGGGAGCAGCTGACCAGAAATAAATCAATCAAACATAGCAAAGAAATGAACAGCGCTACTTAAAAACAGATGAGTGCTTACCTGCAAAAAAGTGCACACCCCACTCATGGGATTCAAATACACAATGAGCATACACATGACCTGTCTACCACTTGGAGGATGTTAGTTTCACTAACAATTTGCAATTTGTTAGGTACTTGTCCCTCCCACTGTCGAAGAAGTCTTTCCTCCATGGGAGGGGACCTAACACTAACTAAATTCTACCTATGCATATGCATAGCCTGGGCGCGCTACCAGTAAAATTGAGAACTGCGCAAAAAAAAGTGGGATCAGCGCATCACCAGGCCGCCTCTGAATGGCCTCTGCTCAGAGATGCGCTGAGCCCCCCCAGAAACTGCAAACGCACCTTGAACCCAAACATAGGCTCTGCATATACACCAAAGGAAAACTATTAAGTGGGAGCAGCTGACCAGAAATAAATCAATCAAACATAGCAAAGAAATGAACAGCGCTACTTAAAAACAGATGAGTGCTTACCTGCTATGTTTGATTGATTTATTTCTGGTCAGCTGCTCCCACTTAATAGTTTTCCTTTGGTGTATATGCAGAGCCTCTGTTTGGGTTCAAGGTGCGTTTGCAGTTTCTGGGGGGGCTCAGCGCATCTCTGAGCAGAGGCCATTCAGAGGCGGCCTGGTGATGCGCTGATCCCACTTTTTTTTTTTGCGCAATTCTCAATTTTACTGGTAGCGCGCCCAGGCTATGCATATGCATAGGTAGAATTTAGTTAGTGTTAGGTCTCCTCCCATGGAGGAAAGACTTCTTCGACAGTGGGAGGGACAAGTACCTAACAAATTGCAAATTGTTAGTGAAACTAACATCCTCCAAGTGGTAGACAGGTCATGTGTATGCTCATTGTGTATTTGAATCCCATGAGTGGGGTGTGCACTTTTTTGCAGGTAAGCACTCATCTGTTTTTAAGTAGCGCTGTTCATTTATTTGCTACCTATCTAATCTATACAGGGGGACAGCTACCTATCTAATCTATACTGGGGTGACAGCTACCTATCTAATCTATACTGGGGTGACAGCTACCTATCTAATCTATACTGGGGGGGGGCAGCTACCTATCTAATCTATACTGGGGGGGGCAGCTACCTATCTAATCAATACTGGGGACAGCTTCCTAGCTAATCTATACTGGGGGGACAGATACTTATCTAATCTATACTGGGGGGACAGCTACCTATCTAATCTATACTGGGGGGACAGCTACCTATCTAATCTATACTGGGGACTGGGGGGGCAGCTACCTATCTAATCTATACTGGGGGGACAGCTAGCTATCTAATCTATACTGGGGGGACAGCTACCTATCTAAACTATACTGGGGGACAGCTACCTATCTAATCTATACTGGGGACAGCTACCTAGCTAATCTATAGTGGAGGCACCTACCTAGCTAATCTATAGTGGAGGCACCTACCTAGCTAATCTATATTGGAGGCACCTACCTAGCTAATCTATATTGGAGGCACCTACCTAGCTAATCTATATTGGAGGCACCTACCTAGCTAATCTATATTGGAGGCACCTACCTAGCTAATCTATATTGGAGGCACCTACCTAGCTAATCTATATTGGAGGCACCTACCTAGCTAATCTATATTGGAGAAACCCACCTAGCTAATCTACATTGGAGAAACCTACCTAGCTAATCTATATTGGAGAAACCCACCTAGCTAATCTATATTGGAGAAACCTACCTAGCTAATCTATATTGGAGAAACCTACCTAGCTAATATATATTGGAGAAACCTACCTAGCTAATCTATACTGGGGTCCCTTACCTAGGTAACCTATTTGCTTTTTTTTTGTCACATCGCACCTAGCATGTGGTACAAATTGTAGGTGCTGTGCGATCATTCCAAATGGGGGGGGAAGGGGGGTTGTAAATATGACTGTTGGCCCTCGACCTGGTCTAAGTTTTTCATTTCGGCCCTCCGTCTATTTGAGTTTGACACCTCTGAACTAAAGTAACAGAGAACCATTAAAAAAATAGTGTTATTTTCTTTTCTTTTTAAGTTTCAACCCCTTCCAGACTAATAAACTTGTGTCAACTATACTTGACATTAAGGTTTACAGACACTTGTAATGGCTGCTGCCCATATCGATCAGATACGATCACTAGGGTGACAGCTCTGGAATCCATCGCTATTTGGATGCATTGCTATGTTGTTGCCTAGAAATGCATCTATACAGCACTGGGGTCCCCAAACTGTGCGCCCTAGCGATTGCATGCAATCACCACAGACGCACAGGCTGGTGATAATGGTACACTACATACCCAATTAGTGATGAAATATGGCACGCATGGTATCATTTTAACCAAGCCAAGTCTTGTATTTTGAGGAGTTTTACAAATGTGGCACTTGTCATGTAAAATTAGGAAGGGGAAACCTGAGAAAATGCATAATTTTTGCATTTATGCCAAAACTTCTTCAAGTGCATATGAAATTAAAAAATACTTGGAGAAAGATATTACTGAAAGAAAGCCTATTTTGTTGAGGAAAAAAACAACGTATTTATTACTTTGATGGCATAGGTAATAAAAAGTTATTTCTTTATCAATTGTGACACAACTGATTATGCTTAAATTTTCAGGAACCTTAAAGGAATACTGTAGGGGAAGGGGGGGGGGGGGTGTCGGGGGAAAATGAGTTGAACTTACCCTGGGCTTCTAATGGTCCCCCGCAGACATCCTGTGCCTGCGCAGCCACTCACCGATGCTCCGGCCCCACCTCCGGTTCACTTCTGGAATTTCAGACTTTAAAGTCTGAAAACCACTGCGCCTGTGCGTCCGTGTGCATTATTGGTCTAAACCTCATACACATGTACGAGGACTATCACCCGGCAGGCATCAATACTAAATTCAATGGGCGACAACTCGGGCCGTGTCGCTAAACTATAGGCTAGCAACATGTCTGTTACTATGGAGAGGGGAGATGACATGCAGAGCATGAATGAGAGGCTTCCCGTGGGCGGGGTAAGGAGGAAAACAGCGAGCTTGAGGGCCACTAGGGGTCAGACGTTGCTAAAGATACACCATGTTGGATTCTTAGGCGATATCAAGGTGCACCCATACACATTCTTGATTCTTGCTCAAGTCAAGGTGACCTTTCTTGGCCACTCTGGCCAAATTTAATCTAGCTTGTATAGATAGCTCTAGGTGCAGCGGGGTACTGACAGTGAACGTTCTCCACAATCAGCCCAAGTTAAAGGACAACTTAAGCGAGAGGGATATGGAGGCTGCCTGCCATGTTCCTTTTAAGCAATACCAGTTGCCTGGCTATTATCCTGTTGATCCTCTGCCTCTAATGCTTTTAGCCGTAGACCCTGAACAAGCATGCAGCAGATCAGGTGTTTCTGATATTATTGTCAGACCTGACAAGATTAGCTGCATGCTTGTTCCTGGTGTTATTCAGACACCACTGCAGCCATATAGACCAGCAGGACTGCCAGGCAACTGGTATTGTTTAATAGAAAATAAAAATGTCAGCCTCCATATTCTTTTCACTACAGTTGTCCTTTCAGATATTCAGAAGTAAAAGGGGTAAGAAAGTTCATGAAAAACTCATGGAGACCTTCATTATCATCCTGTGGGCAGCACGTTGGTGTAGTGGTTAGCACTCCTGCTTGCAGTGCTGGGTTCCTGGCTTGAGTCCCAGCCAGGGCACTATCCACATGGAGTTTGTGTCTTCTCTCGTGTCTTTGTGGGCTTCCTCCGGGCACACCAGTTTCCCCTCACATCCCAAAAGAAGTTAATTGGCTTCCCCCTAAATTTGGCTGTAGACTACGATACATAAACTACACAATATATAGACATATGAATATAAAAAGGAATTAGATTGTGAGCTCCTCCGAGGGACAGCTAGTGACCATATACTCTGTACAGCGCTGTGGAAGATGTCGGCGCTATATAAATACTAAATAATAATAACCCAGAAGTGGATTACAAATATGTGGCAAGGACAACTCCTCCAGCGATATGATCTCAGGCAGGAGTCAACTAAATGTTTTAGTATATGCATAGAAATCCAGCCATGCCGTCTCCCACTTGCCAGTCTTCTATACAGCAGCTTCAGTATCATTTTTTTTTTTAATTAGCAACCCAACACAATTCCAAGAAAATTACAAGTGTGTTTAAACAGAGTGACCGTCCATCTTCCCGTAGCCCTGCTATTCCATCAGCGCGGGAGACTGCAGGAGGAAGATCTCAGAGGAGCTGCAGCCAGAGGCCGGCCGCGTGAGGGGACTTCTGCCAGGTGAGTAAATGATTTTTTTTTTGCAGGTGTTATGTTGCCCGCATTGCGTTATTTACTGCTGAAATGTTGCACACATTGTGTTATTTACTGCTGAAATGTGGCCCAAATTGCGTTTATTTACTGCTGAAATGTTGCACACATTGCGTTATTTCATGCTGAAATGTTGCCCGCATTGCGTTTTTTACTGCTGAAATGTTGCATGCATTGCGTGATTTCGTGCTGAAATGTTGCCCGCATTGCGTTATTTACTGCTAACATTTTGCCCACATTGCGTTTATTTACTGCTAAAATGTTGCACACATTGCATTTATTTACTGCTGAAATGTTGCACACGTGTTATTTACTGCTGAAATGTTGCACACATTGCGTTTATTTACTGCTGAAATGTTGCACACATTGCATTTATTTACTGCTGAAATGTTGCACACATTGTGTTATTTACTGCTGAAATGTGGCCCAAATTTGCGTTTATTTACAGCTGAAATGTTGCACACATTGTGTTTATTTACTGCTGAAATGTTGCACACATTGCGTTATTTCATGCTGAAATGTTGCCCGCATTGCGTTTTTTACTGCTGAAATGTTGCCCGCATTGCGTTATTTCGTGCTGAAATGTTGCCCGCATTGCGTGATTTCGTGCTGAAATGTTGCCCGCATTGCGTTATTTACTGCTAACATTTTGCCCACATTGCGTTTATTTACTGCTAAAATGTTGCACACATTGCATTTATTTACTGCTGAAATGTTGCACACGTGTTATTTACTGCTGAAATGTTGCACACATTGCGTTTATTTACTGCTGAAATGTTGCACACATTGCATTTATTTACTGCTGAAATGTTGCACACATTGCATTTATTTAGTGCTGAAATGTTGCACACATTGCGTTTATTTACTGCTGAAATGTTGCACACATTGCGTTTATTTACTACTGAAATGTTGCACACATTGCGTTTATTTACTGCTGAAATGTTGCACACATTGCGTTTATTTACTGCTGAAATGTTGCACACATTGCATTTATTTACTGCTGAAATGTTGCACACATTGCATTTATTTACTGCTGAAATGTTGCACACATTGCATTTATTTACTGCTGAAATGTTGCCCACATTGTGTTATTTTCTGGTGAAATGTTGCCCGCATTGTGTTATTTCGTGCTGAAATGTTGCCCACATTGCGTTATTTACTGCTGAAATGTTGCCCGCATTGTGTTGTTTCGTGCTGAAATGTTGCCCACATTGCGTTTATTTACTGCTGAAATGTTGTACACATTGCGTTTTATTTTCTGGTGAAATGTTGCCCACATTGCGTTTTATTTTCTGGTGAAATTTTGCCCACATTGCGTTTATTTTGTGGTGTCCGGGGTAACTGTTTGCTGCATTTATTATTGAACGGTCATAGTTGGCTATATTTGCTGCTTTGAGGTTATGGTATACTAATAAATAGCATCACACAGTTTCTGCACACCCATGATGCGAATCCTCGTATCACCACATCATGGCGGAAACACTGCTTTCTTATGCCTCGCTGTTACATCATTCCGTTAGCTCCACCCACACAATGTCATGGCCACGCCCCCAACTTTCGGCGCCGCAAACCCCCCGCCCCAGGTTGAACCCAGAAAAATCTGGTCACTCTAGTTAAAATCCATAATAAACCTTCAAAAAAACAGGTAATTTTGCAGTCACCATAAACAAACACATACTCTCACTTTCTGTAAATCTACGGAACTGTGAAATACATTTGGATAAATATTTGAACAGAAGATGGAATGCTTACCAGGGGACGAACCGTTCCTCCTGGCTTTCCTGTGATGAGGTATTTTGTGCCAGGATATACAGTGGTGATGGGCTGGATAGGCTTTGCTATTCTCTGAAATCCAATGATCTTCTTTTCTTTGTCTAGATACTTAATAGAAAGGAGAAGATGTGAACACAACTCCTAACTGAAAGAGCTGAACAAGCATCTGTAAGGGCTGGTGCACACCGAGCAGGTTTTCTGGCGTTTTCACAGCCGCTTGCGGCTGCGGATACGCTTGGTCAATGTATCTCAGTGGGGTGGTTCACACCAGAATGGGAGGCGTTTTGCTGAAACGCATACTCCCGGGGTGAGGCATTTTTTGGATTGCGGAGGCGTTTCTGCCTCCAATGTGAAGTATAGGAAAAACGCAAACCGCTCTGAAAAACGGCACTTCAGAGCGGTTTGCCAGGTGTTTTTGTTGCCGAAGCTGTTCAGTAACAGCTTTACTTTAACAATATATGAAATCTACTACACCAAAAATGCGTCCCAAAACCGCAAAATGCTAGGTTAAACACTACAGAAAAATAAAAAAAAGCGTTTCAAAATCTGCTAGCATTTTGCGGATCTGCTAGCGGGTTTTGGTGTGCACCGGGCCTCCGAGAGAATGTATGAACTTCATGCAGAAGTGTCCCTGGAGAGAATTCTACTGATCTCCAGCCCATGAGAATTCTAGAACTTAAGGCTTACTGTGATTTGTTCACTCTAAAAATCAGTTTTTTTGCTTTAGTCACACTCCAATGAGAAAAGGCTGAAAATATTTAACTTCAAAAGCCACCTTCATTCTTATTGTTTTCAGACATACCTCGTACGTCCAGATCTGCGCCTCTCTGTGTTCCTGGATGTATGAGGTACGTCCAGTGCAGAATGCTGCTGTTCACGCTCCCGCGCATGCATGTCGCGCTTGCACGTCACGCATGCACTCTTGCAATAGTGAATGATTACTGCTACCAGCAATCGTTCACATAAACTTAGGAGAAAACAAACATTTTTAAAACTAAAGTAACAGAGAACCATTAAAAAAAATAGTGTTCTTTTCTTTTTAAGTTTCAACCCCTTCCAGACTAATAAACTTGTGTCAACTATACTTGACATCAAGGTTTACAGACACTTGTAATGGCTGCTGCCCATATCGATCAGATACGATCACTAGGGTGACAGCTCTGGAATCCATCGCTATTTGGATGCATTGCTATGTTGTTGCCTAGAAATGCATCTATACAGCACTGGGGTCCCCAAACTGTGCGCCCTAGCGATTGCATGCAATCACTACAGACGCACAGGCTGGTGATAATGGAACACTACATACCCAATTAGTGATGAAATATGGCACGCATGGTATCATTTTAACCAAGCCAAGTCTTGTATTTTGAGGAGTTTTACAAATGTGGCACTTGTCATGTAAAATTAGGAAGGGGAAACCTGAGAAAATGCATAATTTTTGCATTTATGCCAAAACTTCTTCAAGTGCATATGAAATTAAAAAATACTTGGAGAAAGATATTACTGAAAGAAAGCCTATTTTGTTGAGAAAAAAACAACGTATTTATTACTTTGATGGCATAGGTAATAAAAAGTTATTTCTTTATCAATTGCGACACAACTGATATGCTTAAATTTTCAGGAACCTTAAAGAAATACTGTAGGGGGGGGGGGGGGGTGTCGGGGGAAAATGAGTTGAACTTACCCAGGGCTTCTAATGGTCCCCCGCAGACATCCTGTGCCTGCGCAGCCACTCACCGATGCTCCGGCCCCACCTCCGGTTCACTTCTGGAATTTCAGACTTTAAAGTCTGAAAACCACTGCGCCTGTGCGTCCGTGTGCTCGCTCCCGCTGATGTCACCAGGAGCATAATGCGCAAGCCCAGTATGGTCTGTGGCTGCGCGGGCACAGGATGTCTGCGGGGGACCATTAGAAGCTTCGGGTAAGTTCAATTCATTTTCCCCCGACCCCCCCCCCCCCTACAATATTCCTTAAAGGGGTAAAAACCTTGGAACCTGAAGTGGTCAAAGGACACCTGACCAGACATAATCTCACTAATATTATAAATGGGAAAGTTTGGATGTTTGTTACTCGATCACGCAACAATGGCTGAACGGATTTGAATGAAATTTGGCACACACATAGTACATTACCTGGAATAACATATAGGATACTTTTTATTCCCATAACCAAAAAGTGGGCGGAGACAAATACAAATTTCACTGGCAAAATGTAAACTTCAGCCCTTCTTACACTGTTAATGGCAGGGTTCATCACTGGGTGACTGAGTTTGTAATTCAGAAAAGTGGGTGCAGACTACAAAAGCCAATCAAAATTCACCTATTGATTTTCAAGGGGAATATTTAATTGCTGCCATTCTTGCACTGTTAATGGCACAAGCCTCAAACCTGGTACAGTTGGTCATCGGGTTACTGGGGTTCAAATGCATAAAAGGGGGTAGAGCCACAAACAGCCAATCAGATTTGTTTCATTTCAATGCAAATTATTGATGACAAAGACCACAAAGCTCACAAACTTGGGCATTGAGTAATTGTGTGTTAGAGTTAACAAAGTGGGCAGGGCACAGCCAGCACCAGCCAAATACATACCCGGGCAATGCCTGGTCATCAGTGGGTACAGTTGGTCATTGGATGACTGGGGTTCAAATTCATAAAAGGGGGTGGAGCCACAGCCAATCAGATTTGTTTCTTTTCAATGCAAATTATTGATGCCAAAGACCGCAAAGTTCACAAACTAGGACATTGAGTAATTGTGTGCTAGGGTTAGAAAAAATGGGCGAAGCCAACACCAGACAACTACATACCAGGGCAATGCTGGGTCATCAGCTAGTGTAAACTGAGCCCAGAGGTATGTTCGGAAGGGTTTCCTATTAGTCAATACACTGAGCACTGTTATGATTTCATGTATTGCTATAATAGTACAGTGTAGGGAGCCTCAGCAGAAAACATTTTGAATCTGCTGCTGGCCTGTTAACTGGCCAATGGGAATCTTCATTGGTACAACCAGTGTACCAATGGGGAGCCTTGGTTGGAAATTTAAAGGATGTTTTTGGCAGGGCTCACTTACAGTAGTGCTGGTGTGGAATGATGGAGGTGACCAATAGTGTTGGTGGCTCCACGCTGGTGTCAGGGCTACCTGGCAATGATGCTCCACAGGGACCTACCTCCACGTGTGCGGGTAGTTACTCCCAACTTTCCATGCATGAGATAAGAATAAGGCCTTGTGCTAAAGTATACAGAGGCGCCAAAAGAATAAAAGTAGTACCAATTTAAAATCAATAAAATGTGGGTGGTAAGGGTGGACTTACCCGCCCAACAAGAAACACAAGCACTAGTTAAAGTGTAGTACAAATAACATTAAATTTAATTAGTACTCCCAGTAAAAAACAGTTTGCAACGCGTTTTAACGGGTCCAAAGCCCGCTTCCTCAGGCAAAAAAACATACAGACAGGAGCAACAGTGTCCTTGCAAAGGCGCCACACTCGTCTACACAAGGACACTGTTGCTCCTGCCTGCATGTTTTTTTTTGCCTGAGGAAGCGGGCTTGGGACCCGTGAAACGCGTTGCAAACTGTTTTTTACTGGGAGTACTAATTAAATTTAATGTTATTTGTACTACACTTGAACCAGTGCTTGTGTTTCTTGTTGGGCGGGTAAGTCCACCCTTACCACCCACATTTTATTGATTTTAATTGGTACTACTTTTATTCTATTAGCGCCTCTGTATACTATAGCACAATTTGATCCACCTGGTGGATGGGTGTTGATACCCCTCTTTTTTTCCTTCTATGGAGAGCGACTTTTTAACCTGAGCGAGGACAGGTCTAATCTCCTCGTCTGCGATTGAAGTGGTTGCCATATCTCGGCAACCCAGACTTGTGAATATAACTTGAATTGTCCTTCCACCTATGCCAATTATACAACAGTAATACACTATTGGAGGCTCTCGATTGTCTTTCTTCTTAAGAATAAGGCCTTGTCCATGATATGGATATGGAAGTGTGTGTGTGTGGGGGGGGGTGTTGGTGGGTTGTTGCACAAATCCAGGAAAGGGGAAGAAATTCTGCCCTCAGTCTCACCCCCCCCCCCCTCGCATTTCATGATCTATGCTGGCAGGTATGGATCAATATAAAGGAGCTCCTCACAGTGCAACCCAACCTAATCACACCAGCCAGTATGGTGGACAAGGCATTTTAAATGCAGGGGGCACCAAAACAGTCAATGGGGTATATTTACTAAACTGCGGTAAGCAGAATTCTATATAATAAAACCCCTGTTGCTGCATCCTCCTGTGTCCCTGCGTTGTACCTGGCTCGCATGTGCGGCAGACGAGGACAGGCATGCACGTGGGAACATGGCTGTGTGCGAGAGAGTGCAGCCATGCATGGGAGCACGTCCATGCGCTTGCAGGGGAGGGTTGTAGCGGCTGAGGCCTAGCGCCCGTTTCTTAATGGGCAGGCCTTTTAACTAGTAACATGCACAAAGTCTTACCAGCAGGGTTGGACTGGGACACTAAGGCCCACCAAGGGAGTTTCAGCCTGGGGACCGCCCCCCTCTCCTTCTCCTCCTCCCCCCCATTTTGGGCTCACATACACATGTACTCTACAAATTTTGCATGATTTTATGATAGGGAATAGATTGTGAGAACTTCTGAGGACAGTCTCCAATAGGGATATGTCCACATGCGGCACGCGCGGTGTCACCACGCACTGGAACATGGGCGTGGTCATGATGAGTCACGGGCAGACTTAAAAAAACAAACAAAAAAAACCCACAAAATAAGTAGCGGTGTTATTCACAGAGATTAGATCTGACCAGATACATTTTAGATAAAATAATCAAGTAGTTACATGCTTCATGATAATTCATCAAGTAGTCAAATGGCAGCAGATTTTCCAACAAAATGCAATCAGATTGGCGGCAGATTTCCCCACAAAATGCAATCAAATTGGCAGCAGATATCCCCACAAAATGCAATCAAATTGGCAACAGATACCCCCACAAAATGCAATCAGATTGCATTTTGTGGGGGTATCTGCTACCAATCTGATTGCATTTTGTGGGGGTATCTGTTGCCAATCTGATTGCATTTTGTGGGGGTATCTGCTACCAATCAGATTGGCGGCAGATTTCCCAACAAAATGCAATCAGATTGGCGGCAGATTTCCCAACAAAATGCAATCAGATTGGCGGCAGATTTCCCAACAATATACAATCAGATTGGCAGCAGATATCCCCACAAAATGCAATTAGATTGGCGGCAGATATCCCCACAAAATGCAATCAGATTGGCAGCAGATTTGTCCACAAAATACAATTAGATTGGCGGCAGATTTCCCCACAAAATACAATTAGATTAGCGGCAGATATTCCCACAAATTGCAATTAGATTGGCGGCAGATATCCACACAAAATGCAATTAGATTGGCAGCAGATATTTCCACAAAATGCAATCAGTTTGGCGGCAGATATCCTCACAAAATGCAATCAGATTAGCGGCAGATTTCCCCACAAATTGCAATTAGATTGGCAGCAGATATTCCCACAAATATCCCCTCACCTAGGCTAGGGCCCCCTCTTCCGCGCTCCCCCCCCCCCCCTCCAAAATTGCAGCCAGCAGCGGCAGCGAGCGGGAATCACTTACCGGATCAGATAGCTCTGCGTGCTGCTGCTGGTCTGGTCTCCTGCACTGCACTGTCCAATCACGCTCTCACAGGAAGTACTGTGAGTGTGTGATTGGACAGTGCAGTGCAGAAGACCAGACCAGCGGCACGCAGAGCTATCGATCTGACTCGGTAAGCTATTCCCTGCTGCTGCCGCTGGCTGTGATTCTGGAGGGGTGGGGAAGGGGGGGCCCTAGGTGAGGGAGGGGGGAGGCTTCCCCCCCTCCCCGCCACTCTGTGCCCAATTTCCCCCCTTCCTGCGCTGTGCCCCCTCCTTCTCAGCACTGGGGCCCCCAGGAGGCGGGGCGGCCGGGGCCCACCGATGAAAAAATCGGCAGTTCGGTCACTCAGTCTAAGCCTGCTTACCAGGGGTGTAACTAGAAATCACTGGGCCCCCCTGCAAAACTTTGGAAGGGGCCCCCTCCCCTCGCTTTATGCACAGGTAAACTGAGAACCAATGTTATTCAATTGGCTAGTGCACACTTGAATGTGTTTTCCCCATGCAGATAAAACCAGAAAGCAGTGAAGCACTGCACACATTTTCTCTATCAATTACATTAGCTTCTGTGCTAGATGGGCACGTTTTCACACAAACAGACACACATGGGGCTTGATCCACTAAACCGTGCTAACTCATAGCATGGACACGGCAGTGTTTTTGCGCACATTTTTGCACGCAATCGTGAACTTCCGCACACAATGGCGGGTGAAAATGTGCGATTGTAAGCAAAAATTTTCCATCTCTGATGGATCAGAACTGGCTCTGCAGACTCCTCCAGCATCACTACAGTACACAGTACTTGGGGAGGGGTAGAGAGGTTGGGGGCTGAGCTCTGAAAACAAGAGCCTGCTGCACACTGAATAGGGACTGCGTACAAATCTTTGTATGATTCCTTATCAGTGGCTAAGCAAATGCAGTCATTAGAACAACTGTGCATAGAGCAGAAAGATTTTTTTCTCCGTGCCCTTAGTTGTCAGTCTCTGAGGACAGGGGAAAAAAAACTTCTCCCCCCCCCCACAGGACCCCCTGCTGCTTCTAGGTCCCCCTGCAGCTGCATCTCTTGCAGGGTCTATTGTTAGGCCCGAGTCTTACTCCATGATGAGTAGAGTGCAATATAATATATTACATGCAGTGCATTACACTCTACTAATTGTGTGTAAGACGCAGGTTTAGTGAATCTTAAGCAGGTGCAGTGGCGTACCTAGGGCATTTGACACCCGGTGCTGGGTATTAAAAAGACACCCCCCCCCCCCCCATAAAAAAACCAAAAAACAGCAAATGTGGCATGCTAAACGTGACACGGCGGGTAATGCCAGGTGTAGGCTCGCTCCCCCCCCTAAAGTTGTCCTTAGTATAGTATAGTGGCACCAGTATAGCTAACAAAAAATGGGTGCGGCTATAACATGCGGCGCGCATCGCGCGCCGCGGCGAAAAGTGGGCGTGGCCATGACCGGATGAGGGCAGAGCTAACTAATTTAAAGTGAACCCGGGATAAGAGTGATATGGAGGCTGCCATATTCATTTCCTTTTAAACAATAGGCAGCCCTGCTGATCTATTTGGCTGCAGTAGTGAACTGAATTACACCAGAAACAATCATGCAGCTAATCTTGTCAGTTCTGACAATATTGTCAGAAACCCCTGACCTGCTGCATGCTTATTCAGGGTCTATGGTTGAAAGAATTAGATGCAGAGGACCAGCACAGCAGCCAGGCAGCTGGTATTGCTTAAAAGGAGATAAATATTGCAGCCCAATATTATTCTCACCTCGGGTTCCCCTTAAAAGTGCAACACAAAGACAGTGGGCCTTTCCCCAGAAAATTCACATAATTGTTCAGGTTTTCTCAAGAAAATACACGTAATGTGAACAGATTTGACCAGAAAATAGTTCAATCATGTCGGCAGATTTGCCCAAAAAACACGTTCAATCATGTCGGCAGATTTGCCCAAAAAACACGTTCAATCATGTCGGCAGATTTGCCCAAAAAACACGTTCAATCATGTCGGCAGATTTGCCCAAAAAACACGTTCCATCATGTCGGCAGATTTGCCCAGAAAATACATGCAATCATGTCGGCAGATTTGCCCAGAAAATACATGCAATCATGTCGGCAGATTTGCCCTGAAAATACATGCAATCATGTCGGCAGATTTGCCCAGAAAATACATGCAATCATGTCGGCAGATTTGCCCAGAAAATACATGCAATCATGTCGGCAGATTTGCCCAGAAAATACATGCAATCATGTCGGCAGATTTGCCCAGAAAATACATGCAATCATGTCGGCAGATTTGCCCAGAAAATACATGCAATCATGTCGGCAGATTTGCCCAGAAAATACATGCAATCATGTCGGCAGATTTGCCCAGAAAATACATGCAATCATGTCGGCAGATTTGCCCAGAAAATACATGCAATCATGTCGGCAGATTTGCCCAGAAAATACATGCAATCATGTAGCAGACCTGGC